>NC_064555.1:20848707-21450753 GCF_023856365.1 Brienomyrus brachyistius
AACACAAACTCTTAGAATTCAATATAGCAAATTCAATATACATTGTTTGTTCTGCTTAACAACGAACTGTGTTTATGCACACAAAATTGCTTTCAGTCCCAACCTCTGTTACATAGTTTCACATTGTGCACGCTTACAGATTAAGCCGACATTATTGGTGCTCCTTCAGCAGGTTTTCAAATAAACTTGTGGAGCCTTAATATCAGTCGGTTTTTATAGCTGATCATTCACTTTAACATTATTCTGCATTATTCAGCTCTGCCTTTGGATTTTCATATATGGATTAATAATATGATCAGTTATAGGAGTAAAAGAGCAGTTTTAATCAACCTTTAAAATGCCAGGAGCAACTTTGTTTGTAAAATTATTATTATTATTTTTGGCACAAAATTATTCTCATTAAAGTGAAAATAGGCACTGAATTAGTGCTGAACTCGGTCAGTTTTTATATTCTTGCCTTGCATCATGAATTTAATAACTTGCGTATATTTATACATACTTCTTATAACCTAATGCACATCAGCCAGGCTGTCGGAAAATGTTTTGAGATTATAATTAAGAAGTAATGTATTTTTGTGCGAAATGCAAAAAAAGTGATTGCAGTGCACACTGCATTTTCCATGAAGCTGTATATTAGATCTTGTGACATTTAATTATGGGTGTAAGCAGCATGCTACATAATTTATTCAGCAGCATCTTGTTATATACACACTCGCATAAGTGCGTACCATGTTTTATTCACTTTGATTCTGCTTACGATGTTTCGTCCTGCTCGGCTACATAGCCCTCATTGACGCATCTTCTGGGTTCCGAGGTTTAGCCGCTTGGCCGCTCAGGTCCCCGTCTCCTCGAATCCCCGACGCGGCCGTTGATCTGGCTTTGTTCTCTCAACCAGCGTATCTCGGGAAACTTTGAGAAGCAGGAAGAAGTCCGACTACAGCCTCAATAAGCTGAATGCGCCCATCCTGACCAACACCACTCTGAACGTGATCAGGCTCGTCGGTGAGTAATTCGCTCTTGGACTTGGAGGGAACCATCACGGACTGGACCTTGCGCTGGAACTGTGATTCTGACAATTAGCAGACTAATGGTTGATTAAAATTGAGAGGTGGGGGAGTCTTTTTTTCATGACATGATGTGTGACACCATTTTACTCCTGGTCATTAGTTCATATGGCCGCTCATCTCCAGTTGTAATTTAGATGTTCGTTTCTTAGACAACCGCATTCACACTTTTTGCTGTTACGTGGCTCGAATAAAACATGGAAAAGTGTATAAAATAAAATAAAGTCTTTGGTACAATGGCTTTAAGAATAAATGTGTCTAATGGTACTGCAAAAAACCACAGGGGATGGGGGACATGTACCCCCCCAAAATTTAATTTGGATTTTTTTCATCCTCTTCTATAAAAAGATATTTGTATATAAATTAAGTTGTGCCCCCCCCCCATGATCACCTGTTAAACAGCTTCACACACTGATGAGTGATTTTGACATTTTTAGTATGACTAAGATGCAGATTTGGTACATTATGTGATATTCTCTGTGCTTCTTTATTGATTTAAGTTTTATTCTGTAACATTTACATCACGCAGGGATGTTTTGGTTTTGGGGTAATTCTCTCCGGTGTCCTTACAGCGATAATGGATTTCATACTAATCAGTGTGAAAGATGGGCATATGCAGCTGGTTTATCATACTCTTGTGTGAAGTCCTCGCCATCTGTAGCTCCAGTGCAGTGCAGTCAAAGCACTGGAGGCCCCTGTAGTGCTGATTGCCGTGTTCCTGTTGGACGTGAGACCCCGTCTGTGGCTTCATTAGGTGTATAATCCCTGTGGACTGTGGGACGCGGCTGAGGTGAGGGCTACGCTGATGACTGCTGTCTTCCTTGCAGGGAAGTACATGCAGATGATGAACATCCTCCGGCCCATCGCCTTCGACGTCATCCACTGCATGTCCCAGCTCTTTGACTATTACTTGTACGCTGTTTACACCTTCTTCGGGCGGAATGACATGGTGAGTCTCATTCTGAAACACCTTTGGGGTTCGATGCATGGAGTCACGTGGTCTATTCTACTCGGGTCACGCATTTGCCTGCCTAAGGGATTGACATTGGTTGTTGGGGGGGGTGGGGGGCGCGGTGGGATATTTCATCTTGTAAAGAACATTTTTGGAACCTGATGGTAAAACTCAGCAAACCCCCCCCCCCAAATTTGAGGGGTGGAAGTGGGTGGGCAGGGCAGTATCAGGCGGTAATATAAGCACAGCCCATTACCCTTCTTTCTTCAGGAGTGATCTCACTGTGGCTTGTTAACTGAACAGTGTGATACACCAGTGTAATTTTCAAGCCTGACAGAGCACTGTGCCTGTAAAGCTCGGGCGGGGGGGAACTCTGGAGACTTATTCATTGTCGCATCCTGTCATATTATTTACATTATGTGCTGGTGTATGTCGAGCGGCCTCACCCTGCGAGACGATTAGCAAACCTGCCTTCAGATTCTGCGTGATAAGATGCCGGATGATGTGGGGACGCACGCACCAGCCTTCCTTTGCGGATTTTTATTAATGTCTCGGCCCCCTTTCCCTGCCAGTGGTGGTTAGCATGTCAGTAACTGCATGGGGAAGTTCTCTAAGATAGTGTATAGAAATCCCCCCCCCCCCTCCCAATTTCCCCTTTAGAATGAGTTATCTGGTAATTACCTGAGCGCCGTTTTCCTTCCGATACCAAAGGAAATGAAATATCGCTGCTTCTCTCTCTAATTATCCCCTGGGGCCTGAAAGATCACGTGACACCTTGGGGAAAAACCGCCTCCCTCCCTGTCACTCAGCGCCAGTGCGGAAGCCGCTCGGCCATATTGAGCGAAGAGTCGCGCTCGTTTGTGCACTTTTTTAACGACATATATCGATGGGAAATCTTCATGGGGAAAAAGGCTGGCAGGTCAATTTATGTGGAGAATGGTGTGTGTGTGAGACACAAGGCAGGGCGAGTTGCGCTGTTCACACACTAGTGAGATAAGAGGGCTAATTAAATTAATCTCAAGGTACTCCCTTGAGATTCTGTCGTCTTGCTGTAATGGGGCTTATGTGTATTTTACTTTTGGGAAGATAAAATCTATGTGTTTCCTTACTTTTTTCTAGCTGGATGCATATGGGCTAGAATTTACACCAGTAGTTTGTGACAGAAACTTAGCTAAATGGTCAGTGAAGGCATCTGTTATATGAGTGACTGCTATTATAGATGCGCTATGACATCTTACCCCAGTGATGGCCGTACTATTGCCAGTGTTCATGGTCAGATGTGCTGAAATCGGGGTCCCGTCTGTCATCTGTCGCTAGGAAGGGGATGCCGATCGCCAGCAGACTCATCATGCTAACACTTTATTGGAAATCACAGACCTGTTTATCATGGCGGAACTTTCCGGAGTGTTTTACAGCGGTCATTGCATGAAGAAAAAGGACCCGAGATGTCATATTAATGGACGCCCCTGCTGGAAATTTAGCAAAAATGCTAACATTTGCAGAAGAATCGTAATTGATAGTTCCCAGGACAGACATCTGTTAGCTGCATTTGAATTGCCTGATAGTTTTTGCCATATGCAAAGCCTTTTTTTCTGCTCTATAAAACAAAATAATTGGGGCTCTGAAGTCGTCGAGACAGTTACAGCTGCGACTTTGAAGGTGGGTCGCTTAGGCTATTTATCACTGAGTGGCAGAAAACAAGCCACATGTGCCCCCAAGTGAGAGTTTACAACAGCGCCCCCTAGAGACCTGTCGGGCCCTCGTCTCTGTTTGCTTCCTGGCTGCCAGCGTTGGCGTTTGCCTCGTCCTTCCAGCTCCTGAACTTCACCGCGTGACCTCCAGCGCGTGAAGCGAGCGGCTGTCTCAGACGGGGCAAACTTACGTCACGCATTGCACCATGGGAGTTAAAAACACACCCCTTCGAAATCCAGCTACATTACATCCTGAATGTGCTACAAATTTCCCAAGAAATTAGGCGCAGGACAATGCTGATTGGATCAGTTTTTCTCACAGGTGTTCCTCCGCAGTAGCTAATTAAGGTTTAATTGACGCTGTCACCGTGTGTTTTGCGAGCCGTGGAACTGTAGGGGGATTGTAAGGTTTTATGACTGAGCCACTCATAACCAGGGACAGATTTATGTGACCAAACTTTTATGGGTGTGTAAGTGTGCAGGTCTTCCCATAGGCTTCTGTCTGCCTGCCTGGTCACTCCGCAGCCTCTTTTATTCTTAAGCATGTCCCCTGTCCACCTGTGCCCATCCAAGTCAGAGCTCACTGTCATCCTGCTGACTCCCATCTGCTGACTTTAAGACCCACAGATTGCGGTTTGAAGAATTAGCATTCGCATCGCCGGAATCTAACCCATAGTCCTTGCCCACTCTTTACTGGATGTTTCATAAGCTATATACCTCTAATCAGCTATATTTCTCTGCTGCACATCACCGGCGTGTGTCAGGCTCTTTCTATTTTCTGCAAAGAATTTAGGATGTTCTCATCACCTTTTATCATCTCCTAATTTGAAGACACATCTAAAAGTCGGAGTGAATTGTGGCCTTTTGCTTGTGGTCGTCTGTTACAGTGCAATGCAGGCTTCATTTATCACAAAAACACGGAGTGGCAGTGCAGCTCCACGTTGCCTGGTGTCCTTAACCAGAAAATTTAGATGTATTCCTGTTATGAAAGGGTTAGTAAATGCACAGGCTTTGTGCCTGTAAGCATTTGAAAGCTAGCTTTGTTAAATCTATCTTCAATATCGATGTACGGACAGCTTTTATTAAAAATTTCACTGTGTCACCAGAAGACATGATTTGTATTGAAATTCAGCGATGGGTAAAATTTATGCGTTCTGCAAATCGACAGTATTTTAGAAATCTGCTGTTCAGGACTAACCTAATATATTCTTACCAGTCTTGTGTTTGTGGGTTTGATGATTAAACTCACTTCATGTGTAGTTGGCTAAACATCAAAGTTGTTAGGTAACGCCAAACCAATCTGATTTTGTTATTGATTTTATAATAAGGTGCCCAGATTGAGGTTTTTTTGGGGGGCAAGATGGTTAGGAGTGTGATGGGTGATGACAGGCTCTCACTGTGGATGCCGGATGGTTCTTTCAGAGGGTCAGAAAGTCAGACGACTGGTTAAAGACGAGAACAGATTTTCAGGGCAGACATTGGTAAGGTTTGGAAGTTAGGCGGTATAATTGTGAGGAAGCTTACTGGGAATGCTACATTTCTGTTTCTGGGGCGTTCATAAACTGAATTACTAACTAAAAACAAGCTAAATCCACTCAGTCTGGCTGCAGCAGGAAACCTGTGCAGGTTTCAAACCAACAACCTGATGGTACCACGAGCCACCCTAAAGATCCACTTTAGATATATCAGATTCCATGAAAAATACGCGAATAAGTAAAGTGTCAAAAGACCATATGAAACCATTTAGGTGCATAATAAACTCAATTGTTGTCTGGTAAGTGGCGTTGCCTTTTAAAGAGGGACAGAGATGATTACAGCTCACCAAATCCGGCTCTTCATAGGCGGAGAGACGCAGATAGCGACACGTTAGCAGGGTGCAGCCAAAATTACCGAACTCGCATGATTTCACGCAGCGTCCACGTGACAAAACACATTGCATGCAAACCGCTTCCACTGCATGCGTGTGGCCGCTCAGAGAGGGAAGGGGTACAGACCCGAGCTCCCATGCCTGATGAGTGAGTCATAACCAGTGATTCACAAAGCATAAAAAAATGAAATGTCACTATACTTCAATACCCAATTTACAATACAG
Source organism: Brienomyrus brachyistius (assembly GCF_023856365.1). Taxonomy (NCBI): domain Eukaryota; kingdom Metazoa; phylum Chordata; class Actinopteri; order Osteoglossiformes; family Mormyridae; genus Brienomyrus; species Brienomyrus brachyistius. The sequence goes on from NC_064555.1 coordinate 20,854,507, forward strand.
ACCGGCAGATGTTTTAAGCATGCAAGTTTTTATTTTTTTTTTGCACTTTTTAAAGATTTGAAGGTAAAGAAAAAATGTATCACGGCTCCTGTCTCTCCCCACAGTACGAGTTATCAGGACTGGGCCTCATCAGTAGCCGACTGCGGACGACGCTCAACAGGATCCAGGAGAGTCTCATTGACATGGTGAGACACTCATGCTCTCCCCCTCCCCTCCCCCATCCGAAAATGGGGGACCACTCAGCTCGTCCCATTGTGGGGTCACTGGTTAATGTGCCCGGCGCCACCTAAAGGCGTCATAATTGTCCTGCAGCTCCAACCACAGCCCGTGCTGTTTAGATAAATAATGTCTCTCCCTTAAATGCAGCTATTAGGAGTCCATGGAATGGTAGGGGGTCTGTGGTGTCACCCACAGGATTCATTAGTGCCCTGCGTGTCTGGATCCCCCATTTTGGATGCCTGGGGGGGGGGGGGGGGGTTGCCTCCCTGCCTCCTCTGTGATTTAAGCTGAATAGTAATTGACCGCTCTAGTCCTAGTGACCCAGTGTTAATTGTGATCTGCATTAAGTGGAAAATTCATCACGGCTTTTTCTCAAACCTGCTCAGTGTTGTGAAGGACATATATATCCAAGAAATGCCATTATAAGCAGTTACTTCTGCGGTATCTTTTTAAAGCATAGATTGTCCCCATATTCATGCTCAGGCAGGACTAGTGACTGACACTCTGAGCGGTGTCTGGTTTGTAAGCATATTCTCGCCTTGCTCGTACACGCTCGCGTTATGAAAATGGAGACTGTTTGCCAGAATGGAAGTACAATTTTATGTGACCCATTGAGCAAAGGATAACCAGGGTATTTACCTTGTGGTGAATATGATATCCCAGAGCTGGTTTAAATGTTTTTAAAAATAACTACTGTAAGCAACGTTGAGTAGTAGCCTACGATGGCTCTGTGAACACGATTAATGCAGAGTATAAGAAAAGCTTTCCGACAGTCTCCTTATACTATAAGCTGTTTCATTCTGCTTGATAAATGATTTATCCATCATGCAGTATGATTTTCCCAGATGTCTTTTCCCTGGCAGAACTTGACAGTCCCACTGCACTCTGGAAATTTGTCCTGTGAATTTTCTGTTATGGGCAGGTGGAGATGTTCGGGACATTGGGCCTCAGTGAGAACCCTTACCTGCTGTAAGTTTGACATCTTTATGTTGCAAGAGACAGAAACACAGCTCTGGTCTTAAGCTAATTAAACATTCAAAAGGCATTTCTCAAGAGTAAGATCGCTGTGGCCAGGTTTTCCTTTTGAACGGTATCGAGTTCATTGACTTGGATGTGAAAATGGAACATTGTTGGGGAAATAAAGAATATGTCAGCCTTCATCTTCATTTTCTTGCCTAATGTTGCCCACAGGCGAGGCTCGAGCGAGGCTGCTGTTTGTCAGAGGGGAGATACTGGACCCCACGTCTGCAAATGTGCACGCAGCAGCGACCTGTTTAATCCCAAGCACCCCCGTGGCGGCAGCGAGGGGTGTCCCGCTCGCCAAAACGCTGTGTTCGGGGAGGCGATTAGCATTTGCATCCAATTTATCTGGCCTGCTAGCGTCCCGCAGGCAAATGATTCACTTCCTCTAATGTTATCTGCCAGATTTGTTGGCAGTCAGACGCGGAGACGAATGGGGGTGAAAGGTGAAGTCACGGTGTGTGCGAGTGTTTGTGCTAAAACGTGCTTAAAGGATGCCGGTGTGCAGTGCACCCATGCACGTTCATTCTCATTATCCAGTCGACCTTGCTGTCACCGGGCGCAGGTCATCAGCAAAATATAACGAGCGGGCGTTGTAGATCGCATGCCAGTCCGTTGCGGTACATTCTCACTCATGCATTTTCTCCGGGACGACAGGTTGGATTCTTGTGGATTCTGAGGGACCGTTGCAGGACACTTGATGAGAAACTGGAATGCAGCTGAAAAATGCAACAAAAACAAGAGAGCAGGAAAACTCATGCAGGTCCTCTTGATGCAGTTCCTCAGTCCTTGGTCCGTGAGACCTTGGGGTTTCTCCCCTCGTGCCTCGAAGCAGAAGCAGGTTTTTTTTTGTTACTTCTGATTCTTGGTCAATCTGAGATAGTCATATGGATACATTTAAGCTATGGATGATTTGCCCAGGGGCACCTAGGCAAAGGTGATTGGCTGGTCACCTTCGGATAAGGGTGCTCAGTGATCTCCAGATGGTCTACAGTTAGCTGCATTTATATTCCCTTCCGTTTTGGAAAATGGGAGCATCTTCATGCAACATTCCGGTGGCAGGCCACCCTGGCGTGCAGAATGCAGGTAGGAAACCTCACAGGGTTTCTCCCTAGCAGTTTTTATAATATGCATGTGGAATAATCTTAGCCGCTGCCCTCTCGCGGGATCCGGGGAGCACGGAATGAGAAATGGGCCGCGGTTTGGCGTGCTGCCCAAGAGCCACCAGGGGGCCCCCCAGTGGCACCTTCGGGTTGGGCTAGCTGTCATCAGCTGGCTGCCTTGACCGATGAGATGCCTCTACAGGGGCCTGGAGCGTCCTTCAGTGGGATCCCCGGCTGTCCCTCTCAAGCAGCCAAACAAAAGGCAGCTGAAGCCGCATTCATGTCTCGCCGCCTTTGATTCTCCAGCTATGTTTTGACGCCCCGGTCTTGTGGGACCCGTCGCGTTGGCTGTGAAATCGTTCTAAGTGGGAAGATCAGGTGCTGAGCCGAATCGCTGCACTTCAGTCCACTGTAGAAGTGGGAAGCAATTAATTTCTTAGGCTTTGCCAGTTTGAGGATTTTTTTTTTTGTATTATTTTGGGGGTATTAAAGGATGCTTTTTAATAGGGCGAGTTGTAGAAAAAGATCATGTATTTAAGCTTTGTCAGGTGAGTAGTTTAGACTGACCTTTTCGGAGATCAGAACGTGGTCTTTAGGTAAGAGTGCTTTCTGGGACCTGTTTGATGGTATTCTCTGCCCTCTCATTTAAGGAGACTGCATGGCTGTTTTGTTCACTCCCTGTCCATTGGTTCGCGCTCTCCTCCTTCCCTAATGGCTCTCAAGGCCGGTGAGTCGATTTCCACGGACTCTTCCGGGCTCGGCGACGGTTCCTCTCTGTTAAGCAGAGAGCCTTTTCAGTGAGCATCACTTAATTTGTCTAATTGTATTAAATGCCAGAAATCGGAGGCCCAAAATGATTATGCTCCTAATTCCATTTGGCATTTATTTAATGGGAAGAATTTTCAGTATTAGGGAATGAATGGTAAGAACGGATGATGTAGTGCACTTGGCAGTAATTACCTATTGGCACAGCTGTCCTGCTCTCATTGATGGATGGACGGACGGACCTCATCTTCAAAAGCTTTATATTTTAAGATACACAGCTGCTTCCTTTGAAATTGACAGATGCCTCAAGGTAAGGAACATGCAAGGACACAATGAATTTGAACGTTTGATATCTGTGTAGCACATTTGTCTTGTACAGTATGTTTTGGAGTGATCAGCTGGTGATTGTAGAACTAAACAAATGCTTTATTTAGGAAAAACATTTTTTATGGATCTGTGTATATTATATGCTTTAGTGGGTGTAAAACATGTAATGAATTGGTTTAACATGAAAACAGGGTTCTGTTTAGGCCAAAAGAGATATAGGTAAACAGATTGTAGATTAACATACATAGATATATAGATTGTAGATTACTGAGGAATAGAGCCTCTGGGTAGTGTTTTAACATATGAGTTAATATTGGTTTATTGACTGCTCTAAGGAACATGGCGATCCTCTACTCTCGCATCTAATCTCAGAAGGTCATGTGACTAAAAGCAAGCTCTCAAAATGGAACATTTGCCAAAGGAACAGGTTGAAAAGTGCAAATAAAAATATATGTGTATTTATATATAGCAGTAGTTTGTCTTTTCACTACCCCTATTCAAATAGTTTTAGATAAGAGTTGGGATAAGTTGCTGGGTTTCTCAGAACTTTGATGTCTGGGAATATATTAAGTAGTCAGTTTCACAGTTTTTTTGCCCATGGAGTGTTGTTTTTAACTGTTCATGTCTTTTCATTTCGGCTCTTTGTTGTATTGTAACTCTTTCTGAGCTTAAATACTAATCCTTCACTTCTCAATGACTGTTGTATCCTTGATGTTGATGCTTTGGAACATACATAATTCTTCAGTTAATGAAATACTTAATTAAGCCTAATTAAATCCTACTCAAATGATATAATGGCTTGGATATTTCTCTCCAGAGTGCATATAGGGACCCGCTCCCCCCTTGGCTGGGGGGGGGGGGGGGGGGGCTGCTTGTCTAATTATGATAAGACAAGTTTAATGATAAAAATTCTGGCCATTGTTTGAAGCGGAACCATTAGTAATGATAACATTCAGCAACATTCTCTCAACATTCTGCTGTTTCAGATATTTTTAGCTAGCTGGCCCATTCAATACACATCAGCTTAAATTCAAACAATGTCTTTGAATAGAGACGCATATTACTGGGCTTCCATTGGAAGCTCAGCCTAGCTGGACTCGCATCCAGTTGGCTGCTTGACAGCTGTACGCTTGTAATGTAGTGTTTGACTCGCTAGGACGTCGTTTCGGACGAGAGCATCAACCAAGCAAACAGTGGTAAATGCATGCATGGTGTTTTCTTATTAAATCAAAATGCTTATTCGCGACGGATGGATTTCTCTCTGAATTAAAGGCATTTTGCTAAGCGTGTTTTTCGGGGCTTCGATTCTGCGTCAGCACCCGGTTCTCACTGGAGGAGCCTCGAAGCGCTGCTTACCTCATGCCGTTAGCACACCAGCGCACACAAGACCCCTGTTCCACTTACAGGCTGCTTAGCCAGCCAGAATCCTCCCGGGCCAAGAGTCTAGTTGCCGATTTTTGGCCGCCTCGCGTCAAAGAGAGCACACAAAGACCTCATTCTCTGTATGTATTTTGTTTTATTTGTGGGGCAAAAGCTTTCCAAATATTACGAGTGCTTGCCTTTGCTTGAGTACTAATCATGGTTTCTGTTGTGAACATGGCTATTAGCATGTTGCTGTTTATAGTGGCTCCTAATGCTGAATTTGTATTACTCTTGTAGGCTAGTATTAAGTATCATTACTATCCCTACTATTCCTATTTAATCCTGGAGTAACAGCCATAGTGTGTTTTGTCTGCATGCTCTGCCCTTATCACTAAAATCATGTACCTTTATTCCGGATGTACAGGTATGGTATAAATCTCTGATACTTGCTTGCCGACTAATTTAGTCATATCTATGCCTGTTTGGTTAATACCTCATTCACTTGCCTTTATACGTCATTGCGCTAGTCTGAAATGATGGTTGGAATTTACTCGACAGGTCAGCAGTTGCCATGGACAACGTCCACAGGTCCTCTTCACCTTAGTTAATTCAGGACAAAGGTAGTTACTGCTGGTTTTTTCCTTTGCATAGGACCAGTCAAATGTTCCAACATTTTGGATAATGACTTAATTCAGAAGGTTAGGCTGGGTCTTTGCGATTGGAGTTGGTTTTGCTTTTTTGGGTAGGGGAGGTATAGCCCAGTGAATCTGGATTGGGGCCCCTCTCTCTCTGGGGGGCAGTATAGCTTTTACGCCTGACTGATTTTCAGTAATATACCGAAATGGAGTAGATCTTGATGGTAGCTTTGGGTAGGCCGTTTTGGGTAGGCCGTTTTGGGTAGGCCGTTTTGGGTAGGCCGTTTTGGGTAGGCCGTTTTGGGTAGGCCGTTTTGGGTAGGCCGTTTTGTATCCTACAACGCCGTTCTTAGTCTCATGATACCAAAGGGCTGCCGCGGTAGACACTCCGATGCGTTACACTCTCTCCTGTTAAGTGACTAATTATTAGTCATCCTGTGATCCTCTCTGGCACTGTTCCATTTCCCAGCTAGCATGAGTCTCCCTCACAAGCCCGGAAAACCATTAGTTTAATTCCCTTTTCTTTTCTTAAAGTCAATTTGCAACTTTGGAACCGTGGGGTCCACGCCGATTGGACACAATCTGCGTGCTGATCTTTTCCCCCAGATGTGTTTGCATACCTGCTCCAAGCTTCGGACTGGGGAGGTCACATGTGATAACCTGTTCCAATCTCCAGGGGACAGCAGTGTGCAGCGTAACGTCATCATAATTGAATCATATCATTAAAAAAGCGATCTGTACAAGTATATCGGCATGTGTTAGTTCTCACTTGTCCCCTCTTGCTAAATTTTTCATTCAGTCATATAGAGGTGAGAGTGTAGCGTGGGGTCTGGGCATGAGGTCAGGCATTCATCCAGCACCCTGGAGTATTTTTGGGTAGTTAAGGACCTTGTTCAAGGGCCCGGTTGAAATGTGGCTATTCTGCCAAGCACGGAATTTGAACCAGCGACCTTCCAATCACAGGCATAGAGGCTGAACCCACTGTGCCAAATACCACCCCCTCAAGCTACCTGTCTACATTTCCTGGTAGCTTAAAAAAGGGGGATTATTGGGCCTCAGCCAGAGATGGAGGTGAAAGTTATGTGTCTGTTTGCTTTAAGGTAATCAGGCTTATTGCATTTGATGTCATTTGGGTCATTCACATCTTTTCTATAGTCTAAACAATGGTGGAGCTCATGTCCATCATTTTTCCTCAGTCTGCGCTCTCTGAAGCATAACAGAGAGAGCAATTTATTTCCTGACACATCAGTGAAGTGTTTGTCTGGGCAAATGACAGACAAAGAATCACAGTTTGGACCCTGAGCCTTGGAGTTAAGTCTGAGTGACAGGAAATTTGACTCAGAAGGACGTAGAGTCGAGGATGGAGGTCAAAGCCAGATTCACCAATCGTGTCAGTTCATACTGACCTCCTTTGATGTCAACATGAGGTCAGCTGTAACTGATGAATGAGTCTACACACCTCAGAATATAATACGGTAGGTCTGTCACTAAGCATCTGGATCGGGAAGGTATAAAATGCGGAAAAATGCCTTACCTGAACACCTCACCAGCCTGGCACTTAGAGAACCATCCAGAAGTCCCTGTTTTGATAGCCATTGATCTCGTGGCCAACTGACCTTGACAAGCAGAACAAGGTGAAATGTTTCTTTCACACTGTATGGTGTTTAGAGTGCTCTGGTTTAGATGGTGGTCTTCAGACAATCATTGGTGAGAGAGTAGTGGTGGGTAATTAGGGTTAGGCTTAAGAATGATTGCATCACTCCTTGCGAAACTGTGTGCCAGTTCCAGAAGTTTTGGGAGTCTGATGATTTACGACACAGACCTGAAATTGAAGACCACACCAAGGCGGCTGGTGAGCTGTACAAATGCTGTTTAGCATTTTGGCTTCTCGTTTCTGTTGGTACGTCTTGATTCTTTCTGAAAGTTACTTGGAATCGGTTCACAACAGCGTGCTGTAGGTGCAGTAAGCTGTCAACTTCAACATGCTTCTTCCTGTTTGTATGAAAACTGCCGCAAACTTGGGGCCCTTTCTGCTGCTTTTTACTCTGAATTTAAAGTTATTAGTATACATGCGTTTTAATGTCTTGTCTTTCCTGTGTAGATTTTTATCTAGAAATGCACATCAGCTCCAGAGAGAAGCTGCGTAATGGGATGAAGCTTTCAGATATGATTGTACTCTGCTGCTAAGTCGCTGCACTGCTGTGTTGATCAGTACGATAGTTACCATAAATTAATTAGCAGTTTGCTGCTTTTTATCTGACAGTTGCCGATTATTTATATACATGTAGATCTATCCATTCTTTGTTTTACAGTGTAACCCGTAAAAAGCTTAAATATAGTAATTGAGAAATTAATCTTTCTGACAAAGATATTAAAACTTGTAATTTCGGTTTCTGGGTAATTAGGTTTCTTCTTGAATATTTATTTCATGGGCAATAAACAGCTTTTAAATGTAACTCGCCGTTCGACTAATCACGGAACCATCTCGCGCACAATTGACGGTAGGTAGTTGTGACGGCACTTTGCTTTGTATTCTGCACGTTATAAGGGCATATATTATTTATGTCTTAAATATGAGACAGTCCTAGTCACAGTCCAGACTTCCGGAGCGTGGTCGGAAGGCTACGACCCGCTCTGACACTTGCTCCCACGTCTGCCACAATATTATGCATTTTTAAAAGTTATTTCAATTATTTAAAGATAAAGAAGAATCAGACTTGTCTGATTCCCTGAATTTTTGGTGAACATTTGTCCACGTTCATACAGGAAGTGGCCTGTCTCTCTGTGTGGTTTTTCAATGGCAGTTCTCAGTGCAGACAGCCGGGTGACATCCATACTGTCCTCACACCGACGCCCACCTGGTGGTGACCTTGAACGGGTCGTGCTTTCAGGTCTTCTCCATAGACGCTGGGCCTGCTGATGCAGATATAATGCAGTGTTTATGCACAAGGCAAGAGATGTCGTGCAGATATCCGCTTCATCAAGCCGCTTAATGCATTTTCCCATAGAATACCAAGAGGCATGTTCAGCTTTTCCATTTGAGTTATTCTTTGTGATTTCTTTTGCATACCTAGTATAATATAATTTGTTACATAAACTATCCAGTTTGATCCATTTTCACTTATCCCGCTGAGGAAATGTTTGTTTGTTTGGTGGTGGAGCCTATCCCAGGAAGCACAGCACAATTCTTGGTAATAATGTATGTAACGGTGAGCGTGCTAATTAGAATATTGGTTAAAATGCACGCATACAGTACGGCAGATTCTGCAAACAGATTCCCCTGCCCTTTACTGTGGATGTGTCCTCTTTTTCATTACTTACCAAATGAAGGTGTCCTTAGGGTTGCATTCCTTTCTTGTGTTCTTGGATGGATTGCAATGGAAACGCATAAGAGGCAGCCCAGCCCAACAGTGGCCCCCTGGAAGGCGCTTTGGTCACCGGATGGGGTTGGGGTATTGGACGGCGGAGAAGTAATACCCATCATTTTCTTTATTGTCGTTCATTCAGGGCAGTTTTCCCCAAACAAATTAAATGCCTGCTGCAATCCAATCTATGCACGGCGATGGGTTATTTAGGATGCCTGAAAGTCTGAATGTTATTGCGGATTTATTGTACACGTTCAGGGATGAAGTCCTGCCATTGACTTGGAAATTAGAGTATCTAAAAATAAAGTGGGAAATGTATGTATGTGCCTTGTGACGGACGGACGGGTGGATGGGTGGATGGGTGGGTGGATGGATGGATGGGTGGATGGATGGATGGGTGGACGGATGGATGGATGGGTAGATGGATAGATGGGTGGACAGGTGAATGGATGGATGGGTGGACGGGTGGATGGATGGATGGATGGGTGGGTGGACGGGTGGAAGCGTGAATTGTCATATGTGCTGTACCTCTGTGTTTCACCCCTATATGCTCCACATTGCATGAAAGCCATAGCACAGCCTGCTGGAAATTGGAAAATTTTGAAAAATAGTTTATAATTATGTGTATATGGAGTGTGGTGTAAAGACTTCTACCAAAGTAAGCCTGATAGCACATCTTCGCTGGACAACAGGTAGCCCACCAGTAGGTAATGTCAGCCAGCTGCTACTCCTGCCATTAATAATGATAATAGTAAAACTGCAATTAATAACTCCTTGTATGGGTAAGTGGGCTGCTCCAGGGAGAGGCATATGAAAGTCATTTGCCTGTGGTGTTTATGTAGCTGCACCCATTAAGTAAGTAACGGGTGGTCTGTCTTTCTCACTGCTGCTGCCTCTGGCCTCGGAGGATACCGGGTGCGGGGAGTGACTCCGCCTGGCCCTGCTTTTCTTCCCTTCAGGAGGCTGCCATGGAGACGGGGAGCAGCCACGGGGCCTCTGAGGAGCGCAAGGAGAAGGTGCCCAGCCCACACCTGAGCCAGCTGGTGGTGCTGGCAGACGGCGGCTCTCTGTACGGCCTCGCCGAGCGCGTGGTGGCCACAGAGTCCCTGTAAGGCGCCCCCCCGTCCTCACCACCGCTGCAGTTTTACCTCCCTAAGAGTTGCCATATTTTCAAAAGGGTCTCAAATAACTGGGGGGGGGGGGTCAGATGAACAGAACTGTCAGTTTTCATTTAGTTTTTCTCACAGGAACAGTGAGCACCTTCCCAGCCTCTGTTTCCTGTTTCAGACCTGCAGCTCGTCATAAATCATACTTTTTATCGCCGAGCTCGTGTTACTCTGCCTTCCTGCCTGCCTGCCTGCCTGCCTGCCTGCCTGCCTGCCTGCCTGCCTGCCTGCATCCCTCAGCGTGGCATCTCCCCCCCCCCCCCCCCCAGTCACCCACTGCCCCACGTGGGACAGCCTTTTCATTAAGCGGGCACCCCAGGACGGCCTGTATCGAATAAAAATGAGAGACAAAACTAGCATCTCTCACGCTGCTTTGGAACGTCGGAGCTGCATCGTGGATTTTCCACCCGCCGATCTGTAGAGGGCAACACAGCGACTTCTGGTTCAATTAATAATTAAAAGTCGGCGGACAGAGACGGATTAGGAAAACAGGAGTTTTGTCAATAAAGCTCAACAAGGAAACCCCTGAGGGGAGGGAGTTGGCTCATTCTCTAATTGTCCAGAAGGATCTGTGAGGACAGCGGCAAGCTCCACACCTCAGTGGATCTGCATCCACCTGACTTTAAGCGCTGCCGTTACACGTTTAAGTGGATCTTTAACGGTTGCTCCTGGCGTAACCCTCGTTTATGTATGCTTTAATGGAATAATCAATGAAGCGGCGCTTGTGTAAACACCGGCATCGCGGTCTGGGCGGGGGAGGGGAGGGCTGCTAAAACCGGCTTTCTTTATTGGCCGGATGTCTGTTTATACGGCACTAACTGGATAAGCGGTGCATCGTGCTCGATCATGCCACAGAGTGTGCCCGTGGTAAACGTGTGCCGTCGCCCGCAAATGGCATATAATGCGATTTGCAGAGTCGCCGTGAATCACGTGGATTACACGGGACCCAGGTACCTGCCCTGTCTCGTATCTAGGGTGTTACACCCAGTAACCTATAGAGTATTTGCACTGTTCAAACCAGCATGACATTACTGTCCTTAAGTTAGTTGGAAAAGATGCTTTACATACGTTAGTCTTGCCGTTTTGGAACAGGGCATCCAAAAAAAATACTTTTTTTGTTAATATATTTTTGCCGTGTTTCACATTCATATGTATCCTGTAAGGAAGGTGCACTGAATGAATACAGAGCGACAGTAACCTTGACATTACATTCAACGGGATTTTTGGTCCGTGAAAGTTCGTCTTTCTAATTAAGTCATGCGAATCCATTTATTATTTTGGCGCTAAACTTTGCCTTTCAGATTTTTGGACGTATCCCCGATTAACCCTTTAAGCAGCCCCTGTGTTCCGCCCCCCCCAGCCCGCTTTAGACGCCCGTCAGTGTGAGTCACCACTGGGCGCTCTCAGGCTAGCTAATTACTCATTAAGATTCTGCTGGTGGCCGCGTGATGCTCCACTGCCCCCCCCCCCCCCCCCCCCCCCCCCCCCGAATCCGGCAGCGAAGGCTCTGCTTCTCCGTTACACCTAATCTATACACATCAAACAGGTGAAATGCCACAGTGAATTACAATTGCCCAGCCCTTACTTTTTCATCATCATTGATTCCACCCACCTCCCCACCATGGGAGTACAGCCTGCAATGTTTAATGTATAAGAAAATAAAGTATACAAATTTTGGGAATACTATATATTGCCAAGATTATATTATATTACACCGAATGTCTTTTGGGGATGCGTATGTATGTACCTGGGGCGTGATTTTATTTGTTTGCTTATTTAAAAACATGTCATACATCGCCTCTGTAGGCGCCCCCCCTGAGTTATTCCCTGCTTTGTGGCCAAAGCTTCTGGAATAGGTTTTAGGCCCCTGCGACCCTGCGTAGGACAATCACGTACAGAAAACGGATGGATAGATTTCTCTGTATGACTATAACCGCCCCCGAGACAGTGATACCCCCCCCTCCATGCACTGCACTGACGTCCCTCTTCAAGGCCGGTTTGCACTTCTGTGTCCAGCCTACACAGAGCTCCCTCTGTAAGCCTCCGCAAGCGGCCTATGTCATCATGAGCATTTATACATGTGCGTGGGCCTTGTTGCCACGATGTACAGTGAGGAGGTGTGAGTGTATGGTGTAGGCCACAGTGTATGGTGTAGGCCACAGTGTATGGTGTAGGACACAGTGTATGGTGTAGGACACAGTGTAGGGTGTAGGCCACAGTGTATGGTGTAGGCCACAGTGTATGGTGTAGGCCACAGTGTAGGGTGTAGGCCACAGTGTATGGTGTAGGCCACAGTATATGGTGTAGGCCACAGTGTATGGTGTAGGCCACAGTGTAGGGTGTAGGCCACAGTGTATGGTGTAGGCCACAGTATATGGTGTAGGACACAGTGTATGGTGTAGGACACAGTGTATGGTGTAGGCCACAGTGTATGGTGTAGGACACAGTGTATGGTGCAGGCCACAGTGTATGGTGTAGGCCACAGTGTAGGGTGTAGGCCACAGTGTAGGGTGTAGGCCACAGTGTATGGTGTAGGCCACAGTGTATGGTGTAGGCCACAGTGTAGGGTGTAGGCCACAGTGTATGGTGTAGGCCACAGTGTAGGGTGTAGGCCACAGTGTATGGTGTAGGACACAGTATATGGTGTAGGCCACAGTGTATGGTGTAGGCCACAGTGTAGGGTGTAGGCCACAGTGTAGGGTGTAGGCCACAGTGTATGGTGTAGGCCACAGTGTATGGTGTAGGCCACAGTGTATGGTGTAGGACACAGTGTAGGGTGTAGGCCACAGTGTATGGTGTAGGCCACAGTATATGGTGTAGGCCACAGTGTATGGTGTAGGCCACAGTGTAGGGTGTAGGCCACAGTGTAGGGTACCTGGCTATGCCCTACTTACAGCATACTGACAGGGCAGATTCTATGCAGAAAAATTAACCAGTCTTAAGGACCAAATGTGACATCTCCTCCCCTCCTCTCTCCTCCTCTCCCCTCTCCTCCTTCAACTCCCCTCTTGTACTCCTGTCCCCTCCTCTCCTCTCTTCTGGCATCCTCTCCTCTACTCCCCTTTCCTCTCCTTCTATCCTCACCCTTCCTATATCCTCCTGACTACTAATCCCTTCTACTGTCATGTCCTCTCCTCCTTTCTCCTCTCATTTCCTCTGTTCTGCTATCCTCTCCTCTGCTTCCCTTTCCTCTCCTCCCCTCCTTTTTCCTCCTATCTCCTCTCCTGTCTTCTTCTCTGCTCACCCCTCCTCCCCCACCTCCTTTTTCCTCCCATTCCCTCTCCTGTCCACCCCTCCCCTCTCCTCCCCTCTCCTCTGCTCCCTTTTCCTCTCTTCTCCTTCCCCGCTGCCTCACAGGGTGTTTCTGGCTGAGCAGTTCGACTTCCTGCAGTCTCACCTCGACACGGTGATTCCTGCGGCAAAGAAGCCCTTCCTGCAGCAGTTCTACTCGCAGGTTAGACTGTTGTACCCCTCATTTCGTCTCCAAAATTACTTCTTTATTTTTAGTTTGTTGTTATTTATTAATAAAAGGTTTGCTGACTGAAATGAACCCCCCCCCCCCGCAATATGTCGACCAGTCAGTGGCCCCTTGTTTTGTTTCTCTCCTTTCAACCTGCCCCTCCCCCAAACATTATCCCTCCACCTGAGCTATCTCTTCATTTTATCCTGTGAAAACATGTCTGACCCTGGCCATAAATAACCGATAGATAAATGAATAAAAGAAAGCGGCCATTTTCAAGGAGCGTGTTACTCTGTGTAGGGCTTTATTAGGTGTCTGCTAGCTTGTGCTATTAGCGCCCGCTAACCTGCAGTCCTGAAGGCCAATAGTGTATTTCCCACTTCCGGCAGACGGTGTCTACGGCCAGCGAGCTCCGCAAGCCCATCTACTGGATTGTAGCCGCCAAGGCGATCGAGTACGAGCAGATGTTGTTCCTCATGGCTGGCGTCAAGTGGGACATCAAGGAGATCATGTCCCAGCACAACGTCTATGTGGACGTCCTTCTGAAGGTAACCATGAGTTATGACATGCTGTGTCACGGTGAGGAGCCAGGTCTCTGTCTCCAGACCCACAATGCACCCTGCTTAAGCTGAAGTACTTGTAAAATAAACTTCAAGTCTCTTTGAATAAAACTGTCAGCCAAGATCCTAGACATGAACAAGCTGTGCTGTAAACGTTAGACGGTCCTACACCTTGTTAGAGTCAGATTAATATGAAACAGTCTATGAATCATTTTTCTTTTGCTGGAAAGGTCCTGAGTGAATCTGCAGTTTTGAAAGGTATACGAACACTGACAACTCAAATGGACACAACAGTATGGACGAAATATATTTTATACGCCAAAGATGGAATGAGAGGGTTTCAGCCACAGGGACTTGTATTTAATCTTATTCAGCTTTAAAAGAGTCTAAAAGCTGCCTGATCTTTCAGCCTTGATTTGGGTTTGAGATCTGGCTGTGAGTCATTAGCTAACTACAGGCAGAGCTGATGGCATATCTATATAGGGGGAGAACTCACCTTGAGTGTGTGAGGGACTGTATTCGCGTGTGTCTGTGTGGCAAATAGAATGTTTGTAATTGGGGAAGGAAGTGACTAGCAGCATACCTCGACTCTCAGGAAGTTTTTGCAGAGCTCATCCTGACCCCAGGCTGCGACCATTAAGCCTCCACCGTGACCCTCTGCCCACTGGCGGATCATACCTGTGGTCATGATTGGAAGTTAAGCGGCACGAGAAATACTTTTCCCAACAGAAGCTCCACTCCTGGGAATGGTCCCGTGAGCGAGGTCTCGTCCCTTATGTCCTACATGCCGCGCGTTAACGCTCTGGGGTCGAGTGCGTGGTCGGCGATGCAGCGTGTTTTTCGCGTCTATTTCACTTTATATCTCGCTGAAATCTTTATGTAGAATCATGAAAAAAAAACTCTGACTAAATCCGTAATCTGTCTTCTTTTCTTTTACGTCAATTTTCGTAAGTATTAAAATGTTTAAAAATACTTTTTAGCCGGTTTAAAACCTAAACCACGTCACCTTTCTTTGTTTTACCTGCATCGGGGGCATGTAGTGCCACCCTCACCTGAAGATCGCGATTTGCATTTTAAATAGCCGCATTTCCGCGTATTGAAATCGCATGCGCATGGTAATTTGATGAACAACACAATGGTGAAATGCGATCCAGATACATCCCTATCAGTGCCATAAAAAGGGGGGGGGGGGGATGTGGCCAGGTGTGAATGGCTCATGCATACACATGAAAGTTGCTACATATTCAATGAAAGGAGCCCAGAAATGGTGACACGAGTTCGGTTTTTCTTATTTATTTATCCAGCTGAATGTTGCAACTACACCATTTAGTCATCTTCATGTAGCCAAGACTTTGGTGATCAGATATCTGGGATCAAAACAAACTGCCACCATTGCTTACTATGTACTTTTATAATGTTTCTGCAAGTGTTCCAAACTGCAATTTTGCAATGTCTATACTTTGATGTCAAATTACAAACTTCACATAAATCTGGCATATTTACAAAGCACACTAAGATTAAGATGAGTTTAATACCAAAACAAATATCTAAGAAATAATGTATTTGCCATGAATTAAGTTTATGATACTGAATGAAATGTGTGACCATGCCCCAGGCAGTGAAAGTGTGTTCCCATACTCCCAGACCTCAGAGGGTTAAATCCAGGAATGAGTTTTCAGGGGAAGGTCCCCCAGCCACCATCTGAAGGTGATTTTTGTAAATGCTTTGCGTGGTTTGATTGAGTCATCGTTTTCTACAGCCCTTCCTGATGATTTTTTTTCTTCCAGATATTTCCTAGAGTTGGTGCCAAATTCCAAAAGCAAATGTAGAACAGGATCCGTAGCTCAAACTCAGTAGCATCAGCAGCTGCTTGTTACGACTTGTATGTATCGAGTTCCCTACCCAGCCAGTGCTCAACTACTGCCCTAAACCAGGCTAAGATGATTCCATAATATGCCAGACATATATGGATGATAGGTACTTTAACAGCGATATTAAGCAATGTATTTTTCTCAAATATAAACACTGATTGTATGCTGTTAGATTAAAGGAATCAAATAATGATGTTGCCAAGTATTGCGATAAAAGAGCTAGTGTCACAGAACTGTAACCGGAGTTTTCTGTACTTGGTTCTTCACCCTAGTCTGTCATGCCATTTGTTTGAGAAACGCATGGACAGGCCCGATTTGCAAGTCAGAAGAATTCCAAACATGGGTTATCGTTTGGCAGCTCGAACGCGACCTGGTCTCACAGGGAACGTCTTTCCACCTATCCTGGGAATTTGGTAGATATCCGTGGCCCTGAGGAATCACAGTGTACCTGCCTTTGCCCCGCAAATTAAATCACCAGATGTCTGCACCTTGGGGGCAGCAGAAATACATGCCGGTATTTCAGCACGCTTAAGTGATGCGTGACTGCGGGGAGTTGGTGCACATGCATTTGCCTTCTGCCTGGGCACTTCTGATTCAATTAAATGAGGTAATATTTATCTTTACTTTCCAGTAAAATTTCTTCATAACGACAAATGATCGCTCTTTTCCCTTGAATAGTAAGTTTTGCTAAATTAATTGAGATAATTATTGAGTGTCTGTTACATAAATGCATGTATATAAAAATAGCTATATAACAATATGAACAGTTACAGTGATTCTCCTAATGACATGATTATTGTAATGGTGGTAATTTACATTGTTAATCTCTAACTTATTTGGACTTTTATGCAGATCTGAAGACATTTTTTTCGGTGTTTACATGGTCTGTATCTGTTTTTATATATGTATATATATATAGTCAAAAAAAATCTACCAACCAGGTAGTTTTTCTGGCAGAAACGAACTGAGAAAATCATCACGTGTTCATCCCAGACCAGAACATAAATGGAAATATTATTTTTGATGCTCCAGTAAGAATGGTAATTTCTTTACATATGCTTCCATATTTCACTGCTTAAAGCAGTACATTCTTTCTAACCCTGGCTTCCAGTAATGATGGCTGACATTATTATAATAATACCCATCTTCCCAAGGGAATAATGTCTGTAAGAGGCTCTTAATAACTACTTGGGAAGCTTGAGTTTTGTTCCAGCTTAGGGTTTATAACTCCGTTATCAGCCCAGTCTCGCTGGCTGTTACGTTTTCCTTCGCATCGCGATACTTTTCGGTCCGTCGCCGCCTTTGATGTCCGTCCCCTTGCTTCATTATGGATATTATCGACGATTCTCATTTGTGACCTAATGCGTGTTATGTATAGTATATGCGTTGCTGACATGCGCCCCGGCCTTGTGCTGCCTGCGATAGATACGCCAGCTATCCACCCATAAACCTCGGGAAGATTATGTGGTTTGAGGAGAGATGGATTATTAATGTGTGGAGTTTGCATGTTCCCTGTATTTTCCAGGGAGTTTTTTTTTCCGGATGCTTTAGTATCTTCCCGCTGTTGAAGAGCATTCTGTGCATGGTATTATAATTAACTATAGATTAGCCGTAGCCAAAGGCTCCATGCTTTTTCCTTGTTTGTTGTTTTCCCTTCCTTACCCGTGGTGTGTTTGAATGACCACTGGTAACCACAGAGACACGTGACTCTGTCCCCATTTTGGGTAACCTTAGTGCTAAGCACAGCATCAGGGCCTCTCTCAGAGGCTATCAAAACATGTGCGAAATGGCCCCTAGCTTATTGCGAAGGATGCGACGTAATATCCGCAAAAGGAAAATGGAACCGGTGTCGTCGCAGCTGAAACAACACATCGCCGCAGCTGTTCAGGAGCACAACTGGGCCGCTGGATCGCATGCTTGAGCTAAGATGGTTGCCGTCTAAATGCGTGACCTACAGGTTTATTTTCGGCTGCTGCAGTGTGAAGGGCTGGGAGTTGACTCTGGCAGACGTAGGTCATAACTTCATTTTGGGTCTAAACAGTGATATTTCACCACACCTCTCTGGGGGAGTGAAGGGTTAATCTACGTTCTTGCGAGGTTTTATTCACAACCAGCTGCAGAAAGTCTGTGGGTTTCCCCCCCCTGCAGGAATTCGAGCAGTTCCACAAGCGACTGGGGGACGTCTCCAGGCTGGTGAGGATCCCCCTGCCCGTGTCCAACGTGCTGTGGGAGCAGTGCATCCGACTGGCCAACAGGACCCTGGTGGAGGGGTGAGTGAGGCCGTCTCTGGAGAAACATCAAGCAGGGAGGCAAATATTTACACAGCGGCCCCAAGAGAAAATCAATCACCTTCAGTCAGAACCGTGGCGCAGCTTGGATCTTGTCGGATTATAAATAATGTTATTAATGCAGAAATGGTGTGTGTGGGGGTGTTAAGATGTCAGGTGGCTTGGTGACATGTTTGTGTGCACTGGAACCTGAGCCGGCCGCTGCTTTGTCACGGCGATCTTAACTGTTACGAGGTCGCCACTGCCGCTCACGTTTCTCAGTCCAGTGCGTCTGCTGGGAGTGGCGATTACTCTGCAAATAGACCCGTCGCGACTGAGAGGCACGTGCATCTGTTCTGCAACATGCCGCTCACCTTGCTGACAAACGTCTGGAATATACATGCTTATTCGGAGGCAAAGGATCATATGCGACGAAGCCATTGGCCGTGTCGGAATGATAAACACCCCAGCGTGAGCGAGGCGAATATCCGCACGGGCAGACTTCCTGCCGTCTGTGTGAGCGCCCATCCCTCGGCTCCTGCGCATTCCCGTCAGGCGTGTGCTGCGGATCGCCGATGGACTTTCTGACATTTCATGTCACCGCGCCGTTTGTTTTGTTGGTATCCCATCATGCCTTTGTGTATTTTCCCTGGCAGTCGGGGTGAGACATTATTTAATTTAGTCCATCCATCCATCTTCTTGCTTATTTTGGTCAGGGTCGGGGGAAGGGGGCACCTTTCCATCACGGGGTGCATGAACAAGCATTTTGCATGTCAGCTGCATGCATGAGCTGTGGGCAGAAACCAGAGTGTTCAGCAGAATCCCACATAACATGGTATGAATATACAGACTCAGTCACACACACACACACACACACACACACACACACACACACACACACATACACATGGCAGAGGTCGGTTTCGAACACCCAGTCCTACGGGCGTGAGGCAACAACAGGGCCACCCACTGAGCCCCGGTACCCGCCCTGTTCGTTTAATGCGACGAAAAATACCTCTAAATAGCTGAATATATCACAATTACAGTACCTTTTTTTTAAAGTTCGATACCTGATTTTTAATTTTTCAGTTTTCTCCATGCCATGCATGCATTGCGCCTGAATTATTAGCCAAGTGTGTGTTTCACTTGTATCTTCCCTTCGCACCAATATTTTCAGTCCAGATGAATCTTCAAGTAAGAATGGAAGGGTTTAAAAACAGCCAGAAAGTTTTTGCTGTAAAAATGACTCGAGAATGGACCTTACAGAGAGCCAAAAAAAATGTCAGAGGGATGCAAAACAATCAAAACTTTTATTACAAAACTTTTTTATTTATACGATCAAGAAGACAGAAGAAGTGTTTAGTGTGAAGACAGTCTTATGTCTTAGAAGACATCTAGTGCCATCATTTTTCAAAACTGCAATGTGAATGAATTGTCGGGAAGTATTGGGTGTAGTATGTCAGAAGATCACAAAGACTCAATCACAACCTCAACTCAACAAGGCATGCAAGCTCAAATATCAAGAATAGCCTCGGACACATCAAAAACTGATTTTGCAAAGGTTCTGTGGACAGATGAGATGAGAGCGACTTGATGGACTACATGGATGGGCCTGTGGATGGACACCTTCAAGTACCAACAAGGTTGTGAGGGAGTGATGACCTGGTACTACCTTTCTGGCTTGTAGATGGTAAAATTTAACTCCATGATCTACTCTCACTTTCTTGAGGACACCTTCGTCAAAGAAGTCAGCAGCTTTCAAAAAGATTATGATATTCGTGCAGGGCAATGCCCCTTTCCATGCACCAAAGCATTCCATAAATTGGCCAAGAAAGGCTTGAAAGGGATGACCTTGAAAATGATGACCTAACCCTATCATATAACTTAACCCCCACTCAGAACTACTGGGCCTTACTGAAGTGTGAGATTTACCAGGCAGTAGTAGGCAGTACACTTCTCAGAGCAGCGCCTGGGAGGAGGTCCTAGCTCCATCCATCCATCCATCCATTCATCCATCCATTATCTTCTGCTTATCCGAGCTCGGGTCGCAGCAGTCTCAGCAGGGAAACCCAGACTTTCCTCTCCCGGCCACTTCATCCAGCTCCTCCGAGGGAATCCTGAGGCGTTCCCAGACCATCCGAGAGACATAGTCCCTCCAGCGTGTCCTGGGACTTCCCTAGGGCCTCCTTCCAGTGGGACATGCCCAGAACACCTCACCAGGGAGGCGTCCAGGAGGCATCCTGACCAGATGCCCGAGCCACCTCATCTGGCTCCTCTCAATGCGGAGGAGCAGCGGCTCTACTCTGAGTCTCTCCCGAATGACCGAGCTCCTCACCCTATCTCTAAGGGAGATACCAGCCACCCTGCGGAGAAAACTCATTTCGGCCGCTTGTACTCGCAATCTTGTTCTTTCGGTCACTACCCATAGCTCATGACCATAGGTGAGGGTAGGAACGTAGATCGACTGGTAAATCGAGAGCTTTGCCTTTTGGCTCAGCTCCTTCTGCCCACATCACTGCTGACGCCACACCGATCCGCCTGTCGATCTCCTGCTCCATCCTTCCCTCAATCGTGAACAAGACCCCGCGAAGCGCTCCTAGCTCCCTCAGCTAATATAGGACAGGGTCAAATCAAAAACTTGTTGTTTTTTTGAAACTGATTCAATGGAAAAGAGGTTCGTGACAGTCAATGGCTAGAAAGGTCTTACAGGACTTTAAACTTGGTAAGGTGGACTGTATAGTTTGGTATTCTTTGTATAGATTGAATAAATAAAACAGTTTCTGTTGAGGGTGAAGTGAGAAAAGTCCACTTAGTTTTCTGATGGCCTAAGAATTACAGTTATACTGATAATGAAATCTTTAATTTTTCGTTTGCTACAGACCAATTTAACATTTTCTCTAAAGAATTTTGCAGTGAGCAAAAACAAAAAACATATCACTCTGCTTAAGTTATGCTGAAAATTATTATCAAGAATAGCACTAATAATCTTGCACGATTAGAGTTTAGTTGAGGGGTGACGTTTTAATGGTGGATTAAATGGCAGCGGAGGAAAGGAAAGGCATTCTGTCATCGCTCTGCACTTTCGCGATGACACTGGCGAGTTCCCAGGATTAGCGATTAAGGGAAAATGGACAACGCGCTAAAAATTCTATTCCTCGAAAGTTGCCTTTCCGGAGAAGCACCATTTCCGCTCCATAGCGTTCACTGTGCTCAGGACACCTGGATGATTGCGTCTTGTCATGGCTAAGCTTCGTGTGCAGGGGGCTGTGGACCTCTGAGGGTTTTGCCCCCCGATCTGTGGGACTCCCCAGGAACGGCGCTGATCCACCTTATGGTACCGTAAGAGATCTCTTACCAGAACCATCAAGCCGCCACATATCTGCTCCAAAATGGAATGCCGAATTCGGTTCAGCTTCCTGCGATGTCAGCCCCCCACGGTCATGCATGTTCTGAACGTGTTTGACCGTCATCTTAATGCCACCCATTTATGTCCCCGCTGACTGCGTCCCCTGCTCTTCTGTCCGCCAGCTACGCCAACGTGAAGAAGTGCAGTAATGAAGGACGGGCCTTGATGCAGCTCGACTTCCAGCAGTTCCTCATGAAGCTGGAGAAGCTGACCGACATCCGGCCCATTCCCGACAAGGAGTTCGTGGAGACTTACATCAAGGCCTACTATCTGACGGAGAACGACATGGAGCAGTTCATCAAGAACCACAGGGTGAGGGTTGCTGCAATACAGGTTCACTTTTGAGGTCGAGAGCGCTTGCGAGATTTTGGGGGTGGTGCTGAGCGTGATGGAGCAAAGCAGGACATTGGGAGTTTGACATCAAAGCTCCAGTGGTTTTCATCATTTCAAGGGTACAAAAAAATTCTTACTCGCTAATCTAGAAAAGGACCCTCCCACTTTGAATTTCTGATACTGCTCTCATTGCACGCACTGTAACAGTAATTACATGTAATGTAATAGGTTGTTTTGATATATAAGTCTTATCAGTTAACAGAATGGCGGTAGCAGCCATTACCGTCACCATTGTGTTGCCCATGTGTTTGGACATTACTGGCGTCCCTTAAAGTCAGTGTGTCGAAGCACCATAAGTTGGACTTTTGGGTGGCTGTACAGCATTTAAATCCTTTTCTTCTCTCCATTTTTCTGGAATCACACTGGAACGCAGTGTACAAGGCTTTTTCCATTGGCCGTAATTTTGTAAACATTGTCCTGGTTGAGATACTTATGTAGGTCTTAGATTTCACAAAGTCCTGCATCTCGCTGGCCTTGAATGGAAAGATACTGAAAATTTGGTGGGGAAAGTTGGGGAGAGGGATTCCCTTGGTCACATGACTGGAGGAAATGAGCACCTCGCTCTGGTTTTGATGAAGAGCCCTCACGCGTGTCTTTATTGGACAGGAGTACTCCATGAAGCAGCTGACCAACTTGGTGAACGTCTGCTTGGGGTCTCACATCAACAAGAAGGCGAGACAGAAGCTGCTGGCGGCCATCGACGACATCGACAGGCCCAAAAGATAGCCTGGGCACGGCGCCGGACCTCGTCCATCGTGCATGCTATATGTTTAGAGACTTTTAGGGCCTCTGCTTTCCAGCCGCACCTCATGGGAACGTCAGCTGTCCATTAAGACTGTAATATATTCCACACTGTTTTAGCTTTGAGAGGCGTTGGGTGGAGATAGTTTCCTTTCTTCTGCTTGTCTGCTTGTTTTGTATACAGGCGGATCTGCCTCAGCTCCTGTTTAGCTAATTGGAGTTTGTGTACAAATTGAGTATAAACACAGTCATCAACCGCAGCGCTGCCCTCTGTCGACTGCAGCTATCAGTGGCTGTAGCCGTCGGCCGGTTCTGCAAGAATCTGCTCGATCCTCTTCTGTCAGTGTCGGTCCCTCATGTCTGAGATATATGTGTGATTTCATGGTTCATGAGCTAACCCCTTTGCCTATTACTATTTATAACTGTGTTTTATCTGTGGTCAGTTTTCTTGTTAATTAGGTAATCATACTGACAGGTCCTGGATGCTAACCACGCATTAATTTTGATCAAGAGTAACATAACAGGTGCATTTAGCGGTGTAATTATTAATTTCTGCAGCTGTGTCTTTGGCTTTGTGATATCAGAGGGGCGTGCAACACGCTCTACAGCCCAGCTGCTCATGTCACTCTTCGGCGATACTGTACCCTCATCGCCTGTAATATTTAAAATGACTTTGGAATCGTCTGTACAATATGAAGAGGAAAACGGTGCCCGTGGGCTGTCTGTGAGACCTGGGCAAACGTGAGAGAATGAAATAAATAAACACGCTACCAGGTTTTCTCCGCATAAGCAGCGTTCAGTTTTATTGTGTGGTTTAAAATAACTCATAATGTGATTCGGGTCGGGAGAGAGAACAGACTCATGATCGCAGATGACAGGATGGTACGGGGATTCAGTTTTGGGTCCTAAACGAATCAGGCAAGCAGAAAAGAGTGTCTCTGTCCCGTCTGTGGCCGCTTTTTACTTTGCTTACGTTTGGTCTCCTACTGGAGGTTGACACTGCATCTCATATCATTTTAAGGGTGCCAGCCCCCCCCCCCCCCCCCCGTCCCAACACATATTTTTTCTCTTTTGGGAGGGAGGTCTCTGAGTTTCTTTTAGGGGGTCCTGGAATCCCCATCAGTTCAAACATTGTTCTCCTGCGCACTTCACTCATGATCCACTGATCCAGGATCAGGCTTATTCTTTCAGCTGGAACTGATGCTTATAGTTCCAGATGCCCTGTACTTGGCAGGAGGTGTTGGGGCGACGGGCCCCTGTGGTCTGTGAAGACACTCAGTTAAGACACAGGAAAAGGGAAAGACTAAATCTGTACAAACACATGGTTCCCAAGTGTAATATTTATAGTGCCACACTCTGCCCTCTTGTGCGGTTCTGAGTCATATGGCTGTCGACCGTTCCTACATCAGAAATGTGACAGGATTCAGTTCAGATTTGTCTCTCCTCTCATTTCTGTGCTTGTCTTTGACTGGAAGTGACAGATGGCTGAAAGACTAGGACAGCAGGAACCCACTGATGCGAGCGGCGCTCCGATATTTGGGATGCGGAAACGCTAAAAGCAAAGTTGCAACACGCGGTTATACGGCGTTGTTTTGCAGCTGGGGCAATTATCTGATGAAAGGGAATATTTTATCAATGTGAATTGGAAACAGAGAAAATATTAACGGATAAGATTTTCAACTTTTTAGATGAAGACGGTTCAAATGTTCAGCTACTCGAGACTGAGCTTGAGACTCTAATATACCTAACCGCAAAGTGCTCAGGACAGCAGATTCAATTACCAAGACAAAGGCGGCGGATGTGACCTCAATACCAGCAAGGAAACAAAAATTCACCTAAACCGAGACCTTTCTAAATGCTCTTTCTAAAACCGAAACTCCTGGTTTTCTCCACAAACTTAATGCAGGTCACCGCATACAATGGGGGAAAAAACAGCAACTAAGACTAACATCCACCCCATGAGCGTTTGCTTAGTTGTGGTTCTCTGCCCCCTTGACGTCACTGTGGCTGACTGGCCACTTTCCCCAGCTTCCTGGTTAATTACAGAGCCAGTCTGATATCAGTGACCTGTGCCCATGCTTCCCAACTCTCATCTAACTTAACAAATTTTCTCTCAGTTGCTTTCCTTCAGCTGTAATTATATTTAAAGCGCCATGGAGTCTGTCTTGCCGGTGTCTGACCACCTGCTGCTGTGCTAATCAGTGCTGTTGTCACATTTCTGAATGAAAGATGCAATAACCCCCTGTTAAGGTTTTCTTATCGTTCCATATATATATATATATATATATATATATATATATATATATATATATATATATATATATATAGGTGGAGGTAGAATGTATTTTTGCCATAGTATATATATAGACAGAGAGACACACACACATCTGATTCACAAAGGTGACATAGAAATATTCTGGTGTGTTAGTAAATCCATACTTTTCCATTCGGCGTATCCAGTATGGGTCAAGGTCAGTCTGTCACATATCTCAGGATGGCATCCTGGATGGGACGCCAGTCCATTACTGGGGGCATTCATTGAAATGGTCAGTTTAGTGATGTTAACGCACCAAAGCGCATGTTTCTGCACTCTGGACACAGATAGAGACACGGGAGAGCTTACAATCCCCTACGCATGTCAAGTGGGGTGGGAATTATACCTACAGTGCCGGAGGTGTGACGCCACACTGCTGCCAAGTTTGTCACATTCATGCAGGAAATATAATCCAGATAAATGCTGCTCTCTGCCAAGAACCTGAAGCATGCAGTCTGACAAGCGCAAGCAACATCTGGAAATAACTCCTCGTAAAATCACACAATGGTTGTCCTAGTATATGTTGGTGCGTATATGTTTTAAGTCTTTTATTTGTGTGCATTTTCATTTTGTAATACTTTCATCTTTCCATATCTTACCTCTTAAAAGAGCATATATTCCTGGAAGCCTACTACGGTGAATAGTAACTGTCCTGCAATATTCGAACATATTAAACATTGTAAAGCAAAAGCAGATTGTTAAATAGGAGGTAAATTATAGTTGCAATCTGTATAGCCCACCACCTGCAGGGGAGGCCACGGGGGTCTGGTGCATTGTAGATCAGGTGGCAGTCGATGGGGGGGGGGGCTCAGCGGAACGATCATCAGCTACCAAGACTGGCTGTAGGAACATGGAACAAGGAGCCGTAGCTGGTGTGTGAGAGAGAGAGGTACTGCTCAGCCCTCAACGCATGGCTCAGGCTCCTTTAAATGTAACTCCTGGAGATGGCGTTGGGCAGGCGTGGGTTTACTGATAGTCCCCCAGTTAGGCGCCAGTATTTTGGAGTTCACCCCCATGAATGAGAGTCGCTTCCCTTTGGCTTTGAGTCGGGGACAGACTCTTCCTGTTGTCTGTTGTTATGCAACGAGTACTAGTTCAGAGTATCTGGCCTTCTTGGAGACTTGGGATGGGGTTCTGGAAGGCTCTCCCTTTGGGGACTCCATTGTTCTGCTGGGCAACTCTCGTATGTAAAAATAGTGAAACCTGGAGGGGTGTGATTGGTCGAGCATAAGGCTGCTCGTAAGTGCACCTGGCACCCGAGCAGCCTAGGCCACAGTGATACGTTTTATAATTATATTGTTGGATCTGTGACCTCAAATCTTGCACACTTGGGTGAAAAGAGGAAGTAAGCTTTCAACTGATCACCACCTGGTGGTAAGTTGGATCGTATGTCATGGTAAAATACCTGAGGGTGTCCTGGGAGTGTCTGGCAATGTCCAGGAGATCTTTAAATCGTTCCTCCAACAGAACTTCTCTTTCATCCCAGGGAGGCGAGAGCCATTTAGCCTGAATAGGCAGTGTTCTGATCCTCCTTTGATGAGGCGGCTGTGCAGAGCTGTGGCTGTAACGTTGTTGATGCCTGTTGCATTGATGGAGACCTTTCAAGCTTGGTTATCCTGTGGGAGCCCTGAAGCCGTTGACAGACACTGGCAGGCTAAGCGGAGAGGGACTTGGCAGTTGCAAAAACAAAAACTAGGGTGTGGGAGAAGTTTGGTGAGGCCATGGAAAATGACTTTCAGTCGGCCTCAGAAAGATTCTGGCAAACCATCAGGCAACTCAGGCAAGGGAAACAGGGCTTTACCCATGCTGTTTACAGCAGGGATGGAGCACCGATGACCTCAAATGGGGATATACTCAGGTGGTGGAAGGAGTATTTCGAGGACCTCCTGAATCAACATGCCTACCTTTGGAGGAAGTAAAGCTGAAAGACTCATTTTAATATTGCTAGAACTGAGGTCATTGAAGTAGTCGAAAACCCTTCGGTGGTAAAACGAGGGTGGATGAGATTCGCCCTGAGTTCTTGATGGCTCTTGATGTTGTTTGGCTGTCTTGTTAGTCTTTAACAAAGGGTACCAGAGTGTGCATTGTTACAGGCCATTCACTGGAGTAAGAGTTTGGTTTGCATTTCTGGCAGTAAGTCAGACTCCACCGGGTCCACCGTTTGTCACCGATTCTCCTCTTTGACCTCAGTATCACTTCTTTGCTTATTGCAGATGATGCGGTCCTGTGCGTCAGGCTTTGACTCAGCCAGAGAAATAGGGTGAGTATCTTTAGGAGGAGCTCAAAGTCAAGCTGCTGCTTCTCTGCATTGAAAGGAGCCAGTTGAGGTTGTTCAGGCATCTATCTAGGATGCCGCCTGGACACCTCCCTTTCCAACCAGAAGGAGGCCCCGGTGCAGACCCTAGACACGTTGGAGAGATTTTATCTCTCGGCTGACCAGGGAATTTCTTGGTATCGCCTAGAAGAGGTGGCTGGGGAAAAGCGGTATAAGTGACAGAAGTTGGATGGATGGACAGATGACTGGATGAATGATTGTTATAAAGTGGTTTAATGAAACATCTACAAGCTGTGGCTCATGTTGACCATTTCAATTGGTTTGTTTCAGGCTGATCAGCAGATAGAAGCTCATTTTCTCACTTGTCTTACTCAGTCCCTTCGTTGTTTCTGCAGTTTACACCAACTTTCTGAGCTTCCTTACTAATTGCAGAGAGACAGACCGACACCTGTTATCCATGCCTGTGCTTTTCTGCTATCATTTAAACCTGCCTTTTTCACCTCTGTTTTCTTAGCTGTAATCATATTTAAAACTGTCTTGAGTCTTTCTGCTCACAGGCACAGGGCCAGTCATTTATCCAGCACTGCAGAGACACTTTCCTGGTTAAAGGCCTTGATCAAGGACTCTGTGGAGATATGATGACTCTGCCAGCTATGGGATTCAAACTGGTGACCTTCTGGGCGTAGCCACAAAAGTTCTAACCCACAGACCCACACTGCACTGATTTAAAACATTTTTCTTAAATTAAGTCAGGCTCTGAAAACACTACAAAAACACTTCTTTGAATAACCATTGGCATTTCTCTAAATTTAGGCGGGCACACTCTGCACGAAGTCTGTACAGCTAACTTTCTTCAAGAAAATTCATATTATTTTCTGTGTTCTTTGGAGTTTGATCCTTTATTACCAGCTATCGTTTCTCGTGTCTACCGTTCTTCATCATGCCTGAACTGCTGCGCGAGTCGTGTCCTTACGTGACTTTCTGGTTTTGAAGTGATGCGTCATAAAAATATGCATAAAGCCTGAATACCTCGCTGTCTGTGAGCTCAAAGCGGTGAGCAAAGACCGTAATGCAGCCTGGCAGCTGCTGGAAGCAGCCAAGCTTTCACGTCGCCCCTTACTGGTCATGCATGATATAGATTCTCCATTTTTTAATTAACTGTTATTGCTAGTATCTGTTATTGACATGGTGTGGGAGGAATTGGAACATTTCACAGAGGAGCATGTTAAAATGCTTGTATCCTATGTCATTTTACTGTATTAATCATAAGTTATATTGATAATGGTTATTTAGGAAAAAAGATACAAGGGGAGAAATGAGAAAAAGTAATTGCCCATACAAATTGATTCTTGTTTTTCAATTAATGTTAAATACAAACCTCCATTAAATGCTATTATATTTTGTCTCCATCTCCAGATTTGCAATCAAAAATAAAATCTAATTTGAAAAGACCATTTTTTGATGGTTTTACAGGGGCTGGACGATCACAGGGTTGGCTCTGACACACAAACCTTTTACTGCTCGCTTGCAGCAATATGGACGTCGTCTCGCTGTCCGGCTGACTGGCAGCTTATCAAGCGCTTACATTCCTCAGCAGTGCCTTTCAGCTCGTTCCAAGGCACAACTGTCACACGTTTTGTTTGGCTGCATTTACCATTTTATTTTTGTATACCCTGGGCCTTCACTCAATATGTATTTCTGGATGATGAAATTTGTCCACAGTTCATATACACCAGTAGTTTTAAAAATGGATTTTTTTTTCCCTTTCAATAATTCCCCGTTACCAGTCATCTCTCCTGCTTAGGTCTCTGTATTGTGTGTTTTTTTTTCCTTTGCTTTCTGGACCATCACTTACAGGCCAAAAGCGGATTGTTGTACTTTAATGGTTTTTACAGGTTAATAGCCCTCTAGCTGTCGAACCAAAAAGATTAATCTGCAAACAAATTCATTTCCTAACTGCTGCATTTGTAATTACCAGCACTGAAATTAGACACGTATCAGGGTATTTTAACGTTAAGACAGCGTTTTTACAGCTAACGGTTCCCTGCTGTGAGCTGCCTAAGGGACCAGAGCTCACACGTCCGATAGGGGCACAGTCCAGGCAGTGGGGGAGCCTTAAGTCAAGGTAAATCCCACCCCCAGTGAGGGGGAATTCAGAGCTGCTGCTAATTTTCGAAAGGCTTCTTTTATACAGATTTCATAGGGGACACAATAGATGACTTTGTACACTCAGCATCAGTATACATGCACAGCTTTGTGATAAAGGGCACGTTAAACCAAGTTGTCTGCTTTGACGGTAAGCGCATTATTAGATCCACTACGATCCACCATTGGGACAGCCATATCGGCCATATTGCATACTGTATATTCCATTTACATGACTGAACTTGCCTATTCTGCAATTGGTCTTCCTCTCCAGATTCTCCATTGTTTGTTCATAGTATTTTTTTTTTTATTCCGTAGTCAAAGAAAATACAACCATATAAATAGGTTTTCTAACTGAGGAAACCCACATGACACAGGGAGGACATGCAAAAAAGGTATTCAAACCCCCAACCTCAAATTTGTGAGATGACATGCTACCCTAAAGAATATGCATATTTACATAAGCATTATATAACACTTTCTATGAATGCCATATCTATAAGAATCTATAAATATATTAACATCACATTGTAATGCATTCATAAAGCATTATAAACATGCCTATGGATATTTATAAAAGGGCATAACACATTATAGCTATGTTTATTATGCATTATGAATGCTTTATCAAGTTCACGTCTATAGTACACTATAGATACCTTCATAATGCAGTAGAACGCATCCATAATTCTTATTCCAATGATTTTAATGCATTATGAAGGTATCTATAGTGCATTATAGATGAGAGTTTAATTGGAGCTTATGAAGCATTATAATCAGCAGTATAATTGCTGTCAATAGAAGATGCTGGAATGCTTTATTAATTCTTATTCCAACCATTATAATGCATTATAGATGGCCATCCATCCACTTTCTGAAACCACT
The DNA here is from genome assembly GCF_023856365.1 of Brienomyrus brachyistius. Lineage (NCBI taxonomy): Eukaryota > Metazoa > Chordata > Actinopteri > Osteoglossiformes > Mormyridae > Brienomyrus > Brienomyrus brachyistius. Next base: position 20,884,786 of record NC_064555.1, read on the forward strand.
TGTCCTATTCAGGGTTGTGTGGGGTCTGGAGCCTGTGGGTGTAAGGCAGGGAACAACCCAGGATGGGGTGCCAATTGATTGTATAGCACATTCACACAGCAGTCACTCACACATGTACACCTGTAGGGAATTTGGCAACCTCAATTAACCTCTGCATGTTTATGGATTGTTGGAAGACACTGGAGTACCTTGCGGAAACCCCACAGGGAGAACATACAAACTCCACACACCGAGCGACGGTGGAGAGACAAACCCTGGTCCCAGAGGTGTGAGGCAACAGTGCTGACCACTGCACTGCCATGCCACCTGTCTTTGATGACCGCCTCAAGTAAAGTGCTACCAAATTATTGTTTTTAGTTTGCTTCTCAAAAATCAATTTTGGTCATTTTTAAAATCCCAATTTTTTCATATTTGTACCAATCAATAGACTTTTTGTGTTTTATTTTATATGTAGTGTTTTAAAGACCGCCCCTTACAAAGGGTGTAAAGGATGTTCACAGTCTGACTCTCTCCTGTCTCCCACAATCACTGCTGACTGCATTGAATCCTTCATTACAAACAGGTTAGTGATCTGTATATTAATAAAGTGAATGGGCTCTGAATATTTATGTAGGAATAAACAAACAAAGGTCATTTCTCAGTTAATTTCATGGTGCCGGCTGTATAGCATTCTGAAAAGCTGTACAAAAATGTTCTTTTTCAACAATCTTTTTTTTTTTTATGAGTGTGTGTGTTTTATATTTTCTAAGCACAGACCTATCTAAAAAAAGTGTATTTGGGAAAGAAAAAATCCATGAGATGCTTTCAAAATAACCCAATAATAATAATAATAATAATAATAATAATAATGTTTATCTTTCTGTTAGTCACAATATTAAGGTTTACTGGGTCAGTTTGATGAGAACAGTAATGTTCTCCCAGAAAGAGAGTTTCTCGTCAATTGATTTTGCTTCAGTGGTAGTGATTACTGAATTAGTTTGCTTTGTTGAAGTAGTTTGTACCAATTCCGTTTTGATATTTCAATTTTAGGCATCATTTTACATTCATTTTTCTTTTGCAATGGGCAAATTTTACATAGCAATTCTAACCTAGTGCAAATCTTGTAAAATAATATTCAACCAAAAACAAAAATTCAACTCCGTAACTCAGACCAAGTTGAGTCACCTGTCATCTGTGCCCTAGACTGTCAAAATGTCAGAAGAGATCTGGAGTCACTGCGTGTGTCGGTACAGAGGCTTTGTTTTGGCCAGAGTGTCTAAGCTCTATTGGCCTGGCATTGACAGGAAGCACAGTGCTGAATCTGTCCTGGTTCAACCCTCTCAGCTAGAAAGCGACTGACTTGAAATATAAATGAAGAGTATGAAGATTTCCATGTGGAAATGAGTTTCAAGTTTCAAGATTTATTGTAATATACAGATAACAATGTAGCATCATTACTCGCAATGAAATTCTTAGTGTCATGTTCCCCCAACTTTACATATGGTCACAAGCATATGGACACCTAACATATAAAGATATAGAGAAGTATACAGACAAAAAAAAACATCACAACAAAAATAGTACAATATGATGCAGTGAGATATTTAGAATGTGGGATGCAAAATTGTGCAGTGAGGATTTACAGTGGCATTGTTTAAAGTGACATTGTGAAGAGTCCTGCAGTTGTGGTGAGTGTATATTGGTGTGTGCAGAATGTCAGCAGTTCAGAAGCCTGATGGCTTGTGGGTAGAAACTGTCTCTGCGTCTGCTGGTGCGGGTCTGCATGCTCCTGTACCGTCTGCCTGACGGCAGGGGCGTGGAAAGTCTGCGGCTGGGGTGGCTGGGATCAGAGAGGATCCGCTACGTCTTCCTCCTACGGGAAAGGCATCCTGGAGGTCGCCTCGTTGCCATTAGGGTATAAGGCTTGTTCTGGGCATGAGGGCAAAGAGGCAGATGATGTGGGGTTGGGGGGAAGTAATGCAGGGCTGGGTGAGGAGGAAGAAAAACTGAAGCCCCCCCGTTGTACACAGCTCTTGGGGAGGGGTGCGATCTGCTGCATTTATCGCTCATCACCATTTCACTCATCACCATTTCACTCTCTCTTCCTTGTTTGTGATGTAATCCCCTTTTCATTGCTGCACATTTTGTGCTGCACTGTGTCCTGTGTCCTTTCCAGCTTGACTGGGAGACGGGGGGTCTCCGTAATGCTCCTGAGTCTAAAGCGCGGTGCCTTAGCGGTGGAACAGGAATACATCTCACACTTGGCCACCCCTCCGATCCGTCGCATGGGTGGCCGTACTGGACTCGCTCCCAAGCTGTAATGGGCTGTTTTACGGCCCCACAGAACACATTACGGTTACACTCACTGCTGTGGGAATACCAGGCCTTGGTTTGATTGAAATTTAAAATAATGGCTTAGGAATGAGTAGCAGGCTTGGTAGTTAAATAGTGGGTGAACCGGGATATGTAACAAATTATGGAATAAGGACTCTCTCCCCCCCCCCTTGTTATGTGAACCTACTTGATGCCCTGCACTTAGTATCCAGCTGTGTGTTTGTGTGTGTGTGTGTGTGTGTGTGGGAGGGGGGGGCGATTTGGTTTATATTACTTGGTAGGAACCAAATGTCCCCCACAATGTGATTAAAACCTGTTTTTTGACGTTGTGGGGACAATATTTTTGAGTCCCCATAAAAATATGTAAATGCAATCAAAGATTTTATGTTAGGGCTGGGTTGGGATTAAGGCCGTCATGGGATTAGCATGGAGAGTCCCCACAAAGATATAATTACAAATCTGTGTGTTTGTGTTTTACATTGCTCCAGTTCCTATTCTCATTTGGTTATCTAATCTTATTTGATTTTTTTGCTTCCCACCATCATATCTATGGTGGCCCATGACTTTGCAGAACTTTCTGGATACCTACAACCCTGACTCTCGTGACCAGTCTGGGATGTATGGTAGGAATCCATTTTCCACTAGTACATCTCCAGCTGCACTCCTATGCTGGAATTCACTGTCCCACCCGCTGAAATGCCTTGCATATGCTCATTACTGTCAGAATGAAATTACTGCAATAGCCGTGGACACTCAAACAGTAAAAACATGAAAGCAAACAGCTCGTGTCTGTGCGCGTGCAGGTCAGCAAAGCCTTGGCTCAGCGCGTAGCCAGGAAGGCTGACGGTTTTAATGCTCTAGAAATGAAGGAAGTCCTCCTGTGAAATAAACGATCATACATGCAGCAGTACAGGGTGAATCTGTCATCTGCAGCAATAACAGTGGTAGTTTGACTATTGTAAATGAATCCATGCGAGTCAGCAGAGAGATATAATCAAAAAAACATGCCCAGATCTGCTGCTACTGACGATCTTCAGACAAAATCCGCATGCTAATAAACGCCTTCTTATGGTGCGAGAAGAATCCCGTTTGCATATTTATGAAATTGCTCAAATCCTATCACACTTATAATACATCATCTTGAAAAAAGTCAATATCTTCATCACAGTTTTCCAAGTAATATTGCTCATCTGTCTGATATTCCCCAGAAGTGTAAATTTGTGTTTATGACTGTGAATGACTTCATAAGAACTCCAAAGCAAACAGAAATAAATTTCATCTGTCTTGCACTTTCTTTAAGGCAGTATTCTCCTTTTGTGTAAAATTGTAGACAAACGGCCATATTTGTTCATAAATTGTAATCTGCAGTGGTACCATGATTAATTAGCTGGGCTGGATTTTACGTCTTAGACTGGATGGACTTCTGCCGGCTTTATATTTTAAAATGTGCGTGTAAACCGGGGGTAGTCAATCTTAACTAGAAAGGGCCGCTGTGGGTGCAGGTTTTCGCTGTGACTCCCTAATTAGACTATTAATTAGACGACTGATTGGCTGAAGAGTCCTCACACCTGGGTGTGAACAGCTGACCTAAAGGTTATCCCAAAAACCCGCATACACACTGGCCCTTTGCAGGTAAGATTGCCCACCCCTGGTGTAAACAAACTATGCCCCCCCCCTCACTGTGAATCATTAGCAACATGATCACAGCCAGTCTATAAGTGGGCCGGCCTGTTGTATAACAAGGCTGCGGCAGCTGAACCGTACTGTAAAAAGTGCTGCAGTTGTGTAGGATCTAAATGCTTGATGAAGATTCAGGTTTGTACCTTGATTACTCCTTAGAAATACAGAACATATCGGCCTCGAGCACAAGCGAAATCAAAGAGGTCTGTTTCCCGTGGCACTGTCATGCAGACAGTCAATCAAATAACTTTTTGGAAATAAAATCTTGGGAAAGTCTTGCTTTAATGTTATTCTTTATGGAATTATTAGTTAGACAAAGTGGTACATGCTCTTTGCGTTATCCGGCTTTTACCCAGCTCTTGCATGGGTGGAGGATGTATCATTGGCTAATCTGCTTTGCGTCAAACAGTTTTATATCGTGGTTATTATTTAATCACTTTTGGGGCCTATTATACTCCTACTGCTATAATTTTATGTGTGGTGCCACAGTAACCTGTTCAGTGCAATATATAATGGAATTCTGTGCCTGGCTCCAGCAGAGTAACTATTTTCAGTAGATCCATCCATCTTCCAACTGCTTGGTGGGCGGGGTGCAACAGAAGGCTATTCCAGTCGGAGCAAGGCACAAGGCTGGGGTGCACTGGATGGGATAGCAGTCCATTACAGGGGCATATACAGTTACACACTATCGCCAGTTTAGAGGCAGCAGTCAGCTGTACCAGTTTGTCCTTGGACTGTAGAAGGGATCCCTCATCACATGGGGAGAGCAGGCAAAGTCTACTGAGACACATACAGTGGAGAGAGGATCAAACTCCCAACTCTGCCGCTTATAAGGTGTAGTTATTTTAATACAGTCATTGACATAGTCAATATGGATTCTTACATGTATTTCCTTGACAGAGGTGTACTGTAGGTACGATGTCAAGAGAAATACGGGTCTGCAAATCATATAAGAAGTAATAGTAACGATAAAGTCCAAAGGATTTTTATGTTTTTAGTTTGTGTCCTTATTGTCATTTTATTCATATTTACATTCAACCAGCTGAAGGTCACACTGGGAACCAGCTAAGGAGGAAATACCATTTATCTGTTTTTCCTCGGTGGTGTATTCCAACTTTTCCTAAAAGACGCCAAGAGACTTGCAAGCTAGTCAATATTTAATCCACCCAGAAGTTTCAGAGTATGCCATTTGTGTCTGCCCAGTGGGATGCTCACCAAATCACTCTGGGAGAGTCTTCTGTGAGCCACGTTCGTCAGGTGCTAAGACCACTCAACCCAATTTGACCACTTCATTGGTCCTCAGACTTGCTAGGATATTGAACCTCTCCAGCCATCTGAAAAGGGTTACCTTTCACTTCATTCTTTCTGTAAATGAGGTCTTCCCTTTTCCAGAACATTCTTTGTTAAGGATTTTAACTGTTTTTCTGTGCGCATTTCTCTTATCTAGGTGGAATTCTTGAATACTTTTGAAAAGTTTTCTCTAAGGAAGGCTTCTACGAACATCTGTTTGTAGATTTGAGTTGGCTGGGTTTTCTGTCTTTCTGTCCTAAATTGGTTCTGACCTCCTGTTTACTCATAATTTGACTTCAGAAGCTGCTGAAAACTCTCCTATGCCGGGAAGGTGCAGAAAAGCACACAGTCCTTTCATCTTTTCAAATCTCTCTCCTTTTCTTCAGGGTTTGTAATGCCGACTTCATTTGAACTCACTCTAGGCATTTGAGGGGCTGGTCCTACGTGCTTGGAAATTTAAATTCTAAGAATGAAAATGGAAGCAAATTATTGTTGTTCCCGCTGTTCTTAAGACATCCTATAAAACAAGTTTACAACTACAGCACATAAGGGAGATATTAAAGTGTTGCAAAATTAGCTCTGTTCGTATTCTGTGGCAGTGATCCTCATTGGCTGCCTCGCAGGTCTCTTGTGGCTCCTAACAGCTAATCTTTCTTCATAACTTCGTAGTGGGACCACATTCAGTAACCTGGTCAAGCAGCCGGCTTAATGTGCATGACCAAGCTGCATACGCATTACACAACAGCTCGTTGTTTCAATGAATATTAATGTTTGAACGGTGGAGCTTGTTGCTCAATCTAAGCTGCCTGGCCAGGAAGTGAGTGAAGCTTTCAGGTGTCGTACATTAAGCTTGCTTTATGCAACCTAATGCCTTCTATGAAAGACACTATTTGTCATGATTAGTTCACGCCGTCTGTAAGTTCAAGTCAAAAAAGTTGAGATATTGTATCCACCTATCGATCTTCCGTCCAGTACAGAGACTCAGAGAGCCTGGAGACTGTCTCAGCAAGCATTCTGGAGATACCCTGGATTAGATGTTTAGAGGGACTTCTCTTACACAAAGAGGTATCTTATGACGCTTTTCCACTGCCAACAAGAACCAAGCTGTACCCAAGCCACACTGTGAAGAAATGGTTTCCATTGTAAATTATGTCAGCTGTGCCAGGTCCATACCCACACTGACATGACTCTGCTTATTAACAGGGCCGAAAACTGAGCCGGTTACATCATCGCTACCTGACTGGTTGAAATGCACAGAGATACCAGTGATCGGCGCTGATATGTGTGGATAATCGGAAGGATAATAGGGCAGGTTCTATATAATATTTATTAGTAGTAGGATCACACATTGCGATGTATTGATGTATTCCCCATAACTCAGAACTGAAATTTCCAACCTCCTACTTAAGAACGTACTATAGAACAGCCGAATGGAATGGATTTGTAATGCAAATTTACGAAAGCTATTTCGGCTAGCTTACATAACTCGCCGATTGTTACAGCTATGCTAGTTGAAATTAGCACATAATAAATCATGATGAATCCTGCATGAGCAGTAAATAGGCATCTCTTCCATTTTACGTCACTGTCGTCTTCCAAACCCAGCAACGCCTTTACTGAGCTGACCCTTCTACAGTGGAAAATTTCCGCAAGCTGAAATTGCGCCTTAACTGGAGTTTCTTTACAATACTGGTCGGGTACGGCCTGGTTCCTGTATGCCAGTGGAAATGCGTCATTAGAGTCACCTATCTTTGGACTGCAGGAGGAAATCAGAGTACCTGAAGGAAACCCCACCCCCAGCAGAAGGGGTAGGAACTAGACTCCTTGCCCTGGAAACAGGGGTCCACAATGCTACCCAGTGGTCTGCATGTCACCCTGAAATATCACGTTATTTGTTGTTATTATTATTATTACTATTATTATTATTATTTAGTGAAACTGCCAAAGTGCGTATGTCTGACAAAAAAAAGCACATTGCTATCAGCAGTAGAATTTTTCATTCATGTATTCTTAGGGATCCACATAATATATGAATGATTCAGTAGCAAGTTCCAGATATTTTGCAATTAGTTGACAAGATATTACTGGCAGATATAATTGTAGCTTAATTTATGCTTAAATATTTACTGTATTCTTGGATAAATGGTTAGAAGATGGATGAACAGATATTTACGGAGTATTTAGAAATGTGAAATTTTCATATGAAATTTTGGAAGCATTATAACCAGTTGTTTTGACCGGTATATGTGAAGAACCCTGTATATAAATCAACATGACTGGAAGTCCCCTAGAGGGGGGGTTTAATTCTCAACAGACAGGGAGGTTAGGGAAATGTTAAATCAAAAACAGGCATGCAATAATTCCTATCTATGAAAAACATTTGTAATTCAAAAGAGCTTTGAAACATAACTAGCGTTTTACATATTTGAAATTACAGTCTTTAGATTGTCACTGCTTCATGGTTCACAGACATGGAAATCAATGAAAACAGCCAGCATGAAATGAAAAAACTTTTCTTTTTTGTTTAGAAGAATCCTCATGTGCCCTAGTTAAATATGACAACTACAAGGCGAGGGGAGCACGATTAAAACCAACAAAGGCACTGAACTAAGTTATAGTATCTCCTGCGATAACACAGGACCACTGTAAGGGAAGAGAAGAGGGTTAAAAAAATACATGACTAGTAAGACCGAATCATGGACATCAAGAGGAAATTGGCAATGAGATGTACATAAAAAGATTTTGGCTGGAGATAAGCTGATGATGACCTCCTCCCTGAGTGCATAAAATTCTGTGTATAGTATTACATTTACAATAAAAATAACTGACATTCCAAAGTGCCTGATGTTAGGATTTCAGTGATATTTGTAGTTTTGTTGTAGCCCTATCAGATCTGGCCTCCTAATCATCCCCTGTATCTAATTGGTGAATTCTCTCCCGACCCTTCACCTCCTTAGCTACTGTGTAAAGAGCGTACTGGCGCTGCGTCATCCAGGTGGGTGTTACACGGTGGTGGTGGTTAAAGTGTCTCCCCATTGGTTCTGTAAAGTGCCTTGGGTGTCTTGAAAAGCTCTATATAAATGTAACTTTCATTCATTTATCAGTTACGAAATGCAGTTACCAAAATTATATATAATAGTATATATAATAGGATATAGTAATATAAATTTCAAATATTACTATAAGCTCTGTGTTTACATCAAGCACTGTGCTACGCACGTTCACTAATGACTGTGAAAAACATGCTATTTTGGCTCATCAAAGAGACAGAAGTAATGGGTCAATTACCACCCTGTGCTTTGAAAGCTTGAACAGAGAGACTTGTTTGATAAAATAATAGAGGTCGCATTTCTGGCTGTTATATCACACACAATGGGGGGCAGATGCATGATTTCGAAATGATACAATCTGATCTGGTTACCCGGCTGGACTTTTCTCATAAGGTCTGCGATCTGGTACTCATGACCTCTTCTGTAGGTTGGTTAGATTTTGAACTCTGATCTCACTGCTTAGTTTAATTTTGAGTAGAATTCGGGATGACTTCACAATTCGGAGAGAGAGGTTTGCTTTTATAGATAAGATGGCGGGGATGGACGCTCGGCTGATTGGTTCTTGTTTGTCTGTTCCTGCTGAGATAATCTGATGTGCTGCAATACATTCTGTCCCTCTGATAAATCATGTGATAAATGGTTCTCACCGTTGTGATGCCTCTACCTGCTTCTGAGGACAGTAGCATCTGAAATGCCAGATATTTCCATTAATTTCTATCATTTGGAAGCCAACAAACTGCAAATAATCAAATTATTAAATCTGTCAAATTATTTTTATGTAAATGGCTGGATTTTTCTCCCACTCATCCAGTCACACAGGCTAACCCACCCCCAGTTTTATGTTGGGTGTATAATTTGATACACTGGAGCGAAACTGATTCTGTGGTCATTTTGCTTTCTCTCCACCGTTAGATGAGTCAGCTGTGACATTGTCCCTGGTCGCTCCAGTTTGTCACATCAGATGTCTGTGCCTCATTAAAATTCAGCCGTTCCTGTCCACATTCGCTAATGAATATGAAATAATTAACAGCATTACGCAGAACACGCCCGTTTGGGCTTTAAAGGGCACTTGACAATATTTAAGTTTACTTGATTGTTTCTTATAATTAGCATCCTTTAGAAGTATCTGGAGTTTGTGAACTGTAGTGGTTAATTAAATTAAAGAACCTTCCCTTAACAGCACTCCAAATACTACAATAATATACTATTCAAACTCACCCCTTAAATTAATTATCCATTGTTGAATAGAGGCATACTGCCACAGACCCTCTATTTTATTTCACCTGTACGATATTCTGTTTTTTTTATTTATATATATATATATATATATATATATATATATATATATATATATATATATATATATATATATATATATATGAAACGTTTTAGACAAAACATGTTAAAAACCCCATTTCTAACTGATACACTCATAACGCAAATTACAGGGTTCTGAAACCACTCGTAAATTTGTGAGTAAATATTACCAACATTTACAGGGTATTACTGAAGTGCAGCCTTTGATGACACACTGCAGCTGTTCTGGATAGAGATGTTTGCCAGTCCAGCGACGTTAATCCCCAAAGTTGTTGACGGACTTGCCATTTCGCACTGTTTATCTAATTATGTTGACCTGTGTTCACATAAGAGAGCCAAATGAACTGATTCTCGGTTCAAGTGGAACTTCAAGTCCCGGGATGTGCCCATAAGACATGGCTGAGTAGCATCCAAGCAGGTGAACACACATACAGTCAGAACAGAGCTTTGTTTGAATATCTAAAATGTTTTACATTGCATAAGCTATATTGACTTGTGGATCAGAAAACCAAACGCATTGTTGTAATGTACTGCGATGTACCGCCTGAGCGTAAAAGCCCATAGTGCAGAGTGTTTTATTGGCTCTGTCTTCTGGTGCCTTGGGTAAAACCCTGGAAATTTCCTTCTCAGGGCACTTCACAGTCACTCTGTATCTATGAATCTTCCATAATCAGTCATCCAGTACAGGGTGGCGCTAAAGCATGGAGCCTATCACAGGGTACAGGAGAAGAAGCATTCTGGACAGGATGCTGTTTCTTTGTGGAGTGTTGCAGATCACATACACACCCCTGAAAATGTATCGTGCCCTGATCCACCGTCTTTAGATGCTTTAAAAGCTTTAAAAGCTGGAAGACAGGGGTACGACGTGCAAACGCAAGAGGGACGTGCAACCTCCACGTGTGCTGTGGAGCTGGAGATGGGATTCAAATCTCTATCCACAGAGAGGCGAACCTCAGTGTTACCCACAATGCCGCGGTGCCACCGCTAAAGTATTAGCATTCTGTGATGCTGCCGAGAGGACAGCAGATGTCGCGGTGACCGGAGGTGCGGATGGCACATTTAATTAGACAGCCACCATATTGTAGTGAGTGAATGAGTCAGCCGAGGCCACGACACACTTAGCTGTAAACCTGGACATGATTCTGATTGAATCCCAATTCTCTGATTCCACCACAATGTAATGGCAGCCATCTGTAAAATGTCTAAGCACATCAGAGGGTGCAGATCAACTGTCCTTGGGTTTTGGAATGATGTCAGTGCTGCATCACATTAAATCATATTTTGCAGCATTTTATCGAAAGATTCTCTATATTAACAAAATGCTGTTGTTATTGTGCTGACAGGTGATAACAGTGATGTGGGGTTATGGACTGGCTTGCTAGACCGCTCTTCTGATGGACAGTTGGTAGGTGTCCCCTTATCTGTGCATTGTTTTCTTCCTGTTGTGACTGCATTTGTGATTGGCTGGCAGTAGAATAGCCAGGAAGTGACACAGCCCAGCCGCTGTCTGCTAGCATGGTGACTCGGGCGGGTCATTTAATTTCCTCCTCGCTAACATTTTTGGCACCGGCTCGGTCGGGCAGGATGCCGAGAGCATGATTACAGGCCCAAGCCGCCACAGGGCTGGAACTCTTACATCTGAGCATTTAAGCTATTAGCAATAATATATACACCAGTGGCCAGAATTGTGGAAACACTTCCAATTTCCAGAGGCTGCAAAACTTTATTCCTGTTACTCCAGTTACTTATAAAATCCCCAAGTGTATGATATTTGTAACATTCTTTGATTGTTTAGAAACATTATTGCCAGTATTCATCTAGTAAGTTTTAAACCGTAATGCCAAAAATGACTAGGCATTTCCACAGTTTTGACCACTAGTGTACATACATACAGAAAGCAGAAATTATAGCAGAAAGACAGCATGGAATGGAGTTAAATCACTATTAGATACATGGATGACGCAGGATGTCACATTATGCTGAGTGCCACTTAGCAGTACATGTGAGCTATCATTTTTATTATTATAATTATTATTATTTCATTTAGCAGATGCTTTTATCTGAAGTGAGGTGCAACTGAGAAAGTAGGGTCAGTCATTCCCCGTAGCAACTAGGGTTTGGTTTTTGCTCAAGTGTCAGACGTTGGAATAACTCTGTGATCCGTGGCCTTTGCACCTGCAACATTCTGATCATGGACACAGAGCCCCACGCTGCCCCAGTAAGAGAAGCCTGACCATTAGCATCAGGGTCCTGCTCCTCTCTTGGTTTATCAGCTGAATCTTTTACCTAGATACCTGATGCTGATTTGTAATGATTATTTTACTTGTGGGTCTTTTCCAAAATCTTCCTCCAGGTGATTGGTATTCCCATTCAATAGACTAACTGCTGACCAGATGCTGCAAATGTTATTTCCCTGAGGATATGGTGATGGATAAATGAACAGATTCCAAGACTAATGGTCGGCAGGAATATTAACGATGAGGTCGTTCCATTTTTTTTGTACAACAAGAGGGCGGAACTTTCCAATAGATAGAATAGGGTGAGATTTCCCAAAAAATCCACATCTTTATAATGATATACTGTTATACCCCTGAGACCATTCAAAAGACCCAATACACATAAGTGCGACATTTGTGTTCATGTAAATCAATGCTTCTCATGTACAGATGTGGTCTGGCAACAAAAAGGAAGCTGGAAATTTGCTGCTGACTGGGGGGTAGGCGGTATATTACGCTGATCGCAGTCAACCGGTTGGTTGTCTCCTGCAATCCTGAAATTTGCTGAGATCGACTGACAGGTTGGGCCCCCCTGGTAGATCATACCGGGGAAAAATTCCCAAACTTCCCGGCGGCTAGTGTGCGCCTGCTCACATATAAGCTTTCCGTGTGGAATTTGCGTGATTTTAGCGAGTAGAAATATGACCAAGAGATAAGGGTGTGAGGAAAAGATGGATTTATGAGCAGAAGGTACACAGGAGCCTGCAGGCCACGTTTGCTCGGGGGGGGGTGGGGGTGGGGGGGGGGGGTTGAGACTGGTCCAGCAGGTATGCCGGAGTGAGTGACTGAGCCCAGTCTCATCAGAGCTGACTTGACAATTTCCCCCGGAGGTGAAAAACAGCATAAAGCAAAACGGAGTCCAGGATCTCAGTTTCATGTGGGTTAAGCAGCCTTACAAAAATAATAATAATAAACACATCTCTTTTTCCCTCTACCCATATAACAAGATAAAAAAAACGTTATTTCAAAGGTGTCCTTAAGAAGTTCCAGGAACATTTTTTTTCGAATGTTCTCCAATGTCCTCATACATGCCTCGCTAGCGATGTCGTCCTTATTCTGTAAGGGATAATGGATATTTTCTAAATGGACAACCTTCTGAATTGAAACTGCCCGAAAATGAAATTGAAGTCGCACTGAGTTATTCCTCTCACCCTAATATGGCATGACCTTTTCGCTGGTGTGCATAAAATATGGTAAAAGGACAGCATTTGGGTTTGGCTCAGGCTAACTGGCTAGTAAATATTGCCTTGCGAGCCTGTTCACTTTTCTAAGGATTTTAAATTATGCGTTGTTTGACAGTATACCGGGATGTATTGCTTTATATTGAAATGCATTTCTGCATTCACATTCGAAACCCCCCTATAGCATATTTCTAACAAAGCACTGTACCACCTTACACCTCGTTGAAATCCCTGAACCTGGCAATTGGCATAGAATGAAAACGTGTTACATATCCTCAGGCGTAGGTGGTCAGGAGACAACGGAGAAAATATCCAGCACCAAATATTTGTTGATAATACCATTATAAATTATATTCACTTTCTTACAGGAAATCTGTAAAATGGTGACTCTGGTCATTATACATTGGAAGACAATTTACCGTAATAATTGATATTCTATCCGCAGTTTGGCTGTTCGTTGAACTGTCTGTCACCAGTAATTTTACTGAATAATGTAGGAAATAAATCATCCTTGGTGTTATTAATAGGCTCATTGTTTGTGCTGCTTCTGACTATGTTGGGAAATGAATTGTGTTTTGCGTTTTTTTTTTTGCAAATAAAAATTTTGATTTGAGTAGATCGTATATGGGTTCAGGGTCCGGTGGTGTATTTGAGAACAAAAGATACTGAACTGTAATTGTGTTCGCTCTATAAACAGGTAAAAGTGAAAAGTGCTGTTTGACAAAGACGCATGCAACTTTGCAACGTTGAGCTCCTCGGTCTTTATTAGCAGATAAACAGACTTTCTCCAATATTTTTTTCCCACATTTGCCTCTGTAAAAACAAAAACAACAATTTTCACAAAGCGAGATGCTTGAAAATGAGATGTGGCTGACGGCTCCGTACCGGTTAATGGCTGGCTTTGCGGGTAGGTTCGTTAGTAAAGACTGTACAGATCATTATCGCATCGCTGACAGCAACAGTAAGTCATCACATTTCATATCCCCGTTTGCTTCCAATATTAGTTGTATAAGCAAGACATACTACACAGTGTCTATCACAGATATATTATCGATTGAAAATGCTTTTCATAAACTTCATAAATGTACAGAGGGGGATGGGAAGGAATCTGAGGACTGTTTCTGTAGCCAACACCACTTGTGTTAAGCAGCTGAGGCAAACACAAAGGAAATGGAGACTTAACGTTGTACTGGTTGATTGTCTGGAAATCTAAAACATAACAGGTCTAGTCACAAGACAAGAATTTATATAAAAATATACATTTTAAAAATAACTTTCAAAGCACTAAACATATTTCCACAGGCTACAAACTGTACAAATCTGCAAAAATATTTGAAGACCAGGTTCTTTATTCTGACGTTTGATCACTTTTGTAGATCCCATCACTGATATCCTGGTCAAATTGTCCAACCACATCATTTCAGTCAAACTAATTAGTGAACTTATACCGGATATCGATAGCAACATGTAATGAAAGATTTCTTTGAGAGATATATATATATATATATTCCCCAAAGTGTTTTGAAAATATTACTTCTTTTCTTAGTTCTGTTAAGTTAGTTAAATACAGGGTTAGCCATATTTAAGCCACCACTTACTAATACAGCTCTGGAAAATAATGAGACCATTCCATATTTAAAAAAAAAAATGCATTTTAAAATGCTGGTTAAATCCTGGATCCTGGTTCTGCTGGCAGAAGGTTGCACTGAGCGGCAGGTTGCTTCCAGGCTCAGGTTTTCTAAGGCAGCAGTACAGAAGAACAAGGTGAAACAGGAGACACTGGGAATGACCAAAAACCAGCCAGGTAGAGGGCAGAAGCAAATTTCTTTTCTTGTGGTAGAGATGACCGTCAGCTAATCATACAGTTTCTCCTGAATCGGAGGATGACATTAAGTGACCTTCTACAGGTAATAAATATCAGTTTTTTTTTTCCCTTACGGGGACCGGTTTCCTGATCCCCGTAAGAGAAAACTCAATTTTATAAAAAAAAATCAGTAACTACTTTGAAAAAAACTAAAAATGCAAAAACTCATGCATTTTGCTTGGTTACTTATGGTTATGGTTAGGGCAGGGTGGGGGTTAAGGTGGTCATGTGGTATTTGTGTGTGTGTATGTGTATGTGTGTGTTTGTGTTTCCTTTGCATGTGAATGATTATCGAACCAAAAACTGACTTTGAATCTCTGTGTAAATGAATGCTTCATACGGTATATTACTGCAATACTGCAATGATTATATCAAATGGCATTTTATCTGAGTACTAGACACAGAAGTAGAAATGCATGGCATTTGTAGTTTGGATGTTTTTAAAGAATCCTGCAATCTTAACCAGAATAAGTGATGATGGATGGATGGATGGATGGATGGATGGATGGATGGACGGATGGATGTTTCTGTGGAATGCCTGTATTTTTTCTTGGGTAAAATAGCCAAGGATTTTACGTAAGAATACCCCTAGTCACACATCTAATTAAATATTTCACTTAGAGTAAGTGTGAAACACTGACAGGTTCTGTCCTCTTTAAATATGAACAATTTGATTTTAAGAACAATGTTGTGTTTTCGGTGAACATCCAGAAATGACACTGGACGGGCAAGGGTCCTTTGTTTAGCCTTGCCCCTGTAGCTAGTAATGGTAAACAGATTCAGCAGAAGCACCAAAAATATCACTGTTATGCTGTTAGAAGTGTCAACAGAGCAGAGTCTGACCCACAAAGGTGGTCGTACCGGGCAGTCTGCCTGTAGGTGGGGTTTGTGTTCATTAAGCTGCCATCTGAATCACTTTCATTCCTCTCCACATGCTGTCAGCTACCAGATGGATTAAAAATATAGGCTTATATATATAGACACGGTGCTAAGGCGTTTTGTATTCATTAAGCGTTCACTTAGGGCGTGTGGTATTTAATCGCTAACTCATAGAACCTTCAGTTATTTTTCCATCTAGTGTTTCGAACCACGTCAGTCAATTTGGAAAAGAAACATAACATGATGGAAGCATCTAAGTGTCACATACATTGGGCCAACAGTGGTGTTTTTACTGGGATTCTCTTATCCGGCATAACTCTGCTTATAATTAATGTCTACATGGCAGTCTAATTTTAACTAGTTAACCCTCCCCTGGAGCATAGTAAATGGGAGAGTTAATTAATGCAACCGATTGATTGGTTGGTTGGTTGATGAAAATGGAAAATGTGTCTTAGTCAACAATCAGTAGACAAAAAAAAACTTTAACTTCATTAACATTCAGATGTAACTGCTTTGAGACACTATGTCGGTCTTCCACTGCTATCAAACTTTTGGTACTTCGAAACAGTACCGAAGTCCATGGTATTCTTTGTGTTAGTCTCAGCTGGTACTGGCCCAGAATGACATCATCAGTGACTGGTGCCATTTTTGTTATTATGGTCTTTCATTTTTCTATGGCCTACAATAATCCTGCTTGAATATTGTAATATTCAAGCAGCACTTTTTTGCGTTATGCATGTGTCCTATTTCTTCCATACAGTTGGCTATTTTAGCAAATGATTTTCTATTCTTGTCATGCCATCCAGATCTCCTGTGAATCCATTCTTCCAAACAGATCACAGTTTAAGCACGGGTCTCCTCCTTGGGTGTCCATACATCCGTTATCATTACTTATCTTTTTTCTTTGTTAATCATTGTTTTCCGGCTGGATCTACTTTGCGTATTCTTACAATAAACACGTTCGCTAGTCTCGCCCAAAAGTAATAAACAAGGTCCTCTGCCACGTTGGTACTTTGGGACTGGTACTATAACTGGGTTGGAAATTAATGGAAAAAACGGCAATACCTCTTTTTTAGTACCAAAAGTTTGGTACCCCGCCCTTAGCCAGGTCAGTGGCAGCATTGATCTATGTAGATATTTTATTGTATTTTTAAGGTATTACATGTTATAGTTACATTATACTTATTTATCTAAAGATTCGTCTTTGTGACAATGTTTTTGCTTTGTAATAATGAATGGACTAAAATTTATTTAATCCAAACTCACGCCTCCGTGTGATCACCCTTCTGTTTTAAAAAAGGGATTACTGCTTCGTGTTTGGGAAGATATGGCCTTTGCAAATCCACTGGGACAAAGAGAAAAGCCAACTGAAAGGAAGTCCCTGCACACGCATTGTAATGTGAAAGCTGCAGTCTCTAACTTCATCATCCCACCAAACAAGATTTTATATATTGCAGTTATATATTATTTATCCTGTTTCCGAAATTTTCCGGAATTTGGTAAAGGTTACTATTTGAATATCAGGATTATTAAAAATAAAAAAGATTTTTTAATGCATAATAACTAATATGCATCCATTTTTTTGAACACTGTACACTTTAGTTGGAACTGTAGTTCCTATACTCTAAGCAAAACAGGCTGTAATCCACTGCAAACTTATATCTAAAAGGCCTACTTGCATGAAGCTCATATGCAACAAATATCATCGAGATATCATTGAAATCTTCTGTAGTTTTTGTAGACTTTTTAGTCTATAATTCAAGTGGTGTTAAGCTATAACTATTACATTAACAATTCATTCGACTGGAAAAATACACTGCAGCCATTCAAACTCAATCATGTTGTTCTTTTTTGCCTTTAGGTTTCAGAAATACTTAGGAATCTTTACAAAGAATAATAAATCTCAGATGACAAATGGTGAACATGTGAATATACATCACAGCTTAGCTTATTTAGAAATTAAGTGTCAGCCAAAAGAAAACAACTCGTACCAAAAAAATGCAAGAAAACATACAAGCACAAATGTCTTCATTCATTAAACCACAACAATAACATTTCGGAAAACAAAATTCCAAAGAAAATGCAAAAACTGAACTGTAGTCTCAAACGAATAACAAACGCCTATTCAATATAAATGTACAGCTAACTCATTCTTCTGCTGTTTTGTTTATTTGGATTTTATGTATTTTTTTAATCAGTAGTCTTTTTTTAAAATCTAAAACGTCCCTCAAAATCTTTCTTTCTGCTGCCATGCCCCTTACGTGACAGGAAAACTGTGTCCACAGCTGCGTTGACACAATGAAACAGCAAAAAGGCTTCGTGAAATAGACGACAATCGTTAGAGAGCAACGTAATTGGCGCTAAAAAGAATATCATTTAATGTATGCTGAGTGATCAGGTCAAAGACCCGAGAGTTTAGGCACCAGAGAAGGCGACCTCCTCATCAACGGAAAGCAGCGCGATCCATCATGCCGCGATTCCTTCCGTGTTTGGCTCAGTACCGACAAACGACTTCCCAGTCTAGCGATCGTCACGCACTTTGGTATCTGCATGGCAGTAGCACTGGTGCATGATCAGCCCACGAGGGTCTGGGACTAGCAGCTAAAGATAGGCTACACTTAGCATGTAGCCCCTATTTTGGAAAGCAGCAGCAATGTAATGAAGCGTTAAGTTAATCTCCCCTGGGCCGAGGAGTCACAGGCGGGGGACACCTAACATAACAGCTCGGGTGGAGAAATGGGCCTTTTCGTTAGCGATGTGGGGCTTCGCCAGAGCCACGTTCCTTCTTCGTCGTCGTCATCTTCTTCCCAGGCACGACCATCCCTGTCAGGCATACGTCTCCCCAGTTTTGAGCGCCACCAGCTCCGAGTCCTCCGAGTGTCTCCCGTTCAAGTGTTCGCTGGTGCAGTCGTGGTGGAACACGAAGGCAGGCATCTCGGTGATGGAGGTGGCGGTGTAGGAGGTGGAGCGCATGGAGCAGTGCTCGCGCCGACGCTGGCCCCACTGCGCCTTGTACTGCATCCACTGCCTTTTCAGCACGGCCTGCACCTGAAACACACGCTAGCGCATGACGCGAACAGAAACACAAGCACGCCCGGCCTTGACAAGAAACAAAGGGGATGCGTACAATGGGATGTCGAAAGACACTTTGAAACCATTCTGGGAAAAGTTAATCACTGGAAGAGGCGTTCTAAGGCATCAACCACTGACCGCCTCTTTTTTTGGCCGACTGTGGGCAGCAGGGCTTGGAAAGGACAGAGATCCTTCAGCCGTGCCTGGAGGGAACTGAGGTAAACTCTGAAGATCATGAAGAGGAATGTGCCACCCACATCCATCAGCCTCCGCGTTAGTCTTTGTGGGAGCTGTCAGCTTCACGTCAGAAGACTAGATGACAATCGCATTTAGTTCCCTACAGCACTTTGTCAAAACGCACCTCAGCTGCACACCTTGGGTCCTGTTGGACACGGATGATTGATTGCCATTTGATTTCCAGCTGAATCGCCAATTGTTTAACCATCCAGTTAGATAAATCATTGGAATTACTTGCTCCTGTGATATATTGACATCCTATGCAGGGTACATACTGCCTTACTGGCCGGATAGGCTCCATGTGTCAGCAGCCCTGCTTGTATAAGTGACAACTGAAGATGGAGGGATGTAGGATTCATTCACTGAAGGTGGTGCTGGTCAACCCATTAGGTGACACAGGTGGCTGCCTAGGGCACCATCTTCTGGGGGAGTGCCGATTTAGCAAACCGCTGAAAGGGTGGCAGCGGTGGGGGCACAAGGTCAAGCTTGCCTTGGGTGCCATGTGGGCCTTGATTTGGGGATTGTGGGGTTTTATCGAACGTAGGATTTATTTTAATTGAATTAGCTAGCTGACGTTCCTATTTAGAATGAATGGTAGGGTCAGTATAGCAGCGCCTGATGTGATTCCATGGGCTGAAACACAACGCACTGCACAGCCGGTATTATTAGCATTACGCTCATAGCCATATTGGTTTCTTAATATGGGAGAAATTTCGCATGTGTATGTAAGCAGGAAAATGTTAAACATAGGATGCAGCAAATTATTTTAAGAGGAATTAATAGGATTGAAAATTGTCAGCAGACTATTTGTAATAATTTAATTTTCCCCATCTGTTACACATAGAACAAGTATGTTTTTAGTCTTATTTCGTAGCGACTGGCAAATGTAACTGCAAAAATATTACATTATTAAAACTAATGAGAATGGTATTCATTTAATTTGACTGAAGGGAACTGAGTATGCTTGATACGGTTGCATTTTCAAATGAGATGATTTATTTCAGAACATCTCCGAGGGGCACCCTGCGCTTTGTCCTGAATGGTTCATCGACGTGGCGTGTTACCGTAGCCAGAAGAGGAGGAAATCGGGCAGAGAGCCATTGAGAGTGGGGGGGGGGGGGGGGGGGGGGAATGCAGAAATACCAACAAACACAGGATGAATCATTATCATTCCCATGAATATCAATTATTGCATGGTAGTGCCTCTTCTATCTCTTGCATGCTGGATCTGTCCTGAAGACACACCCAGCTTATTTGTGCTATGCCCTGATGGTGACAGGCACTGACAGCTCATGCATGAGCTAATATCTGACCTATTTTCAAACCCATAACAATTTTCTACACATAAAACATAATATATCTTAGGCCTGTAAAAGCTGGTAATTCACAATTTTCTGTGCCACATGCTCAGTACTCCAACGTGTCTCATTTCCGCTGCAGCGCTGTTCGGGGTCTCTCGTGCTGAAAGGCCGGGCTATTAACCTTCATCTCCTACTGTCACGTGATGGGCTGCTACCTGTCATCGCTCACGCACACTTAGGAAGCCCAAGACGCCCCTGCTGTTTAATCGCTTTTCTTTTTTCAGCCCGGGAGCCGACTATAAGGAAACCGCCCTGCTCTTGTAATATTTAACGTGCTGATTTAACATTTAACGAGGCTGGACTCAGCCTCTCCTGCCAGCCACCAAAGGGAGCGTCTGAGAAGCAAGAGTCATACAGTGCAGAGTTACATCTTTCTCTCAAGCCTGCGTACAGTAGCTGCCAAAGTAGTAAATAATCACGGCCGGGTCCCAATGATCATTCGATAATCGCACATTTAAAGAGAGCTCCTGCTGGGATTTTGTGTGACTTATACGCTGCGATGTGATGACATTTCCATTTTATGATGTTGAACGACACGTGTCGTCTCTTGTCTCCATTGCCTGGCAGAGTTGCTACATTTTCTCCTCCCATAATGCATCTGAGTCACATGATTTGGCCCCTCTTCACCACCCTGAACCCTGATGCGATGTGCCATGACGATCGCACTGCCTTCCTCAGTGAGGTATGACGCCGTGAGATTAAACAACAGCCCTCACTGCCAACACTTTTTCTCCATGTGCAATCGATCAGAATGACAGCTGAGGCAAACAGACTGAGGCGATGTAAACAGGAGACATACTTACTTCCCCATTGAAAAAGCAAAATATCGTCGCCACCAATAACCCCTGAAAAGCAAATATTTATGATTAACAGTAATGAAGTATTTGGTGAACATGCAGTGGTGCCAGCAGGTGATATTAGTACCTGGTAATGCATCAGTATGTGCATTATGTAGTCAAACACCTCGCCAGCAAGCCTGTTCTCTGGTCTCCAGGGTATGATGACGAACTGAATCCCCAATAATGGCACCAGGATCAGTGTAGCCCTCACGGCCTTCATGTACATGTTGGACTCGGCCCGGTGGGTGTCCCGCAGCTTGGTCACCAGCACCCTCACGATGTTCAGGAGAAAGAACAGGTTGACCTGGAAGGCCGGTGAAGAGGCGCCCATTACCACAGTCATAGACACTTTCCCAGCATGCATTGCTGCAAGACTAGAGGACTGAGTGATACAGCGTTGACTCACCAACAGGGCTGCCATGATGGGCCCATGTATTATGTAGAGCAAATGGGTCTCTACACTCATCCAGCAGCTATTGGAAATTCAAGGTTTCGCGGTTAGATTTTCCATCCTCTTTGGTTTGTACTTCTCTGCCTTTTTCAGAAGACTTGAAAAAGACTTACTTGTCATCAAAATACTTTTTCCTCGCAACAGCATGGATGGATGCAGGCACCAAAGGGAAACCTTAAAGAGCAAACTGTACTTTAAACACAAAGAAAACATTGTTCAGCTAAAAGCTAAATGAATTCATACAAAGAATTAAAATACTATACCATTGTTAATTTACAATTATAATTTCCATCTTTTACTCTTCCCTCCAGAACTGCTTTACGGGTAGATAAGTAATCAGAGACGTCTTTCTGCACACCACTATGGTACTTCCTTTAACGAGTTTTGTCGTTCTTGTCTCACCGTTCTCATTAACGAGGTGTTTTCAGCCTCGGAGATACCAGACCGAATGGCGTCACACTATTCGCTATGAACTCTAGGTACTTTAGTGCAAAAATCCCGAAAGGTGGCTGCTTATGGGAGCCTGGAACCTCCAATCACACCGCATTCAAAACCACTAATTGTAATGCTCAGTCAAACGGTAAGTGAGCATCTCGCAACTGTCTGTGTGCTTCATGTATCTGGCTGCAGTAGGGTGAGCAGATAATCCATGTCAGGAGGCTACTTTGAGCTAGGTGAGGCGGCTCACATGGTTTTGTGTGTGGACAGACGAAAGTGCATCCATGAGACGAGTTGGACCAACAAGTTTAAAATGAGCGTCTAGCAAATGAGAGAGAACTGTTTGCATGCTTGAAAAGGAGCCGGGAGGGTTTGAACACAAGTTATTTTCAAAAATTGCTGGAAAGTATGCCGTGAATCTCTGCTGTTATAAAGGCATGGGTACTTATTTTGATAAAACTTGCATTTAGGCACTCAAATCAATTAAATTGCACTTATAATGCACAGTGAAATGTCACATTACCCTTCAAAACCAGTCAGTTACACTTGTTTTAAGTATTTCTGATATTTTCTTGTAATAAAAGTTTGACAAAGCAGTGTATCGTTTATTAAAAAAATCTTTGGGTGGGCCCAAACTTCTGGCCCGTATTGTATGATTGATATTCTTTTTCTTTAAAAATATATTACGAAACTTCATACACTTCTTTTCATTTAACAAAATGTTATAAATCACATTTACTGAACCAAAACCTAAAGCAGGGGTCTGGTCCTGGAGGGCTACCGTCCAGTAGGGTTTCTGTCCCACTTGGCTTCTGATGAGCCACACCTGTTCCTGGTATTTACCTGAGAGCAGGTGTGGCTCATCAGAAGCCAGGTAGGATAGAAAACCTACTGGATGGCAGCCCTCCAGGACCGGAGTTGGAGACCCCTGACCTAAAGGCCACATCCATAAACTGCGGTCATATTTTTAATTCTGACAGGCTGTAACAGCCAAGAATCCAAGCCGCTGTAGAGGGAATGAAGCCTGGGTCATTTACAGCTCTTGTCTGTTCCTCTGGTAATTATTATATGACTGTTACGGCTATCAGTTAATCTTTAATAACAACCAGCTTTTCAGAGATTCTTTGTCAACTGACTAATTAGTCTATATCTGTCATCTGATGACTGCAAAATCCAAACGTAAATGATGGATCTTCAAAACTGAAGCATAATAAATGTTTCAGTGTATAAATTAAGCTTTGCATTTAATAGAAAACAAACATTAACTCTGTATTATATTTTGATAAAGAAGAGTTTCTCCCATTTGAAAATGCTAAAGCACTGATCCAGTACGCCTTGATATCTCATGTAACGGTGGATACCTTTGTGATGAACCTGTCGAGGGTGTAACTTATTGCACGCCAATAGCCGGAAATGGTTCCTTTTTGGAAGAACAGAAACTACAGCTCATGAAATTGCTAATTTGGTTTAAAAGGGCAACGGAATGCAATATTGCATATTACTGTCACAGTGATAATGTTGAGTATAAACTTGCAGTATTCATAGTAATTTGTATTACTTTCTAAATCTACTAAAGCATTGCTTAAAATACCATAGCGTTCGTTTCCATTTAATGGTTGGTTGGAATGAGACTATCCATATGTTATAATTATATTTTTGCATAATGCAATTAATATCAGTGGGCAAATTGAGGGCATATACACATGAAACTAACCGTGTTATTAACTTATCAACCCAAGCACTCTGATTGTTAAGTACATGTGATTACTGAAAGGCTGCTCAGCTTAGTGATGTATGTCTGACCCACTGTAATGCTTTCAAGGCAATCACAGAAATGCAACAGCCATGAAATAGACCAGAAATGCGACCAGTGTACACGGGTTGCAGAACTGCGGTATTTTAGTGTAAAAGGGCAACATTTCTGTAAAAGAACCGTCTCTATAATGATTTGGCTGGTGCTTTATCACTGTAAAGTAACGACCAATCTTGTATTACATCAACTCGACAATCTCAGTCTTTCCCCTGTCGAATTTGCAGAAATTTGGCAAAGGCAAAGCACATATAAATACTCACTAATGGGAAGACATTTGCCTCTTCGGTCCACCCTACAGATACGCATGAATGTTTGCAGGCACCAATCTTGTTGAATTGAGACACACTTCGGACACGTCTCCTCATAAATATTCATGAGCGTGGCGGCAACTGGGAGCAGTTCTTGGCCTAAGTCTACGAATGGCAAACTAGACCTCTTTTGCAGATACAGAGAAGAATGCAGTAATTTCCCCTGAGATCTGATAGCACTCTGGCACCTGTACACCCTCTGTGTTTTTCCACTGACAGAAACATCCAATACTGTCTTGTAATTCACCACGACGGCGACGCCTCTCAGGACACAAGCTGTTCGCAAATTAACGGTCCCTGACTGCAGCCAATCCCTTGTTTTTGTCCGGGTTGCTTATGAGACTTGTTCGCTACACGTTGACGTGGGTTTATTTGTTTTTATTGAGCAGTTCAGCAGACTCACCCCAGCCTAGGAGGTAATACCAGTGTAAGTGCTGCTCTTCGGCGAACACGGCCACGACGATGAGGGTGTGCAGGTAAATCCCCTCACACAGCATCCAGAAGTAGTTACACCCCAGCATGTACATGTGGAAGAAGTGTAACACCTTGCAGCCAACCTGTGAAAAGGAAATCAAATCAACATCAAATTCTGTATTCCCTGCGCCTTAGCCTCAGTTGTCATAAACGTCCTGCTCACAGCCTATTTAACCAAAACGATTTGACTACTTGAACACTATTTGACTATGACTATACAGTACATCCTTGAGTCTATCCCCTTGTCTTGTATTGGAGCTAATTTATTCACAGTGGCATTGGAGGGAGATTCACATTGCGGGGGGGCAGAATTTACCCTGGAGGTGGGCAAGGGGAGTGGGGGTGAAAGAATGCAGAAATGTCAGAAAAGATTTTACCATTTAAAGTTAACACTGTTAAGAGTCCAGTTTCACAACTAAACAAAACTGAAAAAAAATAACTGATCCATATGATAAAATGAATTTATCTGATACAGCACTACAGTCTTGCTTAGATATATGTTTTGTCCTCGTGATCTGAATGTGCAGCGAATTGGCTTCAGAAACGCATGGATTTATAATGAAGAATGCTCTTGTATAGTCTTATCTGTTTCATCTGTATTACGGCAGAAAAGTCTTAAATAGCAAAAGGCGAATGCGACTGCAACGACCCGAAGATATCACAATTTGATTTTTTTTTCCCATTATCGTTCAGCCCTAAATACATATCCGTTTGTGTTTATTTTTTGGAAAGGGGGGTGGAATCTGCCGATATTGGGAGCATAGCAGGTCCTTCTTCTGATGACCCTCTCATTGTGACCTGCTGTTTGTACGTCACACCATGGCTCTGGAGGGACGTCGCCTCACGCCACAGTATCCCTGTAAATGGGCTATATGGCGATAAGAGGTCCGTCTGCCTGATGCGGCTTGGCCTCACCGACTCTCAGACTGGGCTCAGGCCCAACTTCATCATGCATCATTTGGGTTCAGTTCAGGCTTGTTGTAGTATAACAACTTTATTTTGCATTTATTGTGCGAAAGCGGATACCGTGATAGAGAGGCTTACAGTTCACGTCACGCCAGTGTCAAAGTGTTTTGGAAGCCTGCCAATGTCAATCATGCAAATAAAATATCAGATTGTGAAGGGAGAGCTTCTGACGGCGAGGAGGAGTTTGGATTCATCTGAATTTCTACTGTAATTGGCTAGAAATACTTTTAAAACGTCATTTTCTTTGCGCATAAGACAGCACACCCATGTGCTTATTATGTACAGTCAGGACCATAAATATTTAGACATTATCACAATACATTTTAAAAGAATCAAGTCAGATGCAGTTGAAGCTCAGCCTTTCAGCTTTAATTCAGTGGGTAGAACAAAAACATTGCATGAAAATGTGGGGAACTAAAGTAATTTTTCTACACAATCCCCTCCTTTCAGGGGCTCAAGTAATTGGACAAATTCATATAACTGCAAATAAAATGTTCAATTCTAATACTTAGTTGAAAACCCTTTGCAGACAATGACTGCCTGAAGTCTTGAACTCATGGACATGACCAGACGCTGGGTTTCCTCCTTTTTAATGCTCTGCCAGGCCTTTACTGCAGCAGCTTTCAGTTGCTGTTTGTTTGAGGGTCTTTCTGTCTGTAGTTTAGTCTTTAGCAAGTGAAATGCATGCTCAGTGGGGGTGAGATCAGGTGACCAACTAAGCCATTCCAGAATATTCCACTTCTTTGCGTTAATAAAGTCCTGGGTTGCTTTTGCTGTGTGTTTTGGGTCATTGTTCATCTGCATTATAAAATGTCGCCCAGTCAATTTGGCTGCATTTGGATGGATTTGAGTCTCTGAACACCTCAGCATTCATTCGGCCGCTTCCATCCTATGTCACGCCATCATGAAACACTAAAGACCCAGTGCCACTGGCAGCCATGCACGCCCAGGCCATCTCACTGCCTCCACCATGTGTTACACATGATACGGTGTTCTTTGGATCATAAGCTGTTCCAGCCCTTCTCCATACTTTTTTCTTTCCATCATTCTGATACAGGTTGGTCTTGGTTTCGTCTGTCCAAAGAATGCTGTTCCAGATCTCTGCTGGCTTTTTAGTTTTCTTTTTGCAAAGTCCAATCTAGCCTTGCTATTGTTAAGGCTTTTGAGTGGCTTGCATCCTGCAGTGAACCCTCTGTATTTGCTTTCATGCAGTCTTCTCTTTATGGTAGGCTTGGATATCGATACACCTACCTAATAGAGAGTGTTATTCACTTGGTTGGCTGTTACGAAGTTGTTTCTCTTCACCATGGAAATGATTCTGCGATCATCCACCACAGTTGTCGTCCGTGGACGTCCAGGCCTTTTCGAATGGTTTTTTTCTGTTTTCGCAGCCTCAGGATGGCCTGTTTCACCTGCATACTGAGCTCCTTTGACCGCATGTTGTATGTTCACACCTGTCTTCCAAATGCTAACAAGACACCTCAAATCAACTCCAGGCCTTTTATCTGCTTAATCGATCATGAAAGAATGAAGGAATTGTCCACACCTGTCCATGAAATAGCTTTTAAGTGAATTGTCCAATTACTTTTGGCCCCTTTAAAAAGAGGGTGGCTCATGTTAATGGGCTGAAACTCCTAAACCCTTCATCCAGTTTAAATGTGGATACTGTGGATTAAATGTGGATAATGTGGAAAATGAAATCTGAGAGTCTGCCTTTATGTCCAAGCCCATTGGATAACTTCAATTGGAACATATTTCAGTAAACAGGCAAAAAAGTAAAACTTGTGTCAGTGTCCAAATATTTATAGTCCTGACTGTATGTGCATGTTTGAGCCTTTGCAACATTCAGACGCCTGATGGCTCAGGCAGAGAAATCATGTTAATATTGGGGCTCAGCTGGGGTTGGGGTTCACTGGCACTGGCCTGAACCAGGCTCAGGCTGACACTTCAGGCCCATGCAGGGCTCTATTAGCAATAAAGCCCACTTGACTTGTCTTCACACTGTTTCTTCCTCATGCCGTCACTGGTGGTTGCAGTTTCCTACCTTCCTACCCACCTCCATTCCCTCCTCTGTCTGCCGGCTGACCAATCAACACACATCACGGACTCGGCTTCATATTGCCAGGTAATCAGGCATATTTTTGCCCCTCCCGCGACCCCCCCCCCATTTTTAAAAATAGCAAAAGCTTCCTAATTTCAACCAAGGCTAACGATTATATTCAGATCCCAATATTCCAACAGCAGCACTGTGCGCTGATGGATTTCAGGAGATTTAAGCCTTATGTCTGGAAGCCTGGGTTCCTTGTTCAAAGCTGCTTTTTAAATAGTAATTCCAATATATTCCCATACTCTCCCATCTGCTGGGCTAATACTCCATTAATGCACTACAAAACCGAACACGGCCGAAAAGGCTCCCCTAATCATGTCTAAAATCGAGAAGACAGACATTCTTCTCTCTCCGTCGGTATTAATGTTGAGACAGCACTATTTGAAGGCACTGGATTTCAAACGGCGCACACTCATCCTGTCTCAGTGTGTAAATCCTCACAGGGGTGTGTACTCACTGAAAGTACCCGTTTTTATTTTAGGTCCACTGAAACTCCTGATATAGCCTCTCCCCAAGCAAACGCATGATCTTGGGAACAGACTACCAATAATGAACCTGATCTTACGAAAAAAACAAAAAAAAAGCTTGACTTAAATACAATGGTTCGTAATAATAAGGTAATAAGAAGCACGCGCATGACTGTGAAAAGATTGTACCGCTTAAGTGGCTTGTCGGCTGTGCGATAACGTATGTAGTTACTTTAATTATTACCGTAATACTATTAATATGAACTGTATTATTACGTTTAAGACGTTTTAGTGTATTTGGAAGTGTTTCATAAGTGTTTTATTGCATAGAAAGGTAAAACATACTGTACTAAGACAAACATTTCACTAATTGTCGCTAAACAAGAACAGGTATCTATCTGTCCCAATCTACCTACAAATTCGACTAAGCTCAGGGAACATATCTCATTTGTAACCTGGAGACTGTCTTTTTAAATACATTACTGATAATCTGTGCCATTAATAATGAATAAAGCTTATGCATTAAAACGGAATGTTTCCTGATCTGCAAGAATGAACAAGGTGGCCATGCTGACGATTTCATTCAATTATGCCACTCACCAGAGCATAATCGCTTCTTTCGATTGGGATACAGAATATCGGCCTCTCTTTTTTTTCTATCGGTGTGAATAACTTGTATAATTTATTCACTGAGCTGAATAATTAAGCGCTTCGAGGATCTCAGACCCTAGGTTTTTTAATCTCCTTCATACTCTCTTTTCCAGATGGCTGTAAGCTAATGTAATAGCTGGGTCTAGATAGCCCCCAAAACAGGGTATCTAGGTCAGAGGACAGGGTTGGGGCACTAGTTCACTTTGGTCATGTAAACCACCCCTTGATTCTGTCACAAAATAGCTAAAACAAGCAACAATGCTCTAGAAACCATATTCCATAATCTAAGCAGTGGGTGTGAGCTTATTTAGCAATACTGATATTGTCCTTAACTATGAGCAAACTGAGGGGGGAGTTACTTGCTTATGGATGATATCATTGACACCCCCCCCCCCCCCACCACACAGGACATGATGAACTTGGAAGAGAGGGATGATGAGGAAACTGGGAACAGCTGAAGTAAGATCAAAGAGCTTTATGGGACTGTTACTCGGAAAAAGTAACACTACATTTCAACATGTTTACTTTTGGTTTCAATTAAACTGTATTTGCTGCACAAAAAACCCTCATTGCAGAGTTATTGTTATGTGTTTTTGAAACTTCACTTCAACATCATCTTTTATTTCTTAGGTTTTATCTTACTTTGTGTTTTTATTGGTCTTCTTGTATTCCTTATGTATACTGTACTGCTACAGTGTTATGTACGTACTTATTATTTTGGGACACAGACACTTTCTCATTGGCGCAATAACTAAAAAAGTATTTGACAGATCTTTTTCAAACTTTGCAGACATATTGTATTAATGAAGATCTGTGGCCTGTTCCACGAAGCAGGATTTATTGCTTGGCCAGATAACATGTTAGATTTTAGGTAGTCCGTGCTAAATGTGAACACAATCCATTTAAACTGGTACCTTAAATATGACAAGTTATTCGGCTCAGCAAGAAAGCCCGCTTCGTGAAACAGCCCCCTGGAACTCATCAAATTTAGAGACAGATCACTCCAACACTGAAGCAACAGCGCTTAGTGGCAGCAGAGGGGAGGGTGACCGCAGAAGAAATTTGTCTTTGTGAACAGAATGACAGTATTTGATCTTATTACTCTTTTTACTCCATTTGATCTTTGATGGATCATATTACCACACAGAAAAAAAAACATTATATGGATGAAAACCTTTGCCTGATTTAATTCCGAGACAAATCACCCCAAAACTGAAGCATCAGAGCAAGGTGGCAACAGAAAGGTAAATTTAATGAACACGGTAAAATTGCCTAGTGCGTATTATCCAGATTTCTCAGGAACATTTTATGGGTCAATGATTCTTAAACTTTGGGGTGTGAGATTTTCTAAAATAAAAGGTTCTAAAAGGTTCTAAAACAAAGCCAACTGTAGGGGAGATTGTAGAGGCTGGAGGGTGTGGAGTAGGGCTTTGATGGGTAAGGGGGGTGACTGGAGAATACATTGTTGTCATTTTGACAGCATCCAGTTGCTATTATTATTATTATTATTATTATTATTATTATTATTGTTATTTATTGGCAGCACGGTGACCCTGCTGCCTCACAGCAAGAAGGTCGGTTCCCGGGTCCAGTGTAGGATCTTTCTGTGTGGAGTTCGCATGCTCTCCCTGTATTTACGTGGGTTTCTGCTGGGGGCTCCGGTTTCCTCCCACAGTCCAAAAGTGTGTGTGGTAGGTTATGTGTGTGTGTGTGTGCCCTGCGGTGTGTTGGCGTCTGCTCAGGGTTGGTTCCTGTCTGTGCCCATTGTTCCTGGGATAGACTCCCGTCCCCCCCGCGACCCCAGTTGGGATTAAGCGGTTACGGTGATGAATGGATGGATGGATTATTATTGTTGTTGCTGTTGTTCTATATGGTTTCCCTTGGAAGAAGCGTTGAACCTGCCTATAAGTTAATCAGCTCACTGTAACAGTCCTCACTGACATCTTGTTAATTTCCATATTGTTTGTTTCTATGGTGATCAATCAATCCTGCCACTCATACAGATAAGTACAGTAGAGCACCCATACCACTTCCATCTACTTCAGGCAGTAAACTTCTTGGATTTTAAACTCCTCTTGCATCTGACAGACCAAATTAATGACCAGCATGCAGAGTTTCTCTAAACCACAGACCAGTGATTTGTGTTCTGAAGAAATATCTTGGTTTATTCAGGATGGAGGGCCGCTATAATCCTGCTACTAATTCACCGGGGCCATGTCATGTTCAGTTTAAAAAAGATCATCTAAATGATTCCCTAGAAAGAAAAACAGGTAGAAAGGATGCCAGGGAAAAAAATATTTAAGCATCAGCCTAGATCTTGATAAAGTAACATTCCAAAAAGGCAGCTTTCTTTTGTACCTAGAGTGTCAGACTCCAGGATCAAAAGAAAACACATCTATAGTCCAGGTTCTGCTTTTCAAACCCATGTCAGGTGAACATATGTGAAAGGTATGCAAACATACCAGTAACACAAATGACACTCCCAAGGTCAAGAGGCCGACCGCTATTCGCCATGTCTATACAGATTATAAACCTTACTGTAATGGGAATTATTAACTGAAGAACAATCACAGGATTTGTTGTTCAAAAACCTGGAACTGATTCAATGATGGTAGTGACATCCTGGGGCTGCCTGTGTCTCCTGATGGGTTGATCAGCACTGATTTGCAGTGAGGTGATTTACTTCAGAGTATCTTTAAATGTTACTATATGGTAAACATATAATGTCTGTAACATCATACTCCTTAAGCGGAAAAGTGGAGTCAAATCTGTTTGGTTGAATCATTTTGGAAACAGCAGAATGCTTTGTAAAAAGAACAGAATATTGTAAAATAATACAGCAGATTTAAGTCATTTCAATGAGCTCAGCATCACTTGTATGGGTAAGCTTTACATTAAATGCATTACATCATAATGTATTCATACACCATTCAGTACACATTCGTAATGCATTTATAATGCATTCCTAAGCAGCATGTAGTTTACCTTAACATCCTAACGTACTTTAACTACTTTAATATACATTAATTATGAACATTATATGATAACAAAAATCATAATCATATAATGGCATAATGTTCGTTATTATTGTATATTTAAAGCTGTTAATGTTTGCTAGAATGTTAAGATCTACTTACATGCTGCTTATGAATGTATAAAGGCATTATAAAGGCATTATGAAGGTGCAGTTAATTAATAGTAACATTATATGTACTTTTTGCATAACAGTCAGGACTCACAGGATTGCTCTCCACCAGCTTGGGGTTTCCCACGACCGTGACAAGGTTCACGATGGTAAATGCCGAGTTCAGGACATAGGAGCAAAATAAATTCTTGTGTAGTGTTATCCTTTGGCAACTCAGGCTTCTGTGGAAAAAAAAAGCTAAATTTGCATGAACCTTAACATTTGCATCGGTTAATCTGTACGCTCACTTGTAGCACACTGATTTACAACATTCAGTAGTGTTGTGCCGGCCTCAGGAGTGATGTTCTTGACAGTGTTTGGACAAACTGTAGCTGGCCATATTCAGGAGAGGGATCCTTGAGGAGAGGTTAAAATTAAATTAGCCATAATTCAAAAAGCACTTTGCAAAAATTTCCTTCAAGGAAAGTGCATGTTTTCCCTACTTTAAACAGATTAAACTGGAAAAACTGGAAAGTAGACTGGAAAAATATTATTTTCTTCTGATGGTTAAAAAAACTGAAAAACCTTGTCTCTGAACGTGTTTTGTTTCATCTCTGGTGAAGTAAATTAAACAATGAACAATAAAATATGCCTGAAACATAAGGTTTTACGAAAAAGAAATTAAAACAGCGTTCTGGATAAAACAATGTTATCCATTATTTTTAAACCACAATGAATGGACTATAAATAAAATATAAACAGGTCAAAAGACTAAATTCATCTGCCTTGATGCCAATTCTCATGTGCTGTCTAACATTATACACATCTTGCATTAATTCGGCAATTATTATTACGGTTTATAAACATAATCTATACTGTAAGTTAATAAACTGGCCACTGATTTATCACTTGTAATACATGAAATTCAGTTAATTATTAATTAATTCCATTATGTTTGAAGGCTACATGTGGTTATTCCGTTAAACAGGCCAAAATAACACCTGTTGTCTTTCCCATTAAAGCCGATAATGTGTACAGATAGCACAGGGACTGCTGCATGACAGATATTTTGATTGGGCGGGATCAGCTGTACCGCTGCATATTCTTACAAGCCCTCTCCAATCACAGTTCTTCACACGTGGCTGCATTTCAACATGTGACTTTAACAGGGTGAGTCTCTTAAGGAACGCTTAGTGTTGCGGAAGCTCAGAGTCATTGTCAAGAGTCCTTCAGAGTGCCTCAGTTCTGCCTGAGAACAAGTGGGCAAGCATGTGAGCTGGACGTCTGTGGACAGTAACACTGGCAGCGACCTTTAGCTAACGTTTCGGGTTCGCGGGGCATTGTAAATAAGAAGATACTGCTGTTCGACACCATGAAATACCCCTGTAAACTCCACATCTGGATTCAATAAAGCAACCCTGAGACCTTGACGTTTAAAGAGATCAGTCTATAAATACTACAGCATTACTATAAAACACACTCTTCAGAGACAGGTTAAACTTTACTTGGAGCATCCGCAGTATATGATTTGAGGCGGGTCTGTAAAGCCATAATGTATTTGCTGCGACCCGTCTTGGGTTCACAGCTGCTTTTGAACTTGTGTGCATATTGAATAAGTGAGAAAATTTGCACTCTTAGCCAAGTGAATTTAAAACGCATGTTGTTGACACATTTTAGTTACAAGACAATTATCTTCTATATTTTGAAGCCAAATAGTAACACAGACCTTCAACCTCTATAAAAGAACTGATGTCATTATTAAGCTAAACAAAGAATATGATTTACTAACAATCTCAGTTAAGTAAATTATTATTAATAATACATAACAAATACTACTACTACTATTATTATTATTATTATTATTATTATCATTATTATTATTAATAATAATAATAATAATAATAATAATAATAATAATAATAATAATAATAATAATAATAATAATATAATAATAACCTATGAGTCTGCCATACCCAGAGAACCACATGGAAATTCTACTTCAGATCACTTCCTTTCCAAAATGCACCTCCAGCAAAATCATTTGGCGTGAATATCCATGAGTACAATATAAGCATGCAGTGGAAAGCAGACTTAAAAATGACACCTATTTCCCACGAACCTTTGAACAATACCACACTGTTCATCTAACCTCCTTCTGAAACAGTTTTCCTACCAACATAAAAATTTTACTGAATCATAATTTAGAAATATGACAACGTATCAGAGAGATTTACAGTTTGCCAGAGTCAAACACATTGGAAAATATTAAAATAATTGGCTTTGCCTTCTGTAAGTGGTTCATGAAAACCCCGTCTTTGTATATACTGGCTAGAAGCAAACCTTTGGTTTAGCACAAAGCTAAGCTTTTTCCATTGATAGTCATGTATCACTTGGCATCATTATAAAAGTAATAATTACCTGAAGTAGAAGAATATTGCTAGGGAAACCAGAAGTGATGCAATGGATAAGGTGTGACCAGCTATGGCCATGTAGTAGAGTATAAACGCCATCTGAAAAAACAAACACACACATTTGAAAACACTTTTTAAATATATAGTCATAGCATGATTCATAACCCAAGGTATTGACAAAATGGATGGGGCTCTGGACATGTTAATGCATCATGTTGGGTTTGCAGTGCATAGGTCAGCACAGTTGCATATAAACAGCATTGACAGAAGTGAAAATATGCACTTGTGTTTATTACAGCTTGTGTGTGAAGTGACAGGAAGGGAGACAGATGCAGATACCGGGAGCCTAGAACAACACAGACATTTCAATATTATACAATTTATGAGCGCAGCTGTTTTTCAAAGAGAAATGTCAGAAAAAATATATATTCAGAAATCTATCTTTGAAAGTAACAAAGCAGTAAACAGACTAGGCCAGGGGCCTGTACCACAAAGCTGGATTTGTTGATTAGCAGGATACCTTGTCGGATTTAAGGTACCCCAGGTTGAATAGACTTTATCTCTGTTCACGGACATTTAACCCAGGCTACCTTAAATCCGGCAAGTTATCCGGCTAAGCAAGAAATCCTGCTTCGTGATATAGGTCCCAGTATTACGCAAAAAGAAATGCTAGGAAATAAATAAAATGATATATAATTGTAAATTTAGCAACTCCAATTAGCCTCAGCATGTTTTTGGACTGTGGGGCGAAACCGGAGTACCCGGAGGAAACCCCACGACGAACCCGGGTCCCAGAGGTGTGAGGCAACAGTGCGAACCACTGCACCATCATGCCGCCCCTATATCAACATCATTTACACTAATTACTGTCAACACAAGTGGTTGCTAATACAGAAATACTGTCAACAAACAAAAGATGTAAAAAATCTATACATCTTCCATACCTTACATCTCTCATGTATAAGACAGCACTAGTCATATTTGTTATTTTTTGGTTTTTAATTACAGAGAACATTTTAAATTATGTCTATTTTCTTCCACTTTTTAAGTTCTGGAGTTCACTTTTTGCTGATTTCTTTCCGGTTCAGTTCCATTAACAAAGTAACGTGGGAGGTTTCAGTTTTGCATTGATCTGGTCTCAGAATCACTGTTCCGGCGGGCGGCTTACAGCTATTTGTTAAGGGCACTGTTTTGCACACCTTATCTTCCGGACAGACCACACCAACTGCGGCAGTGTTTACCAGCCCATAAACCACACATCTGCAGGGGCCCCTAAGGATTGGGGGCCCCTCTTGGCCACAACCAATCGCTACAGTACCAAAGTCACTTTCTGAGCAAGTCCCAAAAACAACAAACCCAGCCCAGCACACAACTTCATTTTGCATCTGTCTCAGGTCTTAAGTCCACAGAGAACGTTAAAAGCTATGACATCATTAGGCTGAGACAGCCTACATTTAAAATAGTTCTGTTTTCTCTCATAAACAAGGTTTTTTTTCCCAATCCCTGAGGTGGCATGACAGGATTAATACAAGCACTACCGCCTGGGGAAGTCATGATCATATCGTGACCAGCGGAGCATATACAAATGTAGTGGTACATTAGCATGTTTAGGCATGAAACATATACCGCTAATTATGTAGCTGTCACTGAACTGTACTTGCGTTGCACAAAAATGGGATTACATTTGATGCTGTGGAAAGAAGCTAGAACGAAATGCAAATCAAACCATAAATTATGCATAACTAAACTATAAACCATCATCAGACTGAATTTACTCGTTCCTGTGTGATAATGGTTGCTTGTCCTTCCTGCTGTGAATACACATCCTGAGTATTGTAATTACTAAATATTATAATCACTCTGATGCGCATGGGTGTCATGACTATGCTATTAGCTTCCATCCATCCACCCACCCATCCATCCATCCATCCTGGTCAGGTTCACAAGATGTAAAAATGTGCAAGAAATACTTTCACCTTTCATCGTTTCTTCTTACCTTTAATTTCTCTTTTGTGTGTAAGACACAGAGGGTGTAATTGGACCAAGTCCTGTTAGTCTCGGGGTGTCGAAACCAGTTTCCTGTCTCATCACAATATTTTGTTACTTTTTCTGGCAGAAAAATGAAGCAGAACACTTACAACAACATCCTTATAAAATCAACACCAAATGTTGCTGAAATACGTTCCCCCCCCCCAAACCTTACCGGTGGAGTCGAAATCTGGGAAATAATTGGGGCAGTTCTGTGATGTGTATGTTCCAGCGGCTGTGTCGTCCCAGCAGAGCCATCCATCCCAGGTTCGATTGCAATACATACCTTAATTAAGCGGGAGGAGACCATTTAGCGGGGGGAGATCATATAGCGGGGGGAGACCATATAGCGGGAGGAGGCCATTTAGCGGGAGCCATGGGCGTTGCTGCCATTAAATCTGACGTGTCCCCCTCACAATTCATAATTATTTGTTTGGACCCCCCCACATTTAGCATAAAATATTAGTTTGATGCCAGTGTGTCCCCCCCACATTCAAAATGCTTCTGACGCCCCTAACTGAAGCTCTTGAAGGCCATACACTTTCCAAAACATTCAAATAACCTTTGGGCTGCAAATGTACCGTGTCAAACATGACCACTCTGAAAACATTTAATTTAGAGACCTTATTAGTAGTAACTATCTATACTATTTATTTATTGCTACTACTTATTTAGTAAGATTTACAGTGTTTATTTACAGTCAGACTAACAGTATTACAGTAGCACAGTGTACAGTACCCTGTTATGGACACGCAAATGCTCAGTGTTGTTATCCTGTTACCTGATTTGTTATAGGGCTGATCCCTGTTCATTTTTTCGAAGCACTTGTATTGACCATCGGTGATCCTTTTCCTTTCCTCGACCTTTTGCGTGACAACAGGGCTGACGAGCGATTCGATGGTGGGCTCCGCATTCCTTCCTGGTGAGCCGTGCATCATCACTCTCTACGCAAAGCAAAAAAAGAGGCGGGAACCTAAACATATGTGAATACACACAGGGTGATGCGTTAAAATGGTATTACACTGAAGCGGATTAATGAGTTAAAGGCAATAAAAGCTTCTGCATGAGATTTAAAAGTTGCAGGGCCTGTTATTTAGTTATTAAGAGCCACGCAAAGCCAAAACGCGCTGAGCTCTCATTTGACAGCTTCCCCCAATACTGCATCCTCGAGAGCACTTGACTTTTCGCTGACGTTTTTAAACACTAAATTGCAACTCATTCATCAACAAGAAAAATGGTTCACTCAGTTACCTTTAATATGTCCTTGGACTGAGCAACGCAATTCGCCCAGGTTTTGTTAAATACGGGATCTTGGAACCAACTGCCTGATTCATCACAATATTTAGTCACTTTTTCTGCAAAAAGAAATGCTTAATTACTAATGTTGTAATTATAACAAAATGAATAAGCCAACTGAATTAGTGTTTTCATAATAATGGAAGATCCAGGCTGTGGTGCTCATTAATGGGCAGGGTGTGTGCTAAATTATACTGACATAATGAGGTAATGTTCGGAATTTACTGATTCGTGCTTATTTCTGTTAATTATCCTTAATCTAGCTTCATAGTTCTACTGTTTAAATGTGTTTACTTCATTCCTGCTAATAAGGGACTATACTGACACAAAACAACAATTACGGAAGTTTTCTGAGGGAAGTCAAACAAGAAAAAATCAGTTCTTGCAGTTTAGTAGAATTCAGACTCTGAACCTTTTAAATACCCCAGTTGCTTAATAAAGAAAATAATAATAATAATAATAATAATAATAATAATAATAATAATAATAATAATAATAATAAAGCTTGCTTTCTGGTTTGCTTATAAATGTGACCTTATTTTGGGTATTTTTGTGCAATCTACCTACTGAATCTGGCCAGTGTATTAGTGTAATGATCGTTTTGTCTGATGGGATTACCCAACCACAACTAACTCAAGTTAAGGGAAAGGAAAAACTCATCTAAATCTAAATCTATTCTCTGGCAACACATACAGACAAAAAGAATCATTGCATGTGTGTGAGTGTGTGTGTCTGTGTGTATATCATATTATATGTCTTTTAATGTAAATAGTGTTACCTATTTACTGCAGCGACCGTTTTAAAACGCATTTTACTACCTATATCTATTCCACTTGACAGTAAACAACTGTCAACGTTTAAAACCGATCAGAGGACATAATAATAATAATAATAATAATAATAATAATAATAATAATAATAACAATAATAATAATAATAATAAGGGCAATTTCACATCGAGGTCATTTTACTAAAAACGCAGTTCTTCAGGCTCCGATAATCAAGCGATAAACTGTATTTTTAAATGAAGATGGTTTCCCATTCTCAATGTAGCGTTCAGGAAACAAACAAAAAGAACGTTTATTAGTGCCTCCTGCATGATTTCAGTAAACCATTTCGCAACTGAGTGGTCTGTTATTTTATTTGATGTGAAATGCAGAATGGTCCCAAAACGCTTGGCTCTCCGCGGGAGTGTCTGACCCCGCCCTGCCCTCACCTCGCACATTCGGGCAGTCGTGATGGGCGTACGTTCCTGCCGGCGTGTCCTTCCAGCAAAACCACCCGTCCCAAGTTTGATTGCAGAACGTCCCTTTAAAAGCGGGTAAACAACACGTTAAGATACATATATGACTTCGGTTGCTGAATGATCTGCGGGAATAGATACATGTTTTGCAAGCTAATATATGGCGATCAATGTTACTATTGCATTTCTTATTAATTATGATTATTCCAAGGACAACTTGCGACAGAACTCTTCATGACAATTACCTGTACTTCCGCGGTGACATGCACTTCTGTGTGTAGGAGCTGTATGAATTTTCTGTAGTCACTTTTGAATCAATTGCCAGATATACGGTCAGGCTCATACAGTAATCAAATGAAATAAAAGCCATTCATTCAGGATGAGGCGACTTTATCCCTCAGTCTGCTGGTCAAATTCTAGCCTCAATATGCTGTACCAAGAAAGCTCACTTTATCCCAGTAAGTGCATAATGGAATCGTCATTGTACCTGTCCTGTTGATTGGTGTGTCGCTGTTCTGCTGCAAACATTTATATTGAGCATCACTTATTTCTTGCACTTTGCCGTTTGTGTGGATCAGCGCCGGTTTTGGAGTCGTGTACCATGTGGGCTTTGGTTTTGTTTCCGTTGCATCACTGGCTCTAATCTGTAAAAGGAACGCAAACAGCGCGGTTCTGGGGTGGCCATTCACAGGTTAAACACGACGATACTAAATTAACGCGTGGATGTTAGGATGCTGCTTCGAAGCAGCGGTGGGTGAATTGAAAAGAACAGGCACGTACTTGCTTGTGGTTTGATCATTTCATTGGGGGGAGCAATTTGTATTTTCATGCTTGTTGGGAAATTCCGTTAAAGGTCTGTTCTTATTAAATTCAAAGATTGCGCTTCCTTTCAGTACTGAATAAGATTTTAAATGGATGTTTAAAGTTTAAAAAATGGCTTTGCGGAAATCAATTTTTACATTTCTTAAAAAAATAATACATAGAGGTCCACGTGACTGAGGGTGTTAATGGTGTCCTTGTCAATTGCACAGGTAATTGTCGATTGAAGACACCTTTTTCTTTGTTATTAAGTTTTAATTAATAACACAGATACTGAGAAAACAGCCGTCGATTACTCTCCGCGTACCAAAAACAGTCCAATGTCATTTTACTATTTTAATCTTACAGTTAGGCAGAACTCTGCAGTTTTTTAGGCAACGGAGATCCTAAATAATGCATTATTCTTACCTGACAACTTTATACTTCAACGCAAAAGATTTTTTAAAATAAAATTTCAGCCGAGGGGAACATATCAGCACACGGACGTCCTATGTAGCAGTTTAGCAGCCGTACATATGATGTCACTCCAAACACTGAAGTAAATGACGTCATACATACGACCACTAGGCCACCACGCATTTCAGTTGCACTGGCTTGGAAAAAAATGTCTTTCCTCCATTTCCAATATCCTTGATTAAGAGCACTCGAGTTCTCATTCAGAAAGAACGCAAGGTCCAGAGTTTAAGTGAGAACTTACTAAAAACATGTGCTTACACTATATCATGATAATTTCATCATCATACCAGGTATCATTGTAAACATTTTCATGGTGAAGAGTCTGAAAATCAGACTTTTTCGAAGGTTTTAAATCAGAGCTGGAGACAATATAATGTGTCATGAAATATCATGTGAGCAAACTCTCATATAATGACTCCGCAGTAACAAAATGGCTGCTTAATTAATACTCTATCAAAGACATTTTGATAAATACCTGGACTGTTTTTGGTATTTATTCGCTGTCCACCAGACCTGGCAGGGGAATTTTATACTTAGAAAGACAGAGATTAAAGCCTGAAGCTGGATTTCACGCCCTTGCCCACCAGCCACTGATAAAAACTGGCATTTTAGAGCATTAGACTAAATGGCTGAAAGATCGTCTCCCTTTTAGGTCACTGATGCTTTTAATTACCAGCGTGAACTAATTACTGGTTAACAGATTAGTGAACCACATCAAATTAATCTTAATTTCTCCAGGCTTTTAGATAATCAAAAAAGGCTAGACCTTCCTTCAAACAGAGACCTGATACAGAGTAACACTATCTCCATTTTACAGAAACCTTCAAAGAACAGCTATCAAGAAAACAAACGGTTATTAAATAATAATTATCATGCCTAAATTTCAAGGTATTAAAAGCTGTTAAATATGCCTTGGCCAGGTGTCTCTTTTTTATGAGTGAAAGACACACTGTAGTTCATTTTCCATTTAAGAACTGGGTTATCCAGTAACTGGTACATGTTATGTAATGGTTGGACTTACCAGTATGAACGGTACCAAAAGCCAGTGCGTACTTTTTAATTTCATTTTGGTAAACCCCAAGTTTATCTGTGAATATAAAAAGGAGAATTAGATAAATCACAAAATCAAAGCAGAACTGATCAAATTTGCACCTGAGCATCTTCACCTGAGCATAAAAAACTAGCCACATTAATCTTTATATTGACTGTGCAGTTTATTGATGATTTCAGTGCTGGAAATGAATCAGGAGAAAGAAAAGGTTAATCTTTAGGCTCTGGAATAAATATTGTTTATAATGTTCAAGTGAAATAATCCTCTTTGGTCATTCAACTTTGCCATGACAATGACGACTTATATGCCATTACTTAGCTCCACATATTTACTTTCGATGCGATTTGACCTTCTTCTTAGCCTTTTTTGGCTCTTGAGAAAGAATGCGAGCACTGGCCTTCAGACGGCTTAGGAAATATTGTGATTCCACATTCATTCTTCTCTAGCATCCAAGTCAAGGAGCAGAATAACCCAGGAAGTTAAGGTCGGATCCAGAACACAATGCTGAATGCCGCCAAGGACAGGTGCGAGATGGGGCACTTCAAAGACAAAGGGGAAGCTGTCCTTAGAGCAGTGAGGACTCGGCACCGGGCCCGGTGGTGTGGTGGACAGCTGGTACGCAAGCTGTCACAATGTGGGCCGCTGCAGGCAATACCCCATAAGCAAACTGCAACCACTGGGCACCCTGTCCTGAGAAACATGCTTACATCAGCAGCCAATCAAAGAAAGACGACCTTCCTGCAAGTGAAAATGAATTTGTATTTAAATAATAGTGGGTATCATTTTCAAGCTGAGCTGCGAGGTTATGGAACCGGATTGCAGATGCTTTATTTACTAGTTCTGAAGAATTTAACTGGTGATCAGAGGTGAGAAGTTCAGGTCCAGGAAGTAAATCTAGACCAATTTAATATTTCAACCATTCAGTTCAAGAACCACTGTCACAGAGTGCTAAACTGGTTGGCTGGAACACAATCTTCATCTGAATTGTTACTTTCTGGAACAGAACTATCCACCTCTGCTGAGGATTCTGGTTAGTCTGGTAGTGACCAGATCCACATATTTCAAAATTCAGCCCTCACTTGTACAGCAGATTGCCATGGCACTGAAAGACCAAGGTTCGAGTAATCTAGAATACACCACACCATAACAGCAGCGGGCTCAATATTGTACTAGACAATAGGCGTAATTATTTTGAGACACTTCATAAATGTTATATCAGCCAATTTTGTAAATGCTGTATTTCACGCATTTGCACACAATGACACAATGTGCTCACATACAATCATGAAAATAATGAATTCTCTCTCTCTCTCTTGTTCTCCCCATTTGTAAAGCAACATAATTATAAATGACAGTAAAATCTGATTGATGTCATCCTACATCATGCTATGTACCATCAATATGGCTGTGGGTGGCACAGATGCTATCTCGGAGCATTTCTACCGCTCGGAAAGATTCCTTTTATGCATCTCCTTGGGTGATTTCGCACGATTGAAACCCTGCACTTAAGTTTTTTATCTGTTTGTGGTGTGGTAGGTTTATGCACCGTGATTCTAGGATTAGCACGTTAGCTGCCTGTCTGCCAGCACGAAGAAAACTCGTGCTCAGTGACATTAGTACCACGGGAACACTGCAATATAGCTGTTCATTAATAATCCAGCTTGATGTTCTGTCGCATGTTTTTGTTAATTGTATTGTTTTTTTTTTTATTTAATTCAAAACACAGATCTGCATCAAACATCAGAATTTATTGTTCAGACTCTTTTGTCCATATAACATCCTCTGGAGATTGACAGCACAATGAATAACAAACAGATTTAATTACATATAACTATAATATCACCCCATGTCTTGTTCTCAAAGTGCACCTGTGTCTTCTTACGCCAGAATGTCACCTCTGCATTTTGCATATTTTACTCTATGTTATCATATAGCCTATGCCTGGTTATAGGTGGTTTACCTCTGGAGCTCTGTTGTGGAATGCATTTACACTTTGTAAACCTTGTGAAGTTTTACTGGTCAGTATTTTT
This sequence comes from Brienomyrus brachyistius, assembly GCF_023856365.1. NCBI lineage: Eukaryota > Metazoa > Chordata > Actinopteri > Osteoglossiformes > Mormyridae > Brienomyrus > Brienomyrus brachyistius. Next base: position 20,928,278 of record NC_064555.1, read on the forward strand.
AGTATTTACAGGAGGCTCATAGGAATTAAGAGCAGAAGCATTTTCACTGTATAAAAAGGGAGCCTAAAAATGCCCCTAGTCATTATAAAAGGAACCAAGATCAAAAATATACAAGGCAACAGAAAGAATTTGCTGTGTCTTGGATGTCACACTGTTGCGTGGCTCAGCACTGAATCCATATTTAGGACACAAATGCTCCAGTTGTGGCAGTTAATTAATCAGGAAGAATACCACAGTGCATAGGCTCAATGCTCTTATGTATTTTCCACAAAATTCCCCTCGGGAATCCTGCACCTTTCCTTCCTCATTCCCATTTCCTAGACTTATAACTATGCCCCCCAAATGGATTTTTGCATTGTGGCAAGTCGGATTTTCAAGTAATCCATCTCAGCGGGGAGACACGCATGTAGGCATCTTACGTGTGTCACAGCTGTCGCCAGGGCGACGGACAGGCATAGCGGTAACAAAAAAAAACGAGAATGGGGGGGGAAGCAAATTAACGGTAACTCTTTTGAAAGTCGACTGCATTCAGCCCTGTGTTGCCCATCGCGTTATCAAAGCACGCTCATACATTTCCTTATAAAAAAGTAGAAAAATGGCTCTTGCCTTATGTCTCTGTGTTTATGCAGATGTGATTGACTGCATATTGACATTTGAAGGCTGTAACCACTCACATGGAGAGTCAGGTACCTAACCCAAAGTGTTACAATGCTCTTTGATGCTTTGCTGCCTGTTTACTGCAGTTATGCTTTATTCATTGTATCCATTAACCTCCTTCGAATGGACAAAAACATTTCATCAATTGCTCAAATCTAGTTTCCATTTCCTTTGGAGTTCATTATTCACATACGTTTATGAATTTGATTTTAATTTAATTGACTGCCATTTAAAGTGTCTGTAAGATCTTTCCGGTTTAATCAATAGATGGCACGCAACAAATATGGTTCGGCTAACGTTGTTAGGTCCTTTCATCAGACACAGTATTATACCGTAGGCATTCAAAAAATAAGAAGCATTTCAATAAGCTAATGACTTTCTCCTGCATATTTTTTATATGAGAGAACTACAATGCAACACTTGAAATTTACTATCAATTTTATCAATAACTATCATTTCATGTTAGTGTGACAAACCATGTGTCAAGAACTTGGTGATTTTTGTATACGAAACCCCTCATCAGGTACATAGCTAAAGAGTAACAGGACTCTAAGCCGCAGTGAAAACCGTCCATTTCTGGGATATTTGTGCTTTTCTGAAGAAATGACTTTCACGGAAACCACTGCGCACTGTTCTTTGCGACAATTTAAGAAAATGAAGGTCGCGATTCGGCTCTAAGAGCAGAGACAGTATGGGGGACGCACTCGAAGCGGCTCGAACTGCGTATGGTGCCATGTCGCACATATAAGCCCCAAGGACAGATTTAACACAAGCACTCTGGGGCTTCATTAGCGAGAGGAGTACGCGCCATGCTCAGAGATGTTGCTTTGAACTGCACTGCAAGACCTCTCGTACAGAAACTGAAATATAAGAGTCAGCGTTGAGTGCTACTGTATGATCCTTGAATGGGAAAATCACGATTCCCGCCTTCAGGACAGCAGTCCTGCATTTTTCACCGTAAGTGTCGGATATCATTTTCAAGCTGTGCTTCATGTTAAACTGTTTACGCGTCTTTTGCCAGCCTGACTCTGCCAAATCCTGTATGTGTGTGTGTGTGTGTGTGTTTTAAGAGAACAGAAAGCCTGGATCTTTCAAAGTGAAAAACTATGCACAGCATTTGTTTCAAAAGAGAGATGGAAAAAAAAGTTGTCCTCTAAGCACCAGGACTGACTTTGAATCCTCTCAAGTGGAAATATTTGTGGAGGACCTAAGAGAGGCCACCTTTCCACAAACGCCATAGCCGGTCATATAATTAACTATTCTTTACGGGTCAGGGGAGAAAGGAGCTTCAACAGAATACCATTGTTGTGTTATTTTAATTCTCCATTTATTTAAAATAAGTACCCTTCACCCAAGATAGCATCAAGGTAAAATCTGAGCACTTTTGGCATTTTTATAGTAATACTATATATGTACAAGTGCTATTAAATGTTGAACTACATAGGTCATTTCAGATGTTAAAACCTAAAGGAAAAATGTGTAATAGAAATAGTATTATAAATGTAACGTAGTAATAGTTGTTCTTTGAAATGTTCTGGTGACAAATTGATTTTTATGTTGTGCAAATAGTTCATGTTGTTCTACAAAAACTGATCCCTTAGCTTTTAGAAGTATCACACTTTTTAGGGTGTTTCTTGACTGTCACATTGGGATTCTTCCACGTCGGACACTTGCAGCCTCACTGCTGGCAAGCTGAACCACTGGGGACATGTTCTTACGGCCAGGAGTCAGGGCTGAGTGCCTGTCATCGATATCTGGGAGGGGTGTGACCCTCTGTACATTGCAGAAATGCTGAATAAATCATAAAAAACAAAGTCTGGCTTTAAAAACACCAGAGATCTATCGCAGGAGAAAAATACAACGCTGAGGAACTCCACCCAATTATGTTGACAAATATACCCCATATTCTCAGCTTCAACATATTACTCTATTATCGAATTACTCCTGCAAATGGAGCGCAGTCCTCACCAGGGGTCCCCGCATTGTCTTTTCTGCTACCTGGAACAGGCGCCAGATCCTCCTCTGGAGAAGCGATTGTAGGATGGGCGGATGGAAGGGTCAAGATTCTTCTTTTCTTTTTTTTAAAGTTCTTCCTCTTTGTAGATCTACTTCTGTAGACCTTCGACAGAAATATTCAGGGAATGCGCAACAGCAAAACAATCAAGCCCGTTTTGGGATTTGTGGTCCCAAACGTCTGAACCTGCTTCCTGTGTATGAATTCTGGACTGGGTTGTGATGGAGTGTGAAAGCAATAAATAAATAAATGATGATGATGATGATGATGATAATCTCACACATGCAAATATATATATACTTATTAGATAGGTATATATATATATATTGATACTTGGGGCGGCATGGTGGTGCAGTGGTTAGCACTGTCGCCTCACACCTCTGGGACCCGGGTTCGAGTCTCCACCTGGGTCACATGTGTGCGGAGTTTGCATGTTCTCCCCGTGTCGTCGTGGGGTTTCCTCCGGGTACTCCGGTTTCCCCCCACAGTCCAAAAACATGCTGAGGCTAATTGGAGTTGCTGAATTGCCCGTAGGTGTGCATGTGTGAGTGAATGGTGTGTGAGTGTGCCCTGCGATGGGCTGGCCCCCCATCCTGGGTTGTTCCCTGCCTCGTGCCCATTGATTCCGGGATAGGCTCCGGACCCCCCGCGACCCAATAGGATAAGCGGTTTGGAAAATGGATGGATGGATGGATGGATGGATGGATATTGATACTTTATTGATCTCCGTGGGGTAATTCACTTTACGCCTCCCCCAGTTTGCTTTCTGTGGGTGAGGTCAAGCTGGCCGTGTGTGTGTGTGTGTGTGTGTTTGCATAGATCACATTTGGGGACCAAAATGTCCCCAAAGTGCAGTAAAACCTGAAACTTCCTTACTTTTGGGGACACTTCTTCAGGTCCCCATTTAGATAACCTCAGTTTTATAAAAATCTGTGAAGGCAATCAATCAACAGAGTAAAAGTGCTGAAGGTTATGGTTAAGGTTAGGGCTGGGTGGGGGCTAAGGGTGTCGTGATTGGGATTAGGCATTTTCCCATAGAAATTAATGGACGGTCCCCATTTAGATAGGTACACCAACTTTGTGTGTGTGTACAGGAACCAGAAAATAAATGAAAGTACATAAAAGTCAAAAGGTACACTGAACTAGATGGATGACCATTTAAGACAAATAAAAATGAATACATTTCAGGAATTCCTTACTCATTATAAATAATCCTGAGCAATGCGATGCAAGGCCAGCAGTTAACATGATGGTTAAAAGACACTGGGATGTACCTTCATTCAGGGATTCGGGTCTCACTAAGGTCTTACGGTGCATGAAACTGACTATTCATACGCTGGTGTGTAGTTTTCCACGGAGGAAATCTTATTTTATGTTTATAATCAAATAAACCCTTCTGATTTCTATATCCTTGTAGATCATTCTTTTAAAAGTCTGTAGAGCCATTAAAAGTTGCTGTAAGATTATTTCACATAGCAATGAGCAGTAAAGATCCGCCTGTCAGACATGATATTTGAAACTGGTCTCCCAGTATCACCATAAGAACATGATGGGAATAAAGAAGCCGACTCTGGCAGGACTCCACTGGAACTGAATGTTATCAATTTTCTGTTCCGCTGCTGTTTCCCCGAGTCAATTAGTTCACTATGGCTGCAAATCCGCTTTGCTGGTGCCCCAAAACAGGGCTTTACGCCGGCCTGGCGGTGGCCAAATTGTGAGGGCTTTTCTGTTCATGCACAGCGTGCTTGCGACACATTCAGCCGGCTCCCGTCAATCCCGTTACGAAATAGCGTGAGCACTAAGTAGCATGTTTTGGAGCAAATTTGAAAAACTGAATTAAAAAAACTCGTACACATGCATCGGAACCGCTCCAAAGTTAGGGAGTGGTGCATGACTCCAGAAAAGTGTAAGGCCTTTTTATTTTACTGTAATATACAATATATAAAAGCCGGAGAAATCTGACGTGCATTTCAAGACTGACTGAATTCTATTGAAACGGACCAAGAGCTGGTCTTGAAGATCTTTTTCTAGCAGAAAAGTACAAACATCCAACATTTTTTTTTTGTCCCAAAGCCCAACCACCCCCTTTCTTTGTTTGTTGCAACTTTTAGCATTTTTTTTTTACGTGGATGTGTTTTTTATTTTAAAATTGTGTGTGTGTGAGTGTGTGTGCGCGCGCAGAACATTTCACGCTGTTGCTGTAAGAGCTGGCTAAGGACAGATGGTTTGGCATCTTACTGCCGCAGTGTCATGGAATTCTGTGTGAAACACAAGGTCTGTGTGCCAGCGACGGCCCGACATTAATTACCCTAATGTACAAAAATATTTTCCCTGTGCCATGTGTGGCATCCCAACACATCCATTAACACTGAGAATCTAAATTCTTAATTTCTTGGAATGCTGACTTCTTGAATGTCTTCCCTATTGCTCAGAATAATTGATCAGCGGCTATGTGCGAAGCCTGGGCACCCGGATAGGCTGAATCAGACGGCAGATTTCTCCACAATTAACACCAAGGGCAAGTGGCACGTCCCAAGACCAGCTCATCTTCATAAATGACACGATTGTCTCACGGGATCCTTCACTCTGCTCCCTTCGTCTTCTTTCACCAATAGGTTTTACAAGGGGGACTCCAGATGTTCAGCTGGTGAGTGTCCAGGTTACATGCTGCCCCATACGAAAGCACATGCCACCTAAATAAGGCTTATTCTGTCTTCTGGTTAAAGCTGGCATACGATAAAAGCTTTCGTGTTCCAACTTTGTTAGGGACAGGATTGCCTTCGATGATGTTACAGAAATGTTTGGCTTTCTGGGAACTGAAAATTTGATTGGCTTCTTTATAAAAAATAAATACAATAACCACAACAGTATTTTGGGGCGGCAGGTAGTAAACTGAAGTACTGAGATGTGTCAAATGTATACTACTAAGAACAATGGCTGCAACGTAAAAGGTGGAGGGAATTTCTACCCTGCATGTAAACTAACGGATTAACAGTTAAAGCCATTTTGTTCACCACTTCATTTGTAGCATGTGACTTAACAGACCACTGAACCTGGCACAGCTGCCCAATAATACATCCCCAACTTCCTCTGTTTGCTTTGAAGAAAGGAAAAATGACCCTTTTGTGTACAGCACCATGAAAGAAAGAGCACTTTCATCTAGCAGATGTGGACTAATGATTTAAAATGACATTAAAAGTGAAAATGTAAAGTAAAATGATATTGAACAAAGGGGAAAGAAAATGTCATTGTTTTTTCATTGTAAAACTTTTTACTTAGATATAATTTCTTTAGATATTAATTGATTTCTTAATATTTGTTTCTTCTAGATTGTTATGTCTCTCCTGCTGTCAGCACACCATGGACACACCGAATGGGGGTATAAATTTGCCTCACTGGACAGCCAATCTCTGTTAATGGCCAAATTTTAATGTGTAGCTGCCAGAGCGTTAAAAACATTTAGGGCAGGAATACCATGTGTTCACTGCAGGGACCAAACCTGAGAGCCCGGTTACCACGGCAGGCTTCTTAGCAACCATATAAGAGGAAGTTCCATCAGGTTCAAATTGCCCTACAGCCACCAAACCTATTAATGAGCGACTGCTAATGCTTTTCTAGGAAGCAAACTGCTATGGGAAGCTTTGATTAATCATATTTCAAAGGTACATGTATTTGTTTATTATAAAATAATTTCAAAATGAACAAATGAAGAACAAATGAGGAACAAATGCACACATTAGCAATTTTTTTTTTTTAATTGTGCCGGGCCATTGATTAGGTTAAATCATTCATATGAAGTATTTTTGAATAATGAAACAGAGGTCTAATGGTCCTAGTTTCTTAGGTAGGGATCAAACTGAATCGTCTCCACAGCTTTCAAAGAGAGGAAGTTGTGCAGCAAACTGTTTCCTCCTCGTATTACATTATTACATGTAACCAAAGAGGAAACAGTCAATACACACCCTGGGTGTTTGTGAAATGAAGAAAACTATGTAATTAATTAAAATTCTCCAATTTGGCTGTACATGTGCTGGACTGTGACTGAATGCCAGCTTGTTGACATGAATTATGTTGTTTTTTTGCAGTCTGAGTCATGCCTGTTGAGTCATGGCAGTTGTATAGCCTTTTCAGTCCTTATTTGCACACAGCTGTTCTCGATTATACAGGCTTCAGAGTCTATATTTTCACGCGGTCATGCTGTTTTATATGGTCGTATGCACTCCTTATTTACACACGGGCATGGTCTGTTACATAGACTTTTATAGTCCTTATTTACACACAAGTATATGGTCTGTTGCATAATCTTTTGCAGTCCGTTTTTCACACACCGTTATGCTCTCTTATATAATGTATTGTAAGACTTATTCATGCAACGTCATGTTATACAGTCTAAATGAGCACCATTATCACCTTGATTTAACCCTGAGAAGGCAGGTTTAAGAAACCTCTCATTAAGTCGTCCTGACTGTAATTACGAAAGGCAGATAATCTTGCTACGCTCTCGTTAAAAAGCGGACGTGATCCTCTCAGTATTTTAGTTTCAAATTGAATAGACAGAAGCATCAATCCCTCAATTTATTTCCATAAATAAATGCACATATAACAGCTTAACAGTATGAACAGGTAGGCAATTTGTATAGCGTGTACTAAAGATCTATTATGTTTCCTATTTTTTCCATAGGAGGGCGCCCCCTATCGTCTCACACCGCCCAGCTAAAGCTGATTGGATCATATCAAGGCCGCCACCATCATCTGATTTAACGGATTAAATGATCACAACTTTTATATGGTAAACTAAATGCCAAGACGCAGGTAATGTACAGCCATGACCTTTCTGGGCGCAGCATGTTGTCCAACAAATATCGCAAAATGGACTGAGGGCAACAGCAGGACATTAAGGGCATAAAATGAACGGCCACCATACCGCGGAATTATGCTTTAATATTAATATAATATCTTATCGTAGACCTTCACAGCTTGCCAAATGAAAAGCATTCCTTATCGGCTTCCAATCATATTCAGAGCTGAAATAAATGTATTTCTGTACAAAAAATATCAATCCATCTGTAAATCATAATTCTGCCTTGGATAACAATTGGCCCTCTCATTGTCTTGAAGACCATTTGCATTCCTTTTATGTATGCTTTCAATTACTACAGAGGGGGAAAAGAGCTCTTCCAAGCAGCTCTCGTCTCCTCTACAGAAGATGCACATTCTGATTTCCCTCATATATCACCGATGCTATAAATCTCGCAGCGAAGAGCAGACAGCCGGCAGCTTTATCTGCGCGCGCAGACATTTCTAGTCTTAATTTAGCTCCGTCTAAACAAAGAATTTCTCCTTTGTCTTATGCATTTAAAAAAAATCCCAGAATTAGCAAGTAAATAACTTGGGTTAAAAAAAACCGATAACCACATAAAACGAGCGGCATGCCGAAAAGGCATTTGCTGGAGGGGGAACTGACACTGGAAGCAGGGGCTTCTCAAACCAGAACGCGCAACCGTCAGGCGAACGGGGGAACGGCGGTATTAAAAACAGGAATGGTATGCGCCCCGAAAGCACACTCCGACCGCATATAAAATCAACTGGGCACAAATGTGACTCCTTTCACTGTGCCATATATGGATCTTTATCAATCAATGGCCGTTCTTGCTGTGAGATTTAACGTGACAGCAATTGTAAAAAAAAGAGAGAGATTGATATCTGCCTGCCGTATTACATAAACCGTTAAATCGGTCCTTTACAGTACCCTGCTGGGTCCTCAAACAGCATCCCAAGATTCGGGGGCCTTAAATACAGCAGCGCAGGCTGACCATTGCCAGGACGGAAAGTGCTCGTTCTAAGGTTGATTTAAGGTAACAACTTTTCATGGACCTCAGGATCGTAATAAAACAGGACATTGAAGATGGGCGTTTACGGAGCGCACGGTGTATAAACTCATATAAACAGAAGCCGTTTTCAATTGAAATGGTCCTCAGTTTTTACGAAGACATGCGCGTTAAATCTGTTACGTTTGGCCTCACGGATGATGGAGAAAATCTGGAGCTCTGAGGTTAGTTGGAGGCTTTTCCATCATTGGCATATTCGGTAAAGTCCTCACCATCCCATGCTGGTAGCAGAAAACTACATGTACTGTAAACTACATGAAAAGTGTGTTCACAGCTATATTTCACAGACAGACAGACACACACACACACACACACACACACACACACAGAGGTTTGTAATTATATCTCCATTCATTTCTATGGGGAAGACTTTAATCCCAACATAAGGCCTTAACCCCTACCCAGCCGGAGACTGAGCTGTGATCCAGGATGTGTGGTGACCGACAGTTGATTGCAGTCACAAACTGAAAAATTGTCCCCAAAACGTCAAAATGACAGGTTTTTATTACATTGTGGGGACCATAATCTACACACACAGACACACACGCACACCAGAATAATTTATGGTAACACTTTATATTAAGTTCATAATGCCTTCGTAATGCATTCATAGAACATTCATAAGCAGCATGCAAGCAGCTGTACCATCACATCCTAACAGACCTTAATAGCTTTAATATACATTAATAACAAACAGTATATTATTGAAATAAACATTATTGTCACATAACATTTGTTATTAATCAGGAGAGTCACTAGAGATATATCAAAGGGGAGTGGAACCTGTATTGGGGGCAATAGGCCACATTATTTAAACTATTTAGTGTACATTTATTTGGGGGTGGGGGGTTAAAACATTCTAGGGTGGCTTGTGCCCCCCTAGAATAGTCCTAACAACGGCCCTGTTATTAATGTATATTAAAGCTGTTAATGTATGCTAGGGTGCTAAGGTGGGCCTATACTTACATGTTGCTTATGAATGTTCCACGAATGCATCAGGAATGTGCAGTTAATGCAAAGTGCTACCAAACTGCATAAAGTTTATCTTTAGGCTTTGGAACCTCACTAAATAGTATTTTAAAGATGCGGTAGAGTTCTCTGTGCTTGGTGACATGAATGCAGGTACTGGCATGGCAGGGTATCTGTTGACATTCAGAAAAATATCACAAGAGTGAGACAAGAGTAACATATCACGGCTCTGTGGACATCGAGACAGCCGCTGGAACAAATTCACTGTTTAGAATTTCATTCACATGGCGAACTTGACAGTCAGATACAGTATGTCAGTGGAGACGGCCATGAAGGCTGCTTGAATATTATTCCAACTTCCTGAAATGCAGCCGTATTAATCAAAACGGCCCTTCATATTTTCCTTCGGGATAATATTTTCTTCCTTCTGCAGTTGGTTCATTAGACCATCTCTTCCCACATATAAATAAGCAGACACGGAAACTCCGGACACTTGTAAACATGCAAAAATATTCTTATATTCTTGAAACATTCTTAGACTTAACAAAGAAAAAAATCAAAAGAGAAATTTAACTGAACAAAATGAAGGATGAAAGTTGGACGTGCAAGAAAACATTCAATTCAACGATTCTCTAAGGCTTAGAAAAATTGTGCCAAAGCGAAACAAATGAATGTCTAGTTGCACCGAGCGGCCGTTATATGAAAGCTTTAAGGTTTTCAAGTGAAACCGTCACTCTTTCCTAGAAAATTTCTCACAGTATTCGTGTCATTCTTGCACGCGCTGGCTAAGCATTCTAATAAGGGCTACAAACAATTTAACTGAACACGGTATTAAGACATCATCTTGTCACCCGCAGCAACAATTTCCTAAATTAACTTCTTTGCATTTAATAAGCCATGTACTATTAACCTCAGAAACGTGCAAAACAACCTACACGTTCAGCTCAGAACTCATACGTAACGGAAAATTCAGAACAGAGAAACGCAAAGAACATCAATTTCAGAAGGGAATTGATGAAAACTTGATATGAGCTTTCACATAACATGGATTATAATTAAAATAATTGACTTCCACTGGTATAATAATATTGCTTCACGAATCTGCACAGTATGACACGTTTCACCCAGATATAGCAACAGTCAGGCTGATCCACACAATTATAGCTCCACCTACTGATACCCGAAGTTTAATGTAAACTGCACATTCTTAAAATTCACTTCACTGTCAACTAGGGTGGCCGTTTCCAAAAAATTCTGAACAAGATGAAAAAATCTTTATGCTGAAGTGCTTAGGACTTGAATTTCTGAAAAATGTAAGATTAAATAATATAACTAGCCCACTAATACATGTTTAGTGTTATTACCCCCTTGTACTGTTTGGTCTGCAGTCTATCTGATCCCTTTCAATGTTTATTTTTATGTTCACATGATTACAGTTTTAAGAATTTAATTTTAATGTTTAGCTTTTACGTCTTTTTGCATTTGGTTTATGAATGAATAGGCCGAATAATCTGATGTTGAGCTGTTGAAGATTCGTAGTTCAAAAACAAAAAATATAAGAAGAAGGAATGTAAAAGCAAAAAAAAAGAACGCAATTGCAGTTCCAGTAGCAAAAGTTCATGGGCATTCTGGGTATGGTTCTGCAGGTGAGTTATTTCCAGACTGCGCTTAAATTTTAATTTCTTGGCGCTTAAATTTAGTCTCCTTAAAAAAACAGCGAAAGTTCTTTTTTCTTTCCCAAATGCACCAGCAGCTATCCCGGTAATGAGCACTGCTTACTGATGCACACAACCATTACAGCAGTGAAAAGTTGCGATCGCCAAGAAGCTTGTCGTAAGCTTAGACAGTACGGCCGTAATGATAAATTATGCATCGGCTATTAGTTTAATTAAGGCTGTGATAAAGGGGGTGACGTCGCTGACGTCAGCCTGCAGAAAACATCCCTTTTCCGCAGAAATAACCGTGTTTGCCCTGTTGGACTTTTATTAAGTAAATATCAGGAAGCGTACACACATGCTTCAGCATGCTGCAGTATCGCTTCCTAATGTAACTGTCTACCATCTGTTTCACATATTTGAAGTGGGCTCCGTACGGACAGGCAGTGCTTGACGAATTATTGCATATCTCATATACAAAAGGGGACATATTTAGGGATATATTTAGTAGGAAACTACAACTGCCCAGAACCTGTGGTATTACTTGCTTCAGGACTGCGTTACAACTTGCGCTTGCACCAAATCAATAAGTATAAACATAAGAATGCACGTCCTTTAAAATGATTAAGTAAATCCTTATAGTAAAAATGAAAAAAAAAATCGAAAAGTTTATTGAAAATAATCAAGAATTTATTTTCTAAAATACTCCTTTGATTAAGTTTCAAGTTACCGAACAACGGTAAAGAGATCCTTCATCATATGCGTGCACCGTTCGTGCAATAATGCAAAATTAGATCAACGTTATAAAATTAGGCTGTAATATCAATGTACCACTCCATCACCCTTCACACAATGGTGTAGAAGAGAGTTTGGTATTGGGGGAGGGGGTGGACACTACTTAATTTAAATGTAAAGTTCTGTTTTTTGGAGGGAATGAATGAAGCCAAATTAAATATTGAGGGCACACGTGCCCCCCCGCCCCCGGTTCCTAAACGCCCCTTCCTCCACATCTGGCTGGCTCTTATCTGGCCATAGCTTTGCAGTGCCGCTTGCGCTAGTAAAACCTTCTGAAATACCACATAATTTTACTTCCCACAATTAAGTGGAAAAAACTGCACCGAAAAGAAAGAAAAATGCTTTACTTGTTTTGCTGAATTCATATTTGTATTACAACAGTTGCAAAATGGAACTATACATGCGGTTTATTGTATCATATATAATACATAACGTTTGTATATGTGTGACTGTCCCTTGTGTGTAATGCACGTATATGCATAATATATATTGAGCTCCTGGAGGTATTTTTCCGAATGGCTGTTTCTTTGTAACGTGTGGAAAAACTGAAATGATGATATTTGTCAATTTCAAGGAAATCTTTGCGTTTCTATCATCAAGATGTATAGTACAAAACGTGCTTTTAACGTCCCCTGTTTAGCTGGAAAATGATGGCATTTCTATAAGCAATTCTATAAAGAGCTTTATGTTTACGCTGAAAATAGCTACAGTCAAGAGAAATGCTGGAAGACCACTGACACTGGTTCTGCGTTCATGTCAACGTGCGTTTACAATGAAAACTCACTCTGGAGTCTATAAAACTGTGGGAAACGATTCTGTTATCACAAGGACAGCATTAAAACCTCCCGCCTTGCTTTTTACAGTTAAATGTAAAAAAGCTGCTATAATTGCGAAGCTTTCGCGTCCGCGAAGCTGCGCGCGGTCGGTCACCACATCCCGGATCACAGCTCGGTCTCCGGCCAGACGAGCATCTTTAATTTTGAACAACCGATCGAAGCTGAAGGTTGTCATCACTTGAAAATACAGCGGGGACGTAAATCATCCAAAAGTACCAGCTACCAGAAGACTTCAGGTGAAAAGCAACTACAATGAAGCTGGAAAATGCAGATCTGAGCCAGCATACTGGAAAAAAGAAGTAAGACATATCTACATGAAGCACCATGATCTGCGGTGCTACAGAAATACTACAAAAAAGTAATTCAAACATTTACAAATGAAATAAAGCTGCGACATGACACGTTTTGTACGACATACCTTAGTATAATTTAACCGCCAAAGTCCCCAGTCAGTCCGATGTTGATATAGTTTAACAGTTGAAGCAGGTCAACTATCTTGTTAGAAGAAAGACCACGAAGAGTTTCTTCTGCAACAGAAATCCATCGTCTCAGATCATTTAAAATTTTTGCCTATTCTTTTTTCGTGGTCGTGTCCCAAAGAATCCAGTCCACTTAATGGAAAACTAAGAATTACGCAAAGCAGAGCTGGATGCTAAGTATCTACTGAGAGGACTTCCCTACAAGCGCTTCATCAGTATGACCTTCGGATGATAATTGCGCAGGATTGATGTTGAGCGCCGTTACAGTGTAATCCGAGCGCATCTAAAGCGCCTTGCACTTCGCGCACTACGCAGGCTGGGTGGCAGGACTGAGCTCCTCCTAGACCAGCACCTCACCGCAGCGCTTTATCAATCTTAAAGACACACCGCATGTACCGGCTGTCACCCCGCTGTGTCGCACCGGTGCCGACTGTCACTGCTCCTTACTTGCCAGCCAGATGCCTGGAAACGGGTAATAAAAGGTCTGACATGACAGAATAGCGCACCTCACGTCTTTATAGGCTTTACAATGCGATTATATTTGCAAAGTGCAAAGAAACCAATTAAATGCCATTCCCCATGTAGTGGAAACTCGCACGCCAAGCCAAGCCGTCGTGGATGGTAGCATCTTATCCGCTAAAATATGAGAGGGGCACTGATATTTGCATATTTGTTAAGACTTCTTGGGTATCCTCTGTCGCCTTGTGTCAGTAAGATTTTATTTGGTAGGATCTAATTCTTCGAATCAGGACCTCATTCAAAAAGTATACAAGCCGTAAGAAGCCTATGGGCTACACATCTATATATTCTTATCAAAAACATCTGAGATTACAAATTATGCATTGATAACGTGGTGAATATAGGTGTTGATAAATATTACTGAAATCGTATCAGACATTATGATAAACAAGGATTCGTCAAAGTCCTCATTTATTAGTGACGCGTGTAGGCAGGATAAAATTATGTATGTGTGTGTGGACAGTATTCTTGTGTATTTATTTTCCTGAGTAAAGGAAAAAAACCCAAGGCAAGCAACATAAGCTTAAACTGATTGGAAATTATGCGATTGTAGTCACGCACTACAGCAATCTTTTCAGATTTTTTATTAGTGATTTATTAAATATGTCTTTCAAAGGCTCAATTTAAATCTCTTATTTTTACCCTCAGTTTAAGTTTCAATTATTCCTCCTTTATAAATATTAAGCGAAAATAAATAAAATCAATCTATGTTTCATTTTCTGATTCATGAATGCAAAAATTATCCCCCCCACCAGGTTTTGCAATATTGTGGTTAGCAGAATCTACGTAATTTTCATTTTCCCCTCACACTTTTCCTTACGTATTATGACGGTATTTACGATCTACATTGGCGATTTCAGATCTGTTTCTATTCCCAGCACATCTGGCTTTAAAAATGAAGCCAGCACTCAGGACCACGTTGTTGGCTTTTGTTTGAGCACCAGCGCGTTTTACTGTTGTGTCGTGTTTGTTTTTGTGGAAGCTGCAGTGCACGTTGCCAGCGGGTCACGCGGTGAAGTCCTGAGCGTATCAAAGTTACTTGTACATCAGTCTTCAAGTTCCTCAGAACATGTGTAATTTCACTCAGTATAATCTGCCGTCTGTAATATCTGTAACAAATTTCCTACCATCAGCAATAATCACCATCTTTAAAGCAGTACTGGCAGTGCCTTCAAATTTTGGAAATGATTCCAACTCAGTTATAATCAGAACCATTTGCCTGTGAGGGTCATTCCAGTACTCTTTACTAAATGATACTCTGTTACAGGTAAACAAATACTACCTCATAGGTTTGAAAGATCCCTAAAGTACTCTTTTGTTTGTGGACCATATGCTTATTGCTCTACAATATTCTCAACTGATCTAGTCCAAGACCTTCATCATTTATTTTATTGGCAGATGCTTGTACCCAAAGTAACCTGCTACCATGCATCGCTTTCCAATAAGGGTTGTGGTACCACATCTGGATCCAATTTGGGAAGCATTGAGCGTAGGACGGTACTCGCAGGATGGCCAGCTACCGACTGAACCTGTTTACACAGCTGGACATTTCTGTAGCAGCGCTGTGGTATCTAGGTATGACTCGGAATGCATCAGGAATGAGACCGGCTTTCACTCCTTCCTTATTCCATCGCTGTTCGACCTCCGATGGCTTTTTCCTAATAGTTTTTGGCTATTACCATTATGTCTCAGTTGTAAAACACATCACCTCCACTACATGCTGAAGAATTAGTTGCCTTTGAAGCCCGGAATTTCTGCATATTTCGGTGACTCCTTTGTTATCCCGCCTCATCGTCTCGCTTGTGCAAAGGCAGTGGGTGAGAAACTGCATATTAATGACAAGTAAAGTGCAAAATGAGCACAGCGCCTGTCTGACACCGAGACCTCGTGGAGTGGAGATGTGTTCGAATGCTGAGAGGCGAGGTGCGTACTTCAGCGCGGATGCCTCTTTCATTTATGTTTACCGTCGTGTTAAATGTTAAGAGCGACAATGTAGCAATGTTCTCAAAGAGTGATATACTCATCGTTACATACCAGGCTGTGTTCACTTCAAAATGCTTTAAAATGTGTGGTTGAATCATTGCTAAAAATCAGATTCCAGCGTGTAAAAGTAGGTAAATGGTCGTTCTCCGTGTATTTTGAGGCAGCCCCAGGAAAGTGCTCTGCTGTCGTCTATTGAAGTATGAAATTGATGTGGATTAGTGGTGTGTTGGGAAGCACGGACAATCAGAAGGGCTTCGGCCAGGTACTAGCTGGCCAGAAAAGGTCTTGCTGCAGAAGCAGGGGAGGAGCTCATTGCCTGTGACACCTGGAGCTCCACGGTGTCTGCTTTGCATAGCAGTGCTGAAGTTTAAACAGCGGACACAACTGTGATGTAAATAGATAATGTCACAAGTATCAGGTGTCTGGCAGCGTTCGCCAGGGACTCGAGGTCACCTGAAGCGGCACCCGAGTGCAGGCAGACAGGGAGAACACAGCAAGAAATGGATTGTGCAAGGAAATCTGTGGCCATCCCCTAACAACACGGATGAGCTGTCGGACTGTAAACTGCTTCAGAATGACGTCTGGGCAAACCTTTGGTCCAAAGAGCTTGACTTGTAGGTCACTGGTACTACCCTTTTTGATTCTGATCCTAAACAGATGCTGGATTGGACACGAGGTTTTCAGCACCACCACCACTACCATCATCATCATCATCATCATCATCAAATGCTTTCATCTAATTTCATTTCTCATGCCTTAAGGTCTATTATATTAAACATTTCTGATTAAACCCAATGGTTCATGAAAACTTGACGCAGCTTCAGCAGTTCATTGCTCGAGGTGGAGTAACAGTTCCTTATGACTCCCCTATACATTCGACTTAAACACGGACTTTGGGAACGGATCTTGATTGTAACCTGAGGATGACTTGTATTCTTACTGAAGCAAGTTCCGGTTAAAATTCTTCAAGATGCCACTACTGGCATGAGAAACTCCAAAATTTCGAGGGAAACTCCATTTTATTGGGTTTCCCTGTCCACGTTCAGCATGTGGCAGGCAGGCCGCATTGTGCTTGGCACGGCTTGAATTAGAAGGCACATCCCCTAGTGGTGACTAAGCTGTCAGTTTTGGTTGTTATGTTGCTTCTGATTGACAGCAGAGATGTTTATGACCTCCTAAAGGATTTACCAACAGTCATTCTGGTCTCCATGCACCTGAGAGCAAAAAAATTGTGAAAGATGCCTTTTCACTCCTCTGGCAGTGCATTCTGGAATGCTATCTATGCCTTAAAATGCAGCCTGGTAAGACTCACTTCATTTTTAAGCATGTATTCATATTTTTGGGATCACTGTATTCCACTGAAATAAATGCATGCTTCTGTGTCAGATAAATATAGTACTTATTCTATAGAATAAAATATGAAATATCGAGTCACTCTGACCGTACACTTAGTCCTAGCTGACAGTGGAGCTGTCTTGCATATATTTTTGCAAGCTACATTCCAGAAAATAGCTTCATCTCTATATCTTTAGAGTCCAACAAACAAAAGAACAGGATAATTAATGAACTGGTGTCATTCCACATTAAATGTTTCAATATGGAATATAGATTCCAAGATGACAGTGAGCTTGATCTGTTTGGAAGGTCAGCATTGTCACGCAGTCGCAGACGGACATTTATTTGATATACTAGTTTAATACAGGTTTGATGTTGTTCATAAATGTCATGGGCTCACTGTCTCTATGGACCAGAGATCTATTAAGGTCTTGTACTTAAAAACTCTTCAAAACGTAGTGATTATTCATTCTTTTGATGCGCTACGTTTTTTAAATAATTTTTATGAATTTATTCACACATTTGTTTGGGATGGGAATATAAATTCAATCAACCAAGGCACATTCATCAAGAATGAATGATATATTTAAAAATAGCCTAACGTATCCTGTATTATGATCATGGGCAATCAGGTGCGGGGGTGCTGTGGGGGTCGTTTATTCCCATGCTAAAGGGCATTTAGATAAGGCCGACTGGGGTGTTTTATTATCGGGACAGTGACGTCTCCCGCAGCTAGTGACAAAGAGAGCAATAAGGCCAGTGCAAATCCATTCGCGTGAATGGAGTCTGCGAAGCCAGCAATCATTTTATTTATTCAAAGTAGCTGTTTACTATTCATAGGCTGAAACTTCTAATTTTCTATCAGTATATGTACCGCAGATTAAAAAAAAAGCCACAATCATCAGAGGACTAGGCACTAGAGATAAGGTTAACCAGACACTATTCTGCTAATTAGTACCCCTCCATAGACAATCAGTCTCTGATTCATTTATCATGTGAATCTTTTTGAGTGGGTACAAAATATTTAGTTTTACTCCCCTTCAAATTAAGGTTGCCGACTGGCATGGAAAATTGCAGCGAAAGGGCGTTATATAAAAGAGTGGCTCCCTTGCATATGAATGCATATGAAGGCAAAAGATGAATGAAAGGGAAAGGGGTTAAAATGGCAGCGAGACATAAATCAGGCAGGTAGGCGGACACACCTCTCAGGACCCCGGAGGGAGGGCTGCAGCTGCAGCGAGGAAGGCCTGGAGCACCAGCCACCTCATCTGTAAGCAGATGAGCTGGTGAACCCAGCTGGGGATTAACCTGTGGAGGCCGCAGATAATGGAAATAATATACAGCGAGAATTACATTTATCGCAAAAAATATTCCACTGAAGTATAGTAGACACATTCTTCTGGATGGAAATGCTTTTTCTTTAACTGCCATCCAAATAGTGGAGCTGATAAGGAAATGGATTTGTCTCCAGAGAATTACATCTGTCTGTCCGAACGTGTGTGCGCGCATGCAACATGTGTGCTGTGTGGGCAAATGAAAATCATACTGAAATGCTTTTGCCTTTGATGATTCAAGAAAAACCGGCCTCCTGTACCATGCCGCCAGTGAGCCACCAGAAAAAGATTTTCTTTAATGAGATCTTTCTGGGATAAGTAGTCATTTTTGGACGTGATACTCTGTAGCAGAGATATAAGAATTTACATCTTGAATCAAAGGTGTCTTACTAATACACCTTGGCAAGCGGATTACCAAAAGCTTACAGACATATAGGAAACGAAAGCATCGAAAGCGCTGTTTTGTTCATTTTACGTCTGGCACAGCAGATGGGGCAGAAGTAAGCCTAAAAAAAGTGTAGCTTCGTACTCTGTTCCCGGGTACCAGTGCTGTTAGTACCCTGGAGCAGAGAACTCGAATTGAATCACCGTAGTGAAACACCAAGCTTTATAAATGACCAAACAATGCAAGTACGCCCTGAGATCACTTTATTAGGTGCACCTGCTCATTAAGGCGAACAGTCTGTTCCTGTAAACAGAGAATCACATGACTGTGACTCAGTTCATAAAGGACACAGAAGGGGTCATGAGACTCAGTTACTGTTCGACAGGCCTTCAGAATGGGCAGGTAAGTGTAATCCTCAGCAGGGTGTGAGTGCTGATGTCAGACATGATTGTTCCATGTTCCAGCATCTCAGAAACAGCTGCCCTCTGCGGGGTTTTCAGTCACAGCAGCATTAGAGAGAATAGCGTGATGAAAAAAGGTACAGTCACTGGCAGAGATTTTGAGCCCTTGGAATCACCCTAAGTTCCCCCCCCCCCCCTACTGGCAGTTCAAGTGGTCTGATGAGAAAGGCTGACTCGTTAAAGACAAGAGGAAGCGCAAAGATGCCACGAACCAAGCACCATTAGAAAAGCTTCTAGAACCTTATCGAATCCACGCCTCAAAGAATCCAGGGTATTCTGTGGGTAAAAAGGGATTCTACCTGGTACTAGGAAGGTTTGCATATCAACCTGGACACTGAGCGTAATTTCATAACTATCAGCTAAGCTAAGTTTAATGTAAAGCAACGTCGCTGCTTCATTTTACGGGTCCGCTTGCCATGTGTCCTTTATAATAATAGAGGATCGGCCCATATTGGAAAATAACTGCCGTGTCCTGTAATATACATTATAAAAGATGGGTGGCACCGCTATTTATAGGATCAACAATAATGCGAAATGCATATTTTCCCATGAAAAGCCATAGTTTATCTACTGTTGGTCTGGGGAAGAAGAGCAATTGCAATCAAAATTATGCACCTTGACCAACTAAGTACAAAAATTCTATTGATCACAGCAGCTAAGGGTGCATTAAAAATGCTGGCCAGACTTGGAGATTATTCAAGCATTCTTATTATACTGTACAATGCACAGCATATGCATGTTACGTCTATGTTCCTGATTCCCTGACAATGAAGACGCATTATAAAATGCAAAAGACATTAAAATGCGATACTAAGGACATAACATTTCTGAGTAATGGGCTATTTTGTCACACGTGCTTCATAAATAATCAATGTCTCTTGGAAATTGACGCTTTTACACAGACAATTTAATGGCTGTATTATATGTTTAATGCATAAACCAATTACATTTGGATTATGTTTACAATGTTGCCCAAAGGCCTTATATATGTGTATTCATGATTATTTATTTTTTTAAAAAAAGCCATGTTAGTATTTCATAACACTGTGACCAGGAAATGTATCAAATTACCATGCCAATCAAATTCCATTTCATACATTACACCTAAATTATATATAGTTACATCAACTACAAAATACAGAAATTTCAGTACTGCCATCCAGAGGAACAATCAGGGCCTTTTAGTGTGGCCCATTACTGAAGAGAAGGACTCCACAGGACAAGGTGCATGGTGTGCAGGTCGGGGGTGAATGTAATGCTGGGAGGGAGATGAAGGTTTGGCGAGTGGGTCTTTGCTCCTGGGCAGTCAATCAAATGGGCCCTAATCAGTGACCAGTAACCAGCAGAGGGAGGTGAGGAGAGGGGAGGGGAGGAGAGGAGAGGAGAGGGACTATCACAGTAAAAAGGCAGATGGAATAGGAGCAGGTAATACGCTGAGGGTCTGGATCGAAAGAGCCAAGGGGACATAAACAAGTAGATTAACCATGGAGGTCATGGGAGTCGTCGCGTCGGACGTGTCACCCTCACATTTCATAATTATTCGTTTGGACCCCCGCATTTAACATAAAATATTGGTTTTATGCCAGTGTCCCCCCCCCCCCCACATTCAGAATGCTTCTGACGCCCCTGATGGACGTACAAGAGCATCATGCAGGTGGATACGGTCAGTGGTGTAGCATCTCGATAGTGTCAGTAACATGAATACCAAAGAGATGCGGGAGACATGAGCAGAGAGATCGTTAGGACTTGTCAGGTTTTTACTGTCTCCAGTTTGTATATCTTATATAAGATCATTGCTAGACCCATATCATTCTCCTGACACATACATATTGCTCTGAGAAGATCATAAAATCATCTGTGACGTCCGGACTAACGTCCCGACAGCGGTATTTATGTTCTATTACATTCCGCAGCAGCGGGGTACCGTCAAATTAACTTCGTAGCTTGTAACGTATTTCAATCCTTACCACCAGGGGGCGCAGGGGGTGTTCCGGAACCTTAGTAACAATTATTTTTTTCTAAATATATTTAAGTGAAACAAACTGATTAACGCGTCATATAAACAGGAATTTCAACAAATTGAATGAATATTTATATTAATACAGCAGTTTAAATAATGAAATAAGTATTTATATAGATCAATTTACGTGCTCAAAATTAATGCATTAATATTAATATACAGAGTATTACATTAACCTGTGAGAGAAATGCTGAAAATAAAACAAAAGCCAATACTAATATCTGGACACAGATTCTTAAAAAAAATAAACCTTCAATTATGTGTCATCCATCCATCCATCCATCCATCCATCCATCCATCCATCCATTTTCTGAAACCGCTTAATCCCAACTGGAGACGCGGGGGGGGGGGACCAACCCTGGTCATGCGCTAACACACCGCAGGGCAATTAGGTGTCATGTACATTTTTACTTACTTTAATAAAATGTAAATACTATTAAATATTATTATTAAATATTATTTATTACTGTCAAATACAGAATGTAAGGAAAAAAATCAGTAAACGCCACACATTAAACTGATGGAAAAATAAAAATACAGATAATTTGACCTCGATTGCGTCTGCACTTTAAAGTTGCTTATGAATCAAGGCACAACCTTGAGCTGACTCATACGTGGCTTGGCTTTAATAGTGGTTGCGGTCATATTTTCATGATGCAACCATCTAGTGAATGTGTGCCTGATTAGTGTCACATTAGCGATATGCGGTGTCCATGTTTAAACTACATGAGCATTATACAGAAAGGAACTGCAGCCAAACCTGGTAAACCGTTCATGTATTGACCAATATGGCCATCATTCAAACCTACAAGCAATCCTATATAAGAGGGAATCATTTTCATGTTCTTCTCTGGAGGTTTTCACAAAGGGCGCAATGTTTAAAAATACCATCCACACAATTGATTATTAGTCCCAGGGGCCGCATGCCAAAGCTTTTAAGCACATAGGTGACCTGGACGTTTAACATCCATTCTTTCAGCACAATATTTCCGAATATATTTGGGTTGGAGGGAGTACCTTTCATTCTTACTACACACGTAGATGTACAGTTAATCCATTACCTTGTACGTGGTATTGCCCTATGTGGTCGTACATGCCAGGCATCGTTAGGAATCCATAGCAATAACAGGGAAGAGCATTTCCTGCTGCAGTGGATATGACCTTGTCGTTATAGTGTATTGCTGTGAAATCCCGCAAATATACACAGTGTGCAGAAATTGGACTCCTTCGATACATTTTTTTTCAGTTCATTTTGATTAATGAGCATTTCATGCCGCTCTTATGCACGTTCATTTGATAGATCAGTCTTTTAGGTCACAGAACAATTGTGTAACGAGAATCACAAAAAGCGGAAGAACTCGGATGTAGGCAGGCAAGCCGATTCCGCTCCTGCTGACCACATTTTTTAGAGGAAACATATTATTCTAGTGCCCCTCGCATTTACTTTGGAGCAGGACTTTGACGTTAAAGGCTGCTTTCCCATCCGAAAGAGGGAACAAGAGCCACTGCCACCTCTTAAGACTATGAAGACAGTATTATTTCAGCGGTACTTATAGTCATCATCTGTATAATTTGTACACTGCTTTGTGAGTGCCTTTTACGTAGCATAATTCTGCTACATTACTGACAGGATGATGTGGGCAAGATTTGCTTTGTACTCATACACAATAGGCAAATAAAGGATCTGTGACCGTTAAGAGAATTTTTTCCAATACCATGCATGCTAATAAATGAAAATCTGACAATCTTGTATTAAACGAGAGAAACGGCACAGCGCTGTGCTAAATTGATTGTATTCGTGACGGCTGACCACGAACGCTGACCTCATTAGGATTTAAACAGCTAGGTGCCCCCTGCCAATTGGGGATTATTCACAATTAATTTAAAATTCATTAACATTTTTATTGATTATTTAAAATGTTTATTTTCTGCTGTTGCTCCATTCAAACTGCTCCTGCAGTTCTCTTCTTTTAGGGGGTTGAACTCCACGATTTGATTTATTTATTTTTTTGTTCTTTAATGATAGTCTAGCCCTGAACCTACAACATAAGCTACTGAGTCTGCCATGAATAGGCGAAATAACTCTTTGCTGAATACAATAGACAGAAGTGGGGTTATCTTAAGCAAACTGAGCTCAAGCTACTTTCTGCAGAGATGGAAAACAGAAGTTTTTCTTTTAAAAAAAAAAGGTAGACACAATTTGACACGTCCTTATTCAAGGCCAAGAAAAATGGCAACTACCTAAAACTCTGATGGGAAGCAGTATATACAGATATATATATAGATCAATGTTTTCCATCCCAGTTATCAGGCACCCCCAGACAGTCCACGTTTTTGCTCCCTCCCAGCACCCAATAGGAGAGCAAAAACATGGACTGTCTGGCTGGGAGAAGGGAGGGAGCGAAATCTTGGGCTGCCTGGGGGTCCCCGTGGACCGGGTTGGGAAACACTGCAGTAGAGTATATATCTCTTTCTGATCCAGACAAGCCTCCTGGATGTGAGAAAGGGGCAAGAAGGCTGGAGGGGAGATACGTCCACTCTCAACTTTTTGCTCCCACTGACCCGAGTACGCGCTCTCTGCTGAAACGCAGCGGAGAAAAAGAGACTCATTGAAAGTTTCATTTCAGAACCTGCAGGATTGCCGTTGTGAAAAATAAATGGGAGCTATACTATAATCATATACTGTTCATAAACAATGATTTACGATCCGCCAGGACTGTGTGAACGACATGAAAATGACATGCCTGTACAAATTGCACCAACTGTTGGCAAAAAAAAAAAACTATCCTTTTAAATGGAAAGGAACAAGCATTACATCATATGCAATGGACACACCTTCTCATAAGAAGCAAACCCGTGGAAAAGTCAACTGCCAGAAAACACAACTGTGCCCTGGGAATCATTTATCAAAGGTTTAAATCACGCAATTCTTTAAAATGCAGGTTTTACTGGAAAGTTAGTCCCATATTTACATATACGTACACAGCAACCCTCACTCTTTATACAGCAAATCTTATACATGTGACTACAAGCTACATGCAAGACCAGCCGACACACCAAATTCCTCAGGGTGCTCATAATATAGGATATTTACTATAGTATTTTAAGCTGCTATCTTTAACTGGTAAAAAAATAAACTGTTAAACATAAAATAAACACATGTATGTCATGTTTCACATTCCATAAAAATGAAATTTAAAAATGTTGGCATTTTGTAGCAAGTTATTCAAAAACTTATTTATTTTTTAACAAATTACAGTAAATTGCACCAGCATATGAATATCAAGTAAGAAAACATTTAAATAGAAAAATATTTATCGTTTGTTCAATATGATACAGTAGTGCACAGAAATAACTAGAATTTTGGCCTATTGGCACCAGATATTTTCAGTCTGATTTTCCGGCGTTCTTGCATTCTGCTCTTCATAAACATTCCTAAAAAGCAACAATAAAAACCACAAATTAGAAATATTTGCACATGATCATATAATCCTTCTCAATACTGCTGACTTTTCTCAGCTCATTCTCCGTTAAGTATAACACGCTTTTTACGCCCGTACACATTTTTAGACATAGGCGAGGTACTTTGTCAAGACGTAATTACAGACATCTGCAGCCGTCTGCCCTCCGGCACGCACCTTGGACACACACACGTGTGCAGCCTTCCCTGGAGATGAAGTTGTTGCTGTTCCCGCCGCAGCCTGTATACTGGAACTCCTCACAGGATCTGGAGGCCGGGTCGAAGTAAAACCTCGGTATGGAGGCCACACACGTCCCTTTATCCAGCGGGCGATTGCAGATCTGAGGAATGTCTACAGAAAGACGGTAACGACTTGGTAAGTGGAACAACATGCTGGCCGGACAAACTAAACAAGGTAAAATGTGCATATCGTCTGGCCGCAGATGAACATTTAATAGGAGTTTATAATACTAATACACTGTAAGTGGCTACAAATAAACACCAGTGTCAGTTAACTGGGTTTGTTTAACCCCTATTATAAGTCATTTGTTTGCTTTAGCAATTCAGCTAAAGTTTAGCAATGCAATTCATCAAATCATCAGCCTTGGCCATTACATGTTTATGACACGTTAATGACACGTTAATGACACGTTAATGACACGTTAATGTAGGAAATAACTGGTGTCACCCCCCAGGGTCATAAAACATGAAGTAAACATTAGATAAACAAAGTGTAACGGCACCCTGAAACTTTCCTAGTATATTTCCAAGTTGCGCAAACAATGACGAAGATGGATTTGAAAGCGCCATCGTTCATTGACTCCTGATCTCTGGGTGCGGGTGACCGCTTCACGTACTTCTCTGAGGCCTGCAGTATTCTTCGCAGGAAGCCATGCTGTCAAAATTATTTCCGTTGCCGTTTATGCCTCCATAGATGAACAGCTCGCACTCCATGGTGGCCATGTTGAAAAAGTATCGTCTCAGGTAAGCCCGGCCAACACCCTCTTCTTTGCTCAGTCTGCAGATTCTTGGGACTTCTGTAAAGGGAAGGATCCTACGTTACACACTGTCTGAAAGCCCAGGATATTCCAGAACTTCTCCCCCTCAAGATCTTAGAGTTGCCTGATGATATAAATCAGGGGGACCCAATCTTACCCAGAAAGGGCCGGTGTCTATGCGGATTTTCACTGTAACTTCCTAATTAGATTACTAATTAGAGGACTGATTGGCTGAAGAGTCCTCACACCTGGGTTTGAACAGCTGACCTAAAGGTTACCCCAAACCTGCATACACCCTGGCCCTCCGCGGATAAGATTGCACACCCCAAATATAAATAATATACAACATTTTCCTTGAAAGACACAGGACATCAAGGCAATCCCAATCAAATAACACAATAAATAATTAACAAATATAAATGATGGAAAAAATACAAAATATAAAATTGTCAGGGCATTTAGCACATGGAACTTAAAAAAAGAGAGAGAAAAACATCGGAACAAAATTCTGTATTGTTTTTCTGAAATGACCACCATCTGGATAGTTTTAACAAAGGAAATAACAAAGACATGCTTAATATATTTTTCCTGGATGTACTGCTACAAACAACTTCTACTCCTGCGGTATGTGGGAACTCGCAGTAAATACTTACTGGGGATCCTCCAGCACGTTTTCTTGCACCGTTCAAACGTCCTGAAGTTGTTGTCGTTCCCGAGACACCCACCGTATTGGAATTCCTCACATTCCTGCGTTATAGTGTTATAATACCAGCGCTGAGAATCACCATCGCAGGGCCCCTCATCCAGCTGCTGCAGGCAAACATCTGAAATCGGACATAAATCAGCGCTCATGTACATTTTCACACGATTCCGAAACATCCGTCTACACTAATACACACGAACTTGCGTTTATACCGCAGATTGCGCATCCGTATAGCTTAGTCGGAATTCGGTGTAGTATGACATATATATTTAAAAGACAATTTGCTAACCACGAGGCTGAACGACGTGCTATAATGAATGCCACAAGTGGGAAATCTTTGCAAGAGATTTTTTTTCAGATACTGTACCTGCTGATGGCAATGCAAAGCTATATATAAGCAGAGAAAGAAGCAAAACGACTTGCAGCAAACGGAATCCCATTGTGTCACTGACTAAAAAAGACCCAGAAATGCTCCTAGATGCTGCTGCGGTTAGCCATTTTATATCCTCAGTGGACTTTTGAGGAAAGGCCCTATGGGCGGGTTTGGTGACTCACTTCCATTCCTCAGCGGACAAGCTACGCGCTTTTCCCTGCTGCGCTCATATTTACAGATTAAATATTTTTAAATGTATTTTGGCATTTTGCCTATTACAAAGTAATAAGATAAGAGATTTGCGTCACCGTATATGTATTTCCAGTGTTCATAGGTATTTTTCTAATTGATTAACCGAAATAATACTTTCGAAGGCAATCATTATTAATGTGAAATTAACTATTTGTTAACTATATGTTAAACCATATACGCAAATTACTGTGTAACTAATCATATTTATTTAAGAAAGGGATAACAAATGGTTATCATTTCTGTGTTTCAACTTTATAGCTTGTTCATACACCCTGTTAAAACTAATCAACCATTACCGCGCCTGTTTTATTTTACCTATATGTTTCCGAATCAGACACAAAGCAATAGACCAAAATCCGAACTTAAATTACTCGTTAAATTTGTGCTTAAGCACAATCCACGTAACTACTCTCTAAGGCAGAATACTAAATACCTTTGAAACATCCATGCAAAGATTATGCAACAATCAATCGATTTTTCAACATATGTCAATGGTCGCATATAATTCAAATTAGTCAGAAGAAGGTTTATATTTGCAAATATTTAAATGCCAATAGAGATGCTAGTTCAGATTGAGTTTACGTAGTATGAGTGGGTTTTACCGGACACGGTTGCATAGTAGTTTTATGTAAACTTTAGCCGATGTGTCATCAAGGACTGTGACCTGGAATGAAAGACAATTCATATTGTTGAATGATTAAACACAGGTAATCATCTAGGCGGGGCTTCTTCATAAAACAGCAGCCTAGAGAACGTCTAAATGTCTTCACTGTGTACAGTAATTTAAGTAGCAGGCTTGACATGGAGTCAACATAGAGAAGGTCGCTCCTTAAATGTAGGGGGCGCTGTGGATAAAGAAGTGTAATGGATACCATGAAATAACCGCGAGGGGTGATGTCTGATAGAAGAAAATGTTGTTTATGCCTAGGAGATATGGCTTGCAAGAAGAGATCCTGGTTCTTCGTAGATAATCCAAATGACATTTTCAATATTTTAGATAATGGAACAAACATGATGGATGTCATGAACATGGAAAAAAAAAGGTTTGAGCAAATTCCATTTTGTTTACAGCGTCACTGAGCTTTCAAAGGCTATTCAAGATGTTCACATTATCAAATCTCTCACAGTGAGATCAGCGTGACCTTTTCATTTAGGAGTCTGGAATAAAGGCTGATAATTTTACAGTTACATTTTTACCATTCATCTTATTCAGGGTGTAGCCCAGCCTTGTGTCCTATACTGCCTGGGATAGGCTCCAGGGCTCCCCACTGTCCCAGTGACGATGACCAGGAAACGCTATTCATAAATGGATGGAAGGATGTACTTCCATGCTTAGACTGCTATCCCCGTGACCCAAACTTAATTAGGGGATGGGTGGATGTTTATTCGTCATTGTTCTTTTTAGCAGAAGAAGATGTCGGATAGACTTGGTAGACCCAAACATGTAGTGAAGGTGTGCTGGGAGCTTCTGGCAGAAGCCCCTGTCCAGGAGATCTTAAATTCACACCTTTGGCAGAACTTCTCTACTCTTCTGAGGGAGTCAGGGGACACTGAGCTTGAATGGGCCATGTTCAAGGACTCCATTGCTGAGGCAGCATTGCAGAGCTGTGGCCGGAAAGTTGTTCGTGCCTGTCGCAGTGGCAATCCCCAAACACGGTAGTAGTGGCCATCGGTAAAGGCAGCTGTCAGGCTGAAGAAGGAGGCCTTCCATGCTTGGTTAGCTTGTGGGACTCCTGAAGCAGCTGACAGGTACCAGCGGGTCAAGTCTGAAGCGGGTTTGGTGGTTGCTGCAGAAGAAACTTTGGTGTGAGAGAAGTTTGGTGAGGCTATGGAGAAAGACTGTCAGTCAGCCTCGAAAAGGTTCTGCAAACCGTCAGGTGACTCGGGGGGGAACAGGGCTTCATCCACGCTGGTTACAGCAGGGATGGAGAACTGTTGAAGTCAACTGGGAATATAGTCAGGCTGTGGAAGGAATACTTCGAGGAATACTTGCAGCATGAACTGGGGTGGTTTGTGCCTGTATGTGAGGTGGCTGAGATGAGGACCAGCACTTCCAAGTCTGAGGCCATGGTTCTCGAATGAAAACGCGTGGATTGCCTGCTCAGGGTAGGGGATAAGTGGATGCCCCAAGTGAATGAGTTTAAGTACCTCGGGGTCTTGTTCAGCAGTGAGGGAAGAAGGGAGCAGGAGATCGATAGGCGGATCGGTGAAGCATCGGCAGTAATGCGGACACTACCATTCTATCTTGGCGAAGAAGGAGCTGAGCTGGAAGCCCTCAATTTACTGGTCAATCTATGTTCCTACCCTCACCTATGGTCATGAGCTCTGGATAGTGACTGAAAGAATGAGATTGCGGATACAAGCAGCCAAAATGAGCTTCCTCTGCTGGGCGTCTGGGCTCGGCCTTAGAGATAGGGTGAGAAGCTCGGAGAGTCGGGAGGGGCTCAAAGTAGAGCCGCTGCTCCTCCGCTTCGAAAGGAGCCAGTTGAGATGGTTCGGGAATCTATTTAGGATGCCTCCTGGGCAACTCCCTGGGGAGGTGTTTCAGGCATCTCCAACCGGGAGAAGGCCTCAGTGCAGACCCAGGACACGCTGGAGAGACTATATCTCTCGGCTGGCCTGGGAACGCCTTGGTATTCCCCTGGAGGAGTTGGAGGAGGTGGTGGGTGAGAGGGAGGTCTTAGACTGCTATCCCCGTGACCCGACCCCGGATAAGTGGATGGATGCTCTTTTTAGTCTGTGAGAAAAAGTCTCTGCATCAATGGCTCCTTAATGTGATGTGATCTTCATGTAATTCACAGTATTAAATAAAGTCTTATTTAGTAAACACAGGTCAGCAATTTGCATTTTTACATTTTTCTTATCTATAATATAATGCTGCTGTACAATTTAAATAACCATGGTTTACACATTCTAATTCAGAGTGAAAACCGGACACCTATTATCTCACGTCATATATTTTACATTGTTTAATTATTTGCCGTTAGCCTTTTGGTGTGCTTTTAATTTTGAACTTGAAAAAGTTGTATTTTTTTGACATGGTAAGTTTTTCCCACTCTGGAGAAATCGACACACAGCCTCTTTGTCTCGTTTGGGACATGATGCATCATTCAACCTGACAGGTTCAGGGCAAACAGGGATTATGTGTCTTATCGTGAGTGCATTACACGCTGCGTCCTCATGACCTACAGCAGCACCGTAATCATAAAGAAAGGAATGGCTCTGGTGCCATCTGCCAAAAATCAGTACATCCTTCAAATGCCCCAAACTTCATAGCTTACCTTGTACAGGAATCATGCTGTACATTTCCATAGACACATACACCCCCAAGTAACACCGACCGGCTGTAGTTTTAAGGCCGTGTAGTATAATGAACTAGCCAAGAGGCATCATTTAATCAGCTTAGGAAGGTAAGATGTTTACAGAGATTACTTTATAAACCAGATTGACGGTGACAGAGGGGGAACCTTGGACCTGTTCTTGGTAGGAAGACTGATCACAGTGAGTTGTGGTATGTTCTGTTCTTTCTTCTTCTCTATTGCACATTTACTGCATAATTTATGTTCATATAATAACAAGCAAAAGCGTTATTATTGTTGTTGTTGTGTACAAGACACATAATGCCAGTGTGGAATTAATCTGCTTTACATGGCTCCTGCAGTTGATTCCTTTTCTATTTGTGTAACAGTCTAGATAACGCCTTTTTATTGTGGTATATTTTTAATGCTGTAATATTATTTTCCTTTTTTTTGCATAAAATAAATAATATGATCAATCTCAAACTAGAAGCCCTGGGTGTACTTTTAAAACTGTATATGATCTTCATTTAGGGGGCGTGCATGTTGGTGCAGTGGTTAGCACTGTAGCCTCACACCTCTGGGACCCGGGTTACCTTAATCCTGTTATCTTGTATATCAAAATATTCAGTATAATCAGTACTGTTAAAAATTCTTAAATGAAGATCATCTTTCCATTTTCCAAACTGCTTATCCTACTGGGTCGCGGGGGGTCCGGAGCCTATCCTGGAAGCAATGGGCACGAGGCAGGGAACAACCCAGGATGGGGGGCCAGCCCATCACAGGGCACACTCATATACCATTCACGCACACATTCACACCTACGGGCAATTTAGTAAGTCCAATCAGCCTCAGCATGTTTTTGGACTGTGGGGGGAAACCAGAGTACCCAGAGGAAACCCCACGACAACATGGGGAGAACATGCAAACTCCACACACATGTGACCCAGGCAGAGACTCGAACCCGGGTCCCAGAGGTGTGAGGCAACAGTGCTAACCACTGCACCACCATGCCGCCCCTGTTTTTTGATGTGTATTAAGCATTTCATGCTACAAAATACATACATTATG
Organism: Brienomyrus brachyistius; assembly: GCF_023856365.1. Taxonomy (NCBI): domain Eukaryota; kingdom Metazoa; phylum Chordata; class Actinopteri; order Osteoglossiformes; family Mormyridae; genus Brienomyrus; species Brienomyrus brachyistius. The sequence goes on from NC_064555.1 coordinate 20,959,761, forward strand.
TATCCAATGTGATGCATTCAACTATAATTTATTTAAAATTTTGTAAACAGCAACAATTTTGTCCTGCATAGGAAAAAGCGAACACTGAAGCACACGCCATTGACATTTAGATAAAAAAAAAAATCATATTTAAAAGTCATGGCATTCACCAGTAAAATACTAGCTATTTGTTTACTGCTATAACTCATAAAATAACTGATTGGAGAACACTATTATTACATTATTTATTTTGATTGCATTATGACTATATATGTCATAGTCTAGTCAGTAATATGCATGCAAATTAAATAAAGCAATTTTCATTCATTCATATTTTTGTGTTATTTGCAGAAAATGCCAGTTATTAATGTAGATGATTTGACAGACAAGGATAAAGCAAAAATGGAGGTCGATCAGCTTAAAATTGAAGTGAAGCTGGAGAGAGCTCTGGTAAGCTTTTTTTGTTTTTTTTTTACCTTCACAGACAACACTGTCACAGCTGAGAACTGGGCTGTAAGAGTAACAACATGATAAAGACACTTTTTGGGGGTGTAACACAACCGCTTTTTCAACCAGGAACAATTCAGAACAAAACACTAGGTAAAAGGAGCCAAAACTATTCTAATAAAGAATGATCTTTGTTTGATTTGCATTAGTATGTAGTGAAAACACTTAAAGAGGATTGAAATCTGAGCCACTTATCCTAAACACTTCAACTGATTGCGCTGCTTATATCTTGCTTAGTCAGCTCTAAAATTGGGCCAGTGGGTTTATTCTGATAAACAAGAATTAGATGTTACCCCGTACATTTTTAATTGAATTCATCCATTCTTGTTGATTATAATAAAAATCTGTTTTGTAACTGCAGGTATCAAAATGCTGTGAGGAGGTCAGAGATTACATTCAAGCTGGAGCAGAAGAGGATCCTCTTGTCAAGGGCATTCCTGAAGAGAAAAACCCATTCAAAGAGAAAGGCGGGTGTGTAATTTCCTGAACTGGACAGTAGACAAGTCGTCCTCCTGCAGCTTAGCCACTCCAGCATTCATAGCATGTAGAATTAGGTTTTCTGGACTGAAAATGAAAGGTGTGGGACGTTGAAAACATCTACTATCCCCAAGACCTGCTTCAGAGTATGAATTCCCACTGTACTTTCCCTGCAAAGCGAGATAATAAATAAAATAATTGTCTACAAGGATTGTCAGAGCTTTATTTGAGTGTTTTCCCTCTTGGGCAAGTCTGTAGTGTGGGCAACATCTGTTTTGATATTGAATAAAGCACTTGGAACTAATGAGCTTGTTTACTACTGCAGGACTTTATTATTTTAAGTTAAACAAAAAACTATACCACTATGCAGAAAAAAAATAATAATCCAAACTGACTTTTGCAAATAGGGTTTCTTTCAACAACCCAGCAACAAAGTGCATTTGTTTTGGGTCTTGGAACAACCCCGCACTATTTTGGTGCGCATGTGCAAAAGGTTCAGCGATTTCAAAATGGCTTTACGTGGTGTAGCATTTAGTATCAACTCTGTACTTCGGCGTCAGATTTATCCACGGTCTTTCGCATATGGCGAAAAGAAGTATTCGGAAAGTGTATCATCGAAACCTAAAGCAAGTTCTGGCGCACAATCTGCAGAGGAGCACCTGATTTACACTCAGGAACACTTCGCTCTGAAAGAATCTCTCAATAAGGTATGGGAAATTACCTTAAAGAATACTGTCTCTTAAGCTGCTACATCGTGATGTGGTTACACGCAAAGCTCATAACGGCAGCTGAACCACTGTTTACACCGTACTGGATGCGCGCTGCAGTTTGCAGAGTTTGAGTACCAACAGTGTTCTCAAAAATAGGTGAAAGGTTAAGGGAAGTTACCGCCCGCTGTATAAATAGTCTACTGGACAAAATAAGACATACGAGTCCCACTATTTACGTGCAGTATAATAATATAAACATGCAACCTTCATCTTTTAAGTTATTCGAGAAACATACTTCCGCAGCTTCAGTAGTTTAGTAAATATTGGACATTTAAACTAGGCAAAGATGGCAGGAACGGTCACGTGACGTAGGGTACGTAACTTACGTGAATACTAACGTTCCGTTGCTTACGTGGAATCTTACCAATTTGGCCTTAGCGTTAATGTCTAATTTAACCGCTATAGACCAAGGCCTATTCATATTTTTATTTATAGATCTGACCCGTACACCTGGACAGCAGTATGCGAGTTAAATAATAAAATGCCTAATGTAAAAACAAGTTTTAAAAATTCTGTTCCTACATCCCGATGCTTCCTCACGCTTTTGTTAGAAAGAAATTAAGATGTTTTCCCCCGTTTAAAACGGCGGATCCCAATGTAACATTTAAATAAACGTGGTTGGCACATTCTAATTCGAAGCGAAAACCTGTTGTCTTATGTCGTTAATTATAACATTGTTTAATTATTCCCTGTGTTTCTTTTGGTGTACATTTAATTATGAAGCAAAATAACAAGTATTTGGGGAATTGGGTAATACCATTTTGGTCAGGAAGCTTGAACTCTAGTCATGAACTCTAGTTTGTCAGCTTTTGAAAGCAAATCGTAAAACTCATAACGGGGAGATCACACTAATCAATAAGGACGAGTTAAGATGCAATCAGTCCAAAACCACGCAGATTCTGCTGACACCAGTGCGTTATGTATTTGTACTGGTACATGAGCTTACTAAGCTATTTCTGTAAATTCTGACTATTTTGCAGTATCGCCACCTTAATGTATTTTAACATGTTTTTGTGTCACTCTCAGCACTGTGTATTAACCTGTAGTAATCACCCATGAATAATAAAACGTGTATTACAGTTTTATATCTAAACTAGGACTAAGATTGCTAGCTTTTTCCTTTTTATATGGAGCCTGTCCTGTGATATTTTTTCCATGAGAGGTGGGATCCAATATATCACCATTGATTGCATCATTATAAAGGCATGGATTTCACCCCCACTATCTCCGATAATAATTTTGACTCTGGTTACTCTTGCGGGAGAAGAAGACTGCAGGTGGAGTCTGATCCTCAATCAAAATGCCACTGAACGCTTGAAAAGCGTTTGTCTCAGCAGTCCTGATGTGCGTGCCATTCGTTTTCTGTTGGCTAACCTTTACAGTTCCTCTGGCGGTATGTTAATTTATCTGGGCATCTTTAGGGATTCTGCCTGCCACAATAAGGGCACCTTGGCCTGCGCTTAACAGCAGTGTGACCCTGGCTTCATCCTGTACTGGCATTAGATTTACTCGCGTTTATTGTAGGGTGACAACCCGTCTAGGATGTCAGTTTCATTAAAAAAAAAAAAAAAACAGGAATATAGCAAATGCATCTAAGCCGTACAACCTGAGGAATCAAGACTGCAATTTTAATTGAAAATAATCCATATTATTAAGAAAATGGTGACATGATTGGTTCCTGGGAGAATTGGAGTCCGAGTTGCTACACTTGCTGATATAGCTTTACTATAGTGTATAAGGGCCATTTTGGTCTAAGAAATGTGGTACATCAGTGTTACAACTGCTTATCCGTCGCCTAGTCACTGGGGGAGAAACTTGGTATTAGGCTTAAATTAATTTTTCCCATGGAAAATATGGTTTTTCGGAGCCATCCCAGGATCCATCCATCCAGATGCTATGACGGCTTATTCTAGTCAAGGCAAAGACCATAGAGTCTCATTGTCCTCGCCTCACATTACAAGCCAGGCTTTCCCTCTAACAAAGTGGACGCAGCCTTGTCCCGTTCTGCATCGCGCTGAGATTGATGGAGGTCACCTGTTTGTCTCCCAGCCAAAAATGAATACACTGCTAATGGGAACGATGCTGTTTTCCAGCACAGTGCTCCTAGGATCCCCAAAGGGTAAAACTGTCTGCTATGTGAAGTAGGATTTAAATTGAAAGTGGAAGGGGGTGGGGTAAAACAACAGTACTGCTTGGGGGGGGGGGCATGGGAATCAAGCTCATTTACTGAGAAAGTTGAATGCGGATACACTGGTGTGAAAACAGCCAGCCGAACGTGACTGAGACAGCGGCGCGGAGCCCTGCAGGAGAGCGGCAGCGCTTGTGTTCTCACTTTATTTCTGCATGTCCACAAGCTTGGAAAGGTCCCCCGAGGCTCTCTGCCCAATAACATTCAGTTAAGAGGAAAGAAGTGTCTGCAAGTTAAATGTTTCAAAGTCAAAGTACATATACCTTGTTTCAGTCCGCTGATATAGTTTGGCCAGATGCTTATATATAGCAACCAATATTTTTTCAGATGTGGATCGATAACCCATTAAGTGGCCCCCGACCTCATTTTTTTGGACAAATTTCACTCTCGGTGTATAGACCTGGATTAAACAAAATACACATACAAATGCGTGTATACCAAAATTTTATAGATATATTCAATGTGTCGCCAAACCTCATTTCAAGGATTATATTTATTATAAATGTATTACCAAATGTCTTCAGTGATCTTTATAATTACTAGTATTAGTTTGAAATTTTTAATTTGAACAGTTACATTTCTAAGACTTAGCCATGTAAATATTTTACATTTCTAATGATGGACACTCTGATTAGCAGAATCGTTTACTTACTTTAATCAATTAATATTGTTTATAAAGCCCTTATGAATGAATATGTGTTGTCTTCAGGACACAAGCTGTAAGATGCCCTCACTGTAAGTGCTGCTTAATTCACTGGCTGGTTCTTTGCCTGTTTCCTTAGGTTTCTTGGACAAACGTTAGTTCCCACAATTGGCTTGTTTTGCCTGGATGGGCTTTTGCACTGTTTGTAAGTTCCATATAACCAGGTGTCATGAAATAACATTTTTATTGGCGATCGGAGGACTTCCTCTTCCTTTTGGAAAGAATCGTTGCGCTAAAGCATCTGAACGTGATTACATTTGATATAAAATGTTGAGTTTGTTCTGAACCTCCACTGACATGTTTTTCAAGGCCTTTTGTCATTTTAATAAGCATTCAAGAATATTTTTTAGTTATCGATATTCTTTAGGCTATATGGTTAGTTTATACATACAGTACAGGGGCTCCTTTCCTGTTTCATTTTATCGTGCCCCTTTAAAGCCTCATCAAATAGTGGGCAGCCATTATTAATAATAGCAAATTCAAAAGGTCTGCTGGTGAGGACCATTAAAAATCAAAGTGCATAAAGCATTTTATTCTGTACATTAATTCTGGAAACCCGAACAAAGTGAAATAGCGCAGCTATTAAATGCGTGAATGATGAGTCCAGTGCCGCGTAAGATTTGTTTTGTGTTGAGCGTTCTGGCCGGATAGCTGGTCCGCCTGAGATTTGGAGAGTTTACCTCACAGTTATCGAGCTTTAGCAGTGTACCAAAGGTAGTAATTTAAATCAGTCGTGTTGATAAGAAAAGCAGCCTTTGAACTAGTTTAAATTCTTTCCCTAATTTCCAACATGAACTCCTAATGAAAATATATTTCTAATGAAAATACATTTCTCGAGAAATATCGGCCCTGTTTATTTCATCAAAGATAATACGCATATTTTTGAGAATCATCACTCTTTGTTTCCTTGTGGGGGAGGTGATTCTTTGCTACAAGATTAGCTTCCAAAAAGCATCTTTTGTGTAATCTCAAACTATATATTTTTTTGCAAATCTTAAATACAATTACGTCATATATCACACCTTTTGAATTACAGTGAAATATGACTGCTTCTTGTTTAATCATTTCGTTGTAAATTATACCTCGGTACATACAGTTAATATAACACTCTTATCATAGACTGCATTCCGAATAAAGTCAGGGCTTGCGTAATTTATGGCAAATAGCCAAATAGTTTTTTTTTTTCTTTTTGTACTGGCAAAGTCCCAATGAATTGCAAGAATCCTGATATACTTTTAAAAAGTATCTTGTCTGTATAATTGAACTCATTACAAGGTGTTTAAAATCACGTATGCTTTCTGAATTGCTGTCGTCCATTATTTTGATAATGTAAAGGTTCTTTCTCCCCCCCCACTCCACGTTGCAGATAATTTCCACAGAGATTAACCCCTATGTCGACCAATGGGAGGAGGAGGCCATGTTTCCAGCTCACAAGATCTTTAAGATCCTAGGAAATGCAGGATTTCTTGGGGTTAACAAGCCAATAGGTAACCCTGCAATCACATTCATGCCCTTTTTTGAATAAATGATTTTCCTTAACATGTTTTTAATTTTATTAAAATTTGATTTAATTTCATTAAGTTCATTTTTGTCTGCAGTTTATTCTTAACATAAATAAAAGGAGTTTGAATCTTATTTTTGGCCCGTTTGCTTTGTCTGTTTAATAACCTCATATTACTGTTTTTATTTACCCATAAGATATGCAGGATAACAACTGAGATGTTTGCTTGGATAAGTAATTTTGCCGATTAGATGGATCCTTTCACAGACACAAACCATATTATGTAAATGGTCTAGCTAAATCTCTGGGTTGATTAAAAATGTTTATTTATTCAGCAAGCATGAAGCACCGCAGTGAAGGTGACTATTGGTTCTTGCCCTTCAAACAGAGCATGCAGACATCCCACTGTTTAGAACCCATGTGTAAGCATTGGCTTGCTTGGAGAGTTGTACAGAAAATGGTGCCGGTCGCACCCTGTATGCCAGTACTGATATCATCAACTTTAACTGAACTCTGAGTAGCTGGAAGCATGCAATGTGAGTCTTCGAAAGATAAACAAGAGGTGCAAGAGAATTCTGAGTAAGTGAGTGGGGCATGTGGCAGTTCATTCATCCAGGTGAGATGAGCAGGGTCTGGATGAGCAGTTTTGTACACAGTTTCTTAGAATGCTGGTTAGAGGTAGACTCTTTGGACGTTATCCTTGATTCCCTCTGCGTTAGGGTTGGAGAAGTTCTCCTATTAGCGATTCTTGTTGATGCTCAGAGGCAAAAGAGTTGGGGCAAATTATCAAAAAATGAGGTGTTGGACTGGATATTGATTTCATCATTGAGTGCTGGGTTCCAGGTGTACCGAGTTCTGGACTGCGTCGTCACTGGTTTGGTCCTCTGGAGGAAGGCCTTTAACCACAAAACCTGGTGCAGGGGTACCGGATAAATGGCTCCACTCTCCCCTATGACACTTGGGTTTGTTAGTCAGCAAGTCGGCAATGAGAGAAGGTCATCTAATCTTAGTGGTGTCGATGACTTCAGAAATAAAACTGAAGGTCAGAATTGTTGCTTTCAGAGTTCACATGTGCATGCAGTGATGCCTCATTTGCGGAATATTCTGTGATCTTGGTGAAAGACAAACATCCATCCATTTTCCAAACCGCTTATCCTACTGGGCCGGAACCTATCCCAGAAGCAATGGGCACGAGGCAGGGAACAACCCAGGATGGGGGGCCAGCCCATCACAGGGCACACTCACACACCATTCACTCACAGATGCACACCTACGGGCAATTTAGCAACTCCAATTAGCCTCAGCATGTTTTTGGACTGTGGGGGGAAACCGGAGTACCCGGAGAAAACCCCATACATGTGACCCAGGCGGAGACTCGAACCTGGGACCCAGAGGTGTGAGGCAACAGTGCTAACCACTGCACCACCATGCCGCCCCGAAAGACAAACATCATAAATTCAAAATAATCTTACAGTTTCCTAATATTGTTTTATTATGCTGGAGATCTCAGTATCTCTTCAAATGGATTTGAAAATATAAAATATTAAAGTATGCTAAAGATCCTATAAAGTGATATTCCACAAATTATTTTAAGCATTATTTTTTACTTGTGATGATACTGACATTTTTTGCTTCATGTCCAGGCTGGCTATATTGGGTTGTAAGGTATTTGGAATGAGTTGTATCACCTAAAGGCGTGTAAAGGAGTGAATCTGTGAAAGGACATTGTCTGCAGGAGATTGCTTCAGGCCAAAGTATCAAAATGTGCTGACAGTGATTATGCATTAACTCTGGGGACAAAAAGAATTATGGTAGATCAGGAAAGCTTGTCCCTCGTAGAGGGTTTCACAGCTGTATACAGAAGCCTTTGGCTGCTCTGTCTTAATTTGTCTTTAAAACGCACCAAATAACAGGCCATACCGGCCGAAGGTCAGGTCCGGTTCCACTCCAGGCCTGGGGGGTGGGGAAGAGCGCACCCAGTTGTCCCCTCTGGTCTTTCCAGAGAATCCTGTGGCCCTCCCTACATGATGGAGGTGAACCAACGCCCACAGGAGCAGAAGCATTTCATAGGATGATTACGTTTTTGCATGCCTACCGCCAGCCGCGTCGCTGTCCGGATGCAATGGTACAGATGTACGGCTCTGTAACTATGTCATGCGTGAACGTTGGCGTGCGGCAATAGCTGCAGCGCAGTAGAGCGCGGCCTCTTTAACCCTACGCCTGCCTCTCGTTTGCAGTTTATTGTAAAGTCAGAACCTTCTCTCTTCTCTGGGAGCAGGATACAGATGTCGTGTGACCCCTCAAAAAAAAAAAATTGAAGTCATTTCTCGCGTCATTTAAGGCCATTTAAAAAGAACCTTTAAAAACATTTAATAAAAGTAAAAGGGCATTAAGCAAATCCACCTTAAATTGTACTCTTGATAAGAACTCTTCCATTTTGGCACATGAAATTCGCTGTTCACACCTGGAATAAATTTGTCCGAACAACCGAACTAGACAAAAAATACTGATCAAATTAGCTATAAACCAAACCTGTGGTGTCACCGAGGAAGATATGGCAACCTTAGAACCAAATAGTGACATTGAATGACAAAGAAGTTGAAGTACAGCAGTGACTGAGGAAAGACATGCAGGTGGCAGGACAGGTGATGTTGCTGCCCACAGTGTGGCCTCTTCTTCACCGATCTCACAGGTTTTATAACTTCCTGGCACATTTCAGCAGATTTATTCTCTTCCATCTGAGCCATTTGTTTCTTCAGTCCAATAGCTACATATTACCATTTTTAGAGGGAAGTCGACACCTGAAAATTGGATGGAATTTGAGTTTTCTGTGCGGTTTAGTTTCCAGGAGGAGATCCAAGTTCAGAAGCGAGCTCTGGCACCTGTACCCATGTTTCCTGTACAGTGTCAATATAATGGTAACTTTATTATAGGCTTCGGCCTGTTAGGTCCATGTAGCTGCTGCCAGCAGAATTGCAAACCCCGCCTCGACCTCCCAATCTCCCTATAGCAGTCCAGCTCAGTGACAGAATTATCACTCTATATGCAGATGTTTCCTCACCTTTAACCTCTGGTTTCCATGTTTACTTCAGTTTGTCCATGACCACCTTCATGCTCCTACTGGGTACTGACAGTTCAGATTCACCAAAGGGGAGGCCTGCCTGAATGACGCTTCCCAGCTTATCACATGCAATGTTTTTCCATTTCAGTTCTCTCCCTCTATTAAAGATTAAAAAGAACATATTATAAATGATTCTCTTGGGAAGACTGATGGCACCGTGTTCCCAATGCTGCCAAGCAATTGTGCCTTTGGATGTCCGTTGAAATTTCCTCAGACTTAATTTGGCGCTAACGGTTATATTACCATGAGACAGCTTTCTGCATTGCACATAAACAGTGTTAAGCATTACTGGCTTTAAAGGGTTTTATGCTTGAAGGATTACATTGAGACGTGACGTTAATTTTCAATGTGTTTGTTTTATTAGAGTATGGAGGCCTGGGATTAGACTATAGCTACAGTGTGGCTGTGGCAGAGGAGCTGGGTAACATCTGCTGCGGGGGGATCCCAATGGCCATCGGGGTGCAGACAGACATGGCCACGCCTGCCCTGGCCAGGTAACCACGCCCACCACCTCCCATTGGCCGATCCCCAGTTATGCTAATGTTAGGTTCCATTCAGAATGTTGTGTCGAAGCTTCCTTGTAATTAACTGTGTCTGTAAAATGGCAGGTTTGGCTCCGCAGAGCTGAAGAATGAGTTTCTGAAGCCCTCCATTACGGGAGATAAAGTGGCCTGTCTGGGAGTAAGCGAGGTTGGAGCTGGCTCAGATGTAGCAAGTAGGTTTTAGAGAAGCCTGCCTTTTAGCCTGATTAATAACCAGGCCGTCGAAGAGGGAGTTTTACCCTTTTATATGGAAATAAGTAGACATTTACAGTACTGCATTATTCACCATGGCCTGAGGAGAGTGTGCTAGCATGCAAAGAAAATATGTCGGATTAAACTTTTCAAAAGGGGCGTATTATTTTGTTTTTCTTACTGCAAATGCTCATAGATTAAATCATTTTATTTATTGATTTACTTATTCAGCAGACACTTTTATCAAAAGCGACATACAAATTGGAATACAGGGTCAGCCAGTCTCTGGAGTAATTTGGAGTTAGGGGCCTTACCCAGGGGCCCAGCGGCGAAATCACTCTGCTGATCGCAGGATCTGAACTGGCGACCTTCCAATCATGAGCACCGAATGCTACCCTGCAGAGCCACATACCACAGAAAGGATTCATTCTTTAGATGGTCTACTCAGTAAATACATGCATTTATATGCGTAGGAGGTCAGACATCTTTTTTTTTTTTTTTTTTTCTTTCAGGCATCAAGACAAAAGCTGTGAGGAAAGGGGATGACCTCGTCATTAATGGCGGGAAGATGTGGACAACAACCGGGACCCAAGCCGACTGGATGTGCCTCCTGGCCAACACCAGTGACGGACCTCCACACAAGAACAAGTCTCTCATCTGCTTGCCGATGAACCTGCCTGGTAGACGAATTGAGACCGGAACAGAACATTTTTTAAAAAAAGCAAAATACCATATATTGGTTTCATACTGTATTGTATTTGTATATATATTGACGATCAGCACCAGTAATCCTCAATCACTCTAATGAATGTTATGTCTGTTAGCATCACTACTGACAGTTCAGGGAGGTCACACCTCATAAGAGCCGAACCCCAGCTAACGCTGAAGCGTTTTTGGGTGCGATTCCTTTTTCTGTTGGAAGGAATTCACATTGCCCGGAAAATCAACAAGATGGGAATGAGGTCATCTGACACAGCGGAGGTGTTTTTCGATGACGTGCGCATCCCGTACAAGAACATCATCGGCCAGGAGGGACTGGGATTCACATATCAGATGCTGCAGTTTCAGGAGGAGCGACTCTGGGGCGTAGCCAACAGTGAGTGACCTGGCCTGTGATTCATTCGCCTTTCCTCTGGGATGCTCTACTACAGAGCGGCTTGTAGCAGTGGTGGGGAGCCATGGAAACCATCACAATGGGAGTAGAGAACAACCCAGGAGATGCATTCCTACCTATCCGACATCAAATAGTATTACCGCAAAACAATTTGTCATTGCTTGACAGTTTATTTGGACAAACTTTCTGTCAGTGTTAAAAGTTTTTTAATAGTAGATTAGGGGTTTCACACCACAATTAGATAAAAATAAAATATAAGAATGTTTTTTATCTAAGGGAAATGGTTTGTGCCAGTTTGAGATATATTCTCTAGTGCTAGTATCTTGAACATAAACCAGAAAATATTTGAAATATTTTGCTTTAGTGTTTCCAGTGCAGAAGCTCCTCTACTTACGAATGAGATACGTTCCGACCGGCCGTTCACAGCTAAATAAGTCATCATTCAACATTATTTTAAGGGTATACGCAAGTACTAAGAACTAGGATGCTGGGAGTTCGCACGCTACGCTGCTGCGCGGTGGGAGTAGCGGTCAGAAGTCGTACTGGGCGGGATTGGCGGGCAGAAAAAAAATTGATGTTGCGGACAGGAAATGGGAGCCCAATGAACACAGTTTGGACTTACAGTCCTCTTCGTTCGTATGTCTGAAAGTTCGTAAGTTGAAAGTTTGTAAGTAGAGGAGCGTCTGTATACAGGTAATGTACCCTGAAACCATACTATTTCCGTCATAAATATGAAGTGTGAAAAGTAACATTTGTTTTCAATTCTTTGGAACTTGCTGAGCGTAGGCAAACACAAAAGCTGTTTTTATTTCTCAGTTGGTCGGAAGTTTTATATGTACTTGAGTTTTTGATTTCATGGGTTTCAGTTTCTGTTACGCCATACAAGTTCCCAGGTGTTATTACTGGAAAATAAGTTAATGGTGACACAACGTTTACTTGATGTTTTTTTTTTTTTTTTTAAACTTGTTTAAGTTTTGACCACGATGGACAATATAATCCAGGAAACCATCGAGTACACGGGACAGAGGCAGATATTCAAGAAGCCTGTGCTGCACCACCAAGTGGTGCATTTCCGCCTGGCGGAGCTGGAGACGGAGGTGGAGCTGCTGCGGTCGCTCCTGCACCGGGCGACAGGTGACGCTTCTCGCCGCTTCCGTGCCCCATCACGTGTAAGTTCCCCTCACCTGATCCTCCACCCTCCTCTGCCCAGCTTTGTATATAAAAGGAAATGACGTGACCAAGTTGGCCTCCATGGCCAAGCTGAAGGCGGGTCGCCTGGCTCGGGAACTCAGCGACAGCTGCCTGCAGTTCTGGGGGGGCATGGGCTACACAAGCGATGTCCTCGTCAGCAGGTTCTACAGGTGAGCGTTAGCCTGCGTCAGCTACATGCATTTACACACCAATGGGGACTTGCTTTTTCTCAGAACAGAGTAGTACATGTACAGGGATGGTCCTTAGCAACACCATTGAATCATTTCACATGGGATCTCCTTATTGGTGTTTGTGTACTACATTAATAGAACAGAACAGTGAACATGCAGTATAACGTCATTAGTCCACATCATTGACCACTCCCCCAATCTATTCAACACCACACCTGAACTCTTGGGAGACACTGATGCAATAGAAGGGGAGGATGAATGCTTTGAATTCCATTGAGGATGGGTGGAGCAGGGAGCAGAAACTATGGGACACTGGGGTTTTGAAGGGTAGAATGGGGTGATTTATTGCCCCTCTGGTGGTATGAGTGAGTAAAAGAACCAAGCAGCACAGAAATACACATTTTAAACGTGCAAAACCTGAACACCTCTATGAACCAAACCGTGGGTCTTGGTCTATCTCCTGCATTTTACAGTGATATTATCCCGCACCATCAAGTCACTTCCTGTTTATGCTGGTTTGCTTAAAACAGGCAGGGACTGAGTGTTCTAACTACAGATATTTACGTGTTCGTGGACATTTCCTGAGTTTGAATGTAACTTGCTGTATAATGACGCTCAATCTTCTGTGATTTATTCCCCGATTTTAACCTTTTCAAAGTTACGTTTCTTATTCTGCGTGCTTCCTATAACAACTTGGAGCGATCCAATTTTCACCACAAGGAAATCAGTGTTATTTTTAAGGTCATACCACTGTTACAGAAAAGCGCTTTCCTTTTAAAGCATTAAATTAAGATTTTAGATGTATCACCTAGTCAGGAAAATGGACAATTTGCACCTTGTACAAAAAGTGAAGTAGAGATTCTTTTTCAGAAAATAATCCTGTCCTATTAGGCAGGCATTTCTTTTTTGGCTGGTGTCAAGGTAATTCTAAGTGCCAGAAGTGGAATTAAATTGAAACTCATTTTACTATGCTTGCTGTAATTAGGGACTCCAGACTAATGTCCATTGGGGCAGGAGCGGATGAAGTAATGCTGTCCATTATCTGCAAGTACATGGACACGCTGCCCAGGAAGTGATGTCATGGCGACGGAAAAAATGAAGATTGTTCTGACCAAGCTGGAAAGATTTCATCCGAAAATAAATTCATTTAGTAGTACTTAATATGGTCACTCTATTAAAATACTATTTTGAATGCAACAGCTATTTAATATAAATGTACCTATAATTGTATGTAAACTGAATAATTTAGTTATCGCCAGGTTTAGTTTTTATTTTAATTATGTATGGCCTGTAATAAAATTATTAATTTTGCAACAAACTGCCAAAATTTCTCAATTATTATACCTTGTTATAACAGAGTTTCTCTTTGGTACTTAAATCTTTATAGCAACATTCCCAGATTTGGTTGAGCTGCTTGGAAATCTACAGAAAATGGTTTTGTCACATCAAGTAGTATCAGCAGGGGGAAACAGTCAGGACTGTTTAAATGAATGTATGAATGCTGCATTTATACGGCGTTTTACAGAACCACAGGGGAACCACTTCAGCCACCACCACTGTGTAGCCCCAACCTGGATGAGGGGATGGCAGCCATTCCGCGCCAGTACACTCTTCACACAGTTAGATGTAGGGGAAGGTTAAGTCCCCTCAGTGTGTTGAAGGCTGTTTGCACACAGAGAGAAAGTTTCATAGGGTGGGCATCCATCCATCCATCCATCCATCCATCCAATCAAACAGTCATTCACTAAAGGTTGAAGGCAATGCGTGGCTGTGCAGGTTGGGAATCCATGCCTGTGATCAGAAGGTTGCTGGTGTGATTCTTCGGCTGGCAGAGTCATCATGTCACTGCTGGAGCCTTAAAACTGCTCCAGGGTGTTGAATAAATTCTGATTCTGTGCTCTGACCCCAAGCTTCACGTTCAACTTTACATTTACGCATCTCATAGGAAAGTAAGATGGAGTATGTGACAATCACTGAATTCCTGTACAGATACAATTTGCAAATAAAAGTATTAAATGAGACCACAATGATGAGAATAAATAAAAGCAAATTTGATTCACGCTTTTGAGAAACGCCAGGGGTGGACTGGCAAGAAGGAGCACGGGAATTTGTCACTGTGCCCCGACCAATGCGGGGTTTGGATACCACTTCCTGTTTGTGTTTGGGAAATACTTATTAGATTGCTGTGGGGGAAAAAACAATCATATTTGCAAAGCCCAAAAGACACAAAAGAGCTAAACCTTTTTCAGGCATATTATTTTTTGTAATTACATAATTTACACTTTTGATACAGATGAAAAACTGTTGGACACTGAGGGATTTACACTCAATCGAATACAGCTCCCTCTAGGATTTTTTCCCCACATAAACAGACAACAGGTACACAGTATTAGTAAATATAAACAAGAACCAATATTTTTCAGTCTCAAAAGCAAAACAGAGTTTTACGTAATTGCTATAAAAGAATTACCCAGAATGGCAGTATCTATAAGTTCTGACACTCTATATGAGACGTCATACATCCATATTGGCCAGATCAATTTACGCCAACGGGCCGTATATATTTTTTCGAGATCCCAGTCCGCCTTTTAAAACAAATCTGAAACACATCCTGAATCTCTGCTCCAGTGAAGCATGGCACACTTTCTGGTTTGTGGGGTAGGGATGTTGCCGTTTCATCACCTCAGTCTGATCACCCAGTAGAGAACGAAGAAGACGAAGAGGGCGAACAGCAGCATGTAGCAGTAGATCCTGGTCTGGCTGCCTCTAGAAAGCAGCTTCAGTCTGCCCATGGTGGCCTGCAGAAACCCACCTGTGGAGTCAAAGTCTGAGTCCTGTGTAGAGTCAGAGAAGGCAAAGACAAGCGTCAAAGAGGTAATCCTTTAAAAATGCTGTATTTAACTTTGTAATTTTAGAAATGCAAATTGTCGCAATAGCAATCTAACAAAAATGTGTTAACTGTGAATATAAACTGAGATTAGTTTGATTGATAGGTTTCTATTGGTGCAAAGGGTGTCACATTATGTGGTTTTAGGGTTATTTTCTGAAGTTGCTTCTGAGATTATTTCACATCCCTGAAATTTCTATCCAATAAGGGCAAAGTCTTACCATACTTTTCAACATTGTATTCTGATATTTCACTTCTGCTCCAATGTCAATGGAAAGCTGGGAAGAAACAGGGAAAGCGGTGTTTTCTTTTTATACCCAATACATGGCTGCCAAGTTTATGGACACAGCAGGGCAGACAACCCTCAGGCATCTGGCGTGACTCTCACACAAGGAATCTTACAGCAAATCCACATTATTCCATTATAAACCTAAAATCAGCTGCAAACTAAAGCAGTGGGGTAGTTTGCAAACCATACAAACCAATTACAAGGTAACAAAACTGTTATATACATGTAAATATGTGTTCAGGTGTGTGCAGATTTGTCTCTAAATAAAAATCTCACTCCAGTCAGCTGACCAAAGTTGGCCACCCTGACACAGTGCTGTTTGTCTTAAATGATTTAACTGTGCAAAGGTCAAATTTACATGACATCACCAATAGCCTGGCCCAGTGGAAAGGACCGAGTGGAAACAACACAATTTATATATCAAAAGCTTTATTAAGAGAAATGCATTTACAAATTCCTCTTGAGCTTGTTTGAATTTGAAGGAAACCTACCAAAATCGTATTTTATTCCAGAATCTAACAGATTGTGAATCAAATCAATGTTATAGTTTGGCTGAGGACCCAGACAGAAGGGAGCACACTTGAAGGCATGCCGTCTATACAGATGCCAGAAACATATATTGCAGCATTACTTACATGTTTCAGAGCTTCTACCTTTTTCTTTAATCCATCTTGCAAATGTTCATTTTCTGTTTCCTGAGCACTGTATCCACTTGCAACATACCCTCCTGGGGGTGCCCCATCACCTTGTGTCACATAGCACAGGGGAGCAGGGGTCCTCATACACACAATACAGCAATTTGTTCTTGTGATTAAATTAACAGCTATGAACATCTACCCTGACTCTTAGTTTTAAATGGTTCAATTCATCTCATGGACAGAAGCATTACAAGAAACTCCAGGCTTCGAAATTCATCCACTTGATAAACAGTGATGGTAACACTTGAGTACATAATGATAGATATAAGAGCGCAAATGAAACGACCGTTGCGGTTATTTAAAAAATAACGTTTAGAGGGGGGAAAATAATGCAGTAAATTAAAATGGGGCCAAGTAATTTTCTTGTGATGTGCCTTCTAGTAGCTATTCTAGCATTAGTACTAGCCTACCAGTTATCACGATGGTAGCAAGTAAACCTACTTACCCATACCGGCGCGCCTCATTTTGATAGTTTAAAGCTGTTGCGGCAATGGTGTATAGAAATACCTTTTATTTATTTCGTTTGATCCCTGTGCTAAGCTAGCATGTTTCCATTTCAGGTTAGAGTGAAACGCCACGACATCATACGGAAGCCGGCAGCGATCCTACCCCGTTGGTAGCTGGATAAATGAGTCCTTACAACTGAATTTGATCTGTTGAAATGACCGTATGTGGTTATTAAAGAATTGCTGAGTACATGTTGTGGGCAGAAACAGTTAAATTATGCTAAATAAAATTGTTCAAAATAAACCATGATTAATATTTGGCCTACTTCTGATATTTATTTTGCAGTATAATTTTCCAACGCGGGCCAATCATAAATGCTATAAAACTACAGCTCCCGTGAGCCATAGCGGATCATGCAGTATTTTCGGTTTCGGATCGGTAGTCTCCATTGTTCCGCTTTATAAATCTGTTTGTAGTGTGATTCACATAAATTCTAATGGGTTTTAATTTAGCTTTTTTGTAATATATTCGCGAGCTCAGATTAAAGAAATAAAAATCTCTTAAATATCTAACTTCAGTTTTATAATCAACTTCAGTGAGCCATATACAGTACTGTGAAGCCTGACGTTTGAACTACAGTTTTAAAGCTCAAATTTTTACAGCGGTCATCTATCTTACAACCATTTATCTAAGCAGCATAGGGTAAAAGACAGGAATAAATTCTTAATGAGATGTCAGTCAATCATGGGGCATATTCTCTCTCTTGGGGCGGTTTGGTGGTGCAGTGGTTAGCACTGTTGCCTCATACCTCTGGGACCCAGGTTCGAGTCTCCGCCTGGGTCACATGTGTGTGGAGTTTGCATGTTCTCCACGTGTTTCCTCTGGGTACTCCGGTCCCCCCCCCGACAGTCCAAAGACATGCTGAGGTTAATTGGAGTTGCTAAAATGCCCGTAGGAGTGCATGTGTGAGTGAATGGTGTGTGAGTGTGCCCTGCGATGGGCTGGCCCCCCATCCTGGGTTGTTCCCTGCCTTGTGCCCATAGCTTCTGGGATAGGCTCCAGACCCCCCGCGACCCAGTAGGGTAAGTGGTTTGGAAAATGGATGGATGGGTTCTATCTCACAAACACACTACAGGCAACAGTAGCTTAACTGTATGTCTTTGAAACATAGCGAGAAACCCATATGACGTAGGGAAAGCTTGCAAACTCTCAGTTCTATTGGCATGGGACAACAACACTACTCACTGTGCCTTCATGCATTAATATTATACATTGCAAAAAAAAATGTTCAGGTAACAGAACTAATTAATGTTTTCATATCTGTCTAGGATTTTGTAGTACATAAATCCTCACTGAAGCCTGGTCTGCCAAATTAAACAAATTAAAGCCGCTGAATTCTTTACAAATGTCTGAGGTCCATACAATGTGTATTTAGTCTATTCTTGCAATTTTTTTTTCCTAAGAAAATATGTTAAATGTGCTTTGACTATTTATTTTGCATTACAAAAGTGGCATGTTTGTTGTGTCTGTATACAAGATTTCAATTGGAACTGCAGGACTGGATTATTATTAACAGGGCCTGAACCAGGGTTGGACTGACCATCTGACATACTGGGCATTTTTTCAATGGACTGATGGGTGTTATTGTGGGGATCCCCCCCCAGGTCAGCTTAATTTATGGGGAGTGCACCCATCCACCCCCATTTTGTTTATAAATAACAGTTGTACCCAGCATTTTTCCTATCGGCATCATTATAAATGACACATTGCATGCACATTTGACGCTTTAATACAAACTATAGCTTGTAATGTCAGGTTCATGCCAAAAAAATGGGTGTTTCTGCTTGTCAGTCAACCTTACTTTTTTAATCTTACTGAATCTATTTTCCTGTACTTCATTTAAAAATTGAACAGCATAAGCCAACTGGCAAAAAAAAAAAACTTCTGTGAATGTCAATAATCGAGATAATGCTGAATCTAAATCCTGTACCTTCTGAAGCCAATTCCTTGAGGTTTTATTTAATAATGGATTTTTGAGTTTGGGACCTCATTTGAAAGACATTAGCATTTTGGCTAACCCCAAATGTCATAAAATATAATAGTCTGCTAAAGCTAGAAAATGGATTTCAAAATAACACTGGAGGGAGGGGGGGGCACATAATCCTCTATACATCAGTGATTTTTCTGTCAGCACAGCCAAGAGCAATACATTAAAGAGTATACACCTCACTGAGGATCTCTCCTGGAATCAGCGTGTATCATCGCTGATGAAGGTGGCCCAGGAGCAAACTCACTTCCTGTGGCTCTTGAGATAGGCGAGACTACTACCTCCCATCCTGTCTACCTTCTACAGGGACACCGTTGAGAACATCCTTTCAAAGTGTATCACAGCCTGATTCACATCCTGCAGTGCCTCAGACTGCATTTCCCTTGCAACAGGTCTTTAAAAGTGCAGTGAACACCTACAATGGTCACTACATCTGGGGGGGGGGGGAGACTGCAATGGTCAAATGTTCATCCCATCCTTCTCAAAACCTCTTTACCCCCCTGCTCTCTGGTAGGAGGTTCTGCAGCCTCAAAGCCATGCCGCTGATGCTTAAAATTAGCTTTTTCACCAGGATGTTCAATTGCTGAACAGTCTGGCCCCTCCCATTCTTGGTAAATGGGCTAACTTTCCTCCACTGTGCCCTGTTACCATAACACTGAAACCAAATTACGTTTGTCTTTTTATTGCACATTCCTGTTTATTTAATTCCATTTCCCTCTTTCTGTATTTTCTGTCTTATTTTTTCATATTTCATTTTTAAATGTCTCACATTTATATTCTGTTCGTTATCTTTTCATTTGCGCTGCGACTAATAAGATCGAAATTTCATCTCAGTGTCTGACTATTGCACCATATAGCTGAAATGATGACAAAAAAAAGATGTTTTGTTTTGACTTTGACAAAGATCCTAAATGCTGATGGCAGGGCACTAGCTGGACCCCCCTTACTATAAGCAGGTATTAAACCCCCCAAAAGCAAAAGCCAGGAGTCATATATATATATATATACAATCCAACCACACTGCTGTCCATAAGAAAAACCAAAAAACACACACGCCAAATAAAAGAAGTTATTTACATTGGCCCATGGTAAAACATATAAAATGTATCCCAAAGTGCAATTGGTATGAAGTCTACAGTTCGCCGCTTGTCACTGGGATGCCTCCTCGATGCGCGCCGCTCATCAGGCACTTGAGAAAAAAAACCCAGCAAGGAAAATAGGACAGAGAGCCACTTATACCCATGAACATACAACAGAGAATACGAACATTATTTTAAAACGCAGAATCACCGTGCAATTATACCACATCGGGTCCCGCTACCGATCGTCTGTCCTAGATTCAAATCACTCCGCCCGTTCTCCCCGTCGTCTCTCACACGCTTCTCAATATACGTTAACCAACAAATCAATTAATTAATCACAAATGAAAAAACAACAAAATAACCCAAAACAAAGGCACACAAAATACAATAATTTGAATAAAACACAAACCAATCAAAGAAGAAGAAAAAACAAACAAATTAAATATCCCCTTCCTTCCCGCTCACATTGGCAGACACTGATTTACTGTAATAAGTGACATCATTTGGCATTAGCTGTTGGCAGAACTGAGGGCTAAACGTAGTTTCAAAGAAAACAAATTCTCCATAAATCCCTCAAGTGATCCATGACCAAACCTGCATCCCTCTGTCTCTGTCATCGGCTTCCAATGTACCATTATAACACAGGTCGTAACGCATAAGAGCTCATGCACAAACCATGCTTTAGATGTACAGACGCTCCTCTGCTTACAAGTGAGTTATGTAACGAAACTTGAAATGTTCGTAAGTCGTTATTCAGCATCATTTTAAGGGTATGCAGTACGCAAGTACAAAGAACTGGGATGCTGGGAGTAGCGGCCAGAAGTCGTACTAGGCGGAACTGGAGCGTAGAAAAAAAAATTGGAAACAGGAACCCAAGGAACATAATTTGGACTTACAGTCCTCTTCGTGTGAACGTTCGTAAACTGAAAGTTTGTAAGTAGAGGAGCATCTGTATTGGAATTGTTAAATGCTCTTTTTCATGCATGAGTTTAATATTTTTCATTGCCTTTACTGGATTTTTTGTGGAAGAAAAATGTCTTTAACTTATCACATTCCACAGCATCCATCAATCTTTACAATAATTTTCATGTGTCAGTATACTTTCTGATCCATACTGAGAAAAAAAATCATTTAACTGGTTGAAATTTTATTTTAAGCATCACTCAGTATAGAACGCAAGATTTAAAATGAATTTTTACCAGAACATGGGAGATGATCTGGTGTTCATGAAACAGTATGACATTTGGCACTTTGTATGTAAAAACAACAAACTGCCTTGTCGTTTCCACTAATAACTGTCATTTGTCATGATAATAGTTTTTCTGGAGTCCGCCAAGTCAGCCAAAACGTTATAGGAAGCAGGCAAACATGTAACCTCAAATTCATCTTGGCGTCCTGATAATTAAAACCATACTTGAGTAGACCATCTAAAAACATTGACAAATAAAGTCAGAATTTAAGCAACTCGAATCAATCAGATACATTTTTAATATCATGGCATTACCTTTTCAACTTGCCATGTTATGTTTAATTACAATTAGGGTTGTACATAAAAGCTCATTTGCTTGTAAAAATCAGCAGCCCAGGTAATGTCATATTAATTATCTGGTACATTATTCATACTAAGTTGTATGATTAGTCTGCCTTTGATTACATTCAGCATTGTCAGTTATTGCCTCATTTTATTTTTCAGAACTTTTGATCTGGAAACGGGGGAGTGCAATGGGTGACAGTGTGACCTGCCCCTTCCATGGCTGGGGTGCGATGCCCTCGGCTCTGTGCCAGTCATGTTTCCAAATTATGCCTCTTTCAGCATGCGAGCTTCCTCTGGGTAACTCCCACAATGCAAAGGGCCCCCCGGCCTCATGCCTTATTCTTCCTGGCACCGGATCACCAAGACTCTGCCCTGGACAAACTGCCAAGAAAGATGTTATAGCATTACTTCTATAATGTCTTGAATGCTACCTTCACCAGTGGACTGGAGCACACCTTGTCAGTGCCACGTGATGCACATTCAGCCCCCATGCACCCCTAATTCTAGTACACTGTGTGACGTCTAAGAGAGAGAGACCTAGATTTTTGGATGACTTTATGCAAATCGTCCATTGCAAGTAAGATACTGTCAGTTGCTTTGTGCTTATGAAGCTCAGTAGAGTTGAATTGCTTCTGTTGTAATATATACTGCTTTGCAGTAGGAATATTATTCATTTGCATTTAAAAATTTTTTTTTTGCCGTATGTGTTGAGGCCGCTACTGTGCATTAGTACCGTAACAGGTCCACTAATGTGTGGCTGGAGCTGTCAGGCATGGATGCTGGCAGCAGAACTTGTTCCTCAGCGTCCTCACATGAGAACAATTATGCTTCCTGTTTTGCTGTTGAGAGCCCTGGTTGACAACTGCGCTAATTTGACGTGTGTGGTGAGGTGTTGAGACATTTATACATGTATTTGTTCCCATTGTTAGCGTGACCTTCTCATGAAATGACAAATGTAACATTCTGGAGGGATTTACAAAGAACAAAACCATATTAAATGTAATTAGAAATGATACACAATGATACATAGTCTATGATATAAATGTAAATTAAGTTACAAGACTGACTTTGAAAGTTATTTTAGATGTCTTTGTATCTTTCTATGGTTTAATCATGTTAAGCAGGATCATAAGCATCTCACTACCTATTTAATCTATTTATCCTTTGGAAAGAAGCAGCACTAGACTTCACTACATATTTGCTGGATCCCATTTTAGTGAAGTGAAGTGATATCTTCACTCAGGTATATAATGACACTTCATCACTTCAGAACCGGTCATTGATTGTATTCTGTAGTAGGATTGTCCTGTGAATGTAAAAGACCTAGCATATGGATCCTGCTATTTTAAAATAAATAGATAAAAGAACCCTTGGGGGGGGGGGTTATATGTGAATGGTGTGACAGAACCCATTTCCTGCAGATATCAGAAATATAATTAAAAATACTGTTTCCTGTCTCCTCTACTAACCCTGGTTAAAGGAGAAACACATCTTACAGCGATTAAAATGTCTTGAAGAATGGCCTTGGCACTGCCCCCCCCAGCGGTGCTGCTATCTGGGGGTCAAGCCCTTGTGTGGCA
Source organism: Brienomyrus brachyistius (assembly GCF_023856365.1). Taxonomy (NCBI): domain Eukaryota; kingdom Metazoa; phylum Chordata; class Actinopteri; order Osteoglossiformes; family Mormyridae; genus Brienomyrus; species Brienomyrus brachyistius. The sequence continues at coordinate 20,982,801 of NC_064555.1, forward strand.
TTGAAGTGTCTCCTTGACGAGCCCGGTTGACGTTCGTCAGCAGTATCCCCTTGAATCAGCAATGGCCTTCTCATTGCCATCCCTAGAGGGAAAGGGCTGAGTCTGATTCCAGGATAGGCAACTCACACGCATCTAGCATAACACTCACATTTACACACTCATGCATGACATCCATCCGTCCATTTTCCAAACCGCTTATCCTACTGGGTCGCGGGGGGTCCGGAGCCTATCCCGGAAGCACGGGAATGTGTATGAAATACACAATTGCATTTTTGTGTATTTCATACACAAAGGCAGGAAACAATCCAGGATGGGGGGGCCAGCCCATCGCAGGGGACACTCCCACTCCACTCCCACTCCATTCACTCACACATGCACACCTACGGGCAATTTAGCAAGTCCAATTAGCCTCAGCATGTTTTTGGACTGTGGGGGGAAACCGGAGTACCCGGAGGTACCCATGGGGAGAACATGCAAACTCCACACACATGCGACCCAGCCGGAGACTCGAACCCACGTCACAGAGGTGTGAAGCAACAGTGCTAACCACTGCACCACCATGCTGCCCCTCATGCAAGACATCTTACAGCAAATGTATATTATTCCATCATGCATCTAAAAGTAACATGTCAAAAGCGTTGGGGTAGTTTCCAAACCCTACCTACTATTTACAAGATTATACAACTGCTACATACAAGTAAATTAGTGCGCAGACTGGTTACCGAAATCTCACACCAGTCAGCTGGCCAAAATGGGGAACTCTGTGATTCACTGATGATGAACGTTTGGCCTCCGCCTGAAACCATGTGAGTGGATCAGTAAGTGCACCCATCCATCCATCCATCCATCCATATTTTGTAACCACTTATATCAATCAAATGACATATTTGTATTAATATATTTCAATTAACATGGCTGCCTATCTGCATTTAGTGTTGTAGAGGCATTATTTGAGTATGCTATGAATAGGAAAATATAATAGTCTTGTCTTGTAGTCTTTAAGCCCATAGTGTGTTTCCCATCTCTCTGGCCTGCTGAGTATGAGGATGGAGTGAGCAGCTCAGAGGCTGAACTTCTCCAGTCTCCAGCCATTTATATCGGTTTATTTATTCCTTTGTCATTTTTGTATTATCTCTGTCTTTTCTTCATGTCTTTTTTTTTGGTCCACCCTGTCCGTGACTGGTTTAATGATATTCTGCTTGTACTTGTCTTCCCAGTCACTCCTAGTATAGCTAGCCCTCTTTACTTGTAAATAATTCCACCTGCCCCTTGTTAACCTTCTGATTGTACTTAAGTGTGTGTCTTTGTCCTGTTCTTCAGCCAATCATCGTACATGTTATTGCATGTTAGTAGCAGTATTTGTTTCCCTGCTTTGCTCATGGTTTTGCTCTGTTCCCTATTGCATTACTATATGGTTCTTTTAGTTATGTCTTTTTTTCCTTTTTTGTTCTTAACCCCTCGAGGTCCCTTTATTTTGTGGCTTTCCCCTTACTGTTCTGTTTCTTAAAAAACCCTTTTTGTTTGCGTGTCGCTCAGTGGATCGTCGCTCTTTTCTCTTCAAAACAGAAACAGTGAATATAGTGCAATCGGTTGCCAAATTAAAGAATAAAAGACTGAAGAAATGTAGTCTGTATAAGTTTTACTGTGTTCAGACTTAAGAAAAATCAGCACTAGCCTGAGATACTCTACAGTATATGGATAAAAGTATTGGGACACCTGTCCATGACACCGACAGGAACTTTTGACATCTCATTCTAAATCCAGCACTGGTGCAGTGGTTAGCACTGTCACCTGACACCTCTGGGACCTGGCCAGCGTTCTGTGTGTGTGGAGTTTGCATGGCCTCCCTGTGTCATTGTGGGGTTTCCTCTTGGTTCTCTGGTTTTCCTCCACAGTCTAAACACATGCTGAGGCTGATTGGAGTTACCAAATGTCCATAGGTGTGCATGTGTGAGTGAACTGTGTGTGAGTGTGCCCTGCGATGAGTTGCCCCCCCTCCTAGGTTGTTACCTACCTTGTGCCCATAGGCTCTGGACCCCCTGTGACCCTGAATAGGATAAGTGGTTTGAGAAAATTGATGGATTCTAAATCCATAGACAGCAATATGGAATTGGTCCCCCCCTTAGCAGCTATAACAGCTACCACTCTTCTGGGAAGCCTTTCCACATCATTTTGGAGTGTATCTGTAGGAATTTCTGCCCATTCATCCTAAAGAGGATATGTGTGGTCAGGCACTGATGTTGGACATGAAGGCCTGGCTCACAATCTCCATTCGAGTTCATCCCAAAGGTGTTTGATGGAGTTGAGGTCAGAGCTCTGTGTTGGCCAGTCAGATTCTTCCACACTAAACTCACCCAACCATGTCATTATGGACCTTGCTTTGTGCACTGGGGCACAGTTGTGCTGGGACAGAAAAGGGCCTTCCTTCCCCAAATTGGCCCCACAAAGTTAGAAGCACAGAATTGTCCAAAATGTCTTGGTATGCTGAAGCATTAAGAGTTCCCTTCACTGGAACTAAGGGGCCAAGCCCAACCCCTGAAAAACAACCCCATACCATTATTTCTCCTCCACCAAACTTTACAGTTGGTACAATGCAGTCTGGCAGGTAACGTTCTCCTGGCAACCGCCAAACCCAGACTGCCAGACAGAGAAGTACAATTCATCACTCCACAGAACCCGTTTCCACTACTCCAGTGTCCAGTAGCGACATGCTTTACACCACTCCATCTAATGCTTGGATTTGTGTTTGGTGACCCTCCCCCCAACATTAACCCATGACAGTCTGTCAGGCTGAGCGATGACATAAAAAGTCTATTTATTACAAATTTCTAAACAAACGGTACTGTTATGAACACCTTGCAGGTCAAATTACTGTCCCATCCAGACCCTTTTATATAATATACAAACCATGTAAAGTATGCCCATGTATGTACAAAGTTACTACTGTACACACTGGAAGCGCTACGTTTTGGATTCAGTATTAAAAATGGAAAATTAACAGCTTTAAAAAGTTAAAAAGATACGGTGAGAAATGCGAGATTCCACAGTCACAAAGACAGATAATATGTGAGTGAGGCTGGTTGCCAAGGCATTCGTTCCGGGGCATAGCCAAGCCAAGGCTTTTAATATTAAATATGCAGTGTGCACTTACAAACAAATTTTATGTATTACTATCAATTTTTTGTAACTGTATGTTCTATTCAGGGTTGTGGGGGGGGGGAGGGTCCAGCTACAGGTGCAAGGCAGGGAACAACCCAGGATGGGGCACCAACCCATCGAAGGACACACTCATGCACACCTACAGGCAATTTGGCATCGCCAATTCGCCTCAGCATGTTTCTGGGCTGTGGGGGGAAACCGGAGTACCTGGAAGAAACTCAATCCCAAACCTTGGGGGTGTGAGGCAACAGTGCTAACAAATGTGTCACCAGGCGTGTAGTAGGCGGCATCATCAAGGTTTGTGGAAGTTTGTGTAGGTGTAACTCTATGATGTAGATTTCGCACAATGACGAAATCACATAACGACACATTTCTCGGAACGTATCCCCGTCTTTAAGTAATGCATAACTGCGTATTAACTGTGTCCATTCATTTACTGCCATATTCTAGTTGAAGATTTCTTTATGAGTAAACAGTCAGAACCGTGTTCTGAATTATTAACCTAAATGTAAACCGATGAGCAAGGCTTGTGGGGTGCTCACAGTCAGGCGGGGTGAGTACCTACTCAGAGTCATCTGAGGACTGAAAAACCACGACCTGCCAACAGGGTACTTCCCAGTCATCTGCCATAATTACCCCCTGCCCATTTCTTCTGCAATCAACACGTTGACTATGAATAGCAAATATTAACTTACCATATAATATATCCCAGACATTGACATATGCCGTTTTTACAAGATAGTCACCATTACTCACTTCACATGGAAGTGGTCATAATGTTTTGCCTGATCAGTGTAAATGTGAAAAACAAATATGAATTAGTAAATAAAAAAAAAATCAGCAAATGACAAACACATAAAATACTCATATGGTATAAGAACACATGAAGATAAATGAATGATTTATGCATACAATTCTATTTACATTTACGTGTTGCAGTACATTTCCCTTATGGGTTTATCCAACATGACTTACAGTAGAGTGAAGGGTTACTTTTTTACTTTTTTGTGCTCTCATGTGTAAAAAAATTAACTTCCTTTACTTTGTTTGGTTTTCATCAAATTTTGCACAATTACTATTAGTCAGAGGCATTTCACAATCTGGATGGTTTTATCATGCTGGGAGCTTTTCATGGTAGACAAGGTCCAAGCTTGGGAGGACTTGACAGACCATTCATCATTGCAGTGTAAGCCTTCAGTTCCCGAGAAGAAACTTGATTAAAATGCACTAAATCTCCAGACTAGCACTAAATTTAAGATGTACCCCTCTTCCCTTCCATTAAAGTCAAATCTTTCTTTTCATTCCAGTGACAAACTCTGAGTTCTGAATAATTCAAACTTTGAAACAGAATTTAAAAAAACACATAGCTAACCACCGCACCAAACAACTGATGAGCCCAAATGGTGATTCTCATCGGAAGTCAGTCCTTCTCATATTTACTGTATTCAGCAAGGCTGCAGCACAGGGATGGAAAAACAGCACAGTAATTAACATTTAAACATAATTACAGATACAAGTTAAATGTTCTGCATTCCTTGTTTCAATGCCATTGCTTCTTTTTAAATGTGCCTAATGCATAAAGAGAGTAAACTATAAATCTCACCCAGGATTAGATGAGAAATAAAGTTCTCAAGAAGAATGAGACTCTGTATGCATCTGCCGTATATCACCGCTTACCTCGGACATACATCCCTGTGAGCGTAGATCCTGCATCCTGTTGCCTATATCAAATAACAAACAAGTAAAAACAAATGTCAGGTTGCCAGAGTGCACAGAATGTCATTTTGTTACAGTTTTAGCGACAGTATGCTTTTATACTGTGCTTAGTTTTAAATATTACTGATGCAAATTTTAATACTGAAGACACAAATGCAAAGATTGGTTTTACGGCAATTTGAATGTTACGCATTACCAAACGCGGTAATTAAGTATGCAAATAAATAGTTGAGCCAAATATTAAGCCGTAGGATAACAAAGGCAACAAAGGAACTTTTTTGACCAGAGGAAAAATGCAAAAAAATAAGGGAAGGAAATTCTGAGTAAATCCATGCAGTTTGGACCTTTTAGCCTAGAATGGCCCTTTGTTAGTCTCTTTGGATACCTGTGGCTGTTTCTATTAACCGGAAATGACTTTATTTGCATTATTGAGATGAATCAAGTCCAAAATTAACCACAGGAAAAAGGGCACAATATGAAGCAGTTCACCTCCACCCCTTATATCCGCATTTTGAATAGCTAGGAGTGTGAATAAAGCCCCACTTCCTGCTTTTTCCAGGCAAGGTCACATGACCCCAGTCCTCATATGTGCTCCCTAGTGATGCCGATGCACAGGAAGTGCTGTGAAGGCAGTCAGCACCTTAAACCTGGGAACTGGTTCAGGGAATACAAATGTCGAATGTCGTCATGTATTGTAAAATGAGGATAAATCACCGTCTTTCAGTATGTATAATGATTCACTGATGATTATGACCAGTCCAATAGAGGATGGCGGAGAAATTGGACAGTTGCTGGACAAAGTGCTGACTGAATGTCCCCAGTTTGCGTCTGGCAGTCCCCCCATACCGTATCATCAGGTACGACTGGAAGAAAATCCCGAAGCATTATGCTATTATTCCCATTGGATTAATTTCTTTTAATATGCCTTTTTCAGAGCTAATTCATGCAAAAAAAGAAACGTCTGCTTGGAATCTCCAAGCCGTTCTACGTCTCACACCAGTCCATGCTTAAAGCGCATCCCAAGTTGATGTCACCCCGAGGAAATCTAGAGCCTTTGCTGAAAGTCTTGATTAATGCAAATGCGAGATATGCAGGAATGACCTCTGAGCCTCGGCGACCCGATGTTCATCACAGTGAGTCACGGCTCCCTGCTCGGGCCAAACTGTGTTATAACTGAGGCTGCGGGGGCCCTGAGCACACTGATGCATTTACAAGTGACTGGCAAGCGAGCCTCACTGGACTCTTATCACTCAGATATGAAGAACGAACCGCCTTAGCACAGGCTGTGCTAGAGCATCCGCATATTCAAAGTGTCTTATTGCCAGGATAATAAATCTCACTGCTGCTCCTTCACTTATTAGGCAAGTTCTGAATATTTTTTATTTTTTTTTAATGAGATGATTCTTTGGATCATAGGCAAGTAAAAATAATTGAAATTCCAGAGCAGATCTTGGTCGGGTCTAGCAGGAAAAGCAAATGTAAGTGCAGATAAGCGGTAGCATCGGAAGGAGTTTGACATGTGGGGGATCGAATTTTCCCCAGCATGGTGGCGGCGGTGGGGGGGGGGGGGGGGGGGGGGGGGGATCTATATATGAGAAAAGTGATTAACGAATTAAAGAATTTTAAAACAATATAAATGTCATCATTAAAAATAAGATTAACACTGTTTAGCATATAGTTTCACAAAACATATAAAAATAAGTCATGTGATAAAATGATTCTGACATACATAACTACAGTCTCCATTAAGTATGTTCTTCCTCCAGCCTCCGCATTCGCGGCGAATCGGCCTCAGCATGCATATTCATAATAAAAGACAAGGAATGCGCTTTTATTTATTTTTTTGGGAAGGAAGGGGGGGGGGCTTCTGCCGATATTTAGGGGGACGCGTCCCCTCCGTCCCCCTTATTTCTGACACCCCTAGAAATAAGTATGTCAGCTCAAAAGGAAAACAACAATTCACATGGGAAGTCTAGGAGTGACAAGCATACAGGTGCCGTCATAAGGTCAAATTCATCCAGATTCATTTGTTTACTTATGCTGGTAACAAACCAGGTGATTCTTATAAATTGCACTAAATGTAGGTTATCCTGAGCTTTTTGAATGTCTCTCAGTACAGCCTTGACTTACAGTGACTTTCAGCTGTCAGTGGGTTGTTTTTCAAAGTCCTGGAGGCAGAATGAGCTTTTTTTTTATAATATTCTGCTTCAGATGAGATATTTATAATCCTGGATTTTACTCGTAGTTAACCGCCAAGTTCCACACCCAATGTATTGTTTACAGGGCAATTATGGAGTTTATTTTCTGTCATTCTGTTAAATGGATGTATCCTGGAGTTTGGTGACATTACAGGGTTCATAGCCCTCGGCTAAAAAAGATTTAATTCAGGTGTGTTTAAATTAAGATGTTCCTGATAATGAGCCTTCTCCAGCATTTATAAATGTTGATTTATAACATGAATTGGGGGAGGGTATTTTTCCTCTGGTGCTGAAGGGGAAATAATCTGCATTAATACAAGAGAGCAAAGATTTTGAGACCAAAAAACATTTTTCCTGCATATTGCATCAGTAATGCTGAGTAAGTCAAAATATTATATAGTCACAAATAAAACTATTTTTCTTTATTTGTGTGCCATTTCTAGCACATGAATGTGATAATTGTGTAATATTACCATTGATTAGGAAAATCAAAATGAGTTCAGATGGGTTCTTAAAGATATGCAAGTATAGAATTGGACTTCCGAATCAGCCCAGTCGCTTAACATGAGCAGACATCCCCGCTTATACATCTGTGGATCCATGGACCGTGGTTTTTAAAACAAAAGCTTGTATGAGTTTTTCTAAAAGCAATCAGACACATGGACAACATTGTATGTCCCTCAGTCCATGAGAGGACAGTTCCCTGCTCTCCCTGGCTGCTCCTCACACCAGACCTCCTTCATGCCTGTTCCCCGCTCTCCCTGGCTGCTCCTTACACCGTACCTCCTTCATGTCTGTTCCCCCCTCTCCCTGGCTGCTCCTCACACCGGACCTCCTGCATGCCTGTTCCCCGCTCTCCCTAGCTGCTCCTCACACCGAACCTCCTGCATGCCTGTTCCCTGCTCTCCTTGGCTGCTCCTCACACTGGACCCCCTGCATGCCTGTTCCCCGCTCTCCCTAGCTGCTCCTCACACTGGAACCCCCTGCATGCCTGTTCCTTGCTCTCCCTGGCTGCTCCTCACACTGGACCTCCTGCATGCCTGTTCCCCGCTCTCCCTGGCTGCTCCTCACACTGGACCCCCCTGCATGCCTGTTCCCTGCTCTCCCTAGCTGCTCCTCACACTGGACCCCCCTGCATGCCTGTTCCCCGCTCTCCTTGGCTGCTCCTCACACTGGACTCCTGCATGTCTGTTCCCCGCTCTCCATGGCTGCTCCTCACACCGGTCCTCCTGCATGCCTATTGCCTGCTCTCCCTGGCTGCTCCTCACACTGGACCCCCCTGCATGCCTGTTCCCCGCTCTCCCTGGCTGCTCCTCACACTGGACCCCCCTGCATGCCTGTTCCCCGCTCTCCCTAGCTGCTCCTCACACTGGACCTCCTGCATGCCTATTGCCTGCTCTCCCTGGCTGCTCCTCACACTGGAACTCCTGCATGTCTGTTCCCCGCTCTCCTTGGCTGCTCCTCACACTGGACCCCCTGCATGCCTGTTCCCCGCTCTCCCTGGATGCTCCTCACACTGGACCTCCTGCATGACTGTCCCCCGCTCTCCCTGGCTGCTCCTCACACTGGACCTCCTGCATGTCTGTTCCCCGCTCTCCTTGGCTGCTCCTCACACTGGACCCCCTGCATGCCTGTTCCCCGCTCTCCCTGGTTGCTCCTCACACTGGACCTCCTGCATGACTGTCCCCCGCTCTCCCTGGCTGCTCCTCACACTGGACCTCCTGCATGCCTATTGCCTGCTCTCCTTGGCTGCTCCTCACACTGGACCCCCTGCATGCCTGTTCCCTGCTCTCCCTAGCTGCTCCTCACACCGGTCCTCCTGCATGCCTGTTCCCCGCTCTCCCTGGTTGCTCCTCACACTGGACCTCCTGCATGACTGTCCCCCGCTCTCCCTGGCTGCACTCTTACACTCGTCTCTCCGCATAGCCTCCGAGAGGACTGAGCCCCTTTGTCTGCCGCTTGGCGGGAGTCATGTCAGTGCCCCTTGCTTCCCCTCTGCTCTCCTGTGGTCCTTCCTTCCTTCCCACCGAGGGAAGCAGCATGAACTTGCTCCCCTGCCAGCTTGTGAAGAGCATGAAGGAGAAGCCTTGAAGCCCAGAATGCAACAGACTGGCAGGTCCATATGAAAATCACTGAATAAAAAGCAGCAGGTAACATCGATCTGTGCTGCCTAATTCACTGACTTGAGCAATCCCCAGGTGTGTTAGGTTTTATAAGCTTTCATTCCACCATATAGCTTCAAAGTTGGGCCACGAAATTGACCTCCTTCACATGGGAGCTGCTGCAGATCCATACTGCATAATACAAAAGTCAAAATGCAATAAAGGTATTAAAGTGTCAAATCATTTTTTTCCTATTTCACTGTAGTAACATCATTTATCCGTCATTACCACTGATTTCCTGAGTATACCATATAAACATCATTCCATCTGTAACCCAAATGCTTATGCAGTTCAAGGTTTTGGAGAGAGATTCTGGAGCCCATGCCAGGCTGCACAAAGCACAAGGCTGGGGAACATCCTGGATGGGATGCCAATGAATCGCATGGCACGCACACATTAACTAACCACGGCTATTTAGAGACGCTCCCTAAAATGAAGTTGATCACAACATTAAAACAAACTGAAACGGTTTGAGTCAAAGTACACTGTAAGTGAATACTACACATCCGCAGTGTGCTCAGGTTGTCTGGAAAAGCATCACATACTGCAATTTGGTAGATAAGCAGAAAGTTGGTAATCAATCATAATACCAAGTTCAAGTGGTTCAAGCAGATCCATTAGTTTGCAGGTGGGTTGGAAACTTCTTAACGCTAAATTATTTGCTTTCATTTGTTGATGCTGGCAAATGTCACATTTCTTGTCCAGACCCGATTTATCATCCAAAACAAAAGTCCAACCGTTTTGTTATTCATCTGAAGTGCACAATAGGATTTAACAACACGCTTTGTCCATCTGCAGCTACGGCACACTGCGGATGTGTGTATACTGTGTATATACTGTGGATGTGTGTATACTGTGTATACACTGCGGATGTGTGTATACTGTGTATACACTGCGGATACAGTATGTGTATATTGTGTATACACTGCGGATGTGTGTATACTGTATATACACTGTGGATGTGTGTATACTGTGTATACACTGTGGATGGGTATATACTGTATATACACTGCAGATACAGTATGTGTATACTGTATATACACTGCGGATGTGTGTATACTGTATATACACTGTGGATCTGTATATACTGTGTATACACTGTGGATGTGTGTATACTGTGTATACACTGCGGATACAGTATGTGTATACTGTGTATACACTGCGGATGTGTGTATACTGTATATACACTGTGGATGTGTGTATACTGTATATACACTGTGAATGTGTGTACGCTGTGTATACACTGCGGATGTGTGTATACTGTATATACACTGCGGATACAGTATGTGTATACTGTGTATACACTGCGGATGTATGTATATTGTATATACACTGTGGATCTGTCTATACTGTGTATACACTGCGGATACAGTATGTGTATACTGTATATACATTGCGGATGTGTATATACTGTATATACACTGTGGATGTGTATATACTGTATATACACTGCGGATGTGTGTATACTGTATATACACTGCGGATACAGTATGTGTATACTGTGTATATACTGCGGATGTGTGTATACTGTATATACACTGTGGGTGTATGTATACTGTATGTACACTGTGGATGTGTGTATACTGTATATACACTGTGGGTGTATGTATACTGTATGTACACTGTGGGTGTATGTATACTGTATATATACTGTGGATGTGTGTATATATAGAGATATGAAATGCTCTGTGTCACAGAGGGCTTCCAGTAGCATGGAGACATCATCGGGGAATCGTCGTTCAGTGAGTGTGGCTCGGCGGCCTAAGCCTCCCTGTCTGTGACCGGAAGGTTGCCAGTTCAAGCCGCAGCCTTGGCAGTACAGTCACATGTCTATAGGCCCTTGGGCAAGAGCCAGAAACCCAGCTTCAGTGGTGCTACATGCTGGCTGATTCTGTAATGTGACCCCCCCCCCCCCAAAAAAAAACTGCCCTCAGCTGTGTAAATATCTCATGATCTGGAGCCCTGAGGGTGTGTGTGGAGACCTGAGTGTGGCCTGTTAACATCATATATCGCTCTGTTCTCTATGTCTATGGGCACAATGCTGGTGCACTGATTAGGACACTAAACACTTTTTGCAATACTTCAGCAATCAAGATCATGCTACAGGCCTTCGTGGCTAATTGATAGCTGGCAGTTTGAGACGGACCTGTCTGATTAACTCCAAACCGATCAGAACTATGCTGTGAGGGCTTGTGCCTCTAGGAGACGCTATCAGCATTATAAATACTACAGAGACTAAGGATCATGGCACTGGAGTCATCTGCCCTATTTCACTATAGAAACCTAACAGTTCCTATCAAGCTGTGTAAATGTGGCATTCGAAGATAAGGTCCGCTTACTGCCCCCTTTCCACATTCCTCCCTGTTTAATCGCCCTTAATCGAGACCAGTGTACTCGCCCCCCATCCCACCTGCAACATCAAGCCTTACCATACACTAAATACATTTTCTCAGTTTGTTTATTTCAGAGGAGCAAACAGCCGTCTATCAGCATTAGCCGATAAATCTGTAACCTCTTCTTAACACAAATATTCTAAAATATCTCACTACATGATGAGCACTACCTTCAAAACATGCATTAAAACTTGTCCTCGGTTGAGATGTAAACATTGAATTTGCTGTATTAAAAATGATCCGTTTGTCCCAGAAAGTGAGCAACACCAAAGACAATTAATCTGATAAAGGATTTCAGCCGCAACACTTCATTATGCTTAATGTCGCGCAAATGGTAATGGTGCGCTAAGCTAATCGGGTTCTTGCTTCGGCGCGACGCAAGGTTAAGCGTTACGCCGCAAAATTTAATGTGAGCGGACAATGCGTTTATTACCATGTGTTATTTTATTCCTGCCACATCAGCATAGCGTATGTCGTTTATGGTGATTACTGTCGCAGTAGAATAGAGAGGGCGCTCAGAATGCCAAGTGAGCACTAGCTACTGCATTGACCTACACTATGACAAAGTACAGCTAGGCTGTGTTCACGCAACTGTGTATAAATATTCACCAATCAATATCTAGACACCTGATTTTTCAGTCTGTGCACGAAATCAACGCTGAGACCTACAGTATGCCTGCCTACAAAGTCGTCCGAATAGCAAGCCAAATACGTCTAACTGGGTTGTGTCTGTGCAGGTGACACTGCCTTTCTTTGGGTTCATGCCCAAGTGTGCATATCTTTGTCTGCAGAGACAGACCTGGACCTTCCCCTTAATACTGAAAACTTCATGGCGCATGCAAGGGCACCATTATCACAGGATCCCAATTATACAGTCACACGTTTCCTGTAGTTGGGTTCCCGCTGGCTAAATCGCAACGGAACTGTGATTAAATCCGCAGGAGTCCTACTAGAGGCAATCATTACGTTGTCGCCCGCGTGGTGTCATGTGACTCCCATCGCAGATACATGTCACCGCTCATCACTGCCTTCTGTTTGTCCATTCATTAATCAGAAATCAAGGCGTACACATGTGAGGCAGGAAGTGCACTTATGAGGTCACATGACTGCTGACCAAATCGATGAAATTGACATTGTGGGAGCGTCCCCGCCGTTATGATGTTAATTTGGATTTCTTCTGGGAAGCACTTGGCTGTGATGAGTGTGAAATGACTAGGTAAATCTGCACAGTTCAGAGTGACTGAAATTATGACAATTGTAGCACATTATGCTATTCTGGCATGAATCGCGCATGGATGGTAAGGTGAATTCGAAGGTGTCACAGTTGCCTTACTGTCTGGAGTTTACATGGGCTCTAGCTTGAATGGAGTCCTGTGTGAACCCCCCCCCCCCCTTCACCCCCCCCCAATACTACAGTAGCTCTCATTTTTATTAAGACATGTATAACAATTAAAATAAATAATGATAAAATGTATAGCTGGCTTACTGATTACATTAGTAGTGTACAAAGTTCGCTATTTGATAGACCCCCTACTCTGCATACCTGGGGCTTTCAGTGGGTGACCTGAGGTCAACACCCCCCCCCCCCCCACCTCCTCCTTCTGAGTGGTAGGCTGCTTAGCTAACACACTAGAATCAGGGTACCCACTCTGAGAAGTTTCCTCCTACAGTCCAAAGCATGCGGTTCGGTTACCTGGTGTCTCTGGATTGCCTACAATGAGTGGGATGGCATGTATCCTGTAGTGACTGGTGTCCCATCCAGGGTCTACCCCAGCAATGCTAACCACTGCACCACCATGCCGCCCCGTGCAGTGAACCAATCCCAAAAATAAAATGGGGGGAAGGCAGGGGACCCCATGGCTAGGATGCTAGTCCATTGGAGGACACATATTCCCAGAAAGAGAAGGAGAACAGGGAAACCTAGAATAGTGATACATTATTAGCCCCCACAGGGAAATTCCTTTTATCACTGTGCCCCATCTTGCTCTCTATTGTCAAAGCAATGGGGCATATGAGCATGTGACTATCGAGACTGGGCTCAAACCAGTGCACAGAGGCTTAGCCCATTGAACCATACACCACTCCCGGGATTTGAACCCACAACCCTTGTGGAGATGTGAGGCTCTGAGCCACCATGCAGCCTGGCTACAACTTATATTTATAATCTATTATAAATTTTATTTAGCCCTCCATATGATGTTTTTGGACAAATCAATTCCAAACCATAACAATAACAAATAGAATTCTAATACTGTAAACAAGAGACAACATCCCTGTTAGGAAAATACATAATATGACCAAAGTATGAAGTTCCAGTGTCTCTTTCACAGTTGCATGTTAGCTGTCTTATTCCAGTAAAGATCAACACTGCCATCTAGGTCAATTTTTCTGTTCCTCCTTCAAAACCTTAGATTTGTCCACAAATTAAATTATGCTTGGTTTGTTTACTAAGTTCATAATGAAAAATGTCTGTGAGAAAAGTATATGAAATTGCAGGGTTTAAAACCCACTGGTATTTAACATGCCTCTGAGTGGTACAGAGAATGGAATTATAGGCAATAAAGCCTAACAAATATGGCCATGTAGCCGAGAATCGGTTTGCAGGACTAACAAAAGGCTATGACTGCTAGTCAGATTCTGTTTAGTTGTGATTAAGACAGGTCCACTTACACTGAATAAATGAACTGCACAACGTAATTCCATCACGACGCACGACGGCTCAGCCTTTTGACTCCAATAATCAATGATGTCATTAACACTGTCGTCTTTGCTCAAGCCTTGGGATGTCATCGCTTACATCCCCACAAAGCCCCGGCAGAGGATGCATGACTCACAGGCCGAGACGCGCTGGCATCTGTAAGGGCGAGGGGGTGTGCCACATCCGTGTGCCCTTTTGGTGGCGGCGTCAATCTCTAATGTTCCCGTCCTGCACGCAGCCCCTATGCCAGGCTCGGGGGGGGGGGAACTTGGACTGGGAGCAGGACCCCCGAGTCCCCCCCTGGCGTCTTCATGCTTATGTTTCTGGGCCTACGTGACTCGCGGTCGCACGCACAAAGCCTCTCTGGGAGGCAGGGGGGCCTCAGGATGCTTTAAAGGTCAATCGCTATGACAGATAATGACTGACCTTCTGTGACTTTCAAACATGTTTGTACCGCTCTGCGGTAGACCTGAGCTGTAGTACGGCGACGTAGCGGGGCAGCTACGCTAACAACTGGTCCCCAGCCCAGAATGTGTTTCAAGGATTATTTTAATATTTCAGCTATATCCTGTTACATTCGACCGCCATTCTTGTCTTCATTAGGAAAAATGATGTTTAAAAAAAAAAAAAAAACAAACATGTCTTGCGATGGCCTGGCATCTCAGCGAGTCTCCTCTGCCTCGAGTCCTGTGAGGTAGGTTCCAGACTCACCCTGACCTTGAAGGCTGTTTGGAAGATGGATGGATTGGAAAAAAAAAAAAAACAATAAATAAATATTGTAATAAATATTGGATCCATATCACATTACACTATTTGCATAGTATTTGCTTTCTTAAACCGATACACACACATATGGTGGCTTTCAATTTACTCATTTATAAAGCAGGAAGGAACATTTCAGGTTATGTTATTTGGAACATATTAGTTATAAAGATGAAACTTTGTATGTTTTGTAGCATTAAAACCCTTCCTACTCATACCGATGTGGTCTGTCCCCTGTGACCTCAGCCACTGACCTCTTATCTGTGAGCTCTTCTGAGAAATTATTTTAACAAAGAAATGCAAACTTCTGACTTAGCTTTTTAATGGTGAAAACTGTCCGAATTGCATTTGAAGTGAAGTGGGATAGAAGTCTGTGGGGCGGTGAGGGGGGGCTGAGGGGGGCACTACATTCTGGGATAGACAAGTGATTCAGTAAAAAATAGATTACATAAAATGTCTTTGTAGTGACAGTCTCTTATCCCTGTCAGATTTACTCATCGCATCCCTTCCAAACAGCGCACTGCAAGACGCCTTAAATAAAAACAACATCAACCCAATATAAAATGTAATTTTTATTCTGTTCAAAATGCAAAACCCGTATTGGCACATTAATAATGCAAAGCCTTAAAGAGGTGTTAGATTTTAATCTATGTAAATCTGCAATTTATTTTTTTTTTTTCTATACGCAAACAAAACAATTGGCTGTAATCTTGAATAAATCAGCGATTTGAGTGTGACACCTCAGAGTCAGAGCGCTTGCTGGTGCAGAAACAGGAGAACGGAGAAGATGTGCAGAAGGTTTAGTATGAAAAACCATATGCTGCTAGCTTCTCCTACCAAGCCGTCTGTATCTAGGGCAGCATGCGAATGGACAAAACTCTTCAAAACCAAAATGAAACATTAAACCGCTATGACAGTAACTTTGTTCATGGTTCAATAGAAAATGATTAATACGCATATTTATTTAATTTCCTCAAAGCAGAAGCTTAGGAAATTGATACTGGCTAAGGAATATTTAATATTTCGAGCATGTTTGTAGTCTGGTTCAGCAGCACTGTGGACGGATAACGTTGCTCTGCAGGGTTCTAAGCGCTAATGTCCTGAAATGGCCCGCCATTAGAGCAAACACACTTAAGTGCAGTGTTAATGTACATCAGACTCGGACACATCCCAGCAGGTTCCACTGAACCTGCCCTGAAGCTACCTGTGTTTTTCCAAAATGCTTCAAATTCTATAAGCAGCAGAAGCCAGTGTTCTTAGTCTTGGCCTGTAGACGTGATAAACCAATATACATCATTGATCTGCATATTTCATTTTCCATTATCGGTATAATCAAACAGTGGTGATGTGCATTTTTATGCAATCTTAAGATACCAATATTTAGATAAAACACTGTAATTTGGGGCAGAAATCACTATTTTCACTTGTTTACTACTAAACAAGTTCAATTCCCCTGATTGTTTATCTGTTTCAATAAAACCGCGTTTTGCTAACAACTATTCACACAGTTGGTAACACATACACAGATAAATGCAGTGTTTTAATGGGAAAGTGCAAACATGGATATTCACACGGGAAAGAAATTTGTTTGGCCCATTTATCTGGGAACTGGCAGTACACAAAGTGTTGCCTAGCTAAGTTGTTATTTTGGATTATACACTCAGCTAAATAACTGGACAATTTGAATAAATATAGAAAGACAAGTAACAATCACATATATTCAGATCCCTGAACGTGTCACACCCTGCCCAGCCTTTCATAAGAAATTTACAAACGAGAGGAGGCCATTCGTGTCATGACCTGCGCTTCCAGTCCTCATGTGTGCCACGCCCCCTGATCATCCACGTGGGCGAGTACGAGTCTGTATTCCCCAGATCTGTCATTGATGTTGGGTGCTGTGTTCCCTCGTCTGCCCTTCAATAAACCCTCGTATCCTGAAACCTCGCTTGCCTGCCTCATCCTTCCGTGCATCCTGCCTGCCCATCTGCTACCGATCACAACAATTCGACCCATCAAGCTCATTTGGGGAGAACTTAACTAATAGCTCAGAGTTATCTTATCTAATCTTATCTAGCTCTGATTTAAAGGAACCCAGGGTTTTAGCTTGCGCTACACTAGCAGGAAGACTATTCCATACTCTAACTACACGCTGTGTAAAGAAGTGCTTCCTCAAATTTGTTTTAAAATGTTCTCCCGCTGATTTCCATTTATGCCCACGAGTTCTTGTATTTAAACTAGAACTCCTTCCCCAGTGTGGCCCTAACAAGCTACGCCTGTTTCATATTAATCTTACCTCTTGTTCCTGCCCTTCTGTGATTCACTCCAGCTGCCTCTTGTTCTGTTCTCTTGTTAGTCTTTGCAAAAAAGTGCTTCCCGGTCCTGCACTCCATAGTCCTGTCATTAATGTAATATAATGTCTCTCCTTCTGTTTGCCTAGATCCTTCCCCAGTTTAGTCCTCCTGTTTGAACCCCACGCAGTTCCGTTTGGCTTCTGCTACAATTCTGGTTTTAAACCCCCTGTTAATTTTGTCCTGATGCTCACTTCTGTGTCCTTCGTCCTGCCCGACGAGACAGAATGTTCTTGATGTTGCACTTTTTTGCTGATTTGAATGCCTTATTAGGGCCTTGTTAGCAGGTGGCGTGTAGCTCCTGCTCAAATACTGCTCACACTTGTACCCGGGCTTGGAAGCTCAGCATAGCTGCACTTATGCCTAGTCAACTCCTTAACAGCACATATGCTTGTAATGTTCTGTTTAGCAGACTTGTATGATGCTTTGAACTAAAGCATCTGCTTAATAAATGTAAATATTCTCTTCCACCTGACTATAGTGATGTGCAGTGATAATATACAGGCACAAAACGAGCTGCAGTGTTCACTGTCTTCTGACATTGGTCTCAGAATGATCATGTAACCAGATGGAAGAATAGTGAATAGAGGAAAAAATGCATTGTAATGCAATGCAAGTAATTCTGCAGTAATCATGCGTGTCTCCCAAAAAAAGAAAAATAGCTTTCACTGTAAAAATTCACTCTGGGAGAACATGCCGTGATTAAGGGACAGTAAAATTATCATCTGGTGCATGTCAAAGCTTCTTAAATGTGGCCTATTGATTTTGTGTTCCTGTATTGATTTAGTGTCTAGAGAAGGCACAAAGGACAACACACATGTCAGCATGTTGTAAACATAGATTATATATAAAGCATTTAAACATGCATGCCACTCAAATGGTTTAGGAGGACAACAAGGTTGACAGTTTGTCTCACGTATATGACCGTTCAGATTCCTCCAATATATCTTCCTTCTACGTTAAATCCGATTTCATAAAGATGTGAAAGCATCCCACTTAAAGGAAGCTTCCAAACTCAGCATGAGTTACCACACAAACCTCTTTCAAACTGCAGTGAATCAGAGGATTTGCTATTGTTCCTTCTACCAGTCATCTATTACAACCAAGTTGTGATTGGCGCAGGACAAAGACAGCGACGCATCTCGAACGGCATCCACGTTAGCGTGGGGTCCAACTTTGATTTGCTTGCCGGTATTTGTCTGGTGCAGGGTGTGACGTCACTGCAGTGTTTTGCTTTGCCAAGCAGGGACAGTGCTGCATGATGCTAACACCGGTGACTGTCAGTATCATAGCGTTTCCATTGGCTTGGTCTGTTATTAAATTCTTGTTGTGTAGCACAAGCATGCATATGCATTATTACTATTTCCAGAACTGAATATATAGTTAAGATTTGATGAGCTGCTGGTGATTTTTTAATGCATGTTATTTTGCTTGTTGGCAGGAGTGAGCATCAGCTTCCTTGTACGTTCTTTAAATTTCAGTATTTTCAAAACCACAGCACCCAAAGAGCTGTGTTTAAATATGTATATCTCCTATCTTTCCCTTACTGGTTTAATTATTTTCAATTTTATCATTCATTAATGATTTAATGGCTCACCTTTACCCTCCGTGACACGGTGTTTTTCTCTGTGGGTTTGGGGGTGAATAACTTGACTTCCTCTCACATTTGGAGCCATTCTGCACGCAAAAAAAAAGCTCGCACAAGTGTACAGTCCTTAAAAGTCCTCCTAAAGTGCCTGTCCAGACTATTTATTCACTACCAGTAATTTTGATGAATCATCTTTACCTTAAAAGTCTATAAAATCTTGTGCAAAATATAGTCCTTGGCAATATGGTATCAATCACAAAGAACCACCCAGTTCAAATGTCACATTTAAGCATAAAATGTATAAAAAATAACACATAATTCACCGTTCAAAGACATTGATCTGTGGCACATTCCCAAGAGTCTTAGGTTGGATTTTGCAAAGACTCCAATCTTTATTCATGAGCACTAAATTACACCTGCATTTAAAATTCAAATTCATGTAGATCATACACTTTTTTTTTCTTGAGGCGGTGTGAGTTTGGGGACGATTAAGTAGCACTGGGCCGACGAATGTAAATACCGCGTAATTTTTAATCAACCTAAAGAGTTTTTAATAAAACCGAGAGTAACTGCTTACAGCTTATACCAGGGATTATATATTGTCCCAAATACTGGTAAAAGAGACCGTAGCTGCTGCAAAATGTATGAAATTCAGTGAGTAGGATACAGCATAAAGAGGGATTTTCAGAGACAGCTGTGAATGGCATGGAATGACCCTTCCTGAAAGCTTCAGATGGCAGAACAAGTACTAAAAATGGCCACTGCTTCTGTCAGCTCGTCCATCACAAAAACTGCCGTAAGTATCCAATTCAAAAATGCATGATGCTAAGCGGGACATCGGGGAAATGCATCATGGGAAAATGTCATTGTTCTATTCTGCTCGTAAATAACTGGGCTTTGTTCATCATCTATTAATTTTCATACATTTCAAGTGTTTTTCTGTAGTAAAATAATGGGATGGATTCCCTTATCTGCAAAAGCTGTAATAGGCAAATGATGTTTCAATTTAACAATGCATATTTATAACTTGTTTAGCTTTATGCTTCAATTAGGGAAGCTTAGAATGGTTTTCTTCATCCTGGATCTGTCTCACAAAGGCCGAGACAGAAATTGGTTGGTACTTAGGTTAAAAATAAAGACCCGCCCCAAATATGCAAGATGTTTCCCTTTTTAAACCTGCATAAACTCAGATAAACTTATACCTCAAGTTGCATTCATCGTCCCCGACACAGAAATAAAGGTTACAAATACTGAATGATATCCACATCCAGGATCATGCTGTTCTATTGTTTATTTCCAAAAGGAAGAAAGAAAATAAGCCATGAGGAACTTATGGAATCACACAACGGAAGACGTCTTAGTCACCCAACAAATGCATTCAAAAAGCAAACAAGTTTATCTCGGCAAAGCACTTCACCAGGCCTGATAGCACAAAAAAAAAAAAGTTCATCTAGATAGAGAGGGATCCTTTAAAAGCCGCAGTAAGGATGTGTATCTTACAGTACATTGTTAATGGGGACAGAAAGTGGTTGGTATTTAGCGTGTTTTGCTCCACTGTTTTATCGGGTTATCAGGTGTGGGCACCTTCGGGTCATTTATCAAAGTGGTGATTCAGCCCGCAGTAACACTTTATTGGCGCGACTTCATTAAAATCCCACTGAGGAATCAGTTTGATAGCATAGTAAAAGGGGTATAATCTCCTGTTTAAATGATTTCTGCTAAAGTAAATGAAAACAACTGGGCTGCTTTGGGATCACGAGGGTGATGAAAGACTAAACATGTTTACCTTAGGAGCTACAATGCAAACGTCGCCTAATGTTTATGGTGATTCATCCGTCCGCTCATCCACCCACTGCTCATGCCAGGGAAGACTGTGTGTTTATGCTAATGCTGACATTATTAGTCCTTATATTATTAGCCTGCTTTGAAGCACTTGTAGAAGAATGAGAAGGTGATGGACTATTCAGGGTCGCTTCCTGACGTGAGATTTCCTCATCGAGACCAAGTCTGCATGCTCGTTTAAGGGCAAGTAAGAGGTTTATTACCAGGTAAATAGTCCATAGGGTTTGCAAACTACCCCAAGGTAGTTTGCAAGGTATATAAGGTATATTATCTCATATAGATAATTTTAGGTCTATAATGGAATAATATAGATTTGCTGTAAGATTGCTTGCCTGAGTGTCTCGCCAGATGCAGGAGAGATGGCAACCTTGCATGTCTGGCCATTAAGCTTCATGCCTTCCAATATCTGGCCGTGGAAGTAGATCTACAGAGTAGTTATGCTTCCACAGATGAGAACTTCATAGTATTTAATACTATATTCATTGTGTTTGTGACATTAACAGAAAGTAACAGTTTTACTGCAAGTGAAAGTGAAAGGTGGAATAGTATGAGATATGTAATATATTCTCTTCCTTTGGCTCCAAACAGAGAGAGACCTATAAAGAGAATTCACCAAAGATGACTGTTTGAGCCCAGAATATAAAAAATCCTTTAAATAGTTAGAATGCTGAGTAAAAAGAAGGTCATTCTCTGTTGCTGGTTGTGCTGTTAAGTTCTGGATGGGGATGTGTACTGACCAGCGGTTGATGTTACACTTCTCGGAGCTGGCATTTATATGGTTTAAATCACACCCAGATCACTGTGCAGTGATGAGTGCTGTAACTGTAGTGTGTTAAAACGACAGATCGCTGGTAAATACGGGGTATTTTCAATGGGACAGGAGCAGATTTCCTTGCATATGGATGTGTTCACCTACAGACCTTTGCTGTGGTCGCATGCATGTTTCAAAGGCCATTATAGTCTGGTAGCTGACAGTAAAAGAGAGAAAAAGCACCCCACTTTAAATTAACCTTTTCCGCGCAAATTAAATCGTTCCGTGTCTGTGAGTGCACTTTGTATTCGCAGCCTACTTTCTGATCTCAGTAATCCGTAAGTTTCCTTAAATAGAAACGGGGGATTCCATTTCTCTGCCTGCATTCGTCACGTTCTGGCCTCCGCGAATATACCAATCTGTGAGTGCCATCAAGTGGTGATAAGCAACTTCACTGCCTCCACTGGAATTTCATGGGGGGGAAATCGATCTTCCGCGATCAACAGCTAATTACTAATGGGACAAACTTAAAGAAACAAAGCACGCATTGATAACATTGTGAGAAGTACGTCGTTCAGTTGTTCTTGATTAATTACATTACAGCATTACAGTTCGATATTGTACATATTTGAACGAGTTTTCATTTGAAATAAAACTGCTGTCGCTGAAGTCTGAATTTTTTTCTGCAGACCTTTCCGAGATTTCTATAACATTGGTTAATGTTCTGAAGTGGCGGCCATACCGAGCTTATGTTAAATTCTTTGATTTTATGATCATTTCTTCCATCATATCATATCTTCCATCTAATTGCATCTACTGTGAGACAGCAGCACTACCCACTGAGTCACCATGCTGCCCCCTGCTGGCTGTAATTTAGGTCTCTTTCTCAATGTGCACAAGTATCTTTCTTATTTTCTCGCACTTTTGATCTTCTCAGGTCTCAAGGCGTTTTTCTCTAGCGTGTGTTGTCACCTCCCGATAGAATAAACTGGTGAGAAATGCACAGAAATCCCACAAACAGTTAACAGACCTCGATCCCCGCGTCGGGCGTCGGGATGCAGTCTGTAATTAATTAGATACTGTAAAGTATAAAGACGTCATTTTTGAAGTCTTTGTAGTTTCAACCAAGAGAGGGCGCAACTAACTTATTTATACTGTGTCATAGGTCGCAGTTGTTAAGGCAAGTCTTATTGTCGTGATTACGCGAAGAGCAGTCTGGCATCATATTTTACCGCTATTCGGTGTGAAACAAATCATTAATATTTAAACATCATGCACAAATAAAATACACCCCTTGTCCGATGAAAGCTTATTATGATAAGAATATAATTTATAAATAATAAACGGAACGTATACATCGTTTCAACAATTCAGTTACTATTTTCATACTTACATGTCTTCAACATTTCCTCTCACGGGTTAATCGATCATTTATTTGTACTCTGGAAAACTGAGGAATGATGCTTGGTGAGGGCATTAAAAGCATAAAATGCTTTTACAAATTTTGTTTAGATAAATCTAGATATATACTACATGCTTATATTATAACAAAAATATATAAATGCTTATAATATGATTCACTATGATGTTATGTGATTTGCAAAAGGTTGGTTATAATATCTTTATGCAAATTTGAAATATTGCATGCCCAGTAAACAAAATACATAATCCTGACATAATCCTAACATTGCTTTTTTTTAATAAATAAAAAAAAGAACTAAGATTGTGATAAGACCATATTTTTGAACACAGTAAGGAATCAAAGTTTCTAGTATGGCAAATTATCTTAAGTATAGTGATGACCTTTTAAGAGAATATAAGTTTTTGTGTTTTATTCACTTCAGAGTTTTCAAGGTGCCATGTGCTGTCTGATGCAGGCCAGGAGAGAATCATCCAAATGTATGTTAGCATATGAACACGACGCCATAACCCACAGCCACTCTCCTTAGTGGACCCATATGGCTATCTTGGTTTGGTCAGCTACTCGATTTACTCCACTAAGCTGTGAAAAGGCCAAACCGAAGAACCTTACATCCTACCTTCAACTTTTTATGCTGGCTAGAGTCACTGGGGGGCCTGGGACCTATCCCACTCAAAAACAGTGCACAGGCCTGGGGTACATCCTGGATGTGATGAAGTGAAGAACCTTACTGGTGAACATCTCAGATTTCTTCAGGGATTCTTCTATAAGGTTGTATAAATGTTGCATGGTGGCATTCAGGAATTGTAGCACTGTACAACGTCATGGGAGGAGCTTATTAATGAACATATCTGGTCTGCCAAGGCATGGGATAGGTGGTGTAGCGCAGGAGGAAATGCGAGCCAGTCCATCAGACCCTGCGTGTCTGTGACCGTCCTGCAGTGACCGTCCTGCAGTGACCGTCCTGCAGTGACCGTCCTGCAGTGACCGCTTATGCGGTTTTAATCACTGGCTTTTTGGCGCCTCCCCGCACGCAGGAAGAACTCCGCTCACAGTCACCGTCCTTCCGTCCAACTCAGAAACCACATTGTAAGGCCGAGGCCTGACCGAGAACGTAACTCCGCCTGAGAGTCGGAGGGAGAAAGGCAGGGGGGGGTGAGGGAGAGACAGAGAGAGAAAGGAGGGGGGAGAGAAAGAATGGAAAGACAACGTGGCAGTTTTTTTTTTTCATTGAAGAAGAAAAAAATCAGAAGCAGTTTTTTTTTTTCCAGATGAACTTGAGAGAAGGTGGAGTATTTGCAAAATCATGCATACTTGTATATGCTCAACTATTCACACTGGAAAATAGCTGCAGAATGTGACCCCTCCTCATCTAAACCCCCCCGGGCATAGCCCCAAAATGCTAATTTAATTCATCAAACCACTTTGAACTGAGAATGTCACCTATGTACCAGGACTAAATGGCATTTGCTGAGCTCTGCTCTCACAGTACTTGGGCACTGGGTATATAAAAGTGCAGTTACGCTGCACATCGCTGTCCTGAACATTAACCATATCCGAAGGATTTCCTGTTTACGTACTTAGAGGTGCTGTGTATAATTACTCATTGTAAGTAAATGTATTGTGGCAATGATGGATTACAACCAGGAGTAAATAAAGTAAACAATGTGTAATTTAGGCTGATCTGTTGCATGAAAATATGCCGAGGATTTAAATCGAGGGGGTCCTGATTGTAACTTGGTAACGACGTAACGACATGGAAAAGGCATCTCCACAAATTTTATTGCTTTAAACTGACCACAGTATGTATATATTTACGCTTCAAATCCAGTCCCTTCAAAATAAGCACCTTCATGTATTTTCAAAAAGCGAATATATAAAGGAGTATTATAGACAATAAGAAATCATTTAACATTTTGATTTGATATCAACAGCTAAAATATCCCTTTGCCAGATCTTCGCCCCTCTCTTTTTGGCCAGTGTTAAGAGCAGGTAAGCCAAACTCACAGAAAATGAAAAAATATTTTTAGATGAAAGCTGTAAAAAGGAACTCCATGATAAACTAGTTTATTTCAACTGGAAATCCACAGGAAGACCCCTACAGAGAGAAGATAATTGAAAGGTTACTTTAGATCCTTACCCCACCTTTTAATTTAAAGTTTATTGCCCTCAATTGCTCGAGTCTCTGGTTGCACTGTAATAGCATGCGTGTGTATAAAGAGCCACTCTATTAGCTGTCTGTCGTGCTGTTTCTGGGTGGTAGGCCCAGGTATGAGCTTCAGGCCAGCAGGAATCCTAACTTGCTGCGGGTTAGAGACTGAAACCCATCCTGATAATATTCCTATTTCATGTTTCTAGATGAAGCTGTTATACATTTAGATATATTTGTGAAACTAAGTCATTGAATGGATTATAAAAATAAAACTTTTTTCCGGGTCACATTTGTATTGTCGGCATGGTGGTGCAGTGGTTGGCACTGTAAGGGTCTGCATGGTGGTGCAGTGGTTAGCACTGTAAGGGGCGGCATGGTGGTGCAGTGGTTAGCACTGTAAGGGGCGGCATGGTGGTGCAGTGGTTGGCACTGTAAGGGACGGCACGGTGGTGCAGTGGTTAGCACTGTAAGGGGCGGCACGGTGGTGCAGTGGTTAGCACTGTAAGGGGCGGCATGGTGGTGCAGTGGTTAGCACTGTAAGGGGCGGCATGGTGGTGCAGTGGTTGGCACTGTTGCCTCACACCTCTGGGATCCGGGTTCGAGTGTCTGCCTGGGTCACATGTGTGCGGAGTTTGCATGTTCTCCCCATGTCGTCGTGGGGTTTCCTCTGGGTACTCCGGTTTCCCCCCACAGTCCAAAGACATGCTGAGGCTAATTGAAGTTGCTAAATTGCCCGTAGGTGTCCATGTGAGAGTGAATGGCGTGTGAGTATGCCCTGCGATGGGCTGGCCCCCCATCCTGGGTTGTTCCCTGCCTTGTGCCCATTGCTTTTGGGATAGGCTCCGGAGCCCCGCGACCCAGTAGGATAAGTGGTTTGGAAAATGGATGGATAGACATTTGTGTTGTATTTTTTTTAACTTTTCAGAAATAATAAGAAAAGTGCTGGTACATTTATGCTGTCATGGTATGTGGCTTATCATGTTACACAGCTGTGTCATAATAATTTCAGTTTTACGTTGTAATACCTGGTAAATGGTGTCCTCTGTTTTGTGAGATTCCAATGCACAGCACTCCTGTATTCCTGGAAAGGTCAAGTACAGAGTCACACCCTGCTGGTATTCAGACATTAGCTTTGGAGCCAGCATCTCACAAACGGCACCCAGAGTGTCCGTGGTGTGGCACGCCGTCCGACGGCAGCCGACCGATGGCGATCCCCTTCCCCCTCCAGAGGAACGATGAAGCTACTGTCTCAGGAACCTTCAGTAGGTGACACATTATAGCCACTGAAACTGGAACTGAACGTTACACAGCTGTGGATGTGGGCCATTCTGTGGACTCCTGGGAATGTTCCATGTTATTCTGTGATTTACATTTATTTACATTTATTTATTTGGCAAAGCGACGTACAAGTGAAGATCAGAGAAGAGGGTTAACTAGCATCGCTGAAGCTATATTTGGGGTTAATGGCCTTGCTGAAGGGCCTGACAGTGATGTGGTTTCTCTGCTTGTCATGGTGTTCAAACCAAACACTTTCTGGGACAGTCCCCCTAACCTGCTGAGCTACAGAAAGCCCTGGGGGCTGAACCAGATATCACCAGGACAGAGAGGTGTCACAAGCCGGAGGGGGAGAATGAATTAGCGCACTAGTGAAATCGGCCCAGAACTTTGAAGTCCCCCCGGTAATTTTTGCCAAATGAGGGGGCGGGGTTTTGGGGGCTGGGTTCTCCATGATAAATGGCCAGTACACCAGAAAGCCAGTCCAGCCCAGGAAGGATATGAAAACAAAGCTTAAAACGCGCAGAGAAAACAACAGACTATCGATTTTGGTTTCTCCTTGGAGAAATGGGCTGCTTTGCTCGGCAGTTTTTTGTTGCACAATTCATGGCAAAATGAGTTGACCGTCTCCAGCATCCCTATGTCACTGCATCCTTATGCACACAGCGCCCCCCCCCCCCCACTGCTCACATGGGGTTACTGGAAGCTGTGTCCCTTGTCACACGCATGCAGGTGAAAAAACACTTTCCTTTCTCCTTTTCGGTCTTTTGCGCCTTTGCAGGGTGGCCAAGACCCATCCTTTGGTGGGGCGTGGGGGGGGGGTGTATTTGGGTGTGCATTAGCTGGGAATGCAGGGGGAGGAGTTCTGCCCTCCTTCATGTCATGGTAAATGAATCAGGGGCCTAAGCAGGGAGCTGCAGGGACCCGACCCCATGTTGGGGGGGGGGGGGGCTGATCCTGCTGATGCACGTGCAGGCCTCACGCTCACGGGGTATAACGGCTTTTTTTCTGTTTGTTTTCTCAAGTGTAGCCGGACAGTCTCGTCTTCAGTTCCCCTCCGGTGCCAGACAGACAGCAATCCACATTTACCCCGCTTACTGTAAAATTAGGGGTTTTTTTGAGCTGCGTTCATTCGCTGCTCTTTCCACAATAACAGAGTGGAGAAGGACGCAGAGAGGCGGCGGTGGCGGAGCCCGGGGAGCCGCTCGTCTCGGCCTGCCAAGTTCCTCATTAACTCTCTCCCCTTTTCGCTGGAGCTGAAGGCACCGCAGTGGCCCTGTGACGGAGCCACGTCACCAGACATTTATCGGACCGCCGGGAGCCATGTGCAGCTTCCTGACACTTACTTAGCATCCTTACCTTATTCTTTGTAGAACTGCAGCTCTTCATTTTCCGTTAGCTGGTTTCAGACTGAGGGCTATAGCGTGAGGCTCGCTTATTCTTATTGTATGATAAATAATAATGTAAGCCTTTCATTTTCTGGATCAGATAGTTCCCTTTTAGTTTATTTGCAAGTACAACTTTAAAATTTGTCATTTCACATATTATTATTTTCTTTTTGACATACTGGAGATAAATATTTAAAATAATTTCAAATAATTCTAATACATGCAAAAATGGGATCTGTCCGGTTTCCCAGAAGCCAGTTATTTATAAGCAAGGAAAAGGCAAATAGTTTAGGAAAATCTAATATCTTTTGCTTTACTGATTTAAAAACTTACTAAAATTGTCCATCATCAACCATTCAGGAGTGATTTAGTCACTGCTGCAGATATCAAAACTGCCGTGACGCATGTAAAGCATGCGGCCGCATTCCATCTGCGTTTCTCTGCTGATGATTTTAGTCAGCAAGCGATGGGTTAAAAACAAAGGACAGCCCATGGTGGGGGGGGGGGGAGGGGGGAGGGGCATTCCAGACATCCTGGATGAGTCCCAGACCCCAGTGGTTGCTGTGGGATGCTGGGAGTTCTGGTTCCGAGGAGCACATGAGCAGTAACAGCCTCTGACCAGCGTTACAGTTTCCAGGGGGCGGGTGATGGAAATCTTGAGACGCTTTATTAACAAGGTGCATGTGGCTTCCTCCTTCACTGTGAGAGCTGATTGTCACCCTGTAGCTGTATTGTAAGGGGATTCTACAAAGGCGTTGTCTTTAATTCCCTTTTTGGAAAAGTTGGGTTTATCAAAGTCTTGTGACTGAAATACCTTTCAATGGAAAGCACTGACCTCACAAGGTAGGTGTAAGTACAAGACGGAGTGACAGGGTCCCAGATCTCTTCAGAGTTTCCAGAAGCACATGGGCACACAGAGCTCACTAGAGAAATTCCCAGAACACTCCTGCCCCGTGACTGGTACTGGGTACTGGTTCCTTTGGCCAGCGAGCATGGAGACGTCGGCTTGGCTGTGTGGCGAAGGCGTTGAGAGTCCCTCCCTCGTGGTTCAAATGTGCGAAAGTGCCTGAGAATCTGAGGAAGGATCCAGCCCCTGTGGTCGGACAAGATGGTGTTTACCCTGCTCCTCTGGGGACCAGAAGGAAAATAAGGCTGAGATTCAAGCCCACTGCGCCTGATCCTGTTCAGCAGAAGTTAAGTAAACACAGGAACATGTCCGGCTGGAAGCGACCCAGCACACGGCTTTCGGTATCTCTCACATTCCTACTTAAACTTCTTAAAGGAGTGAAGTGTAGGGAAATAGGGCAATGGGGTGAATTTGACAGGGCAGCTGGGCCTCTGGAACCATACATAAATGGGCGGAGCTTATCCAGGCTGCCGATTAACCGAACCCAGCTGACGAGCGTCACCTCACGAAACATGCGTCATTTTTTTTTTGTAAAAAACAAATATATATATATATATATATATACGTATATATATAACCCCCAACAGACTCAAAACAGTCCAAAAGCCTAAACACCCAGCCGTGGAAGGTCACAATATGAAGCGAACATTTGCAAGCACAACTGGAAAAATTGCAATTTAAGAATTGAAGAATGGAGAAGAGGAAAGTTACTCTAATTTTCCCACAGATACAGTTTGCAGACATATCTGTGTGAGTTCAGCAAAGCACCAGAGTTTCAGTGTAAGCAGCTACTTTTTGGAGACCTTCTAGGCTCTGGAATGTGGCCGAAGCGCTGATGGTGATCCACCACTGGCATACATGTTAGGACACAGCCGCTGTCCGTCTCCTCACTGGGCTCGGTGAGGGGAAAGAAAGGGAGACCAGCAAGGTCGTGGGGGGGGGGGGGGGGGGGGGGGGGGGAAGTATCAAAACTCTTAGCTAATGTTTACATTTTTTTACAGGACGAAAACAACTATGCTTAGGTGCTAAAAAACAAGCAAGAAACTTCAGTGACCTGAAGTATTTAACATAATTTAGGGCACATTTTGAATGCAGTGGGATTCACCTGTATTATTGTACATATTATAGCTAAATTTATAACGTATTTATTTAATACAAGGAAACAGAAAATTTTAAGATGAACAAAAGGTCAGAAGGACTCTATTTATATTATATATCTGTTTCTATTAACAGAAATTCACAGGCAAGTGTCTCACTGAACATGGCCCAGTAGATGCTGAATGTGCACTTTCAAGGATCAGGATGCATCTGTATCTACAGCAGAGCTGTTCCACATGCATGTGGGTCTATGAGGGCCAGAAGCATCAGTGCTAACACAAAGAAACGGAACAGATGAACTGAGGTGTAGGTGACTTTCGATCTGAATCACCCATCTGAGGTGGGTCTTGTGGGTCCAGCAATTTACTGATTTACCTGAGCCTGGGTTCTGACACTTGCTGACACTTTATATATTCATGCCAGAGAGGAACTTTGCTCAGTGGCACCTCACCCTCCCAGGGAGTGTGAGTAAGTGAGACACAGAAGGGCTACCTTTTGGTATCTCATAATTCCAGGGGATTATGGGCACCATTTTGTAAATATGGGCCACATATATTGTGTTATAAATTAGCTGGTCAGTTTTGGCAGGTTTGGTGGATTCTCCCACCTGTTCAGATAGTGTGTTCAGGAGTTTCTGGTGAGTGGTAGTGTTGTTGCCAGCATGTCATGGGTTTTTTTGGATGTGCATTGTGCCAGAGATTTTGGGGGTAGGGGTGCCTAGGTGGGTAAAAGTGGTCATCTGGGTGTGGGGTGTGTAGGGTCAGTAAAAGCTTTCACAGAGGTCCCTGACCTCTTATGGAGGGTCCTGGGATTCTACTAAATCATTAGTGATTGGTTCAGTTTGGATTGTCTCTTAGAGTAATTAGATGATTCGTGTGGGCACCCTTAGCCATGCCCCTGGTAGGATAACCAGCTGAAAGAGGACCTGGGGGGGTGAGAGGCACATGTGTTATTATTACTTGCCCCCATATTCAGCCCCCTGCTGGTGGTGCCAGTGGGTTCTATAGTGAAATTCTACCACTGATGCTGAAAATGTGAAATTCTGTTTCTCTTATTTTATATGCAATATGGGAAAGACAAAGTTAATGTGGAGCCCTTGGTGATTTAAGGTGATGTGGGGGGAGTTTATAGTGATTTTTATTGACTGGCAACCACGGCATGAACTGAATTGACTGGGCTACCCTGGGATACCCTGTAAGCAAAGGTGGACATTTCAGGTCCAGAAAATACAAATCCAGACCAAGATTTAGTTTCAACCAACCATTTCAGTACTTTGTGACTGTGACTCTTTATGCTCAACTGGTTGGTTGAAACAAAATCCTGGTCTGGATTTTTACTTTCTGGACCTGAAATGTCCACCTCTGCCTATAAGCGTAGCCTTTCAGAAAAATAGGAGTTTCCTTTCCAATGCAGCAGCATGAGACATTTTTCTCAAAACCCTGGAAAATTATGTATTTTTCTTAAGTCCCTCAAAGTAACTTGTGGGGGCTGCTTGGGGCTTGGGGAGAGAAGAGTGTGCAGTACGCATTTCTGCCAAAGTTGAGTAGCTCCAGTTTGGGCCTGTCCACTGCGGCATCCCCGCACGCTGCATGACTGGAGGCGTACCACCCCCAACCCCTCACCCCCCCCCCAAAATTAACCTCCGATAACTATCGTGCTATTAACCTCTAGGCAACCTTCCGGCTCATTCCGGAGGTATCTATTTTCTGCGCGGCCCGCAGACTGTCGGTAGGTGCAGCGAGGGCAGATGGGGGGAGCATTAAAGCTTTTTAGCCGAGCCGAACAGCTGAGGCCGACAGACAGACACACCCTGGAACTTAATTAGAGGCCTATGATTGGCGTTTGATCCCAAATCTTCGTTAAGCTGCATGAAGCTCGGTAAGCCATTTTGGCTTATAGTTTGGCAGGGTTCGTCCTTTATTAAAAGCGGTTCTCCTGTTTTATTGTATCAGCAGCTGTGTTAGTGTCATTCCTGCGACGCAGACGGGGACTGCAGACGGGTGGTTGTGTGTTTATAGCACTGTGCAGGCCTGCAATAAGGCCCAGATCGGCTCTGCCTGAGGCACCCCCTGGATGCTGAAGCCCCGATGCTGCATCTTCTTTCGCGGTCGTCCAGACAGAGACGTCACCATTACTGTCCCCGTCACATTGTCAGGACCATCCTGGCTCATAGTGTAATCAGGTAGCATCCTATCAGGGGGAAAAGCAGTTAACGATGAGTTGATATGGTTTTGTTTCAGCCGAGAAAACGCTCCGTAGTTCAGAGTGGGAGGCGAACCATCTGCTTGGGGGGGGGGGGTGGGGGGCCAGCTGTAGTTCCGTTTTGCACACGTGGAAGAAATCGACGCTCCCCGGATTAGTTTAGAGGAGAAAAACATTTGGTGTGACTCCACCTCCGGGTTAGTGATGGGCCCAGACTGAATCTGGTCTGAGTGCTGGGATACAGAGGCTGTGTGAACAACCCCCAGGTCTGCCTCGCATTCCCACTGTTAAATTCAGAAAGGGGGAGCACTGTGGCCTCACACCTTCAGGGGTGGGGGGCTTAAATCCCATCTCTGCTGTGTGTGTGTGTGTGTATGTGTGTATGGAGTTTTCCTGCTCTCCCTGTGTTGCAATACTTTCCTCCAGTAGTCCAAAGACATGCAGTTAGGCAAATTGGCATCTGTGATTTCCTGTAAGGTGGGTCTTTTTGTGCCCTCTGATGGCTGCCGTCCTGCCAGCGTGTCATGCAGCTCGGGGAGGCTCAACGTGGCCTGACCAGGAGCAGCGCTTGGCAGACGGACAGTAAGAGTTAAATTACTACTTGACCAGGCAGGATATTTTTTCTCCAAACCTTGGAAAATAATGCATATTCCAAACAAACCTAATTTTTAAGAAGGCAGTGCCTTTTATATCATTCTGGTGTTTCAGATGTTTTTTTTTCTATTAAATATAAATAAGTTTATCTTTGTGATATAATTTCCTTATGACAGGATAAGTCCAATTTTTCATTTTTATTTTTCCAGAAAAAAAACATATATATGAAAAAACAACATTAACCAGATAAAAACTTCCTCTCGTAAGATCCTGAACCAACACGTTCAGATTTCCAATAGGAAAATTAGTAAATTATTAATAAATTAGTCTTTTTTGGCATTATTAATTAAACAATCTGCAGAATCTTTACATCAATAACTAAGCACAGTATCTTTATATAAAATAATCTGCTTATGATGTCATGTAATTATAATATAAAACTTGTATCATTATGATGCTTAGAGGGAAAAAAAGAATCATTTATTACCAGGATATTAACTTGGTAAATTATACAGAGGCATGCATGGAAATCTTACTGTTGGCGCTGTGGCTGTGCTGGGCCTAAATTAAGGTTTACCCTGACAGAGGAGTATAATACCATAGATTGCTAAGATTTAAGCCTGGATGTCTTTCACCCCCCCCCCACCTGGGTGTTTTCACGCCCACGGCGTCCCCAGGAACGCTCAGGCAGGAGATCTTTCCCAGATGTAGCCTCCTGGCAAGAGGCCAGGAGCAACGGACTCATTGTGAAGTTATTCTAGAGACCAACTCCCCCCCTCCTGTCTTAAAGAGACAATTCACAGCTGATTTGAAGCCTCCGGCGCTTATAGACATCGGTTATCAATACATGTCACCCACAGGCTTGACCATCTTTGTATAATTGCTGACATGTAGGGTGAAGCAACCATCCGTTATCAGATCAACTGCTGCCATGCAGGAAATCAGTGTCACAATGCTAATTCCTTTAACAACGTTTCAGTCAGTGGCAGCCTGCAATCGTCTTAAAACGATTCAAAATGGTTGAACTTGGGAGACGCGTCATACTTGCTGCATCTCACATGCGATGACCGCAGTTTTTCCAAGGGGAGTGACTTCAGGACCTTCAGAAACGAGGGGGAGGGACCAGACAGGGAAAGCTGGAAAAAATAAGTCGTCTCAAAGGCTCCAGTGGAATTTCTTGTTTCATCAGCTGTAACCTGAGGAAAGTCAACAGGCACCAAGCCTCTGCGAAATCTTTAATGTTTATCGGCACATACGCCAAGCATCCTGTGTATTTCCTAATACTTTACCATAAAAAGAGATATCTCTAATTAAGTTATTTAAAAATGTTGATGTCATTAAAATGCTGGTAAAGAATGCTGACCAATCAGCCTCTCAAGCTACTTTGAACCTAATTATATGGTAAATTTACCGGCTGTTGCTTTAAGATTCATATGCCCACCACATGCTCGGCTACAGGGAGATGCTCATGGTCTCTGGAGAGTCTGTACGCTCCCCACCTTTAAATCCAACCTCTAACGTTTGCCATATGTTTTGCATCCCACTGCTGTGCGGCTTAATGTGTTTCGTTCTTGGAAATCGTTGCGCGTAGGGTGACAACAAATAATCAACGAGCGACTAATAATCACTGAACAACTAATAATCAATGAACAAATAAAAAAAGTCAATGATAAAATTTCTTTTTTTAATTAAATCCTGTCTAGTTTTCAGCAAACTAGCTGTTCTGAAAGATGTCTCAGTTCATGTCTTTGTAGACAGAAATCCACATAACATAATCGGAGTCTTAAAACTGCTTCATATCTGGACATATTCAGAAAAACAAGATCCATTTAGCCATCTTCTAACCACTTTTCTTGGTCATGAATACAGGGGAAAATGCAAACTGTGCACGAAGAGGGCTTTCAACTTTAGTCAACGCTGAAAGAATGTTTGATGTGTTTCATAATTGATGACATCATAAAACAATGGCATTGCTATTGGGGTGATTCTGAAACTCTGGACACCACATGATGGAGGGCCCCCAAATTAGACTGCCTGATTTGCCTGAATAGTTGAATAAAATAAGACTAAAACCTAAAGACTGGTCTAAGTTACAATGCATTTATTTGACGAAATCAGCAGCAGTATAAAGATTTATATTTGGAATTATAGCTCAGCGTTTACTGTGGTATGTAATTAAGTGGGTGGGAGGAGCTAAGGCTGACTGCATACCTCGCTTGCACATTTTACGAAAAAACCATCCTCGGCTTGTATAAATGCTGGCTGCATGCTCTGTTTGCAGATTCTAAGGTGTTTCTTATTGCATAAAGAGCCTCTGCTTTCATCTTCACCCAGGGAAACGTGTTGAAGAGGGAGACACTGAAGGAACTTGCCCCCATTGCTCTCCTTCAGCTCAGCTCACTTAGGTCATATTTTCCTCTCGTGGCGAACCAGGTTCGTATTTTGTCTGGACGCAACGCACTGGCATTCGTCCTGCTCGCCAAAGCAAATAGCTGCAGCAGATTGAGCAAAAAATGAAGGGCTGAAATGAAGGTGGGAGGACTGGGAGACATATTGTCTATGGTTCTGATGCATCCTCATTTGTTGGTGGAAAGGCTAAGTATTTTGAAGGTATTTCACAGAAATAGGGTAATGTTAACCGCCACTAGGTTTTGCTCAGTAGGCTTTACTGGGTCAGTGCCTTTACTGGGAGAAAAAGTCCCAGTCCCCCACCCCCATTTTTGTCTGGCTGGAGCTACGGAAAAAATGACATCGTAGATGCTGGAAAACTGTTTGCAGACACGGCTTCACGGGCTAGCAGGCTTAGGGAAGAACATACTCACTTTGGAGAATAATGTAGTCGTGTGAAGAGCAGGCGTCTTTGTGTCATGTATAGAAGGACACGCTGGTATGGCCGAATGTTGCATGGAAACTTTTGAAGTACATTTCAGGCTTGAAGTACATTTGAGACTTAATTTAAAACAGGATGACACGGGCAACCTTTACAAGAGGTAAAACCAAAGAGCTCCACCTCCTCTGCCTCAGAAATAATAAACATGCCATCTGAGAACCACATGAAGGACCAAAGACCCCCTTTCCTGCTGGTCCCAGTCTGCGCCTGACTGTGGGCGGCAGAGTCACACAAGCACAGCTCAGCTGGATCTTCTGAGGAAGACGTCGTTTGTTGAGGTGGCCGGTGTTACACCTTAAAGGGGAAATCAACTGAATTTCAACCATTTAAAATGCTATTAATTGTTTTTGAGTAAATAAGAAATCTTCCTTTTATGTAACACCAAATAGCACCATTTTGTTTTAA
This sequence comes from Brienomyrus brachyistius, assembly GCF_023856365.1. Classification (NCBI taxonomy): domain Eukaryota; kingdom Metazoa; phylum Chordata; class Actinopteri; order Osteoglossiformes; family Mormyridae; genus Brienomyrus; species Brienomyrus brachyistius. Next base: position 21,018,749 of record NC_064555.1, read on the forward strand.
TTAAAAATAATAAATCATGTGACTCTGATCAGGATAAGCAGCTGAAAAATGGATGGATGGATGGATGAATGGATGGATGATAGATGGATGGATGGATGGATGATGAATGGTCTACTTTAATTTTGCTCTCACAATTCATTTTTATAAAACAATTACTTGATATTTAAGGTAATATTTCACATTTTTCAGATTTTAATGTGAAATATTGAATAATTTGTATATTTATTAGATGCCAGGCCTGTAAATCATGCTCGCTCAGCGGGATAAAGCATGCATCATTAAAGTTCCCAAGATACTACGTATTTTGTAAAATCAATTACTGTTTAAATACAAGCAAAATGCTCTGCTCTGCAGTCCTCAGTCTCGATCGTGTTGTGTTTGTTTTGCCAACAGGAATGAGTTTATCCCATTTCCTCGAAACTGACCTTCATTTGCTGTCTACTGAGCTCTTCATTTCTGTGCCTTCATAAATATAACTGTGCCCTGCAGTGTGTTGGCGACTGCCTGGGGTTGGTTCCCTCCGCGACCCCAGTTGGGATTAAGCAGTTTCAGAGGATGGATGGATGGGTGCAGGGGCGCTGCTAAGGATTTTGGGCCCCATGAAAAGAATCTTGACAGGGCCCCCAACTCATTTATTGGGGGTTTCTCTGGGCCCCCTCTCAGTCATGGGCCCCGAGAATCTTCAACGTTTACCCACCCTTTACAGCGCCCCTGGATGGGTGTATGGATGGATAAATATAACTGATGACGTCATTGGTATCACTGGAACCAGGGTTCCTTACAGTCAGCGATTCTTATGCGTGGTTATGCCAGGCACCTTGCAAATCCTTGACAAAGCTGCTTTTGATTTTCACTTAGGGGTGCACTGATATAATTTGGGGTAAAACTTAATTATATACAGTCGAGTATATAAGTTTTAACTCAATTTGCAATTTAAGTATGTGTGTTGATGATGCATTTATTATTTTTATTATTCGATCATTTTATCATTTTAATTTCATACCAGCAATATATAGTTCAGAGAATCACCAGAGGGAGTTTTATACTGGTGGGTACGCAACTTAATAATTTAAATACAAAGGTCTATTTATTGGGGGGGGGGGGGTTAGGGTTAGGGTTAGGGTTAAAGGGGGGGGGGTGAATGAAGCTGAATGAAGCTAAATGAAGCTAAATGAAGCTAAATGAAGCTAAATGAAGCTGACCCCGTTCCTGTACCCCTGGCAGTGAAACAGCAGTAAAAGCCATGCTAATTTAAAAATAATGAATCCAAAGCTACTACCATCTTTAAGGGCCAACAGAAGAATTCATTTAGAAAAAAGAACCAGCTGCATTCAAACTCTGACCTCTTTACTGGAGTGATAATTTTACTGGAGGGTCGATGTCCACATAAACCAAATGGCAGCCGTCTCCTAGCTGTAAACATCGGGGCCCTGCATCTCGCTTTGCCTCCACACTCGCGATAAATGCACCACCGCGATCAGAAGTACCTTCCAGAGCCTGAAGCTGCAGCTTTGGCACGTCTGCCCTTGGCGGGCTTTTCTCCTCCACCACCTGAGATCCTGCTCATATGGCAAAGTCTGCAGGATCCATTATCCTCCATCCAGCGTGTGCCGTAAAGACGACCGCATGAGGAAATGCCGCGGAGAATGCCATTCGTGGAAAATATATCTTAAAGACGGGCCAGAGGCCTGAAGCTCCATTTAAGCAGGCAAAGCCATTACTCAGAAATGCCCACATGGTGTGTGCACCTCAGCACTGTCTTATTTTGGAAGGAGAGATACTGGATGTGTTGATTAAACCTCGATTAAAACAGGTGGCTACCCAGCTAGCGATAAATACACAGTCATTCATTATAACAGCCGGAGGCCATAATTAAATAAGACAGTTTTGCACGCCGGTTGGAGGCTCGCTGCCATTGTTTTGGGAATCATCCGCAGCATTTGAATTCACATCACTCCACGTGTAACTTCAGCCTGAAAAGCGCATAGTTATTCTAGCATAAAGATGGTTTTTTTCCCACAAATGATCAGTTGATTTTACACTCGAAGCGAGCAGATTAGCAACGAAGCTGAAGGTATCTCTTAGTCCTGCTTTGTCCACCAGAAAGCTTCCATCTCTGCTGTTGGGGTATCACTCTAGAGTTTCTCCCTCATCTGCTGAAATATGGGGGAGGGGGGATGGCAAAATGTCAGGGGAGAGATGCAACCACGGAACAGGAATGCGAAGTGGGGAAGGGCGGTGTGCATATGCGTCGCTGCGTTCTGTCCATCCCTTCATCTCCCCTCTGACTCGCTGTTTGTTTACAGCACAGTGCAAGTGGACCCCGCAAGGCCCCCACACTCTCAGATCTCATTGATTCTCTCTCTTTAAACCAGTCATGGTGTCCAGAGCACCCCCAGCTTCACATTTATCACTGAGCTACTTGGAAGAACCCGAAATGAGATTATGCAGATCTGTTAGCCGCCCCAAGACCTGCCGTTTCGATACTGCAGCAGAAGGTATTTGAAATTATTTGGCAGACGGGGAGGAAATGACAAGCGTTAATAAAATATTTTCTATGAGGAGAAAAAGGAGAACTGTAGCCTCCCACCGAAAAGCAAAAAATAAAGGAAAGTTAGAGTTAAGAAACCTGCCAGCAATGGGAGACTGGGAGACGGCAAGATGGAAGAAGTGGGCGGAACCAAGGAGGGTTTCTGTCTCTGAAATCCAGTGTAATATTAATAAAGACGGTAATATCTGGGGCTTGGGTGCGCAGTGGGGAGGAGCCAGAGCGAAAGGCCCCACCCTGGCTTTTATAAAAGGCCCAGCTGCCGTGACAGGACTTTAGGGTGATTCACTTTACGGCCAAATAGTAAAACACCGAGGAATCCAGAGTCGAGACGCCCTGTTACCTTTCTGTGGTACCATCGTTATCAGTCTCCTGTTCTCCTTCCCAAAAAAGCAGAGCCTCTTTCCCCTTTCAGCCTCTCGTGAATTCCCACATGTGTGCTGATATAGCGCCGTGAGCAGCTCCTGTCAGGGCAGAGCAGTTCACAGCTGGATTCACTTAAGGCCCCCTCCTCATGACTGCAGTAATGTGGAAAACGCTCCTGCCTTTTACATCAGTTTCCCTGCTGCTTTTTGGTCCCCAAGCAAAGCAGACCTGGGACGTACATAATATCACCATAGCCGACAGAAGTTATGCGATTAATACGGCGGAAAAAAAATCTAAACAAATAAATAATAAATCCAACCAAATCACAAATCAGTTTTCAGTTAATTCAGTCAGTTAATAGTCTTTCTGTCTATCGAGGGTTATTTTCAATAATCTGTTTTTATAATTGCGGTATCCCCCCACAGTGCTGAGTTTACCAGCATTTTTAATACAACTGCTAGGAACAGCTATTAATGTTGGGATGCTATAGGCCAGCCCTGAAAGCAATTGTCTATTTCAGGCTTTAATTAGTATAGTAGTGAACCCTGAAAATACCTCTTAGCTGGTATCCAAAATTATGTGGAGACGATCTGCCCTTAATTTGAAAAATCCCATCTGGAGCTAAGATATGTCTGTTTAGGTTCTAGGTTCACAGAACACCACGTATCATGCTTCACTATACGGCTGCAGATAGAACAGCTAACAAGGAAAGGGTGTCATCGATAGACAGCTGTGGGTCTAATTAAAAATACATTTAAGGATTTTTAAACAATATCTTCTATTAAGCCTCGTGCCCATTGCTTCCGGGATAGGCTCTGGACCCCCCACGAGCTGGTAGGATAAGCGGTTTGGAAAATGGATGGATGGATGGATTTTCTATTAAGTCCAGCATATTAAGAAGGACAGACTCAACTTGTTGGAACTTAAGACAAGTAAAATATGATTAAGTAAATATATTCATGTATATCTGATTTCATTCTTTTTATTTCATCATAAATGATAAAGGTAAATTAAATTTAAATCATGAATTTGACTGTAAAAAAAAACATTGCCTTCTTTGTAATGCTTGGACAGAAGGTGTTTTTAGTTCAGCTCCATTTTTTTACTGACAATGAAATTCCAAAATAAAATATATTTCATCCCAGTTCAAATCAGAGCTATTTTTCCATAAAGAGAAAGTCTTGAAAAAAAAGCATTCTTTCACTGAAAATATTTCAAGGTATTTAATATGCCATCTTCAGAATTCATTTGGCTATCAAGACATTTCTAGGAACAAAATCCTGAGACTTACAGTTGGCCAGCAATGATCTAAAGGCCATTTCTCACAGGCTTAGACACGAAAGAAGCATCCATGACATGCATATAATACACATATGTTTCTTAAAAAAATATAATGCAATTTTTGCTTAAGGTTTTTACAAAGTTTTAGTTATTGCAGTATACTGTAGTTGAAAATATGCTTCTGCATTAACTCAGTGTTTTGTTTGATATTATTTAGGTAGAAAGTTTAGTCATTTGGTGATAAAAAATCTAATTAAAATGGCAGATTAATCATGGTCGATTAACCAGTCATTCCAAGATGGATTGATTTAATTAAAATATTACATATGCATTTAACTGAAAAGATGAGTATGAATTATTTTGAATGCTATTCAGATTTTTTCTGATATGGCTGATTCTGTGTTTATGTTATGGTTTGAGGCACAATAACCTAAGACTGAAAAGAAATTAATAACAAACTAATTGTTTTTAAGTTGATGATATTAAGAGTTAAGTTCTCTGCATTCCAGAAAGAAGACATAGTTTCTTGGAATTGCAGAAAGGGGAGCTAATGTCACTTCATTTCAGAAAGAGGATCTAGTGTCTCGGCACTGCATGAAAATAATCTAGTGTCCTGGCATTGCAGAAAGAGGATCTAGTGTCTCGGCACTGCATAAAAAGAATCTAGTGCCTCAGCATTGCAGAAAGAGGATCTAGTGTCTTGGCACTGCATGAAAAGAATCTAGTGCCTCAGCATTGCAGAAATACGATCTAGTGTCTTGGCACTGCATGAAAATAATCTAGTGTCCTGGCATTGCAGAAAGAGGATCTAGTGTCTCGGCACTGCATAAAAAGAATCTAGTGCCTCAGCATTACAGAAAGAGGATCTAGTGTCTTGGCACTGCATGAAAAGAATCTAGTGCCTCAGCATTGCAGAAATACGATCTAGTGTCTTGGCACTGCATGAAAAGAATCTAGTGTCCTGGCATTGCAGAAAGAGGATCTAGTGTCTTGGCACTGCATGAAAAGAATCTAGTGTCCTGGCATTGCAGAAAGAGGATCTAGGGTCTCGGCACTGCATAAAAAGAATCTAGTGCCTCAGCATTGCAGAAATAGGATCTAGTGTCTTGGCACTGCATGAAAAGAATCTAGTGCCTCAGCATTGCAGAAATACGATCTAGTGTCTTGGCACTGCATGAAAATAATCTAGTGTCCTGGCATTGCAGAAAGAGGATCTAGTGTCTCGGCACTGCATAAAAAGAATCTAGTGCCTCAGCATTGCAGAAAGAGGATCTAGTGTCTTGGCACTGCATGAAAAGAATCTAGTGCCTCAGCATTGCAGAAATACGATCTAGTGTCTTGGCACTGCATGAAAAGAATCTAGTGTCCTGGCATTGCAGAAAGAGGATCTAGTGTCTTGGCACTGCATGAAAAGAATCTAGTGTCCTGGCATTGCAGAAAGAGGATCTAGGGTCTCGGCACTGCATAAAAAGAATCTAGTGCCTCAGCATTGCAGAAATAGGATCTAGTGTCTTGGCACTGCATGAAAAGAATCTAGTGTCCTGGCATTGCAGAAAGAGGATCTAGTGTCTCGGCACTGCATAAAAAGAATCTAGTGCCTCAGCATTGCAGAAATAGGATCTAGTGTCTTGGCACTGCATGAAAAGAATCTAGTGTCCTGGCATTGCAGAAAGAGGATCTAGTGTCTCGGCACTGCATAAAAAGAATCTAGTGCCTCAGCATTGCAGAAATAGGATCTAGTGTCTTGGCACTGCATGAAAAGAATCAAGTGTCCCGGCATTGCAGAAAGAGAATCTAGTGTCTCAGCACTGCAGGAGAAGAATCTAGTGTCTCTGCACTACAGGAAAAGAATATAGTGCCTGGGCATTGTAGATATAGGATCTAGTGTCCAGGCATTGCAGAATGGGGCTCTAGTGTCTTGGCATTGCCGAAAGAGGATCTAGTGCATCTGCATGGCAGGAAACGAATCTAGTGCCTTTGCATTGCAGGAATGAATGTAGTGCCTCAGCATTGCATAAATAGGATCTAGTGTCCCAGCACTCCAGAATGAGGATCTTGTGTCATGGCATTGCAGAAAGAGGATCTAGCATCTCGTCACTACAGGACAAGAATTTAGTTCTTCAGCATTGCAGAAAGAGGATCTAGTGTCTCAGCGTTGCAGAAATAGGATCTAGTGTCCTAGCATTGCAGAAAGAGGATCTACTGTTTTTAGCATTACAGGAAGAGGATCTAGTGCCTCGGCATTGCAGAAAAGGGATATAGTGTCACTCCATTGCAGAAAGAGGATCTTATGTTGCTGCATTGGAGAAAGAGGACCTAGTGTCTCAGCATTCCAGAAGTAGGATCTAGTGTCTGGGGCGTGACCTAGTCCTCTGCACAGTCCCCGCCCCACTCGACCTCACACCAGCTCACCCTTTTTGCCCCATTGCTAGTGACCAGCCAGCCTGAACCTTATCGCTAACCCCCATGAGCAATGGCCAAGGGCCTCAAATGTGTTTCCTTTTAGACAGCTAGCTCTTTGTACATTAATTTCTTTTATTGACTTCTAAGGAGTAAGGAGTAATTTCCAAGGAGTAATTTCCTCCTGTGAGTCCTATGGATTTACGGGCCTACGTCTGTTGGAACAAACACCTATTACATGCGACAACTTTAACTTTGCTTAATGAAACTGGATCAACGCATCGACATTTTAGGTCTTTTTATTTTTGCTTTAGCCCTTTTGAATGACCAGCAATTGCAGGCCACATTCGTTTAACATAAGCTACTGCTTTAATGCCACATGTCTTCATCCATAACCACAAGGCAAGCTAAAATAGGCCCCTAGCCTTACACTCCCTCCGGCCCCTAAGTGGCACTGTACAGTGCTTTAGGATGTCTGCAAACCAAGGACAGAGCTAGATACTAATTACGATTTGGACTGCAGACTCAAGTGACATTGTGTGAAGATATTTTCAGGAGTTTTATAATGCGTTTGCTGACCAGACTGTGAGTCATGTGGATTCTGAAACACACTAAGTATGTGTTCGGAAGATGCGAGGGTGTTCCCTCCTTTGATTATTTAAGCCAAGCACAGCCGTCCGCTAGCCTTCGCTCGGCTGCGTGTATGTTGCCTTTGGGCGAGTCCCCCCACAGTGTTTAGCAACATCCCACTGAAACGAACCCATCGAATTTGACCTGAAACGTCCAACAAGCGTCGGCGAATTTTGTTTTTCGCTAAGGTGGCGTGCTCCACATAAGCAGGCTTCCCCCTTTTCCGAACACTCCTGTTGGCCGTGTATCTGTAGTTAATCATTTCCATGAAAGGTTCCAGATTCCAGGGCCCTACCACACCAAGCAGTATTTGTAGACTCATTTTTATATCCAAGCCCTCCCCTCCCCCACGCTCAGTGCAGGACTATTTAAACTCCACCCCTCGCCTTTTTTTTGTGAGGTGAAATAAAGAAAATATGCACGACTGAAATGACAAGCAGATGTCAAGGCCTCCAGCACGTTGGAGGTCATTCTCAGTGCTGGATGGATTGCTATAAGTCGGCCACATAGAGTAAAGGAGTGTCACTAAACTATTTGCAGTTTACAGATAATCCTTTTGGAGTTTATAGGTGGCCTGCTGAGTTGTCAACTCAGAAATGACCCAATATACCCTAAAGAAACATTTCATTAGATGATATGCTTATTTAGTGTTGCTTCTAATCTCTGCTAACACTTAACTCTAACCCAGAATGCATTTATGCTTAACTCGTGTGCTTTTAATGATTACTCTCGAATGTTTCAGGTATATTGCATTTTTGCAATGTGTTTCGTAATGTATCGCTGCTCCGTATCTCACTGCCGTCTCTTCTGTCTCTCTGCTGCCGTCTTCCCTCAGACTTGACGAATTGTATGGAAAGTTCATTACCGAAGGGTCCAGCCAGTAAAAGGATATGTATCTGCCTGCAAGCACAGCCTGTAATTTCAAAACCTCAGGTTCCCCAGACTTTGTGTGTGCGTGTGTGTGTGTGCGTGTGTGTGTGTGTGCGTAACTTTTTTTTTCTCCTGACTGCCGTCAGTGAAACGAGTCCTAAATTAGGGAGCGGGTGCTCCTCCTGTCTAATAGCCTGCTTCCACAGGCCTGGCTCCGCCAAGTGCTAAACGGCTCACATCAGTCGGAGCTCAAACGACCCCAGAATTCACCTTCTTCATGTGCAACTGAGCTCAGCAGAGATACTGCAGACAAAGAGTTTCTAAAGTGAAGATGAAAAGTGCAACACTGTCTTAAGCATGGCTAAGATTTCATAGAAGAAACCCAGAGCTTTTCCTTATTTACACTTTAAAAGTGCCGGCTAGCAATGTTTTCTAGGGTCTATTGAGGGTCATTTTCAATGTCTATGCTCCCAAATCCATTCACTATGAACGTTGTCCTTCAACAGACACTCATTTGATTTAGTCATTTTTATAAACAAACAAAAAGAAGACGTGTAAAATACTAAAGCCAACTTTTTTATAATAAAAGAAATTCTTCCACTACACTATCATCATAATTGTTTCATGCAAAACTTCCGTGCAGAAACGAAGAGCTCCACAGCACGCAGCAGAAAAATGCTACTTGTGAAGTACTTTCCCTGGGCGTGTCAGTCTGGCAGTGACCAGAGTGCATCGGAGTTCGCTTTCCCTAACCTCGAAATTCTGAGAATGGTCTGCTCCATGCTTCAACATAGATATTATTCATCTGGGGCATCTTCTGGGGGAGGGGGTTATCACTAGCCGACCCTCCTCCCCAGTAAAGATCTTTTTTCCATCACCCATATTACCGGTTTTTACTTACTGACAAAGTAAAATAAAGCGGTGAACTTTGCCGGGGAGTAGGGGCAGTGGTGAAGCTTGCATAGGGGTCCACATAGACTTTAAGGCCCTGATTTTCACAAGGACTTTAGGGCCCTGATTTTCACAAGGATTTTAAGGCCCTGATTTTCACAAGGATTTTAAGGCCCTGATTTTCACAAGGATTTTAGGGCCCTGATTTTCACAAGGACTTTAGGGCCCTGATTTTCACAAGGACTTTAAGGCCCTGATTTTCACAAGGACTTTAAGGCTATAATTTTCACATGGACTTTAGGGCTCTGATTTTCATAAGGACTTTAAGGCCCTGATTTTCACAAGGACTTTAAGGCTCTAATTTTCACAAGGACTTTAAAGCCCTGATTTTCACAAGGACTTTAAGGCTCTGATTTTCACATGGACTTTAAGGCTCTAATTTTCACATGGACTTTAGGGCTCTGATTTTCATAAGGACTTTAAGGCCCTGATTTTCACAAGGACTTTAAGGCTCTGATTTTCACATGGACTTTAAGGCTCTAATTTTCACATGGACTTTAGGGCTCTGATTTTCATAAGGACTTTAAGGCCCTGATTTTCACATGGACTTTAAGGCTCTGATTTTCACATGGACTTCAGGGCCCTGATTTTCACAAGGACTTTAAGGCCCTGATTTTCACATGGACTTTAAGGCTCTAATTTTCACATGGACTTTAGGGCCCTGATTTTCACATGGACTTCAAGGCTCTAATTTTCACATGGACTTCAGGGCCCTGATTTTCACATGGACTTTAAGGCTCTGATTTTCACATGGACTTTAGGGCCCTGATTTTCACATGGACTTCAGGGCCCTGATTTTCACATGGACTTCAGGGCCCTGATTTTCACAAGGACTTTAAGGCTCTGATTTTCACATGGACTTCAGGGCCCTGATTTTCACAAGGACTTTAAGGCCCTGATTTTCACATAGACTTTAAGGCTCTGATTTTCACAAGGACTTTAAGGCCCTGATTTTCACAAGGACTTTAAGGCCCTGATTTTCACAAGGACTTTAAGGCCCTGATTTTCACAAGGACTTTAAGGCCCTGATTTTCACAAGGACTTTAAGGCCCTGATTTTCACAAGGACTTTAAGGCCCTGATTTTCACAAGGACTTTAAGGCTATAATTTTCACATGGACTTTAGGGCTCTGATTTTCATAAGGACTTTAAGGCCCTGATTTTCACAAGGACTTTAAGGCTCTAATTTTCACAAGGACTTTAAGGCTCTAATTTTCACATGGACTTTAGGGCTCTGATTTTCATAAGGACTTTAAGGCCCTGATTTTCACATGGACTTTAAGGCTCTGATTTTCACATGGACTTCAGGGCCCTGATTTTCACAAGGACTTTAAGGCCCTGATTTTCACATGGACTTTAGGGCCCTGATTTTCACATGGACTTTAAGGCTCTAATTTTCACATGGACTTCAGGGCCCTGATTTTCACATGGACTTTAAGGCTCTGATTTTCACATGGACTTTAGGGCCCTGATTTTCACATGGACTTCAGGGCCCTGATTTTCACATGGACTTCAGGGCCCTGATTTTCACATGGACTTCAGGGCTCTGATTTTCACATGGACTTCAGGGCTCTGATTTTCACATGGACTTCAGGGCCCTGATTTTCACATGGACTTCAGGGCCCTGATTTTCACATGGACTTCAGGGCCCTGATTTTCACATGGACTTCAGGGCCCTGATTTTCACATGGACTTCAGGGCTCTGATTTTCACATGGACTTCAGGGCTCTGATTTTCACATGGACTTCAGGGCCCTGATTTTCACATGGACTTCAGGGCTCTGATTTTCACATGGACTTCAGGGCTCTGATTTTCACAAGGACTTTAAGGCTCTAATTTTCACATGGACTTCAAGGCTCTGATGTTCACATGGACTTCAAAGCCACCAGCCACAATTTTCATTGTGCTGCCGACGACAATCAGACGCACGGCAAAGAGAGATTCTGAGAGGCGTTTTGCTGGCACCGAACGTGCCCAGTCATCAGAGTGCCACCCCCATCTCTGTATTCCGCTTACAAAGTGTGTTTCTCTGTGACACTCATCTCAGAAGAGTGAACCTCTTAGTGCTACATCACATACTTATCCTGACCTTCAACAGCAGATAACCAGCTTTATGGACTTGAATTCTGCAAATGGATACAAAGAAATACAGTCAAACTCATAGCAAATAAATTTATAGTATTTTCACTATTTGTGTACCTTAATAAGCAAGAAAATGTCATATCTTTGATAAATCAAATTAACATCCTCTAGCAGTTATAACAGCAGAGAAAATTCAAGGCATTCTTTCTACAAGGGACATTAAATCCTTCTTTGTTTTTTGGGATGAAACACTTAATTAGTGCATTTAAAGTTAAATGACAGCCTAAAATGTGACTATGCCATCACCGCACAACCAGTTAAAAGGATGTCAGACATGCACTGTTACATACTCTCCATGTCATAAAGGAAACTTATATTTTCATTTATAGTTGTTCAACTTTCCAATGCTTAACAAGAATAACAATTTTATGCAGTTTATGAAATAAATGGAAAAGTGGTAAAAACCTGTCGCGTGCAAAAAAGCCTTTTGACTGGTATTATATAATCTATGTCATGTAAGTTACTGTGGTTATTCAACTAAATAAAGGTGACTCAGCTTTGTATCAATGTGGCCTTTTTATTACCTAAGCAGGTATAAAAATGTATAGATAGTTACTCAGCCCTTTTGTTACAGGGCTGCCAACTATAGTCAGCTGGCTGCAGTGAGATTTTCCAATATGAGACAAGCCTGCACACACATGTACATGTACTGTACGTGAGACTTTTATTACCTGGTAAATTTTCTGTATGGTTTGCAAACTACCCCAATGCTTTTGATGCAGACAATTTTAGGCTTATAATGGAATAACATGGATTTGCCGTAAGACTGAGAGCCTGAAAGCAGGAGGGTCACGCCAGATGCATGAGAATCGGCAGCCCTGCTGTCATATACTTAGTGCCTTCGGCTTATTAAGATTAGCTGGGTTTCCTGAAGACGGCTAGTGGAGCAATGATGAATACGAACTACACTTCCATTCCACAGAGGCCTGACCTCCAGCGCATTCAAACGCACGAGTTCAGCTGGAAGGCAGGTGTACACATGAACATGACTGGCTGTGCGCTGCACTCCTGCAGCCGCCCTGTTCCAGGACATTGTGTGAAAACACAAGGAAGCCAGTCGGAGGTCAGCAGCACCAATCGGATGGAAGCACATCTGGAATCTGACGAATGGCAGAGCTCTGCTGCTTAACCGGGAAACAACTGTGGAAAACAGATTTGTGTAAAATGGCCGACGCAACCCACTCAGTTGTGTGTGTGTGTGTGTGTGTGTGTGTGTATGTGCATTTTTCCTCTGTGGTTCTGAACTCCGCCGTTTAGCAGAAAGAGAGGAGAGTCAGAGTGAGTACTAAGAAAACCAAATCCTTCTGCAGGCCCTGGAGCCTGGGCCCTGTTTAAGAGATGAACCTCTGAGCCGATCTGCCCAACACACTTATATAATCTATCCATGCGGCAAACAGCAGTGATATATTACCAGCAAAGCATTATGTTATTCTCCACATTATACTACCTATGCTGGTATAGCTGTTGTACCATTTTGTCAGTGTGATTCAAAGTATCTTTATTGTGGATGGATGGATGGATGGATGGATGTACAGACAGATGGATGGATGTAAATTATGACATTATTATAATAGCTAAACAACGTAATGGTTTGTATATGCTTGGTTATTTAATGAATAATGTAAATTTATAAAGGCACCGTCCATGTTTAAAACATTGAGCCATCATTTCTGTCATGTTAAATTTCATATGAAATATGCTGTAATCATGGGGGGAGTCTGTCCCCCTGTTGTTCTTAAAAATATATTTATTTCCTACAGTTATATTAATCACATTATATTAATGACATTCTGGATCAAGAAAGAGTTTTAATTTCACAATAAGAAAAATCAATGATGATATAACAGATTTCATTACAATGAATTTCATAACATTTAGACAGTTACGTCGGCTGGCTTTGAAATCGTGGTCCTGTTATAATCATGGGCCACATATTTTGATACATAAATCGACAGGCATCCATTTTTTATTTCTTACGGCCTGGACGGTCTCCCCACCTGGCAAGCTGGACGTATTCGCATCTGCAGAGAACCATACCAGAGCCCTCATTTTGAGAGGTTAGTCTTTGATTCAGATCGGAATCGTTCTCTATGTTTTTTTGCTTGAGACACTTGCTGATGCAGCCTGTTCCCCAGCATCCCCACCGCACCGTTTCCTGTTAATCTGCTCTTCAGTCCCCTCTCTAGTATTGATGAATATTCCTGCTTATTACACAATAGCCGCCTGCAAATGCTGCTTCAAAGTGCTTTCCTATCTACCGTGGCATATTACTGCTGCTACATATTTTCCTTTTTATTAAAACAAATAAAAGTGAGTAGTGTAATGCATGGGACATCTTCCGGTGTTCGCGTTAATCAATGCTTGTTTTTCACAAAGCAGTTTTTCCAGCCTTTCTCGTGCCGAATGCTGGTCTCCCTGATAAACATGTGCTCCTCATAACATTCTGAACTGTAGCCATCCTTAAAACATTTCTTTTTGCCTGTTCTCTCGACTCCGTCTTACAGCAACCCCAGGCAAGATGTTGGCTTGGGCCGTCTGGATAGCTGAGCAGTGACTAATATGTTTCTGGCGTACAGCAGTGTGGGGGGGGTGGGGGGAGTTCAGTACACATGTAGAAAACAAGGGCTGAGAGGCTATTCTTAAGCGTAATATCTCCTTTTTCAAGGTGAATTTAGCGGTTTGTACCTGGGATCAGCAGTCTGCTAAATGCATGGGACAGGCTGGGGGATGACAGGTCCACTGTGGCCGAGGGCCTATTTGCATGGGAGAGGCTGTGGGGTGACAAGTCCACCGTGGCCTGAGGGCCTATTTGCATCGTAGGCAGAAATTTCATTTTTAAATTCAGCAAAACCACCCTCTGAACCAAGATGGAAGATAAATTGCTATTTTCAAAGCAAATGAAAAAGTATGCTTTCTTTTAAAGTACCCTTTCATTTACACCAAACATTATTTCAGACCATTTCCCATTAATGAGTAGTAAAACCGACAAAGACAGCTTGCATTCAGATTGTGTTGCTGCCGCTCACTGTCACTGGCCGAGTGTCGATCACCTTCCCTGTTTCGTCGCACATGGATCTGAGTTCCCCTGCATGCACCTTTACTGGGGAGTTTAAACGCATGAAATGGAAGCATCAATGCTCTTATCCTACAGTGATATTATAATTAGTAGCAAATACCACAAGTTTACTTATTTAAAAAAATCTACCTGGTACAAAAACAAATATCCATCAATAATGTGTGCCCGGTGGCAGGCAGAGTTCTGGAATTCTGAATATATAATTTACAGTTAGGCTGGGATGTATTTTTGAGAATGTTACGTCAAGCATCACCTTAGACTTGGCCAGGCAAGAGGATCCCTGGCTTCATTGTTCCTGTTTCCATATTTAAAAAAATATATATTATTTAGAAGTTGTTTTTCTGTGGGAACCAAAACAAAAGATGTTCCCAAGCTTCCATGTTTTGCAAGGAACAGCAAAAATACCCCCAACATTCTGTTATTTTTCTCTTCACAGACACCCCCATCCCAGTAACCAGTTTGGTAACAGGACACTTTGCATGCAACTCATTGTATTAAAATGAGTGAAATCCAAGGGTAGATTTCTATTAATAATGATTTTTCAAAGGGCAGCCTAACATCAACCCAGCCTCAACAATCAGGAATTACATCCATTCCTGAAATTTCAGAGCGGATTTCACGTTATAGATTTTTATTTCCTCAACTGGGGAATTAAAAACTTGGAGACACACTACAGACACTGGCCTGGATTCAATTATACGCAAACTATGCTTAGTCTTCTAGAACACAAAACACAACAGGGGCTTTTCGTACTTTTGACCAGAACTTTGGTATCTTCGAATGTGATTCTGCGGCTCACTGGCACACAATTAAAAAGTGAGCGCGGAAAAAGCACACAGGCATTTTCCTGCGAAGCAAGCTGGCTGGGTGTATTCAGACCGATCTGTGTCATGACCATCGTGGCAAAGGAGACCCATCTGGGGTCGGTCTGTGTGGGGGAGGGGTGGGAGGGGGGCTGAGTGGGAGGGGGCAGTGAGAGTCATGGAGGTGCTACGTAATCATTAGAGCATAAGCAAAGCGGCTGTACTGTTTATGTGCTGTAATGATCACATCCCCTACGACTAACCCTTCCCTCCCTGGCCAGTAGATGCTGCTTTTCCACTCCTACTTCCTCATAATGATTTACTTCTCTTCAGATTTCAGTACTTTGGTGCAATATTGTGCTAAATTGGCTATATGCTAATTTGTAGCCAGTTGTGTGTCAGCAGATTGTTGTAATATTTATTGTTATGAATGTGTAACTGTGGTACCTGTAGTCACATCAACCCTAATCCCAGCATTTGGGATACCATCCTGAAAATACTTTTAAAATGTTCTACACCGTTGTTTTCCACTTCAGTGTTACTCGTATCTTGTTAGTTGAATGAAATGCCAGATTCCAGTCCATACAAGCAGGAATATTCAAACTCCATAAACTCTTTTGGGCTTTAATGGCAAGAAGCAAGTTCACAAATTGTGCATTTTTGAGATTTTTTGCAGGAAGCGCCGTATGGCATAATTTTCCAATCACTGCAAGAATTAATTGTATGTTTAAAACAATGACAAATTTGACATAATGTGAAATTTATGAATCTGTGATTAATTTCGTTCATTTGCACTGTGGGTTCTGGTAGACTCTGAGGTGGCGTGCCCCTCCGGTTTGAAGCTGCACAAGATGAAATGCCTGGCCTAAAGACATGTCGAGTCCTGCTTCCAGGTAAGCTTCGCTTTGGAGAGAAAGAGAGCTGAAATTAGATCTCACTCACACCTGTCCTTTGCACACTTACTCCAAACCGTCTGCGGCAGAATCTTTCAAATTCCAGCACAAATTGGGGTTTGCCCCAGATTATCTTATTGCGATTTTCACAATATACCCCTCAAAACTGAACCGTGCTGTCATATCAATAAGCATCGGCCCTGATTGTGTTTAATGGGATGCTGTATGTCAATATAGCGTCCAATAATAACATATCAATACAGTCATAAATTGCATTACATATTACGACCTGCCTCATTTTTTTGCGAAAAACTCATAATTTGTATGATTTTCTGAAATATTAATATAACAATATTTTTTCCTTTTATAAAACTTGATTCATTTGAACCCTCAATTCTAAACACAATGTAAATATTTTATGAAAAATACAACGATTTCGGCGTATTATGTAATAAAACATAAAGACAATATGACATATATAACGGTATAAAATATCAAATTAATATATATATTAAAGTATAAAATATATAAATGCCCTAATATCCTTTTCAACGAAAAGTTTTCTTTTTGTAAATCCGACTTATTTCTTTTCGGATCAGGGTTATTCTCGCGCGCACAATCAGAAGCCGGAGTCGCTGGACGGGTGACGGCGACGCTCCTCTAGCAGCTGGACAGCTCCTGCAGTCCGAGCCGGAGAAGCGAGCCTGAGCCACATCCCCATCTGATGAGACCGGAGAAGTCGGAGAAAAAAAAAATAAAAGCTTTTCCCTTTTTAACAGAACGGTACTGTCCACGTCCTCAAAAGAATGGATCTAATTAAAACGTTGCCTTCGTCATCACAGTCCATCCATTGGCAAAGGTCTTGGAGGAGGCTGGAGATAAAGCACCACATGACCATATGAAGTTGTTCTGGGATGGGAGTCATCTAGGATTTCTCTGCTCCTATTGGGCCAGAGGCTGATCCTTGACACGCAGACAAAGGACCCTCCTGCCGTATAAATAGAGCAGAATTGACTTTATTATTCTAGCATCACGGCAGCAGGTTTCTGCTCATTTGGAGTTACTCTTGTCACCAGAACTGTATGTCTACTTGAAGTAGTAAAAAAAAGAGGCACTGCAGCACAAGGAGTCTGCATGTCTGACTAGACATGCTCAGCTTTGTGGATACTCGGATTTTGTTGCTGCTTGCAGTAACTTCATACCTAGGATCATGCCAGTGTAAGTCTGAAATGTGCTTTTGTGTTACGAAGGATTTCAGGGTTTTGTGATGTAACTCTGAGGGATCTGTCTGCGCATAAGCTTGTGTTGATTCTGGGGGACTTGATTGAAAATGTCCAGGACAACTCTGGTTCTGAGGTCTTCCTGTCGCAGCCCGTATAAAAAAAACAGATGGATTCACGTTTTTCACGGATTTTTCATTTGTTCAGAGGATACAAGTTCCTGTAAATATTGATACCTTTGAAATGAGAGACGGGACGTTGAATAACAAATCCTGGTTTTGAGTGTTAAGAACAGTGGAAATGTTAGGATGAAAAGTTTAGGTCTAATGACATTTCTTCCAAGCGATTAAAAGTTTTGGGCGTTGTACCCCTTGCCTGCAGCCCGAAGGGGATGCTTTTTATTATACCGTTACTGAGAAGTGCCCCCTGGTGGCAGCTTCACTAAGAAGTAAATTTAGCAAATTAAACCTTAGGCTAATAAATCAGAGTAACTTTATCGTTACATATATCTTTATAAATGTAGCATACATACATTTACGATATATTTTCTTAGAATCCCTTAAAATGTGTTTTAGTACTATTCTTGTTTGTGTTCTTAATTATATTTAGGACTAAACGTGTAGAAGTAGAATTGGCATAAGACAATTGGCTAGCAATAGATCTGACGTGTCCTTTTAAAATTATTTTAGAATTATTACATTTATAACAACTTATATAACAACTCAAGGTGATTTGAATTGTTTTAATAGCGCCACCTGGTGGCTAAATAGGAATATCGTATAAATGCCACCTCACCGTCTCTTTTAACTCTTCAAAGCACTTGCTTAGCCTACTTTCCACATTATGTAATATTCATTGTTATGAATTTTAGAAATTGATATAAAGCTTATTGTATAAAATGTATGAATGTCGTTTTTTTCTCTTTTTTATCATTTTGGTGATTTATTCATTTTGGTGGTTTTCCTCCAAACAATTATAGGTAGCATAACCGTAATATTATGGGATATGTCTAAATACGGTGGTGACCTAACCATAGATCCAAGCACAGTATCCCTGGCCTGTTATTAAGTGTTAGCCGGAGGATGTGATGTCTTTTCTTTTTAAAGAGAGTGAGTAGCGCTAGACGCTGATTAACCTCTGTGAAGATGTTGTTTAGTGTTTAATTGTACTTGGCGGCTCCACAAAGATCCATGAAATTTCCTTACCACTATTTCAAGCCTTGGATTTGCGCAGATGCTGCTCACTCCTGGAGTCTTTCTGAAGTCCCGAATTAACCCTCGCAGACCCAGAGTTTAAACCTCTAAACTGAAAACAGACAAAGGAGTTAACAGGGCAGGCCTAGACACAAATAGTCTTCTTTTGATTTTCTAAGCCGTGCTGAATAATAGCAAGAAGCCGCACGCCGAGTCATGTTCACGGGACAATGAGCTGAATCCTGGCAGCGAGGATGCCGAGATGTTGACGTCTATGACAGCCAGCTGTCTCTGCCATTAATCATTCCTCTGATTCCTTGCTCCTGTAACTTGTCTAGCTTAACACATTTTGACAGCAATATAGATATTATTGAATAGAACAGCTGGCAACCTGGAGGTTAAGAATACAGATTACCAAGCTGACGCATCAAATCCCAGAGGGCAGAGAGCATCTGCCAAACACCTAATGACTCGTTTTTGCAACTGGTCTAGTTATGTTTATATACAGCTAGTGTGTGGAAACTAACCAGGAAATGAGTCACATGAGTCAGTTTTGTCTTAATGCATTTTTTATTGAAAATGTTATGTTATAGCTTTTAAATAATGAAAATAAGCATAATGTTGTAACTGACTTTGTGCATTTCATTTCTATCAGTGTTATGTCACATATTAAATGACATTTTCCCTTCTCTTCTCTCCTCACATTCATTTTCACAGTGAGACGGGTTAGTACATCAGAGATCATTTTACTTATGAGAATATCATGGCTGAAATGCATTTACCTTTGCTCACGTCTGTCCTTTTGGAATCAGTCCATTGTGATATTCAGTGGCCGATTCTTGCAATCTCAGCAATGAAAGCACTGAAGAAGAAGAAAATTCTGGCCAGCTGCCTTTCTTGCCATGTAGGAGAAAAGCAAATGCTGATTGGCTACAGCGAGTGTCAGTAAACTGAAGTACCACCCACTGATCGTGTCCCTGAGGGTGGGACCAGGCATTTTGAAAAGAATACACCGGACCTTCTAATATGAAATGCCTTGATGGAGATTGCAGAAAACTGTTTATTTGAATATCACAAAAGACTAGTAACAAATTGCAGCTTATAAAGGGGCAAGATACATTTCTGCATGGTTAAGCGACGCATTGCTGCATATGAGTTTTCTAGATTCAGCCACATACGTATTACCCGGGGGTCTCTGACTCTGGTCCTGGGGGGCTACCGTCCAGGAGGTTTTCTATCCTAACTGGTTTCTGATGAGCCACACCTGCTCTCAGGTGAATATCAGGAACAGGTGTGGCTCATCAGAAGCCAAGTGGGACAGAAACCCTACTGGACGGTAGCCCTCCAGGACCGGAGTTGGAGACTCCTGGTGTAACCTATATATCATGCCCCTTGAGGTGTATTTCTGTAATTATATTTGCTTTGGCCTGTACCTGCATATGGCTATAAATACCCAGAGTTTTATTCTGTGCAATGCGATTAATGCATGCATGCTTTTTTGGGTACAAACAGGCTTGCATGGTGAAAGGCGTACATTGCATGTGACAATGGTAAATAACAAGCCAGCATATTCCGTTACATAAGAAATGGGCAAATTAAAACAAGTCACAGTTGTTTCTTTGCCTTTCCTAATAGGATGGATTGATGGTGAGCATTTCTTATGTACAACACAATATGTGAAATATGGCTTGAAAGATAGTAAATATCGTTATGGTGTTGGGGGTATATCATGCGGCCCAAACTAGTATTATGATTGGATATTCCATTTTACCTCCAGTAACTCTAAATCTGAAAGATTTTATGTTTACTGTTGAGGGTAGGATAGCCGCAATATATGAAGTAAATTATGTTGATTAAATGCAGTTCAATTCAAATGAGCAACAGGATGCTACTGAATTTTAACGCATTGGCTGCAGCATGCTAGCATTTAGTCTCTGAACCACAATATGGATTTCATACATTTTTGTTCTTTCTTCTTTATGTGCCATAATGTTCTCTTTTTAATCTAATTATGTATAATTATCCTCTGCAGGGTCCCCGTGGGGACAAAGGTCCTGTAGGTGACAGGGTAAGCATGCAAAAGCCCATTTGCACAATCGCATTACAAGCGAATGAATCATAGCTTGGAATTGTGTCCTTAGTTGATCTCAGCCTGGGGGAAATGTACTCGATTAGGCGTAGCTTAGTCGCGTTTTGTGAGACCTGCAGTGCTATTGGCAGTAACTTAGTAAATGCCTGTGAAATACAGTCCCAGAAAGGACATAAACACACTTAGATTGAGATGATCTTTTCAAGGTTCTAAACAAAAATTGGTTCCACGCCATTGCCTTAACACTGAGCTCTGTCTTTCAAGCTGAGCTTTATAATTGGCTAATTATGTAGCTGAGAACTCGAGTATGTTACGGTTCTTACTTCTGTAGAGTACTGCATTATACTTTTTTGTTCAATAAATCATTGGATTTGCGGATGTGTATTGCCTCAAAATATGCTATAAAAAATATTTATTAGCATATAGAGCAGACTATGGCGATGGATGTTGGTCGCTAAATTCACCACAATGTTTATTTCAGAAAGGAGCTTTAATCACAGGCCTAAAGCAGAAGGAGTTCTGATCATATTGCCTTGGATGTTCTTAAGGTCATTGCTTGTGCACTTCTGCCGTTTAGGGTCCTCAAGGCCCAAATGGAAAAGATGGCAGACCCGGAGATGCTGGCCCTGCTGGCCCCCCTGGCCTCCCTGGCCCCCCCGGCCTAGGCGGAGTGAGTATTTGCAATATGGAGCTTTTACATACAAAAAGGCGTCAAGTGTCTGGATGTAGTCTGCAAAATAAGTAACATATTGTACCGTCCAAAAGAGAATCCCAAGAGCGACCTCTCTGTTTTACCTTTGCTTTTCATCATGTTTAATATGATTATTGTACAAAACAAAACAAAAAATTGTGGGCATGATAAAGAGTTGAGACTCATCCAAGCCTCTGCTGTATCAATAGGGATAATTGTTATTAATTGCTCTAATTTGGACTGTTGCCTATTTTGTGTTTACACTGTAAACCCCTTTGATAGTCATGACAGCTTCTTGACAGCTAGCACTGCGCTGACCTTTATGAACTGGAAGTAGAATTGCTTTTGGCAAGGTCATCACATCCGGTTCACTGTTATTGCCTTTTCCTGTCCTCCATAAGTTCCAGGCCCATCATAATTTGTGACGTGAAGTTTTAGCTGTTTACATCAGCAGTACAATCCTTCCTAAAACTTGGTGCTAGTATATTAATAGGTTTAGGATTGAAACCCAAGTTATGAATGAACCAAACAGGTGGATTTCCTCAGCAAACCATCCAGACACCAACATTATATTATGTCATGACATTACAACTGCGTTTTGTGGGCAGGATCACTGGAGGGCCAGAGCTTATTCCAGGTAGCACAGGGTGCAGTGCAACCTACTCAGCCACCGTAACACTGACTCTAGTCCTGTACTTATTATTCCGACCATTTTATTTCTGTCTTTAACCCATCATCTAATTCGGGGACTGTGTTTGTAGGGTCGTAGGTCTGAAGGTTAATGTGATTTTTTTTTTTCAAAAACATTTTTAAAGCGATTTATAAAAAGTAATATTTTCATAAAGTTGTGCTTCTGTAACATAGGATGTTGATGGGTGCAGAATAACCAAATAAGAATAAATGTCCCTAATGTAGCTATTATGTGACATTATTACTTTTGCAATATGCATATTAATTACATTACTATTATAATTCACACAATTCAGTAATTGCCAAACACATAGGCCCTGGAGGGATGTGGGGGGGAGTGTACCCCGCAATATTTAATTTGGGTTTATTCACCCCCCCCAATAAATAGACATTTGTATTAAAATGATCAAATTGTGTTCCTCCCCCAATATCATATTCCCTCCTACACCATTGGTAGTAGCTGTTATAGACAATTATATGTAGTTGAGATGCAAAGCCATATCAGCTGAACCAACAAGTAAATATATTTGTGTAAAGTTAATTTGAGCTCTGTGATCGGCTTTAAGTATAAGTATTTCTACATAATCCTCCATGCTGGCTAGACTTTTGACCGTAGTGTCAGACAGAATACTGGAAAACGTCATTTAGCAAAGCAAAGTAGTTCTTTGAAGTATGTGACTCGATTTAACAGCAATCAGTAGTCAGGCCGTGGTCATGTGTTAAAATGTGCACTAAATGCATCTGAATAAGGACATCTGCTGATAATCTCCTTCTTTTACAGAACTTCGCTGCTCAGTATGATGCATCAAAAGCGGCTGATCCAGGTCCTGGAGCTCCGGTGAGGTCACACTCAGATAACCTGCTCAGATAACAGTCAGATAACTCGCTTCGGCGGTATTCTTCGTCTTCTTGGCCAACCATCATTTACAATGAGTGAACATTTAAAAGCCCAATTACTAAATACATTTCACTCTGTACTTAAAGCCTTTCATGTTTCTCTTGCAATACTGTAATAAACAAATCACTGCACTATTAGTACTTTATATACATCATAATAACTATGTGTTTGTGTCCAAATCCATATTTAATACTGGTTTGAGAAGTGTCCATCAGCATGCCTTGTAACTGGTATCAACAGGGCCCATCAGGACCAAGAGGTCCATCTGGACCCCCTGGTCAATCTGTGAGTATATAAATATTTTATTTGAACTTTCAGATACAGTTCAAAAGTCTTTACTTAAGCGACATATTTCTCTATGCAATTGTACATACATGTGCTCTCTTCTTTGAAAGGGATCCCAAGGTTTGCAAGGACATGCCGGTGAACCTGGAGAACCAGGCCAGACAGTAAGAGAGACGTTTCCTTCCCTCCTGTTCCCCGGCGTCTCACTCAGCAACCCAGTGAACCCGATAACTGACCTCGGTCTTCTCTCCCTTTCAAGGGCCCCGTTGGTCCCCGAGGGCCCGCAGGACCCCCAGGCAAATCTGGAGAGGATGTAAGTTGACCTTCAGCTATTACCTTTAAAAAACAAAACAGTTGTGTTGTTACTGAAATTCTTTTAGCTGTGACCAGTTCCATGATTTTTAACCCTTTTGCAGGTAATTGTGATAATGAGTGGATGTAGATCAGGGGTCTCCAACTCCGGTCCAGACTACCGTCCAGTAGCTTTTCTATCCTACCTGGCTTCTGATGAGCCACACTTGTGCTCAGGTAAATACCAGGAACAGGTGTGGCTCATCAGTGGGACAGAAAACCTACTGGATAATAGCTCTCCAGGACCGGAGTTGGAGACCCCTGATGTATATAAAGATATTCATCTCTTCAAGTGCTTCCCAACCTGCTCCTCAGGGACCCACAGATGGTCCACATTTTTGCTCCCTCCCAACTCCCTGCCAGGGAGCCCACAATTTTGCTCAAAATGTGGACTGCCTGCGGGCCCCCAAGGACCAGATTGGGGGGCACTGATCTGTCCAGTCAGGCAGCTTCTTCTGATGAGGATCATGGCTGATTACGGCAAAGTGAATCTCATGGCATCATTCTCTTCTTTTAGGGTAACAATGGCAGACCTGGCAAGCCTGGAGACAGAGGAACTCTTGGTGCTCAGGTAACATGCTCCTTCAAACGATGGCACTCATTGTGTGCAACAATAACACAATCTTATTGTTATTTCTTAGATTTGCAGTTTGTAAGGATTGTGTATCTCCATTTTAATTATATTTTTGATTACCATTGTAAAAGGTGTTCGAAAGTACAGTGTGCATTCATATGTAAAATTCTTCGTGGAAATCTTTCAGAGACTTTTACATTTTATCTTTTAGGTAAAAGTCATAAGACGTTTCAATCAGGATATCAATATTTAAAAAGCGAAGTTATGGGGCTGAAATATTAATTGGTCTATCAGTAGATAACTAATACTGAAGGTTGTCAGTTACTTGATGTTAAGACATTGTAAGGTTCTACATGCCCGTGATGGGACGAGCATCTCACTCTCTTCTCTGTTTCCCACCAAGGGTGCTCGTGGTTTCCCTGGTACCCCTGGCCTTCCTGGAATGAAGGGACACAGAGTAAGTATTGTGATTAATTAATGGATTCTGAATAATGAGGTTCCACTATCCCGAAGCAGGTGACCATTGGGGTCCTCAGGTCACATGACAGCTGTGATAGTGAATGAGCGGTGTAGCTGAAAATAGCTTCAAGGGAATGAAGCAGTTTGAATGAACCATGCATCCAGCCATCTTTTATCCACTTATCCAGATCAGGGCCTGGTTAGGGGACTTGAATTTTGTCCCTGACTCCACAGGGCTCAAGGCTGGGGGGCACCTTAGATGGGATAGCAGTCGATTGAACCAGCGAAACTGAAAATGCATGTGTGCGTTAACATTTGACAGGTGCTAAGCAGCCTCATGTCAAAGGAAGCAATCAATCAAATCCTTTATCTGTGCTATAATACGAAGCTCTCTATTGGGCAAGCAGAATAGCAATTGGCGCACAGAATTCAGGATGTTTTTAGTGTTGAATCACTTTAGCAGAAAAACAAAAGCTGTCCATGATTTCCATGCCTGGAATTATTTTGATGAAAAGAGCAGCACATGCTTCTGATGACCCAGACCTATAACTCAGTCTTTCTCCCCAGGGCTACCCTGGTCTTGATGGACGCAAGGGGGAGAATGGTGTTGCAGGTGCTAAGGTGAGGTCATACCCAGGATGCCCCAACTACAAGGCAGAGAAAAGAAAAAGCCTGCCTCAGCTCACTGTGGATGGAGTACAACGTTAAAATGCTTGTTTTATTCTCAACCTTTTAATAATAGGTTCTTATATCATGAATGAAAGGGTCTTATATCAAATTTATAACCAAATTCTGCTTTAAACATTGATATACTGATAAAATTGCCTCTAGACTACTCAAAATACTGTTACTGCTTTGTCACAGGGTGAAACTGGTGCTCATGGTGCAAACGGTACTCCAGGACAGATGGTAAGTTATTTAACATTCTAAATATTTCTGCCTTAGTTTGGCGCCAAGATGGCTTCCCATTACACAATGAATGCAGCTGCATATGGCCATATAATACATGGGCATCCTTTTAAGTGCAGATAATGTTATAATACTATGAATGTGCGTGAGTTTTGCTGGTCGCTGACTTGCGGTGTGTCTTTGCTCAGGGTTCCCGTGGTCTCCCCGGTGAGAGAGGCCGTGTTGGCCCAGCTGGTCCCGCTGGTGCTCGCGGTGCTGATGGTAACACTGGTCCTGCCGGTCCTGCCGTGAGTATCGCTGCTGTTAGACACCATCACATGACGATTAAAATAAAAACAACAGTGGAGACAATTTCTGGAGTAAATTAAAATAACCCATAGATTTTTTTTCATAGCCTTTTTTACTGTAATCCGATTGTTAGGGACAACATGTTGCATCACAGCATAATATTTAAAGATGACATCATGATTAATGTTAAAAGTTCCATGGTCTGGTATGAATGTTGTTGATGATGTTGTTGTATTTTGCGCAGGGTCCTCTGGGATCGGCGGGTCCTCCAGGATTCCCAGGTGCTCCTGGCCCCAAGGTCAGCATCCCCGTGACCATTACCGATTTGAAAACATCAAAATCAAAAGGAGAAAATGCCTACATACATAAAGTCAGCTGGTCATACGCTCTTGATCAGTGTTTCCAAACCGGGTCTTCAGGGACCCTCAGTCGGTCCATGTTTTTGCTCCCTCCCAGCTCCATGTCAGACAGTCTACCTCCTGGTAGGCAAAATTGCAAAAACATGGACTATCTGGGGGTCCCCAAAGCCCGGGTTGGTAAACACTGCTCTAGTTTAATGGATTTAGGTGAACGGTGCCTCTATACTCTATAAAACAATAGGATAAACCTAATAATTGATTGTTTCCTTTTAGTACTATTGTAAATATTAGCTTCTGAATAATGAAGTGCGACTCTGATAATAATAAAGCCCGTCTCATGTCCACTAGGGAGAGATTGGGCCTGTTGGACCCACAGGTCCAAGTGGAGCTCAAGGCCAAAGAGGTGAGCCAGGTTCCAATGGCGCTGTCGGCCCTGTCGGTCCTCCTGTAAGTATCCAACATCGCAGCAGGTATACATTAATTTCCCATCATAGGAATTAAAAATGTTCATATTTTTATGAACATTGCTGTCTTTCTTTCATTTTTAGGGAAACCCCGGTAACAACGGTCTGAATGGTGCCAAGGGTGCCGCTGTGAGTATTATGTCTGTAAAACCAATATTTTTCCCCTTTTTTGGTGAAAATTCTATCCTGTCTC
The DNA here is from genome assembly GCF_023856365.1 of Brienomyrus brachyistius. NCBI lineage: Eukaryota > Metazoa > Chordata > Actinopteri > Osteoglossiformes > Mormyridae > Brienomyrus > Brienomyrus brachyistius. Next base: position 21,045,371 of record NC_064555.1, read on the forward strand.
AGTTTTCCTTAGTTTTTATGTTTCCCTGCTAAAAATGTACGAGCTTCCCCAGAATTCCTTCAGTGGAGGGACCGAAATTAATGTAATTGGTTGTAGGTCAGTAAACCTAGCACAAACTTCAAACCTACAGCAAGACATTAACCTTAGGTTTAGGAGAGGTGTGCATAAAATATCACCATTCAAATACTTAATAGGTCATTTATCTGTGAAGAAAAGAGACTAAAAAGAATTTATATACTGAAACAATATTTCATGATCATTATTATTTTATTGTTATTTAAATTATTGTAAGTTTTCTGAATGGTGGAGTGAACAGGTGTTGGTAAAGGTTTGGTTCCTGCCTTCACTAGGGTTCTCCTGAATAGGTGTTGGTAAAGGTTTGGTTCCTGCCTTCACTAGGGTTCTCCTGAATAGGTGTTGGTAAAGGTTTGGTTCCTGCCTTCACTAGGGTTCTCCTGAATAGGTGTTGGTAAAGGTTTGGTTCCTGCCTTCACTAGGGTTCTCCTGAATAGGTGTTGGTAAAGGTTTGGTTCCTGCCTTCACCAGGGTTCTCCTGAATAGGTGTTGGTAAAGGTTTGGTTCCTGCCTTCACTAGGGTTCTCCTGAATAGGTGTTGGTAAAGGTTTGGTTCCTGTCTTCACTAGGGTGCTCCTGGCATTTCTGGTGCCCCCGGATTCCCTGGCCCAAGAGGAGGACCAGGCCCACAAGGTCCTTCTGGTGCCGCTGGGCTCAGAGGCCTCACTGTAAGTAGATGAAGAACATGCCAAATGTCTTTCATGCTTCTGTGAGATTTATGAGACATATTTCCATGAACATAGATTATATTTGTCCTTTTAATGATCCTCAGTCAGCCTTTATTCTTATTTTCTGTGCAATGACTGCTAATATCTAATATCAGAGCCCAAATATTACTTAGCAGCCTCAGGAACATTAGATGTTGGAATAAACCAATTTTGGCATCATTTAGACAAGCAATGTGACATGCTGAAAACTCACAGATCCTCTTTGAGTGTTTGGACGATTCGCCCGTAACTTTTCTGCTTTTCCATGCAGGGAGATCCTGGCCCTGCTGGGATAAAGGGAGAGGCTGGTGTCAAGGGTGAGACTGTAAGTGCTTAGTTTCTCTGCCTTTGCTTATGGATGCAACCCCATCGACCAACTGTCATGGCTAAAATGAGCCCCCTGCTTCCCATACAGGGCTCTGCTGGTCTCCAAGGTAGTCCTGGCCCGGCTGGCGAGGAGGGCAAGAGAGGTCCCACTGGCGAGCCCGGGCCTTCGGGTGTTTCCGGAGAGCGTGGCGAGAGAGTGAGTGTGAAGCTTAGATGGAACATCAGAAAATCGGCTGCAGATAAATTGTTATTAATTACCATGGCCGTAGCTAAGATACATTGATGAGAAGTGACTCAAATACAGGCAGTCCTTGGGTTAAGAACGTTTGACTTATAGACAGATGGCCATAAAGTCTATTACATGAGAAATTCTGGTTAAATACGATGGCTTGCGATAATGGACCCACGCACTGCTTGGTGATGCTTGTCAAAACATTGCACGGCTTCAGTGCTTCGTCAGCTCGAGGTTCAAGACAGTACTGTTTGTAGTTACTTATTTAATTACCGTATAATTATTATTATGTGCTGTATTTTTCTGACATACCCGCTAATTCAGCTTAAAGACACACTTAGGGAAAGGATTTCATTCCTAACTTAGGGTTCTCCTGTAATGACTGACTTAATATGATATATAAGCTGAGAACTGTAATCACACAGATGTTCTAGGTGAAGCAGGCACCGCAATCCATGAACTGACCAAGCACTGCGGTTTGGTACGCTAGGCTGAGGGACCTGATTGGACCCATGAACTGTTTTTCTTTCTGCAGGGTGTTTCTGGGGTCCGTGGTGGTCCTGGTGCTGAGGGCAGAGCTGGACCCATGGTAAGATGCTGAGAACATGTAAATTGTTTCATAGAGTCCTAGTTAAACTGCAATCCCTGAAGGGTTTGATGTCAAGAGGCTTCAGCTCCATTGCCTACATGTAACGTGACAAGAAAATAAGATATTGCAGCAAGTTGGTAAATTTGGATTATTCTGTATTAGTAGAATCATATTTGCCTACAGGAGGTGGAAATGTAAGTGACATTCTGTAGATCAGGCACGCGGCGCGGTTTGACGGTCCTTCTCTCCTCCAGGGAATGCCTGGAAGCCGCGGCCCAACCGGCGGCCCTGGCGCCCGCGGTCCCCCCGGTGATGCTGGTCGCGCTGGCGAGCCTGGCCTCGTAGGCCCAAGAGTGAGTACCAGCCTTTGACTTTTATAGGACACATATATTATCCGGTGTGTTGATTTCTGCTAATGGGAATGATCCTTTTAATGTTTATTCTAAAAATGTGCCCAAATTTAAATGCTGCTCTCTCATCAGGGTCTTCCTGGCAGTCCGGGAAGCGGCGGTCCCCCTGGAAAGGAGGGTCCTTCTGTAAGTGTCCCCACATTTTGGCACCACGGCTTTCAGCATGAGAAATGAACCTATAGCAATGCACCAGAGCTGTAACTCTCTGACCAGGGTTGCTTTGTGTCCTCGGATATAGGGGGCTCCTGGTCTGGATGGCCGCACTGGCCCCCCCGGCCCCTCTGGACCCAGAGGACAGCCTGGTAACATCGGATTCCCTGGACCTAAGGGCCCCTCCGTAAGTACAAGCTTGTGACACATTACAGTCACGAACTCACCCATAAAACAACGATTATAAACATATCGGAATGATGACAGATATGATTTTTTTTTTTAACCATATTATTTTCCCACATATACGTCATTTGTGAATCATCGTATTAATTAATTCTGAAGACTAGTTCTAAAGCAACACATATACTGTAGATTCCGAGATGCTGCTTATGTTTTGCGGTTCTCATAGTTACCGCCGATGCCTTTTTATCTCCTCTTTAGGGCGAACCCGGCAAACCTGGGGACAAGGGATCTGTTGGCCCAACTGGTTTAAGAGTAGGTACCTTCATTTGTGTAGCACATGCACGTCCTATGACATCAAAAGCAGATGGAAAATTTCTAAATATTGACAAAATAATCTACAATTCCTCCTTCTCTCTCTGTTCAGGGTCCTCCTGGTCCTGACGGTAACAATGGTGCTGCTGGTCTACCCGGACCTAATGTAAGTACTAACACCAGAACCGCCGTGTCTCTCACAGACAGCAATTAAACTGAAAGGAAAATAGCTTTTTGGTTCCTGACACACTTGTTCCTTTGCAGGGTAATGCTGGTGAGAAAGGAGAACAGGGTCCTTCTGGTGCTCCGGGGTTCCAGGTTAGTTTGAGCACACAGCATACAAACAGCATCTAAAGCAGAGGTCCGCAATCAGCAACACAAAGTAAATGTCCTCTGAATCCGGAAAAAATAGTCGACCGGGTGTAATGATCCCCAATGATTTAATTTTCCAACTGGGGTAGGGGGGGTCGATCATGCTTTTGGATGTGGATCGGAGATCCCCGGTTGGTGATCGACAGTGAAGAGTAATTCTACTTCGTGAAGCACAGGATGACTGTTAACCATTGTTATATTATCACCCGTTTTGCACTATTAAGTGATGGATTCGTGCATTTTGTTGCCAGATAATTCAGTTTATTCTGCATTCCTAGGGTCTCCCTGGACCTGCAGGACCAGTTGGTGAAGCTGGCAAACCTGGTGACCGAGTGAGTGATCCTCAGAACACAATAATCAGACACCCCCTCCCAAACCGAAATGTCCAAAAATGTTATGTTTTAGTAGTTAGTTTCCCAACCTCATGGTGGCAGACAGTACAGATAAATACCATCAGTGCTATATGAGTAAGAAAAATATAAGTGAGACCTCTATTTAATCTTAACTCTTTCACATGAAAAAACAGCAACACCAATAGCTTGGTTCTCTGTTTAGGGCATTCCCGGTGACTCCGGACTTCCCGGACCTGCCGGCCCAAGGGTAAGTCATCTTTCGTCATCTTTCATTTTATCTCTCAATGACTCCTTTTGATTATTTTGTACTCTACAAATAAATTTACTTGGTTTTTGTAGGAAATGTAACACATGTAAGCCCTATAATCAGCAGCATAGCTTTGGAGCCGAGCGTAACATGGAATCCTAGAATTTATACAGCCACTGTAGTCTGACAGTACATTTTTTTTTTTGATAGTTTTCCTGCACACCTCTCAATCAATTACATAAGATATCTGGAATGCTGTAAATCGTTGATTCAGCAAAGTAGGAAGGAACATGCATCAAAATATAGCTCGTGTAAAGCCTAATTTTTAAGTGCCACCCCATTTCATCCTAGGGAGAGCGTGGTACTCCTGGCCCTGCAGGTGCATCTGGTCCTCAGGGTCCCATGGGAATCCGTGGACCCTCTGGAACTCCTGGACCTGATGGAACTAAGGTAAAAACCATTAACATCCAGCAGTATGTACTTGTAATATACACTATACTATACTATACTATACTATTGTTCTGTACAGTGCTGTACTACACTGTACAATACTATATTACAATATATACAGCATATAAAATAATAGATATTATAAAAAAACTCTTTCATTTAAAGAAACCTGTATAATATTACAAATTTCATAGAGTCCATTTAAAAAGGCCTATATTTTTTGCTTTTTTGCAATATTGGGATTTTGCCCCTTAGGGTGAGCCTGGAGCTGTTGGACCTGCCGGCCCTGCCGGTCACCAGGGGCCCTCTGGCATGCCCGGTGAGCGTGGTACGGGTGGTACTCCTGGACCCAAAGGCGAGAAGGTATGAAAACTCCAACCAAAGAGCACAGATGACCTTTAGTCTGCAAGTGGTAATCAGTGTAGAGCATTAATCATGCAATTTCAACTGTTAAACTAATTTAACTCACCTGTCCATAGCCACAAAGACAGCATGTGATCAGTTTTAGATGTAGCTGGTTGTCGCAAATAATGCACACAGGCTGAATTTCTTTGCCCTGTGTTTAGGGTGAGACTGGACACAGAGGTCCCGATGGTAACATGGGCAGAGATGGTGCTCGCGTAAGTATTTCTGTTCTCAGATTGCATTCTTCTTCTATTATTATTATTACTATTATAATTTTTTTATTATTATTATTACTCATTGTAGCAGTAGTATTAATGAAATTTTGTGTTTTATTCCATAGGGTGGTCCTGGACCCAGCGGACCCCCCGGGCCTGCTGGTGCTAACGGTGACAAGGTAACTTAGTATAATGTGCATAATAAATTTTCTGGAAAATTAGACGATATTTAACAAGCGTTTATATATATATATATATATATATATATATATATATATATATATATATATATATATATATATATATATATATATATATATATAATTATCCCAGCAAAGCCTGAGAGAAAATGCAGAGAAAACCCAATATATTCCAGTCTAGCCTCTGCTAGCAGCATTTATTGGATTCCCTTCAGTTTAAAAACCATACCAACATTCTTCAAATGCGTTTCATGTCTAGGGAGAGTAAACCTGTATTGGGATTCTATTATAGTTGTATTTTTGTAGCAGAAATGCCAGATAAGAAAGATGAGTACAGATCTGGGGTGAGTCCACGTGGGTGTATTGAAGCAGCACCAGTCTCAATAAAATGGGTCTGGAAATTAGCCAACAGTGTCCTCCCAACTGGTGCCTTTGAAAAGGAGTCTGTGTAGTTTACTGTACATGGTGTCCAATCAAGGAAAGGCTTAATAGCTATTAATTACACAAAATTAGTAATTTTCCAGCCCTGTGTCTTTGACATTAAAGCACAGTTCTTCACTGCAACATCAGAAACACACAGTGGCATTTTGTACTCGGAACTATTTTATCAGCACCAGAATCTCTGCTCGCAAATGTGAACACGTCTATTCCCTTTAACCGCAACCCTTACTACCATTACATTGTTACTGTGCCATAGCGCGCAGGTGCCCAGATTCCAGCTCATCAACATGACAAATGACTCTGTTGGCTGTGATGTCTCTGATCACAGAAGAAGGAGAAAAGCGCTTGAATCTTGTGTCATCCCAGTAAAACATCCCTCCTTTTTCAGGGTGAGACTGGTTCCTCTGGTCCTTCTGGTCCCTCTGGTGTCCGTGGTCCTTCTGTAAGTATCCTGATCCGTCGCAGTTTTGTATCGCAGTGTATTAAACTGAAGTCGATTTAGCTGGTGATTCTTCGGTGTATGTGAGCCAGTGGTTTTTATGGCGTACGGCATTCATCATAAGACGTACTGCATGCATCACAGATGCACAGTCTCAGTGCAGTGTATTGAAAACTATGGAACCATTTCTACATTTTGTTTTGTTACACCTGACAGACACTGAATTAAAAATATATGTACTACCTAAACGTAAATACTGTAAATACATTAACTCTGCAAATTCTTCGCCAAATTAGACAGCGGTTGTATCTGTGGACAGAAGTTTCCCAGTCATACTGCAGATTTCATTTCCAAAGCTACTCAGCTGGGCCGTTCCATATTACTTTTTAAACCGTCGGTAGTTTGAGATTTGTGTTGTGCGTCATAGTTCTGCTGTAGCATGAATCTGAACCTCTAAACATAGCTTTCTTACCGAGTGCAAGAAATGGTGCTGCAGGAGGCTGTAAGTGGTCCCGCCCACATTGCCGTTAATGGCCTCAGATTCCTGCTGACACAGTGTCACCATACCAGGACACTTTAGATGAAAGTACTTCGTTGAAATGTGGCTGCTTTTGGTTTGCACCAATTACAGAGTGTTGCTTTCAGCGCCGAAGAGCTCAAAACGTTAATTTCTACAAGCCATGAAATCTTTTCTGTTTGTCTGGAACTCTGCCAGATAGCTTTTCGATTTTGCTGAAGCTCCTTGGCTTTGGCAATATTTACATCCCGTGCTTATATATTCTACTTGTATACTTATATACTTACACACTCAACTCTTTGCCTTCTATTTAACTTATAAAATAATAGTTACTTTGTCTTTGTCACTGGTGTGATATGCAGTTTGACTTATGGGACCTTACAGTGTTAGTGGTAGTAATACTCAGGTCATGCAGAACACAAATGGAAGCCAGATTAAGAACAGTAGACCTTGTTTAGGTTTTCATGTGATCTCTAATCAGAATATACCAGGTCCTGTTTGGGTTTCTAGTACAATGAGTGGGGGTGGGTTACTTTTCAGTTTGTCATAAAAAAAAATCCCAAAAAAAAATTTTTCTTTATTTTTAAACTATAGAGTTGCTTGTGACATGTGACTTTGTGACTGCTTTAGGGGGAGCGTGGTGAGTCAGGCCCTGCTGGGCCCCCCGGACCCGCCGGACCCCCTGTGAGTACATACATCTTGTGCAGTGGTTATATAAATAAAAAAGATTAAAAAGATACCAAAGATGAATTTGACTAGTCTTAGACTAACTGTGGAGGACAACACACTGTGTTAGTAGATCCTAACAGAAACCCTTACCTCCTTGTCAGTGCGTGTTACGTTGTGTAAACCTTCACCTGGATCTAATCTACACGTGGATTTATTTCAGGGTGCTGATGGCCAGACTGGTGCCAAAGGAGAGAAGGGCCCCGCAGGAGCTAAGGGAGATTCTGGGCCCCCTGGTCTTTCTGGTCTTTCTGGGAACTCTGGCCCCCCTGTGAGTTTCCTTGGCGTCATTGAAGACAGACAGTTTTAATCTAGTATTGATTTATAAATCTTCATTCAATTAGAAAGCAGTTATGTTTGAGGATGGCAATACTGATCATTTCCAAAGCTACTTAGCTGGTTCATAGACGACAGCCTTTATATAATATTAATTTATGAATAAAAATGTGCCCTATAACCTGTTTCTCTCATTTTGAAGGGCGCCGCTGGTCCTGGCGGCCCCCCTGGTATCCGTGGTGACGGCGGCCCCCCTGTAAGTATTCTTCCTGAGTAGGGATTTGGCACTGCATCACACATTTATGCGGTGAACTTGCTCTGAATGTGACGTTTCTGTCTCGGAGACAGGGCCTGCCTGGTTTCCCTGGTGCTGCTGGCCGCATGGGAGCTGCCGGACCTGCTGTGAGTATCTGCTTATCTCCCTCATGGTCCTCACCAGTCAACAGGGAACGGAAAGAAACTTCACGCTTAATTAACCTTTTTGTCATGATATACTAAACGAGATGCAAGGACATGAAAGTGCGAAGTCTGCGAAGCCGTCTTACTTGGTGTTAGATTTAGTAGTTTAGTCAATCCAAGGTTTGCTCCTGTCCAGCACCATCCATACTACTTTCACCATTTCACCCTCATAGTTGATGCTTCTCTTTTGCATCTGCAGGGCATCGGTGGTCCACCTGGCCCCTCTGGCTTCCAAGGAAAGGACGGTCCTCGTGGTCCCAGAGGTGATTCTGGCCCTGTTGGACCTCAGGGAGAGTCAGGCATAGTTGGTCCCCTTGGACCTCCTGGAGACAAGGGCTCCCCTGGAGAGACTGGTGCTGCTGTAAGTCTGCCGTCTATGTGTATCCTTCATGGGTGTCGCAAGGGGAGGGATGGGGGTGACACCCCCCGTTTTCTCTGAAACGATTCTAACCCCCCACTTTTCTGTTGGATTACTATGTAATAGTAGGACAAGATGTTTTTAGCATGTCACGGTACAAAGTCACATCGTACACCAATACGTGATGTAATTTACATGCTACTAATGTAACGGAAACGTAGAAATGTAGGAAGCTAAATATGGTCTGGTAATTTTTTTTCAAGGGGAACTCACTCGCCTCCTTCTCCTAGAACCTGAAAAGGTTGACTTGCCCCTGGTTTCCACAGAGAGATTGCAGCTTAAATAACTGCGTCTAACTATCTGAAAAAGGATGGAGAGAGGAAAAAAGTATCTGTAATAAAATAAGCAATTCTTCAAGCCTTCGTTAGTGTCATTACGTTGAAAATATCTGACTCGATTACTCTATGCTGATTTATCTTTTGCAAAGATATACAAGAAGTCTTTCCTTCAGTCATATTGAGAAAGGCCTTCAAAGTGGCAGTCATCTGAAGTAAGTTTCCCGTGTTTGCAGGGTCCACCTGGCGCCGCTGGACTCCAAGGTCCACTTGGACTTCAAGGTTTCATTGGTCTTCCTGGTTCCAGAGGTGACCGCGGTCTTCCTGGTGGTACTGGCGGTTCTGTAAGTGCGTCGATCTACTCATCCACGCTGTCGACAGTGATGGTGGAGGCTCACCTTGATGCTGTCCTTAACTCCAGGACCGTTCTGTTTCACCCAGGGCGAGTCTGGAAAGCTGGGACCCTCAGGAGCCCCCGGTCCCCGTGGTGTTGCCGGAAACATCGGAATGCCTGGCATGACTGGCCCCGCAGGAGAAGCTGGACGTGAGGTCAGTGTGGGCCCTTGAGAATGCCGCTGTTTCTTTATTTATTTTGACCTTATTGTTCTCATGTCTTCTTGCTGACAGTTTATGAAAACCCATGAATATCTGCAGAACTTTTAACAGGAAATAAAAGTCTTATTATAAACCTCATTCGCCTCGCAAGAAATATTGATTATGATCATGCCAATTGTAAAATTAAAATGAACTGCTTACTTCATTCACAGGGTAGCCCTGGCAATGATGGACCTCCTGGCCGTCCTGGTGCTGCTGGCTTCAAGGTACCACTCACTGATTGGCTGTGTGATTTGCTTACCCACTCACTGATTGGCTGTGTGATTTGCTGACTCATCACTATCATTATCAACAAGATGGTTCACTTCAGCATCTGTAAATAAGCTCTGTTTTAAGTATTTACTAGAATTCTACCACATTGATAGGCAAGTAAGAATATTGCCTGTTACTGCTCATTTTCAGGGTGATCGTGGTGAGCCTGGATCTCCTGGTCCTCTTGGAGGTGCTGGTGCTCCAGGACCCAACGGGCCCACTGGTGCAGTGGGTCGTCCTGGAAACCGTGGTGAGACTGTAAGTGTTCTCTATTACTTAACTGTAGAACTTGCAGCGAAGTATTCAAGGACAAATCAGCAGAACTCTGCCCTTCCCATTTATACTAATCAATAAACCAATGGTTCTCTATAGGGTCCTTCAGGTTCTGTTGGTCCAGCTGGTCCTGCTGGTGCAAGAGGTGCTGTTGTAAGTATACACTTTGGCACACGTTTGACCAGCGGGAGTGCAGTTCAAGACACATTGGCCTTCTGGGAGTTTTCATTATCACTTGGTGACAGGTCCTCATGGTTGATGCTTTCTATAGGGCTCTGCTGGTTCTCGTGGTGAGAAGGGTGTTGCTGGAGAGAAGGGTGAAAGAGGTATGAAGGGTCTGCGTGGACATGGTGGACTCCAGGGAATGCCAGGACCCAGTGTAAGTACAGCACACCGTCTCCTAGCATCAATGCAAGAGCACCCAGGAAATACTCAAAAATCTTTGTATATTTAAAGAATTTGAGTATATTCGTCAAAGAAGAATATGTATGCTTGCATAAGATTTTCTCCTGTTCACTAAAACTTTAGGCCAACCAAGGACGTAATACACACGCATACATACTATAGATGTCTGTCTTGCTTCCATTATCAAAACCATTTGCAGTATATTTATATTAAATTGTATGCATGGCCTATTCAGGACTCATTTATTTTCTATTCCTATTGTAAACCTGATTCTTTCATATAGGGTCCTCCTGGTGACCAAGGTTCTGCTGGTCTTGCTGGTCCATCTGGTCCTAGAGTGAGTACCATTCCACAAGCACTTCATATGGGTATATGAGTATACTCTGCATAATGTTGTGCAGAAGAACAACATCTGCAACATCTCCTGCTATCTCCTACCTGACAGGGCCCAGCTGGTCCTCACGGTCCTCCTGGAAAGGATGGAAACAGTGGTCAGCATGGTGCAGCTGGACCTGTGGGCCACCGTGGACCTCCCGGCTTTGTTGGTCCCGCTGTGAGTATGCTCTTCATATCGGTGAACTTCACAATTTCGCCTTACCAGACTTGCCGTAGGCCTGTAAGTGTATTATACAAGAATTGTGTATAATGGATCCAGAGAATTGCAGTAGTATTCATTTCAATGTAGCTATTTAAAATATCTTGGTTTCTACATCATGTAAAAGCTGTATAAAATGACAGCACATGTGTCTGACCCATCATGGTTGTGGTTGATTCCAGGGTCCTCCTGGACCTCCCGGTCCACCTGGCCCCCCTGGTCCATCTGGTGGCGGATATGATGTCTCTGGTGGCTACGACGATTACAGGGCCGACCAGGCTGCTCTCAGGGCAAAGGACTATGAGGTGGACGCCACTATCAAGTCCCTGAACACGCAGATTGACAACCTGCTCACACCTGAGGGCTCCAAGAAGAATCCAGCCCGTACCTGCCGTGACATCAGGCTGAGCCACGCAGACTGGAGCAGCGGTGAGTGCCTGCGCTGCCCAGAAAACAAGCAACGGCTAAACTAACACAGGGAGCTACTGGCTTACACACGCTGGGTTTAATGATGCGGTTTGTCGCCACCTACAGGCTATTACTGGATCGACCCCAACCAGGGCTGCATCATGGATGCCATCAAGGTTTACTGTGACTTCACCACGGGACACACCTGCATCTACCCCAATCCTAGCAGCATTGCCCACAAGAACTGGTACAGGAGCTCTCAGGAGAAGAAGCATGTCTGGTTTGGAGAGACCATCAATGGTGGCACTGAGGTAAGCTTAGAAAATGGGCGTATGACCTTGAAAGAATTATTATTAGCATGCATACATTGATTTAGATGCTTTTCCTAATGTGGACTTTATTAATAGCAATAAAATTCTGTAGAATATAATACAGTATAACAGTGGATCTATTAGCACGTGCTAAAATATTTGAGCTGTCGCTCACCAATGGCATCTTGCCAGTAAGATCCAGTATATCAGCCTGGTGGTGTGTGTAAGCATAACCTCAGACCCCGCGCCTTATTCCCTTCTCAGTTTGGCTACAACGATGACAGCATTAGCCCTCAGACCATGGCCACTCAGCTGGCCTTCATGCGCCTGCTGGCTAACCAGGCCACCCAGAACATCACCTACCACTGCAAGAACAGCATCGCCTACATGGACGCCGAGAATGGCAACCTGAAGAAGGCAGTGCTGCTGCAGGGCTCTAACGACGTGGAGCTGAGGGCCGAGGGCAACAGTCGCTTCACGTTCAGTGTGCTGGAGGACGGGTGCACAGTAAGGGCCTCGCGACGTTCTCCGCCGAGTCGAGCTGGCCCGGGCCGAGCGGCACCGGCAGTTCTGCATGGACTAACATTCACCTTAGATCCGGGCTGAAGTTACAAGACAGAACCTGTTACAGTAACCCTGACAGTCCTATTTAGTCTGTGGTTTGTCTTGGATTATGAACATTTTCTAAAACGGACTCAATCAAGATTAAATCCTTGACCCTAAATATATGTTCTTTACTATTATAGATACTATTTAATCTAATTTACTTCACATTTTTGGTCCGTCTGCTACAGCAGTGGTCTGGATGCCCTCCGAAAAAAATTTATCAAGGCACAAAATTTGCCAAATCGTTACAGGGTTCTCCCGTTATATAATTTCTCAAAAGAAGCATGTGTCGATAAAAAAATGATCTTACAACCCCAGGGGTTATTTGCCGACCCCCTGGGGAGTAGCTTCTCACAGTTTGTGAGCCACAGTGCTACAGTATGCCCTGATTATTCCGTTACAGTAATCACTCCAGTTCGACTCAAGTGGTGTCCTGCGTCTTTTCAAAACACTGGCTTCTTCTTCCCTTGCAGAGACACACAGGCCAGTGGGGCAAGACAGTCATCGAATACAGGACGACGAAACCATCTCGCCTGCCCATCCTCGACATTGCACCTTTGGACATTGGTGGAGCTGATCAAGAATTTGGCTTGGACATTGGCCCAGTCTGTTTCAAATAAATAGACTCATGATAAATTAAAAAAGAGAAAGAAAAAAAAAGAATCTCTGCCCTTTCTGTTTTTATACTGAATGCTGATTTCTTCCGCTCATCCACTTGCTTAAGCTGGGACCTATCGGAGAAGACAATGGACTGAATGGAGCATTGTGCAATGCAAATTAATACAGAGGCCCAAGACACAATGGGAAACACCTTGTTATCGGACGTGTCACCATTTGTAAAAATAACAAAGTGTAATAAAAACCCTGAAAGTATGCATCACTTGTGGTCTTTGTATATCTTCCAAAGAGGAGGTTTAAAACCACAGCTTCCAAAGGTTTAAACTACCTCATGCTTGTATTAAAACCTGATCCACATCCTAATGTTTCAGTCAGGAGGCTTCAAGATCACTCCTGTGTCAAAGGTGCTCAAGTACTTGAAGCAGTAATATGGTGCTATACATGCAACTGCAGAGGAAACCACTTTACTGTATTACTTTGTATTGTCTCGTAGATGGTGTCTTGCTCATTCTCACTGATATGCCCCTGTTAAGCAGGTGGAACGCTCCTCAATCTAATGTTTGTTCGGTTAACCTTTGTCTGGTTTTATTTTCGTTTAATTTTGTTTGCCCCCCCCCCCTTTTTTTCAGTCCCAGTGTTCGTGCTTTCCGCCACGTTTCATCCATTTGAATGAGAGGCCTCTTTCTCAACAGAACAACAAAGTTTATTGTACCTATTTTGTATATGTGAGATGTTTAAATAAATTGTGAAAAGTTCTGAAATAAAGCATGTTCCAATGTTCCAAAACACAACACTAAGCGAGTTAAGTGATTTTATGCTTATGCACGTAGCGATGCTGGATGTGCGAAATTAGCTACAATTATATGTTGACTGTTACTATATTTACATTTAAAGACTAACTCTAAGTGATACCACGAAAGAACATCCTTCTGGTCCTAGAAAGTAAGAGCATACAAATCTGCTTGAACTCTTTATGCACAGTCAATGCTACAAGCCTGTTTTTTAAAAGAGTATCTCAGTTTAAATATTGGGTAAATTCTCTTCAGGTTAGTAATGGTTTTAGTTTGCTTGTCCTATTAAAGTCTAGCCTCCTGCTAGAATTCAAAATTACTTTTTGTGGGTTTCTTTTATCTTTCATTCTTAATTTTCTCATTCCCCTTTTTGGGATATTTTTTTAAATCTATCATTGTTCAATGTTATATACTGTTACAATAAAAAAAAAACAACAAAGAAGGTGACTTGTTTTCCTGGAAAAATATTAAATAGTATCTTCCTGCACACAAACATGTAGATCATTTTGTACAATTTCTTCATAAATAATGTATAATGCATTATAACACAATAGTACATTGAGTATTTACCAATTTTTAGTGTTAATGATTTTTATATAATTAAATAGGTCTGTTAACAGAGAAGTATGTTAAATCTTCTCATACCTCCAGGGCTGGGGATCTAAATCCTGTTCTTTGCGTGTGTGGTCACCCTGATTACTCAGGCAGTCCAAAAACATGCAACCAGGTGAATTCCCCATTCTATGTTTTTATGCCCAGCAATCAACAGCAGCAAAAATGCGTCCAAAATGTAACATGTTAAATGGAAAATCCTTTTTTTGCCAAATATGAGCAGGAATCACATTCATTCTTAAATCAGATTTGAAAATTGCTTAAATACTTCTTCAAGTCCACCAAAGAATCCATAAAGCCATGCTAGATTCTGAGGTTCAGTGTCAAAGCTATTAATTTTAATGTGAAATAGCCTACTTAGCTGTTAAAACATTAAACTATAACCATAAATCATATTTCAGTTGCTGTAACTATTTGCATTATATTTTACATGCCAGAATATATAGAATATAAACTCTGATAAATGTTGATTTTAATGACTTGCATAAATAATATTAGTCTATTTAATTAAATAATTTAATGAAAAAACCTTCTTAAGCCACTCCTCCACTGTAGGATACATCAGCAATCAGAGTACAGAGGACTAAGTAAAGGACTTCATCTTGTGGTGCAGGAAGAACAACCTGCAGCTCATTATCAGTAAGATAAAGGAGTTTGTGATGAAGTTCCTGGCTGTCCAGGAGCCCTGAGAACAGTCCCCATCCGGGGGGAGGGAGTGGAGGTGGTGCAGGGATACAAGTACCAGGGTGTCCGTCTGAACAGCACCTCTGAACTAATGTCCGGTGCTACATTTTTAATAGAATTTAAATCATCCTTTAATTTATTTCCATTCACTTCCTCAATAATCCTTTTTAGGACATTCGGTTTATTCATACCGGGTGCTTTTGAAAAAATATTTGCATTGTTTATTTGTTTGTACTATGTGCGCCTTAATTTGCACTTTGTCTTGTCTTGTACTATATGTTTGTTTGTGTGCACTTTACCTACCTACCTTGCTGTTGTATGTACAATAATTTCCCCTTGAATTCAATAACATTTTATCTTAAACAATATTTGGTCACATATCGCCACCTAGCGGAAATAGTACTCTGTGTATTAAAGTTTTCGAACTATTATATCGACAAATCCAAGACAAAGAAATGGTAATACAGTATGCTGCCTTGCATGCATTGTCTTGTTCTGTTCATTAAATCGATTATCGCAAGATACAAGGTAAATTTTTATTTACGGATTACACGGCGCTTGTATTATCTGAACAACGTGCTGCACATGAACGTTGCTCATAGACAATAAGCAGACTTTCATCACAACTATGTGAAAAGTAGTATTCAGTTGGTTCCAGTACTGGTATATGGGCAAAAAATACTTGTCTTCAGTCTTCACTCAGTAACCCTTGACCGTGACAAATTTACTACCCATGTGATTGATTGCAGCACGTCCTTCATTTATGGACTTAAAGCAAATATGCTACTTCCCAAATGTAAAACATTTTTGTAAAACAATACAAAGAAGAAAGGAATATGGATGATAGAAAAAATAAAATAAAGAATACGTGTGTTACACACACATACATAGAGGTTGGCCAATGAAACTGAAACACCTGGTTTAAGATCACAATAATTTATTAATATGGCCTCTTTCTGCGAGATACAGCATTAATTCATCTTAGCAATAACAGACACAAGTCCTGCACAGTGGCCAGAGGGATTTTGAGCCATTCCTCTCGCAGAACACTCTGAAACACTCAAAAGTGGCTCATTAATATCCAGACCAGGTAACTTTGCGGACCATGGGAGATGTTCAATTTCACGTTCATGTTCATTGAACCACTCTGTCACCAGTCTTGCCGCGTGTATCGGTGAGGTATATTTCTGATACACAGTACCATCTTCAGGCTATATGTTTGAACCATTGGGTGAACACGGTCCTCCATAATGGTTCAGTAGTACTTAGCAGTGAGGCATCCATCAAGAGGTGGGCCTACAGAATGCCATGATATTGCAGCCCAAACCATTACTGATCCACACCCGTGCTGCACTAAAGGTCTACGACTGTTTTTTAAATCATTAATTACTATTAACTGGTTTTCTGCCCAAGATGACAAACCCACCTGATTTGATCCTCAGCTGTCAACTGTAACTTACACCTAGTTATAGTTCAGTTTCACTTTACATTTTACTTGAAAACTGGCGTTATAAGCAAATGCAGATGAACGTATTCGTACTAGTACTGCTAAATTAATTTCTTTGTGTTAATCGAAAGTCCGGGTTCCAACCATCTCCTAAACAATTGTTGTGTAGTTTGTTTCGTTATCAAGTTAAGAAATCTGAAATACAACTAAAACCGTAAAACAATATAGAGTGCCTCTGAGTCTTTGAGCTGACAGTTTTAAAACTATTCGAGGACTTCGTTCCATAACCCGCACCTTCTTGTTTACAGTTTGGGAATGGCGCAGTTCTGTAATTTGGGAGGACAATGTTGACTTTCTCCCCCTTTATTGGTCGACAAACCTGAAACGCAAGTTAGTAAACTACAAAAAGCAAAGAGGCAGGTCCGCCAGTCTGCTTTCGGAGTATATGGCAGAGCACGAGTTCCTCGAGCGCGTCGGACTACCGGCGCGTGTCCCCGCAGCACGAGGAGCAGCATCGCAAAGCGGCGAGCAGCCAATGCGCCCCGCGGCAGCAGCGGCGGACGGCGGACGCGACGGCGCACCGGCGCCCTCTCCCTTGCACTCCGCCGCGGTTCGCCTGTCTGCCTGTTGTCATGGAGGAGCCAAGATGGCGGTCCTGGCCTACAGCCTAGGCAAACGGGAAATAAACCACTATTTCAGCATCAGGAATGCGAAGCTGCTGTCGTTCGCCGCCGTCGTGCTGCTGGTCGGCTTCCACTCACTGTCGCGATATTATGGCGGTAAGGTGGACGGACTGTTCGCCCCGGGGTGACTGGAGTGATCAGCGCCGCTTTCAGCGGGACGCGCGGCTCGGCGAGCTTCCCTTGTTCCGCGCTGCGGGGCAGGAGCCGCCTAACGCTGCGGACAAAACATTTTGTGCAAATTAACGAGTTGCAGGCAAAGCTTTATTTGTTGTGCAGTGTCGTGCTGGGGATATGTTTTTAAGATCGCCCGACTAGTGAGCTGAATGCATTCCAGCTTATCTACCTTGGCAGGTGTAGTGCAATTAAAGACAACAGCGCGTTACTCAGATTAATGTAACCGGATTTTCTAGTTTCCAATGAACCAAATGAATGCATAACATTCGTTTCCATGGCTGATTATGTTTTTTGACTACGTGCTGTTGCATTTTAGTCATGAAAAATATGCGCGTGGTTTCGGTTAGTACAGTAAGTCCTGCATTGTGTGTATAGCACGATATGTACATCTGATATAAATTTTACACTTAACCCGTATATTCCAAAAATGTGAAAATGCTGGACAGCATGTTCTCGTTGTTACGATAACCATAATCTATATTCTTAAATAACAGGAAACGGAAATCAAGTTCAGTTGGTGATATGTTTAGCAATTCGTTTTGCAAAGGGTGATTTAAACGTGTTGATTTTATTTACTGGTGTTTGACAATAGATGAATGAAAAGCGAAATAAGCAGATGCTAATCCGTCATTTTAAAATGGTTTTGCACATCATGCAAAATGCACAGATGAACTGAGTTTAACATTACCAAGGTAGCACATATCTCGAAGAATAACCCGTAAGGATGGGCCAGCAGCGCAATAAAACTTAACCATGCTGTTCCGGGGGAAAAAGGCAATGAAATGTATTTTGAAGAAACTGGTTAAAAAAAAGTAATAATCCAAATCCGTTAATTCGATCAATAATCATCTCATCCCTTGGCAAGTATGAAAGTTGTTGTTCATACTACTTATGAAGTCAAGCAATTTGTTTATACTCTATAGGGAAACTTTCGATTACAATAACTGAATCATTAACTGTATCGATTACTTTCTGCCGTTGTGCTTTATTTGTCAGTGGCCTGTGGCTCAGTGACTCACTGGGGATCATTGTTCTATCATGTTGCACTCTTCATGCTTAGTTTGCGGATTCACCCTTTTTTGTGCATTTCCTTTTCTCTGAGCTGCCTATGTAAATAAGTGACTCGTTTTCACATAATATGACTGTCAGTGTGTTTGAGTGTCCTGGTTAAACTCATTTATGCTTCTGTGCATAGAATCTGGTTCATCACAATCCTTTAATGAATAGTTGTTGATAATAGCTAGCTGTTTTTTTAGTATGACAGCCCAGAGCTGAGTTTACAGGCCTATTGGTTGATGATCTGATCATTTTATTTGCTGCTCTTTCTCATGGGTTGCTGATTGTCATTCTTAATCCCCATTGCTCCTGGGGTGCTGGATGCTGGGTGATCCCGTGCTCTGACTCAAAAACTTGCTCTCATTCATATATGTGTCTGTATCTCATGCTGAGCAAGACGGGGTTGATGGGGGGGGAAAAACAGTTTTACATTAAGCTAAACCTCATACAGGCTTTTTAGTGTTTGGCAATTGTAGACCTTCGTTATGTGCTTGTTTGAGTCTGATTTCCATTTTTGCTCTTGCGGTCGCTCCAGTTTACACACCGAGGCGAATGACCTGTGATTCCATAGCTGTACTTTATCCGCCTGCCTCCTTCCCAGGTGAGGACAGCTGTGACTGGCTACAGTCCAGCGGCCGGTTCTTGGGGGACAACGTTTGGCAGCCCTATGGCTGCATGATGCATAAATATAGAAGCAGGTGAGTACTGCCCGTCACTGTAGCTGTACAGGTGGGCTGTAAGGTTTTTGTAAATAAGAAAACATCAACGATTAATGTTGCTGTAACCTACATGTCTGGTGTTTTTTTTCCAGTGAAGCAAAAACCTGTTTGGGGAAGAAGAAAGTGGCATTTGTGGGGGACTCTAGAATTAGGCAGTTTTTTTATTCTCTGGTCAAAATAATCAACCCTGAGGTGAAAGAAGAAGGCAGTAAGGTTTGTGTTCCTTATGCTGCTTGTAGTTTGAACCCACATGATGCCAATTAATAAGACTCGCAGCTGATTAAGTTATTCTCCTCCTTAGCATCAGAATATCGTTTTTGATGATGGTTCATCAGTCAACGTGGTGAGTTTTTTTTTCCCAAATTCTTCCTTTTTTTTGCACCATATGTAACCACAGTGATTGCGTGTTTTTGCCAGAAAAATCCAAAAGCTTTATTTAATGCTCTTATTATTTTACTCATATGCAATGACTCGAGGGTCTCGTTGGAGGTAATCATTGGCTAAACAAGCATGAATGTGTTAATTTTACCCTCTAATGCCGGTTGATTGGCTATGGATGACATCATGATAATCTGAAGTGGAACTCTGGACCTTGCTTTGCTGTGATTGACATAAACTGGATGTGAAAGAGTATTCTTAAAAATAAAATGAAGAAGCAGGGGGACTGCATCAGTGATGTGTTGACTTCAGAATGCCACAGATCTATTGAGACTATATTTTGTTGTTGATGCGGTCTTTGCATGAAGGACTTCCTATGGTATCCGGAGGTCAACAACTCCCTGAAAGAGCTGTTAATGTCATGGACTGAGGTAAGCAACAAGCACGACGGCAGAATATCATCGTTTTCTGCGATAAGTGATGCAGTCGAACTAGAGGTGTTCACCTTGTGTCACTGTAACCAGTTTGATAGAACCGATTATTCTTATGTCTATGGAAAGGAAAGCAAAATACTAATGATGGCGTTATCCATGGGAATGTGTACGCTAAGTTTGTTGTGTGATATTTTTTTCAACACATACTTTGCCCACTGCAGGGTAGCTTGGCAAAGCCAGATGTCATCGTCATGGGCGCCGCTACTGTAAGTCGAAGGAGAACTTCATCACTTGCATGGTCGGCCTGCACCTACCCTGGCAGCCTTCTGCTGACACCGTGCTCTCTTTCCTAGTGGTCCATCAAGCTGAACGGCGGCAGCATGGAAGCTCTCAATCAGTACAGGAGCAACCTTTCGGCCATGGCCAACCTTCTGCAGAAACTGGCCCAGGGAAGCGATGTCTACTGGGTCCTGCAGGGTAATGTATTTTTATTGCTGGTCATTTGGGTGACGATCACAGTGTAGTTATGCCTAAATGTAGCTTGACTGTGGATATGTTCTGGGGTAATGGTACGGATGCTGACAGAAGTGAGAGTCTTAGCATACCGGTAGCTACTTAATTGCTAATAATAAATGGCAGGGGCTTAGTGGGTACCAGGGAGGGCTCATATCAGCTATGGCTGTGATAACTACCCTGTTTGCACATTCTCACCTTGAGTTCATGAGGTTCTTCCAACACTTCAGAACTTATCAGTATGTGTGTGGATGTGTGCCCTGAACTGCTTGGCATTGGATACAAAGACCAAATTAAATCTTTGAGCACGATGTAATTTCTGGTATGTCTCCTTGGCCTTAGAACCAGTATATGAGGAGAAGCTGAGTGACAATCGGAAGATGATCACCAATGAGCAGATCGTCCTCTACAACGAGGCCGCAGTGAGTTCCCTCAATGGCAGCAAGAAGAACTTCAGGGTGAAGATACTCGGTGCAGCCCGACAGGCTGCGACGGAGACCATCTCCGAGTCAGAGGACGGTCTTCATGTGCCTCAGAGTGCCAGGAATGTGGTAGGTGTATCGGGGCCATCTTAACAATACTGCAACTCACTCTATCCGTTTATGACATCTGTAGGAATATAGTGGAGATCCCTCCTCTGTACTATAAAGTAAGGCGGAGCTATTAGCTTCTGATATTAGGACATGGTCATAGGTAATAATTAAACTTTTTTAAAATTTTAAATTTCTTCCATTTCAGGGGGCCATGGTTTTGATGAACTCCGTGTGCAACAGGGTCCTAAAGCCTATTGACGGCTCCTGCTGCTATCCGCTGCCCCCACCGAACCTCCTGCAGCTGCTGACTGGCTGTTTCTTCCTGGGCGCCGCCATCTGCTTCCTGGTGCTGCATGTGCTCGGCCACAACCGGCACCACAAGAGCAAGCTGGCCGCCGACGTGGAGAGCGGAGAGGAGAGGAAACCGGCGCTGGCCGGCCCGGGGGGCAACCTGGGGACACCGCTCCTGGCCGTCTGCAAGATGGGCCTCATCATGGCCTACTTCTACCTGTGCGACCGGGCCGACCTCTTCATGAAGGAGCAGAAGTTCTACTCGCATTCGGCCTTCTTTATACCTCTCATTTATATTTTTGTCCTGGGAATATTCTACAGTGAAAACTGTAAAGAGGTAACCATGATATTCTCAATACCCTTCACCCCCCCCACATGCGCTTCCTTTGTAAAGCAGGGGTGGGCAATCTTATCTGCACAGGGCCAGTGTGTGGGGAGGGTTTTGGGATAACCTTTAGGTCAGCTCTCCAAACCCATGTGAGAGGACTCTTCAGACAATCAGTCCTCTAATTAGTAACGATTAGTAACACAGCGGCCCTATCTGGATAAGACTGGCCACACCTGATGTAAATCTTGAACTTTTGTCGCATTGGGGATAGACCAGGGGCCTGTACTACGAAGCGGGGTTACTGGCTTATCGGGGTAACTTCTCGGATTTGCAGTACCACAGTTTAAATGGACTTCATATTCGTTCACTTACATTTTGCCCGGACTACCTTAAATCCGACAAGTTACCCCGATAAGCCAGTAACCGCGCTTCGTAGCACAGGCCCCAGGAGAGGCACTCCTATTTCAGGACACTGTTGTTTACTTTTGCATTTTAGACTAAAGTACTTAACCGGGAGCAAACCGATGAGTGGAAAGGGTGGATGCAGCTGGTCATCCTGATTTACCACATATCGGGGGCTAGTGCTGTGAGTACTCTTCAGGAAATCCGCTTCAGGTGGTGCCCTGCTGTCTTAAAGCGTGCCTGTTCTAAATGTCCGCTTTCTTTTTCAGTTCATACCGGTCTATATGCATGTTCGGGTCCTGGTAGCAGCGTATCTCTTTCAAACAGGCTATGGGCATTTTTCCTTCTTCTGGCTGAAGGGCGATTTTGGGCTGTATAGAGTTTGCCAGGTAATTCTTAGTGGCACCGCATTTGAGTTGTATTTCTTAACTGATTAAGTGCTGTGTGGGCTGGCTCTTTGTTTCATACTTCTGATTTGCTTCTTTTGTGTTTTCTTCAGGTCCTTTTCCGTTTGAACTTCTTAGTGGTCATACTCTGTCTAGTAATGGACCGTCCCTACCAGTTCTACTACTTTGTGCCCTTGGTGACTTTCTGGTTTGCGGTCATCTACGGCACGTTGGCCATGTGGCCCCAGATTCTCCAGAAGAAAGCCAGCGGTAATAACCGGACCCTCCCCTTGTCACTTGGTTGTCTGTCTGCAGCACCGTGGTCCTCGGGGAATGTCGTCTCATGCCTGTATAGCTCTGTAGGAATGGTATGACGGCGATGCACGTCTGATTCAAGGAATGACAAACAGGTCTTGTAGTCTGAGGAAGAATGTTTGTTTGTTTGTTTTGGCAGGGAGTGGAATCTGGCACCTGGGGATTCTGGTCAAACTGCTTTGCTTGCTGTTGGGAATATGCTGCTTTGCATATTCCAGGGTAAGTTGTTTTGTTCTGTTTTGATGACGATCGCCCTGCCGATTTTGTTTGTCTGTCTGACCGTTTCCCTCCCAGTAACCCATGCTGATCTGGTTTCAGGGCCTGTTTGAGAGCGTATTCTCCATGTGGCCGGTGTCGACGCTCTTCGAGCTGCAGGGCAGCATACACGAGTGGTGGTTCCGCTGGAGTTTGGACAGATTCGTAAGTTAACGAAGCCTTTTGGCGACCAGTTTCCGTATTCCCCACCACCGTGGATGTGATGACACTTGGCATTACACCTGTCATCTTTAGAGGGAGTGTTTATGTGCCCCGGAACCCTGGGTGCTGTTATATTTCGTTGTATAAATACACTCACTCGCAACTTCATTGGCTGCACCTGCTAGTTTATTCCGCTGTTTGCATTTACACAGCATGTCGGCAGAGTCAAGTTACTGCGGGGGCTACACATTAGAACAGCTGGGAGGCATGGTCTAAATCACAGGTGTCAAACTCCAGTCCTGGGGGGCCAGACCCCTGCACATTTTTGGGTTTCCCCTCATTTAACACACCTGATTCAACTCCTTGTGCTAATTACCACACAGCTCTTGAGCTGAATCACTTGTGGTGGAACAAGGAAAGAATTAAGCTACACAGGGCTCTGGCCCCCCAGGACTAAATAATGATAAAGATTGTCGGTGTCGGACGCGGCAGAAACGGCCCACCCTCCTGGGATTTTCATACCATGCTGGGTCCAAAGCAGGGGTCTCCGACTCCGGTCCTGGCAAGCTAGTATCAAGTAAGTTTTCTATCATACCTGGCCTCTGATTGGCCACACCTGTTCCTGGTATTTACCTGAGAGCAGGTGTGGCTCATCCGTAGCCAGGGAGGATAAATAAACCTACTGGAGGGTAGCTCTTCTCGACTTGGAGATGCCTGCTCCAGAGGATGAGAAAATAGTGTGCTTGACAAACGAAACACCCCCAGTGGCAGTTATATGGGGAAAAAAATATCTTAAGAGAATATTAAGATTCAAAGTCATTCAAAGCTAACAAGTGGAGCTCTGTCAGAGGCAGAAAGTAACCCTCCGAATGCCATCTCATCAAACCTTGCAGCATTTCTGGAAACATAAGGGGCACCTCAATGATGCATACAGGAAGTGGTGGCTAAATGCATGTTGTTCTTATAACATTAGATAAAGCTGTTTCTATACAGAGACTCTTGTGTTGCCCATTTTACAGGCCATCATCTACGGCATGGTATTCGCCTTCGTTTACCTGGTCCTTCAGAAGTGCCAGGTTCTGTCAGAAGGCAAAGGAGAGGCTCTCTTCTCCAACAAGATCTCAAACTGCCTGCTGTTTGTGTCCGTGGTGGCATTTCTGGTAAGGAAGCCTTTCACCGCTAATACTAGTGAATTAGAACGGCAGGGTAGCATTTATTTGCGTATCTGTTGGCACAAGTGGGTGCATTTGGCAAATGGGGGGTTGCGTGTGGCAGCTGGGCGTTCTCTCAGAATAGTTATTGTCCTACTGTGAAGTGCTTTTGGGATAAAAAAATACCCTGAATTCTCTTACAGACTTACTCCATATGGGCAAGCAGCTGTAAAAATAAGAGTGAATGCAATGAGTTGCATCCTTACATTTCAGCAGTGCAGGTAAATACCTCACCACAGTCGTCCGTTAAACTGATTTCTGTATTAAAATGTATCTTTCTAATACTTTTATTTTGCTAAAATTTGCTGAACTGTTTTTCATTATGTGCTATATGTTTCTTCTGTGTTTCCGCAGATACTGGCTTTTGTTCTAATCAGGAATATTCCTGGTTACGTTCGCTCATTATATAGTTCATTCTTCTCGTGGTTTGGCAGGATATCCTTAGAGGTGAGGAACACCTGGGCCGTCGTCGGTGTCGCGCTCGTTTGTGAGGATGTGCTGCTGGAAGTGATTTTTTTTTTTACGCACTGAGGAACCCTACAGCGTGTAGCCTAGTTTTACGCAGATGGAAACAGAACCTTTTTGCTTGATTAGTTGCATTTTACTTCCAAATGCTGAAGAATTTGACTTGCTTTTTTTTTTTTTTTCAATGTGTGACCTGACAAAATGCAAAAACATGAAGTATTGGGGAGCAGTGACTGAAGACGAAACATTAGGGATGTACACTCAACTCGCGATTCGATTCGGTTGAACGATGCGATTTCCTCACGATTCCTTTAACAGAATGAGCTGCGGACAAATTTATAAAAATATTTTTCTTTATCTTTCTGAACTGTGCAAAACGCTTCCTTTTTCTTAACAGGGCAACTGAAATTGAATAAAATAAAATACCAAATCAAAAAAAAAAATATTCAAATAAACGGCAACATTAACTGCACCTTCATAATGCTTATATTGCATTCATAAAACGTTCAGAAATCATTCATAAACATCATGCATGTATACCTTTACATCCTAACGTCCCTTAACAGCTGTAATATACATTAATAACAAACATTGTATAATAACAAACATTATAATTGTATAATCATGTAATGTTTATTAATGTATATTAAAGCTGTTACGGGATGTTAGGATGTTAGTGTACTTGCATACTGCTTATGAATGTTCTATGAATGCATTATGAAGGTGTACTGAATGTCCTATACCTGCATAATGAATGCATTATGAAGCTGCACTTTAATATAAAGCCTTACCAAATAAACTAAGGCTTGCATGTGCAGCTTTTTAGCATGCTTTGCCCTTTTAATAATCTTGGTGAATTGAGCTCACTGTGGTGCCGGTGGACATGCTGAAGCATGTTCATTGTGCTACTTGTGTATGTTATCAGTCTTTTACAGTGTTTGCACGCAGTTTTTGTCTTGTCTCTGCTTTTCTCGCCGTTTTCGTTTGATTACCGGAAAGCTAAAAAGCTGCCACACTGCGGGGGGGTGGGGGGTGGGGGTGTTCTGTATTCCAAATGCGCTCGCCATCTCACGATTCACGATTCCTCGTTACATGCCTACAACACATGCTTGAAATAAGGATGGATGGATGGATATTCCTCTCATTGAAGGTTTGATCCAGCTCCTTTTAAATGAATAAACTGCAGCGAACCCTGACAAGCTGTGTCTCCTGTCCCCTTGCAGCTGTTCATCTGCCAGTACCACATCTGGCTGGCCGCGGACACCAAGGGCATCCTGGTGCTCATCCCTGGCAGCCCCATGCTCAACGTCATCATCAGCACCTTCATTTTCGTGTGCGTGGCCCACGAGATCTCGCAGATCACCAACGAGCTGGCGCAGCTGGCCATCCCCAAGGAGAGCGGCACCCTGCTCCGGAGGCTCCTGGGCGTGGCCGCCTTCCTGCTGGCCGTACTCTTGTTGTCCACGAAGCGGAGTCCGCACTGAAGGCAAGAGGAGCGGTCCAGGTCGGACAGGATGGGGAGGGGGGACGCTGAGAGCGGCCGTGTCCCTGCGGTACCAGATTGATAGTACCTTCTTGTGGTGGCAGGAACCGGCCCCCGTGCTCCATGACATTTTCACAGACAGGAAGCCGAACATTGAAGGAGAAACTTTAGCACTGACAGTTTACCGCTGGGGCTGAACCCCCTCCCCTCATTTATCGTCGGAATTGTCCTTCGGCAGAATGCAGATGACGATGCCCGCACAAAGGCCGCGCAACTGAGCCAGCTTATCTGTGTGCCAGCGCCGGTGCCCCCGCGGAGGAGCGCCACGGCTCCCAACAGACCCCGCACATCCAAAGCAGCAATACCTCTGCCCCCGTACCGATTTCACGCAGCGACTGTGTCAAACGTGCTCGGCCACGTTGTTTCTCCCTGTGGCAATTGGAGCAATGCCGAATTTCTGAAGCAACATGTTGGGTGCACTGTATTTAATTATTTAGATCATTGTATTTTATACAGGGTTCCCCCCCATGTTTAAATGTATGCCCAAGACTGCTTTTGTGAATGTATAGGCTTAGCAAACTTCCTTTTTTAAGTGCAATCTTGTCGGACCACACATGAAATGCACTTTGATTTAAGGTATTTTAAAGTTCCTTACTGGTTTGTTCTGACACTGTGTAAAGGGTACTACTACTGCTTTTGTGTGCGTGTGTGAGTGCATCTTCTCTGGAGCCTTCCTCCCTGCCCCTGAATAAGGCTCCAGTTTAATCAGTACTTGGGCTGTAGTGCTTTTCCGACCCTTCGATGCCTTTTAATTTCTGGTATCCTGACTGCTGTGTCAGAGGAACACCCCAAACCAGGAAGGCACCTTCGGTTTGGTATTTCACTTAGGAATACCGTGTGTTAACTCAGTACTTTTAGGTGCACCTCATTTATACAGTCGTATACCATTTGCATTTTCTATGCTTCTTACATTTTGCTGCCTTATTTCGTACCTGTGTCACGACCTTTTCCCAATCCGTTTGACGCTTTTCAATCTCTCGTAGCTTTCAGATCTCCCCGTTTCCATAGCTACCTTTTTGTGAAATAACTCTGAGTACATGAAGACGAGTTGCGTGAACGTCATGTCAGCGTTATGTGAATGTCGTGAAGTTACCTCATCGGGCTGTAAGAAATGTCGCTCCATTTCCCTATAGTGCTTTTACTCATCCTTAAGCTACGACATTTTGTAAAGTAGACGCAATGAGAGCAGATGAATTTCATTACCTGTAAATAGGTATACTTACTGATGTGCCATATGTTAGTCGCGGCACAGGTTTCATTTTTTTAATGTGGTGTCGATGATAATGTGGGGAAGGAGTTTACATGGAGAGAACGCGGATGAAGGAAGCTTAACTCCCCAGCCCGTGACTGCCTGGGTGCGGCAGAATGGAAGTCACGTCAGTCCCTTAATACAGTGTTTCCCGGTCTAGTCCTTGGGGACCCCTGGGCGGGAGCAGAAATGGGGACTGTCTAGGGGTCCCCCGAGGACTGGGTTGGGAAACTCTGCATTAATGTATTTTGCTGAATTCAGTTGATAATCAGTGTCTGCGCAGTCAAAGGTCCAAGGTTCCCATTCGTGGGGGAAGGAGGGGGGTGTCATGTGACTGATCCATCAGAATGAGGATGGTTTAAGATATGTTTGTCCCAATTAACATCCAGCTGCACACACTAAGTGTGGCACTAATGCAGAGTAGGGTGTGAGGACTTATTGGTGATTGGATCACAGTTTTTTTTTGGACAGTCTTGGACAAAGTTTGACTACCACAGGTCTGAATGGCAAATGGGTCAAAGTCGATCCTAGAAGTGTCCCAGTTAGCAGAGACACCTGATATTTTAAGCACTGCAAAATTGTGGCATTTAGTCCACGGAAATTTTGAACTGGTATTATTGGTTTGTAATTAGGACTAAATGTACTGAATTTTTTACAGTTTTTTTTTTTACCGAATTGACATTTATTTTTAACGTGATGTATGCTTGTCCTGATTTACATCGCAGTCACACATTACCTTATTGTGACCAAAGGGTAATGCAGTTTTTTGTACAGTTGGTTCATTTTGGTCATTCTATTTAAAGCAGCAACAACTAAATGTTTATAACTTTTTATTCCAACGGCTTTCAGTAGAACTGTTGAATGTAAGTTTGTGATGTCTTACTGTGACGTTTCACCTTTTTTTATTTATAAATGCTTCCATTTTGTTTGTTCTTTATAAACACTTGTTAAAACGTGTCTGACGCAGAGTCTGTCCCACACAGCTTTTCCTGGCCTCCCTGCGCTTGGAGAGTGTAGATCAGCAGATACCATTGCAGTGGCATCACAGAATTTGGCATTAAGAACTCGGCAGTGATGGTTTCCCGGGCGTGGCTGCACTCATGGTCTGTAAATGGCTTTTCCTGCATCCAGTCATCTTTGGTGCACAGCTTTTTACATTTTTAGATTGTTGAGGTTTTGTAGCAGTTAGAGATTTTCTCAGAAAGCATAAAGTGCATTATAAATACAATTTATTATTATTATAACAAGGGGACCTGCAGTATGGGACAGGGTCCGTCTCCCTCATAGACATACTGTACAGTAGCAGACTATTATAGTGATCAGGTTCAGTGTGTGTGAAGTAAAACAAGGCAGAAGTATCCAAACATCTTTACTTTCATTATGTGGCAGAATAACAAACAGATACAAGGCTAACAGCTGTTAAACTGAAGGACACGACGCTGAGAGCTACACCTGTTCTCTCTCCACTTTGCCTGGAAACACACTTGTCCATAACGTAAAGGTCGTAACCTGCATCGCTTCTCTCTGACAAATAAGGATCCTCGAAATACTTCTGAAGTGTTTTTTTTTTTCCCAAAAGGCAACTTATTAGTCTATATATTATTTACATGTTCGCCGTAGCACTGTGCTCGATGTCCGCATGGGCTTTGCATGAATTATCTATGACCGCATCACAGATTCTGGGCTTCAGCCACCTTCCTCTCTTCAGGAATACCATTTACCTAAAGTGGAAAGAACATGAGAGATCGGTGAAACCCACAGAGGTTTAACATGTATTTTTTTTTTTAGTTACAATAGACCCGGATTTCGTTTGAATAAAACTTCCAGACACTACTTAGAGCGAAACGTTATACTTGCCTCCAGCCTTCGAAAAGTTGACATACAGTAATTATCTCCTTTTGTAAGCAGTAAGTGGATAAACAGAATGTGCCGTTACCCCAAGTGACAGAGACAAAATCGGTCTCATTCATCACGTGCACTAGAGGGCACCTTACACAAGTGGGCTGCCGTGTTTGAAGGAGTCATTCGTTATTACCATCAGTTTTGGTTTGATTTAGCATTTTTGGGTACCAAAGAATAAAATTATAAAATAATACCTGCTGGCTGTTGCCGTGGAATCTGCATCTGATTCTGAAGGTTACTGTAAAAAAAAAAAATATATATAAATGTTTAAAGCAATGTAAAATAATTCAGGCTTCACTTGCGTGCTTTAAAAAATTATGTAAATGTGCTCGACTTCTCCTCATTAGATATCAGCCTCATCAGGAGGATCCTTAAGAAAACGCACAAGCCCTCGTTTTACTGTCATTTAATGAATCCTGCAGTGAGCAGCCGGCCCAGGATCTCATGACCTCTATCCCTCTACACTTCCTGTTATCCGCAATTCTGGTTTCTGATGTGTTGAAGGACATGAAATATCAAGCAAAAATATGATTGAAGTCCCATTTTGTATAAATGGAGCCTTTGTAATATTTATCTATATTTTCTCCATCTTCCAACCACTAGTCCTGGTCAGGGCTGAGGGTGCATTTTACCTCTCTGTCTTGTTTTATAGTATAAAACCTACAGGATACCTGTAATGAATGAAGTGGGGAGTGGAAGTGAGGGGGGGGGGGGTCGAGCTCACACTGGAACCCTATAAACACTCACGTCTGCGTCTGCATCAGCGGCATGCTTGTGGTTTCGTAGCTCTCCGGGTGGAGGGGCGGAACCACCTCCCCGCTCACGGGGTGGAAGACGGGCAGCGTGGACAGCGGCCAGGAAATCTCCCGGTTCTTCGACATGCTGCGCAGCTCCTTGGTGGACTTCTGGATGGAGCTGTGGTGGACCAGCTGGATGCTGGAGGAGGAGCGAGAGCAGTGTGTTTCACAAGCCCCCCCCGGGAGCTCTCTGCCGCCCCCTGGCGAGTAAGAGGCGGCGGTGCACGCGAGGAGAGGATACAAGCGCCTTAAGCTGTCAAGGTGTCTTACGAAAGCTACTGAAATATAGTATCGAAAGTCGGAAACATGCCCGCCACAGCTGTACAACGCTTGAAAACAGCCGTCTGCCCGGATTTACACCGCATTCGATTTTGCGATGAGGGGATTAAGAGGTCAGCCTCTGGAAAACACCACCCCCACACGCATAGAGTTTATAACCCAGAAGAGGGGCTGGGGGAGGAGGGGGGTACCCCATTTAACCTTTCCCTGAGTTTTAGCAGCTTCCCCCTGTGGACTGGAATGACACAGATGGCCTCGCGGACAGACCGTGTGTGGAAAGGCGTCGCCATGATGGGATGGGCGGGAAAAAGGGAGAAAAGAAGAGACATGGAAATGGAAAAGTATTCCTGGATAGGTAAAGGAAAGCAAAAGGAAAATAAACACAGGAGAGAAGACACTTACTCTGGTGTTTGCATGTTTCTTTTTTCCCTAGAAACAAAACAAAATGAATGAATTAAATACTAATATTAATAGTTACAGACATCCACACACAAGCAGATGGGGTCAGTCAGGCCCGGGAACTTTTTCAGTTCCGGGAGATCTAAGGAGGGCAGACACTCATGGTGATGATGATGATGATGAGGATGATGATGATGATGACTGCTACCAGGGTGATTTTGGGGGAAAATTAAAAGAAGAGAAATTGTCCCAGCTAGTGTGCGGACTGATGAATGGCACATATATAGAGCAGAGGGAGCTGAAGGAGCTGCTGTTTCTCGTACGGAGGTTACCCCAGTCCCCTCGATGCCAAAAAAGGGGCAACTCACATGCCACTCACTACTTTAATGTAGAAAACAGCTTTTTTTTGCAGAACAGAATGTCCCAGAACTGGGATTCTGAACTTCCAGCTACAGACACCCCCCCCCCCCCCCCCAAAGGTGATTACAGCAGGTTACAGACCTAGTGAAGCACCAAAGGAGACATGAGGAACGTGTCTTTTGTAACTGTAAAACTCTGTAAGCAATCCTGGCCTCCCAACACTGAAAAAAACACATCTCCTATTCTCCTGTTACGATATTCCCGCATTCCCTGCCTCACCCACCCCCCTGCCAGCCACCACCCGTCCCCCCGTCAGCCCCCACCCACCCCTGTAATTCAGACGCCGGACACTAGGGGGCGAGCTGCACACTTACACCCCTTCGCGGCGGCAGCACATGGCATAACCCAGGATGATGAAGAGAACCAGGGCAATGGCGGAGGGCACGGCCAGCGTGATCACGAAGTCGGAGAAGTAGTCCCTGCCCTGCAGCTCCTCGGAAGGGGGCTGGTACTCGCCGATGTCTGGCAGCACGCCAGGGCCGAACGCTGGCCTCTCCCGGAGCCTCTCCCCGTGGCTCGCTTTGGTGACTTCCACCTGTTGGGGGGGGGGGGGGGGGGAGCAACTGAACAACCGCTAGCTGCTACTGCCTGTGCGACTCCATGGTGACAACCAAAGCTTCAGGTCCCAGGGTCATACCATTGTACCTTAGACAGGAACTTAAAAATCACGTATCTCAGTTAAATATACAGCTATATAAAAGCATAAACCCCACACCCAAGCAATAAAATAATAAGCTGAATCATATTGGAATGTGTCTGGACCACAGAGGCAGACTGCAGCTGCGATCAGCATAACAAGCTCTTCGCCGACCACCTCAATATCCTCTAATAAAAGCACATCTCCCGGCTGCTTGAGACTGATGTTCTCCATTTCTCACTTCCAAGGCCGCCTGTCAGTAGGGTCCCACCTGCCCCCGCCCCCCTTGCTCACCAGGGAGATCTTGCACCAGTCGATGTGGAACTGCGCCCGGAACTTCTTATCGCAGCTGATGACGGGTTCCATCTCCTGGCTGCAGCGCAGCTGGTTCTGCGGCGTCTCTACCTCACGCAGGCAGGACGAGAACGGCACATCGGCACCCACCTTGACGTACACCCTGCGGGCGCAGCGGCAGCGCGATTTGCGGCATGTCGTAAAGCTACGTTTTCACATCATATCGATATATCTTCAATCAAGATACAGGATGAGGCAATACCATTTATTGACTTTTGTTGTGCTTCAAAATAGTATGAGCAAAAACTTTAAAGACAGATCAATAGTATTCCATTCTGATTATAAACAATATAAGAGCTTCAGTTATGATGTTGCAAAGAATCCCAGAATTCACAGCGAAAATCAAAACATTCAGTTAGCGACAATACACAGGAAAGCTGATGGACAGCAAAGGCAAGGAAACACTCACGATGTCTACATGCACACTAAGAAAATTGAATTATTATGTTAGTCCGACTAAAACCAGACTTTAAAAGTACATGTCAACATGTCAGTCCGGTGGCAATCGTACTAAATCAAATTAAATTGTGAAGCTGTCCAATTCACCGCTCAACTAAAGGGTGCTTTTCGACCGCGCCAGGTACCATACTTTTGGTACTTCAAAAAAGGTACCAAAAGTACGCTACTTCAAGATTTTGGTTTTCCACTGGCATAAAAACACCAAATGACATCACAAAGTGAGGCGAGGTATTTTGTAATGAATTCGAAAAATGGCTGTAGTAGGACTGGACGACGTGCAAAATTAATACCAACATCCCATGTTATGCACATGCAATTCTTACATCGCTAGTCAGCTAGATTAAAATCAGGCTTTTTGCTTACCTTCGATTTGATACAAATATTATAGCATAGGGAGTTTAAGAAAAAAGACCTAGCAATGATTTTAATGATTATTCCTTTTCAGGATTACCTAGTACGTATTTAAGAATCAGCTTAAAGTTTACCTCCGAGTGCTGCATGTCTTCTCCAAGACAATCATAATCATTTACATCCCTGCTGTTGACGGGTTTGTGAGAAATTTATGCTGAACCCATGTTTTGTTTCATAAACCCCCCAATTATAACAGAATCACATTATAATATGAAAACTTTCCAATACTGTGCTTCCATAGTATATTACACAAAGTATTTTACTTCTTGTCACGCCACCCAGATCTTCTTGTATCTGTTCTGACCAGATCGCAATTAAAGTTTGTCACTTCATTTGTCCACGCATCCATTAATATTATTTTTATTATTTTTTTACGTCTGAGGCATAATAGGTCAACCAGAAAACGCCCAATATTAACAAGCTGAAAGGAGCCGTATCGCCACCTATCGTAGCGGAGTTGGACATACTGTGGTCAATAAATTAATTCCCCTCCTGTGCATGTATACTGGGGCAAGGACAGTAGTCTGATTAATTGGCATAGTCGAGCTGTAACCGTAGCTCATCTCAGCTGTACATGTAAACATACTGGCCTTAAATTGGTTCGTTTAGTTTGAGAAAAAGTGCCAGATGACTCAGAAGTTCAAAATATTGCAACTTGCAATATTTATTTTATTGAAGCTAATACCTTAAAATGATAAAAAGTCCATTATAAAGTGGATTTTTTACTTTAATGCTTGTCAGGCGTCTGTTTGAGCCATTTGCCAAAAAGGATTTAGATTTAGTTTGTAGTTCATAAGCATTCACCTTCAGTTTTGAGAGTAATGTCATAAACTGAGGGGAAAAAGGAGTCAGTTGCTGGGCATAGTGGAGAGAAATGCTTTTATGTCGGAGCTGTTTTATTTGACCCATGCAACACAGATATAAGTGTAATTAATTCTTAATTTTGAGATTTCTGCTTGGAATAAACAACTTACTGGATAGAGTAGTTTGAAATACATTTGAAAACTGCATTTGCACTTTGTTTTGACCACACTCTGTTTTAATAAATGCTTGTGACGGCTCGCATGCGTCTTTGACTTACAACTAGACATTCATCCTGCTTCATAGAAATACCAAGATATATATCATATATTTCTGTTCTGCCTAAAAATACCATGGTTGTTGGTTCATATCATCCAGCCCTACAAGTCCCTATACTTCATTTTAAACTTAATGGCTCAGATCCAACACATGGATGGATGTCATCAAGTAAATCAAGGTACAAAGGTATTATTTAGGTTTTAAAATTATTTTTTAAAATTGCTCCTTTTAAGGGGTATCTGTCAAAATGAATGACATTATTTTACAGCTGATTATTGGGATAATAAAGCTGATGTCTGCATTGATGTGCCTTGATCTGACTCAAACCAGTGTGAATCTAGTCCTTCAACCCCCTTCACCAGTCTCTGAAAGGACCAACAGGATGACAACCTGGCCAGAGACTCACCCCTCCTTAAGGTCGTTGATGGGCAGGGGGACGCGGCCGCCCCTGTCCAGCGCTGATGTAATGTTGATGGCGTTGAGGCGTTCGGGTTGCCAGACGTTCTTCACGGCACCCAGGAAGTCTCCCAGCACCTCGCTGGCCAACATTTCCTCCACATTCATGTTCTTGATGAAAAACTCGGCCTGGTACGGCAGGGGAAAATCTGGTGGGGGGGTGGGCACAGAAGTACTGAGTGACCCAGGAACGGACCGACCGATGCAGGACCGGTGAGGAGGTAAGAAAAATCTTCCGTACCAACCTCTGATCCATAATGACAAGCAAGAAACCAACTCATAATGTCTTATATCTCGCCCTATTCCAGTTGATGCCACATAAATGTCATCTTAAAATGAAGAATAACCTGATGCATTTTTAAGACATCCGCTGAGAGTATGTAAAAAAAAAAACAAGCTTCCCAGGAGACCATATGAAAATATTGTTGCTTTCATTTAAACTGAGGCATCTGTTACAGAGAAATGTTCTGTCCGTTGTAACAAGTATGAAATATCGGCTGCTGTTCCCAGCAGGCTGGAAATTGTTGAGCTCAGTGTTACAAGATTCACTACAAGTGTCTTGTATTATTTATCAAGAGGCTACAAAACAAATTTTGTGATCAACTGAAATTTTTGGTGGTGGTGCGAGTTGTGGGATTCATCTCTTTTGGTTTATATCACGTCTCATGCCATTTGGGATGAATACATTTAAAAAATAATATCAGTGTTTATGTAAAATGACAATGCTGAGTGTTGCTGGTTTAATTTTATTGGCTATCCAGGTCTACAGCGGCTAAAGAGGATTTTCATAGGGGAAGGTCATTGTGTAAAACAAAGTGCTTGCCCCCTTCTTACCTTCTGTAGAGATGATGTTGATGACCAGATTGTGCCTGGCAGTTTCGAACGTTCGCCTGTTATAGGCCGTAATCTGCAGGGCGTAAAGATGGAAGCTGATACCTGCATCAAGACGGCTAGTCCACTGCGTTTGCCTGAATGAGATTCAGACACAACTAGGAATGTCGAGCAGTGCTCAGGTTGCATAAATATAGGAAGCGACTACAGGGGACAGAAATGCCATTACTGCAGTTCTAAACCTTAAGCTGTGCTCTGATTGGTCCAATTGATAAACATGTGCTTCAGAAAAATCAAGAATGTGACACAAGTGAACAATCACTTCATTAAATGCCATGACGTATCACACAGATACGGCTGCCATGTTTGGATCTTCATGAATTTTCTGTGAATGAAGGGGAGTACCTCGATAACGGTGAGCTTTCCCACGTGCTCCGCTGTGGGAGATCCGTAGAGGACCCCGTCGCTGTGAGGAGTCCTCTGGATGTAGCGAAGCCACCCTGGTCTGTCCGGGTAGCCCATCAGATTCGTGTTAAAGGTGATGGGGTCATTGCTGGCATCGCCTGACCCATGCAGCAAAGAAGCACAGAAACACAAACTCATTTATGGCCAGTGCATCATAACTCAGCCTTCAAGATAACATTGCCTCTTTGTCATATATACAAAGCAGACTGACTTCATAGCCATTGTCATTTCTTTGAAGATGTATACGAAAATGTGCATGTACGATACATTACAGACAAAAGTATTGGGACACCTGGCCATTACACTTACAGGAACTTTTATGACATCACACTCTCAATGTATAGGTATCAATATGGAGTTGCTCCCCCCTCTGCAGCTATAACAGCTTCCACTCCTCTGGGAAGCCTTTCCACAAGACTTCAGAGTGTATCTGTGGGAATTTGTGAGGTCATGCACAGATGTTGAGTGTGAAGGACTGTCTCCAGTTCATCCTAAATGTGTTTGATGGGTCTGAGGTCAGGGCTCGGTGTTGGCCAGTCAAGTTCTCCCACACCGAACTTACCCAACCATGTCATTATGGACCTTGCTTTGTGCACTGGGGCACAGTCATGCTGGGACAGAAAAGGGCCTTCCTTCCCCAAACTGTCCCCACAAAGTTAGAAGCATGGAATTGTCCAAAATGTCTTAACATGCATATGTATGCATGTATTTATGCATGTAGTAGTGAGATATAAGAAGCATGAGAAGATAAGCTGCAGGGTGACCTGCAATAAATAATCAGGTGCGGCTATAAATGTCGCCATTCAGTTTCCTCATGACTGATAAGACGAGGAGCTTAGCTAATGAGGCAACCGAAACGAGAGCGGTTAGGGCATCATACCCGGCTTGGGGTAAGGAGGAAACTCCCCCTTGAAGTATTCTCGTTCCAGAACATGGACGAACAGGACCCCCGCCGAGGGGTACACGTTGCGGTCCGCGTGCGACTTTGAAAGGATGGTGACCACTGTCGGGGAGAGAGTGAGTGAGAGAGAGAGAGAGTGAGAGAGAGAGAGAGAGAGGCGTCAACATGCTCTCTCAAACGTGCAGAGATTTTTTTCTTTTTACGAACTGCGTCCTGGGAATTTGGCCTCACGCTGCTTTCCGGGTTCGGATTCAGAACCAGCGTGTGGCTCGTCCCTGCTGCCGGATTTGGAAAGAGGGCCTTTTTTCATTTTATTTTTTTATTTCCAGCCCGCTATGCGCGGCTCAGGAAGTGGGCGGTATTATTATGCGTGAGACGCTGGGCATTCCGTGAGAGCTGATGACAGCGGCCCGGCGAGGCACACTGCTCACATTCCACAGCCGGGACGCCCCCACGTAATGTGCACCCTCCCTCCTTGCACTGTAAATGTACCCTGTGTTTCACTCACTGCACACACTCAAAGGAGGTCCATTCTGCTATGTCTCGTGACAACATTATAATAGATTATGGATTAACAGTATAACATACATCAGTAATACGGCAGGATAGAGACCGAGAGACACACTGCATTGTCTGACCAGGATGCTAATTCCCTCAGACATATTATACGGAGCAAAGTGCGTCACTGCACGCCTGTTCACAACCACACTGTGCTGACACACAAGCAGAATGTCATTATATGAGTGAGGAGGTAATATTCAGTATTCCCACAAGATTAGTGCACACTATGGTTAAGAAAAGCAAGTATTGATTAATTAAAGAAAAAAATAAACTAGTCACAGAATACATTTCACATCCCACATATGCTTTTAATTGCATATTTTTATGCAAAAATTTAAATTAATAACATTCTGGATATATTTTTTTTGGGGGGGGGGGGTTCAGTTCATAAAATTAATGCAATGACCAGCCCAGCAGTTTCCCATCAAACGTCTCACAGATTGTGGGCGTCATACATGCAGCGCCATGGTTCCAAACACAATGTGTGTCGGGTGACAGTCACAGACTGTGACAAGAGGCAGCAGGTACATCCCGGTCCAAAGGTTTAACCAGATCTGTTACTCTAATGAGGGGACGATGGCAGAACAGTAACTGCGTTCGCTTGTGACACCACATGGGAAATAACCAAGGCAGCACGCAGAAACGTAAGGCAGCGAGAGCGCGGACGGGCCAACAGCCCCCACCCCCCACCAACAGCAGAGTCAAATCCGCTTCACTTGGTACCGGAGGATTCTAACCAACCTGGAGAAATGCAGTTACTGCCCAGATCAGAGCCAAGAATGCATTATGAATGAAAACTACAACAGCCAATCAGAGGCATCTAAATGCTCAGATTAATCCAAAGACAGGTTCGATTCCCAACCACTGTAAATACAAAACAAGGAATGACTTAAAGCCTCAAATAATCAAAATATGTCTATTCACAACTGCCAAACATCACTTATACAACATATTCGGCAGATATAAAAACAGTGACTTATCTTAGTCTCTCCATACATTCTGTCCCCTACATGGATGCTATTTCATGCCAAAACTTCAAAAACCGCAAAGGTGCAGCAAAAGCATCCAAATACATGATTAAAGTGGATAGTACTTACTTTTGTTTTGTTTAGAATTCAGCTTTTAATAATCTACTTTTTTCCCCATAAGACCCTATGTGTCCTGATAAGACCTACCGCAAAGGTCAACTGATCTGTACTTCCACCATCAGCGTACCTGCCCCCCCCGACCCACCCCCCATATTAGCAATACTGCTGCTGGACGACCTCAAGCAACCGAGAGGCCTGTTCCAAAATCTCACCACAGACCACAGCAGCTCCCCTACCTAAGCGAGCATCCTGTTACCTCGCCAGCTCAGAAACAGATGAAAAGCCAAGTCTGGGTACGACTGTATCACATCTGCTCATATTGCAGTCTTTGTATACAATACGGCCTAAGCTTCATGACTTTGTTTTAATATATTATCCATTAAAGGTTAATGCTAAACTCCACCATCCCTCTTCAGTGTTTTTCTTTTTTGCCATGTTGCAGCTACACCACTGAAGTGTTGCGACGAGATTTAAACAAATTTGGGTGAGCACTGTATGAGGACAGACCGGCCTTTACGATTTATTAGAAGCTGAAGAAGCTGCATCTCAGCTTTTAACAAGGAGACTCTTTAAACAGCTGGAGTGGTTTATAATTCCTGTTGAGTTAGGAGCATTCGAGCACTTACCCGACAGTAAGCTCACACTTGCGTATATTATAGTTGGCCTTTGGTCTCCCTGTTCTAGGCGCTCCTTCTCTGCCGGGAACTTTCAGGAGCTTTCTTATCATGAAAAGGCATCAAGCCGTCCGGAACGGGGACTAGGGGACACTCACCGCTCCCGAACCGGATGGACTGGCAGCGATCGCGGCACCAAGGTAAAGCGATCTCCCCAGCAGCCCAAGCGAGCACCACCAGCGAGGTGGACCTCGTTACAGTTTCGTAACAACAATCTCATCTAGAACAAGACTTAACTTTATATTGAGATGGGTCAGCAGAAAAAGGTCGATCCATCTTAACTGCAACTTACATTGTTAACTGGGTAAAAATATTTCTATGCACTTCAAGACATTTTATAATTGTAGTATGTTCAATATGACTTTCTGCAATGGCTATAAATAGAATTACTATATTGCCATTACAGATTTTGTTTTGCTACTTTCTGCGGTTTCAAACGACCAAACATTGTTAAATTATATAACAGTATACGTTGCATGTCTGCACAGAGCAGTTTTATGAATTGGTCTACATATGTAACTACGGTTCTGTTTGTTTTCATAATTGCTGCAGACAAATACTTTGCAAAGACTCCCACACCGTTATGAGGAGAGGGGTAGTTGCAACTCTTCCTCAGCTCCACATCCCCAAAAAGAGAAACTTTGACGTGTTTTTTTAAATCAGCTGGTCTTCGAAATCTATGATGTTTTATTCTTTTTCCATGAATGGCACGGAGGATTTTTCCGTCAGCCGCTATCGCTCAAACCAGCCTGGTGAATAATCGCGCATCGGTACTTCACACATCGCGGGGCTGGAAAACAGGCACAGACTAAATTAAGTGCATATTATTAATGCATAAATGGGGAAGTTGGGGGGGGGGGATTAACGGCAGCATTAGGAAATCGCGGTTAGCCGGCGTGTTAGAGGTTGTTTGCTCCTCGCATGTTCTCACTCACCGTTTCCCTGTACGGCGGATCTCAGCTTAGGGCCGTAATAACGCTGCCTTTGGCTACGTCCCCTGCCACCAGCGGGACGTACTAAATAAGCTTTCGTTGCAAAACAGAACAAAAGCAAATAAATGAAGAGTGATTCATGCATTTTATCGCCTCCACCGCCAGTCTGCCAATCTCCCAGGCAGCCGATAGTTCGGCAGCACTTACCGCATCTTTCTCCACCACACCGCTGCGTGTCCGACAGTAAAGGCCGTCTACAGCAGTGTGTACACCCTTTTTAAACAAACAAGTGGTCTATATATTTAAAAAATAATAATACCATTAAGAATGATTGTCCTAATCATAAAACTCGATATGCTGCGGGTGATCGAGCTTAGTAACATATTTAATGTATAATAGAGCATGTAATGTATGACTGATGCATCGGTAATGCTCCCTATTCCGCCGACAGCGTCGTGTTTTCCATCTCGGTCCGATGAAGTTGCCGCTAGCTAGCTTATGCCACATTTTCAGAACGGATAATACATACCGACGGAGAGCCATGCGAGGACACCGATGGCGTCCATGGCAGCCGATGCTCCGTGCTACGCGGTGATCGCTGGCGCTACGGCGGCTCCAGGCATCCCCCACCCCGCCCGCGTTACATTCCACCCCGCTCCATCCTTAGCAGCGGCCCGCAGAAGGCTCGACGGGATCTGGTTGGTGGGAGGGTCCGAGCATCTGGCACAGATGCTGGAAAATGGGGTGCCATGTTTAAAAGAGGGGGGCTGCTGCAGGGCCAGGGGAATGTGCGAAACATACGAGCACCCAGCAGTTTTTAATGAAACCTAGTTATACATTTCAGTTTGCACTGGAAAACGTTTTACAATATCCACATATTCTTGTTAATAAGAAGGACATCCTGAAAGTATACCTAAATCACATCAATCTATCGTATTGCAATTAAATAACCTTAACTCCTATATGCTCCTGGAGCAATTCATATTTAGTTAACTTTAATGATAGCTTAGCAAACGTGTCTCTAGGCAGCTTTCAGACTGCCATGCTAATTGCTACACAGCAAAAAATAAACTGCAGGATTTGTAGCTTATTGTTCTTGCCACCGCATCAAATCACTGGTCTATACAGAAGTGAATACCGGCAATCAAGCTAAAAGCTTAACGCTATTATTCGTTTTTTGCCTTCCCGGTGTGCATTAACATGCAATTTACCTAAGCTTCGTTTACAAATGCATTCCATCGGCATTATTGTATGTTAAGATGAGATACACACAGAACGCATGCAATCATTTTATTATCAGAAGTCACATTATGCAATAAACCAATAGAGATAGT
This sequence comes from Brienomyrus brachyistius, assembly GCF_023856365.1. Lineage (NCBI taxonomy): Eukaryota > Metazoa > Chordata > Actinopteri > Osteoglossiformes > Mormyridae > Brienomyrus > Brienomyrus brachyistius. The sequence continues at coordinate 21,086,846 of NC_064555.1, forward strand.
GGATTTTAAACTTGCATGAACAAGATTTTAAAATGATTTACTTTTTATGCCTGTCAAATACGCTGAAATAAATTGTAGGAAGAGTTTCAAAGATTGATTCTGTATTGCTGCAATGTTAGAGACTATATTAAAAACTTTGGTATTCTAAATTATTTCAGTGAAGACTGGCTTGGAAGCTAGTTTCAATATGATAGCATATAGCCATCACCCAACCACCAAGTAGCTAACTATTTCTAGAGTCATACCAATGACCGCCATCTGGCGTGACACTCACGCTTTCGGACTCTCACGCAAGAAATCTTACAGCAAATCTGTATCATTCCATTATAAACCTAAAATTAGCTACACCAAAAGCATTGGGATAGTTCACAAACCCTACAGACTATTTATAAGGTATTACAACTGCTACATGCATGTAAATGAGTGTGCATGCGTGTGCAGACTTCTCTTGAATTGAAAATCTCATGCCAGCCAGCTAACCAAAGTTGGCAGCCCTGCCACCAGCTGCTACTGTAAGACCTTGAGTTCCAAGACTAACATCTACTGCAACTATCGAGGGAGAACAAGTAGTGTGTGATTTGCTATACACTCTAGTACTTGAGTTTTGTTTTTGGCTTGATATTGCAACTCCATTTGCCTCAGTCTGGTACAGGATGATATTGGCACAGGCAAGGCGACACCAGTTCCTCAGAAGACCCTTCTCTAGCCTGACCTCAAGGAACCTGAGGAACGAGATGGTAGACATGGCTGCAGCTAGAATATTTCAACGGGCTGGCAGCCTCTAGGACTCACTCCCCTGCTGTCCTCGAGAGAGAGAGATGGGTCAGCGCACTCTTACATGGACTATAGATGGCTCAAAGCAGTGACTCAGAAGGTTTTGTGTCCTGTGCAAGCGTAGTTTAGCTTCTGACCTTAGAAACGACTACTGCCAGGTGGGTCTGGTACCAGCGGTGCAGCCCAGGACTGCTCTCAGCATTAGACAGGAAGTGTTGTCATTTAGCCGCTGTAACAGTCGTCTTTTGAAGTTTGATGTTGTCACCTTAATCACATCTTCGTGCACACCTCCTAAATTGAGGAGTATATATAACCCGTGTTGAGTGCTAAGGCGTCTATTCCATAATCTGAAGGTCTTGATGGTTGAAGGAATTGAGTGACTCCACTGGAAGAGACTTCACTGCCTTGAAGCCACAATCATTTGTGGTGAAGGCCAGCTTGCCGAACAACAGGAGCCTGGATTTACAAGGGAAGCTGTAGTTTGTCACCCCAACCTCCCTTTGGGCCAAGTGGAGAGTTGTGTCATTGGAAGTATTTCTGTGGTATATGTCTGTATGAGGGAGCCAAGGGTGGATTAGGGAACGTCTTTTATGGTAAATGAGTTTGTGTCTCTGTGGTCGGAGGTAGTTGTTGATTATGTCAGACGTCACACTGAATTTTTCACTTCATTTCTTTTCAATTTGCAATTTTTTTCTAACAATTGTGGAGGGCTTTCCAACCAAACTGCACTAATTTTGAGAGATCCACCCTTGTTCTTAATGCTGCGATTGCATATTACATCTCGGCTCTTTGGAAAGCCGATGATAGCGTGTCTGGTCTCTAACTGCAGTCTCTCTGCCCCCACACTGAACAGCAGCGCAGGCAGGTAGCTATGCGGGTATTACACAAAACGATGAATGTGCTCTTCTGGCACAAGAAAGGGCTGCTTTGCATTGTCTTTTTAAAAACGGTATTTAATGGGTAACACTCTTGTACTTGCATTATTTCAACCACATGAATCTGAAAATGATTGTACTGTTCTGCTATCACACAATATGCCTCGATTATTATTTTTCTCCATTTGAGGCACAAACGTGCTATTTTTCTGTTATTTTGCAGTAATCAAATCTTGAAGGGGGGATAGATATAACGGCATCTTTCTCGTTCTGCAGAGGCATTACATACAGGTTTTTGAAAAAAGATTATTTTTAGGTTGCTTAGCAACATTGACAGACTCTGGAGCTGTTAAGTCAAGCAGAATACTAGGGGATTCCTTAAATGCTGTCAGCTTTAAATGCTGACACTTGTCAATAGTATATTGATAGGAATATATGGATGGTTATTAAATGATCAATGTATCATTTACTCTGATTGGTGATTTATTAGTGATTTTGTTATGGCTACACTTAATATCATGAATTTAAGTGCAAGAAAATAAAACAAATTTTTCAGATCTTCGTTTTGGGACCCCTTTAATCTCACTCACTTGCCACGTCCCAAACATGCAGAATATATCTATTCTCAACGATCCTAGAAATGCATCATAATGTGACCTTCAATAGTACAGTATGTTCACTTTGTTCCTATGCCCGTAATAGCTGCAGGCTTGTAGTTCTCTAAGTGGTTTATTTATTTACATAAAGTTTCCTTTCACATATGCCCCTTACTGTGCAGTCCTCTAAAATATTTCTAGTTTTCCAGCCACTCTTCAGTATTCTTCACAGTCTGTTAGTGTCGAGCTTGGTCATCAAAATAAAACTTTAATATAACCTATAATTATATATAAGCCTTATAACATGTATAATGCGACTTTTTCATAGACATAACAGGCTTGCTTTCAGTCTGGCAAACATTTGGTGGAAAAAATATTAATAGAGTTTACTTTAGTATTACGGTTAGTTGGGAATAGCAACTACTTTTGCACATATGCTGCATAAATCGCTATATATGTTCATTAGAGCGTTTTACGAATATTATTTTATTATTATTAGTGGTAGTAGTATTATTATTTACTTCGAAACCTTAGTCTATAGCCCGTTTCGTTAAGATTAAAAGCAAATTGCTTGCCCACAATATTTAGATATTTACTTACTAATAATTATGCATTATGTAAAATGCCGTTATAGCCGACAACAGTAAAGGTGAGAATGGTTTAATATTGGGCGTTCGAAAAAACCATATACGGTAATTAAAAAAAATCAGTTTCAACTGCGATAACACCACACATCTGGTTATGCAAGGCGATGTATTAAAACATAAATTGCATAGAAAAATATCTAAAAAAAAAACAAACATCAGTATATGACCACTATGTTTATCACAGCAGTTAAATTGTTCTGATATTTATCCCAGACCGCAGTTTATAAAAACACCCTCTTGTGCAGCTTATTGGGTTAAACCATTGTCATTTAAGGTGAAAAATGTATCGAATGCGAATTGCTGTGGGGACAAAACTATAATCGTTGGCCAAATAAGTGAGAATGTTTATACATATGATCTTGTAAGAGTACAAATAGCATTTTTTTATGCTTGTTAGTTTATTTATCTATACCGAATCAAGTGATTCATTATCAAAACACCCCTATTGTGCGTGTGGCGGCGTCAACCGTAGCCTGCAATGGCGTTGTCTAGCGGTGTGCAGCGTTGCTCTTCTATGTTAAATTGTCTCAATAGGCGGAGTACTGGACTACGGCTTGTGGTGGATTACAGGCAAGGCTGAATGAAGATGTGGGCTCTGGGTAGGGGTCTTATGAGCGCTGTCTATGTAAGGTGAATCTTACACCAGATATGCCACATGGAATATTAGATATTTGTCATAGCATCTTTTATCAACGATGCAAGGCACGTAAGTGACTCTTTTGTTTTGTACATTGTAGCAACAGCTTATGAGTGTAGCTATAGTTAACTTCTGCTTTTTTTGCTGACATTCTGCAGAATGCTTCCATGTGCGTTCACTACACATTTTCACCATAAAACATAACCTATAGTTTGTTTGAGACTTAAATTATATGGTTGTTTTAAAACTGACATTTAATACGCTGAATGGCGGTCGCTTTTTGCTCGGTCTGGTGCTTATTCACTGTGCCGTACTTCAGTACGCAATTTTCATCCATAAATCGAAAGTTCACTCACAGTGTGGCATCTACCGAATAATATGCTGGGTGGTGGTTCCATATACAACATACCCGTGGTGACTTCAGGTCATCCTTTATCTATGTAGTCGATAATAACGGTATCGATGGGTGTAGAATTATGTACCATCTATAGACTTGAGTGTAATAAACGGCATTATTAAAGCATGGACAGCAGGATTCATCAGCAGTGTCGGAATTGATGCATGTTATATATATATATATTTATATAGTTGACGATATAGCCTAATGTTAACGGGGTATCGAAAATAGAGATAGGGATGTGTTCAGGTGCATCGGTAGAACAGCTCGATGCTTATTTACCACCTATCAGCTACTTCATTGAAATGTCAACGTGAACGTACTAACTATTATATCCGAGATATGCATGGTCGACCTTTATTGACGCTGTATTACGCAGTATCGAAACATGCACGCGAAATGTTTAAACGTATTAGGCTACTGGTGCTGCACGGTTATTGAAACTGCAGTGTGCAAACGGAGGTGCGCTTAGTTGTATATGTCTGTCTACCCGGATTACACTGACAGACGGGCGCGTTTGCGATCGGTATCGGAGGGGTGGATGATGCAGAATATCGTCCATGAGATACGGGTTACGGGGTCTCAGACGGCTCTGACGAGAGAAATGGCTCTGCAGCTAATACAATACAACACATTCACCTTTATCTCTGCGTGTTCATCATATTTATTCGTGAAACAAATGCTTATGGTTACATTAAGTGTATTAATTGACTTATGGACGACATATGTCTTTCACTTTTATATAAATATCTGATACAAGTATGTCAGGTCACACAAGGAATTTTTCTGAGTCACTGCTTTGACCCTTCTATAGTAGACTGTATTTCAAGTTAGATAGACAATATACAGACAATGAACATATAATTAACAGACAATACACAATATACACGCCATATGGTGTATATATATATATATATATATATATATATATATATATATATATATATATGTAGTCAGACAGCTTTCAGTTAATGCTTCAGTTATTTAAATGCATACTGTTAAAAAAAACAGTTGCACCTGTTTATTACTGTATTTTAGAATTTTTTTCTCTGAATGATTGACTTAAACATTGTATTTGGACAGTTACTTAATTTTGACTGAATTGTAACAGTGTTAAGTCTGTATTTTAGAACTGGTGGAGTGCAAAATGAGTTCACGTCCATCTGCACTGTTACGCGTTAATATAATTTCATATTTAACCAGAAGTTTCTATCATTACCAGGTGAGTGTCCGATCGGAACGTTGCTTGGGAAATATGGAGAGCATGGAATGAAGGACCAGCAATGGTGAAGTCTTCACCATTCCTTAAACAAGCATGATGAAAACAGAGGGTTCTGGGGAAAGGTCCACCCTGCGGAGTGCTTCTCCCCATCGGAACGCCTACCGAGCCGAGTTCCAGGCCCTGAAGAAGGCCTTCGACCAGCCCAGGCAGGATGGAGAACATAAACACAAGGACCCAGAAAGGGCCAAGCAGCCGAGAGGTCGGCAGTATGGCAGCCACGTCAGCCGGATTAAGGACATGTTCATGCAGATGGGGACAGATAACGCCGGACCGGCCTGCAAGAGCAAAGTACAGGACGAGCCTTCGCCACAGAAGATCACCAAACCCACCAACTTCGTCAACAGAGCCGACGGCTCCGTGGTCAAACTGCAGCCCGCGCTCGTTGAACGCACCGCCAAGTTCACGGAGGCCAGGAAGATCTTCGAGCAGAGCACCCGCGAGACATCGCAGTCGCCGGTGTACTGCTCCGGCCGTGAGAAGAGAAGCCTGCAGGACCATGCGGAAGAGTGGAGGGGCACGCGCTCAAACCGGGGAAGCACGGACTCCCTGGACAGCCTGTGCTCGAGGACGGAGGCCGCGTCCCCCACCGTGAGCCAGCTGAGTGCCGTCTTCGAGAATGCCGACCAGCAGCAGGCCGTGGGACTCAGGAGGAGCACCGGGCGCGCTCTATACTCCCCCGATGGCTTCCACCGACACGCCGAGCTCAGCGAAGACGACGCCAGCTCCCGTCAGTCGCCGTCTCGCGGCAGCCACAGACACCGCGGCGGTAAGCAGACCATTCCCCCATCATCATCCTCGGAGGATCTGCTCAGTCCCAGTCCCCTGTCAGAGGTGGCCGATGGTGGCCAGGCTGTCCCGGATGGTCCCCGGCAGAAGGAGGAGGAGCCGAATGAAACAGAAGCAGATCAGGGAGACAGCGAAGGTGTAGGTGAGGGAGAGCGGCCGCAGAATCTGCAGAAGCAGGTGGGCACCTTGACTGAGGCCGTGGGAGTAAGCACAGAGGCGGTGGTTTGTGACGCTGTCGCCGAGAATGCTCCAGACGCAGTGGCCAACGAAGTCGAGCGAGACAGGCAAGGTCACGCCGCGCAAGGCCAGGCGAAAGATCCCGACGAGGACTACACCGGCAACGAGAGGGTGATTTACAACGCGGATGGCGATGCTTGTTACCAAGGCTGGGGAGAGAGCTGCACAGACCCTGAGGATGACGAGGACACATGCTACGACCCGGGCCCCGAGATCACGGAAATCCCCGGCTTGCCGGAAGAACCGGAAGACGAGATCCCCAAAAGGAGGAAAATCAGATTCAGTACTGCGCCAATGACGGTCAGTTTCTCATTATTCTGAACAATGATGTTACACGAGGTGAACCTTTAAATCAGTGGTTCTCAGTCTTGTTCTTGGTGCCTCCCGCCAGAATGATTCCATTCCAACCCAACCTTAATCAGGCTTAAATGGTCCTTAATGGTTAATAATGATGGAAGTTGAAAGCAGTGTGGGTTGGAATGAAAACATTCTAACATTCTGGGTGGGAAGGGGTGTGCAGGAGCCAGATTGAGAACTACTGATTTAGGTGCCCTTAAACGTAAGCTTTTTTTTCCTGGCAACACAAGCATAACTGTAATGCATCTACCTGCAATTGTATTCGATATTTAAATGACCCTGAGAAAGATTCTCTTATTCCAAGGTACGTTATTTGTCATGAAGAGACCTTGAATTGGAAACTCACTTCATGAAGCTTACTGAATACGATTATTGGATTACAGTGCATGGCACATTAATTACCGTATGGCTTTTATCCCGTTACCTGTTTCTAATGGACCCTTAAAACGGAAAGAGAACAAACTGTCTGAGCAAGTTGCATGCTGGTTAAGGACACGGCACTGAAGGACTTCGTCTTCACATGTGGCCGTGCTGCCGTTCCCCCGAGGAAGGTGCTTAACAGAAATTTCTCCGGTAAAATACTGTGCCTTTAAAAAAAAAAAAAGCTGTAAGTCACTCTGGATGAAAGATTTAGCTAAGCTAAAGAAAATAGCAATTAAATTGCATGATTACCGGCAAACCACTTGAACATTTCAAGGTCTGATGGGTTTTGCTATGAAATGGTAGCTAAATTTCTAGTATGTTAAAAGGAAATGTGCTCTTTAATGCGTGACAGACGTGTGTTATAGTCCCTACGAATGATGCAGTACATTTCACCTGGCTGTACTGTTTGAAGGCAGCCAGGTACTAATGAATATGCATTGAGTGTGAGCTGTGACCTGTATTGGAGCGATTTTCACCTTAACGTTCATGAATCTCATCTTAACTTCGTGATGCTGGATCTGGGCCTTGTACCTCCACCGTGTCTCTTGATAATGTGAGGTGATAATAACGATTTCCCAGTTATTTATGCTGATGAACCTAGTGGACTGTGATGGCAGGAATGCCGAAGGTTAATGTGCATTATAGTGTAGCTAAAGCACTCATGATTGTTTGGGGTAAGTGGTCAGCTCACGTAGGGGAAGAATTTAGAATTTGGACCAACCCGTTTGTGGTTGGTTCCTATACTTGTGTGCTGTTTTATATCACCTGGGTTTCTCAGTGTCAAGAATGACAAGAACTATTTGCGAGACTCGCCGGCGGATCGGCTAACGGAGTCATGCGATTTTGGGAGGGAATGGGAGCTTTATTTGGGAACGGGAGTTAAGCGGGGAGGAAGAATGAAAATAGGCGGCTGCAGTTCGGGTGTCAGTGCAGGGGATACTCAGATATGGGATGGCATCAGGTCATGGGATGGATGCAGCTGCAGGCCAGGTTGGGCATTAGTCCATGAAGACCACGTGTGCCCCCCCCCCCAAAATACCCCTGTTCCTATTATTATCTGAACTCCTACAATCAGTGTATATGTAGTCAGCTAAAATTTCAGTAGCTAAATCAGTCAGTTGTTTTAATTATCCATCCATCCATCCATCCTCTAACAGCTTATCCTGATCAGGGTCATGGGCTGCTTTAATTATTCTTCGCAGTATATGCTACGCTTACATTTCATTAATCAAAATCCATTCCATGCTATGCTCAATTTAGTTTCGCTTTTGGGCTCACGGTTATTTATATCTGGGCTGTATCCTCTATTGTAGCACGACGTATTTAGATTTTTAAATAAAGGATTAACCTACTGCATGGTACGGTGCATAGGGTGTGTACAGTTCTGCAGACGGAGCTTACAGCCGCATGTTAGGAACACCTTATTATTTGCGTGTGTCCAGTCCAATGAATGCAGAAAATTAAGAGGAATTATGAGGTAATTGGTCTATTGAAGTTCGGGAAGCTGTTCAGGTGCTCTTTAGATAGTTCTTGAGTCCTTTATGTTTCAGACAGCAGAAGGCCACTGTTCATTAATCATGCTGAATGTTTAACTGGATCTGCACTTTTGCGGAGCAGAAACCTCAGCCAGGCCATTCCTCTAGCGTCCTGACAGCAACCGGGGAGTGACAGAGGACGCCAGCCACCCTTTGCTATTCACGGCACGTTTTGCCGTTCAGCACTCTCTATGATAATGGAGGTTCTTGTTTGATTATGAAAAGACAATGTGAAGTTGGATCGTAACCCGAGTGTGGTGTGTCTGACCCCCGGAATCATGGCCGCCGCAGATCTTCAACATGACCGGCTGCAATTTTCCCATCGTCGCTACCTGTATCTCATTTCCTGTGTGCCCACTGAAATACCCCAATAACCTCGCTGTGAGGTATTGTGAGTTAGTCTCCTTACCGAGTGCCTCTCCAGTGATTTCTCCTGCCTGTCCTGTTTAAAATCACCAACCCAGTGCTTGCTTTCCCGAATCTGTATTTGGGTAACCATTCTGCTGTTGTTCTGTCCTGGCTAAGGCTGCATGATATCGGAAAAATATCAATAATGGCGATGTGATTTTAGTTTTTTGCGATAAATATTGCGATATTTATAAAGCAGAAAAGGAGCTCAAAATGTACCTAAAATAAACAATAGCCAAACAGAACTTATCTACCAATAGAATCAAATAAGTTGCTGGTGTTGCAAGTTGTGTTGACAGATGATTGGCTTTGCTGAATGTCATCTCTGTGTAATACAAAATGTTTCAGTGCAACGGAAGGCAGATGGATTTTAGTGGCTAGATCCTATTTGCTTTGCTCCTCCCCTCTCATTTTGTTAAATCTGTCATTAATGCTTCTACCAGTGGTTTAAACAGCTGAGAAAGCACATGCAGAGCTCATGTAAAAGCAGCAGCATTAAGCATTACGGAGATTTTTTTTGTATATATATACAGTGGTACCTTGACCCACAAACTTAATTCGGTCGAGAACTTCAGAAGAAGTCGAGAAGTTCGGTCGAGAATTGACCTGAATCAATTTTTCCCATTTAAAATAATGTAAATACAAATAATTCGTTCAAATCTCAGAAACACTGAATTTTTTTCCATTTTTGATGTTTTTCTGCTACCAAGAATTAAAATAACCTTAATTATACATGAATAATGCTAAATTAAACAAAACAGTATATCAGAGCATACGCTTGTTGGTGGGCTGGTCGCTCGAAATACCCCAAAACGTAAAAAGAATTAACCACAAAACATCCCCCCCCCCCCCAAAAAATACAAATAACATTAAAAGACTGAGTAACAGTAAAAAAAATACAGTAATTTTGAAAATGTGATTTTTTTTATTATACTGTACATTATTTTCATATGCCTAAAATTTTTATGTACATTTCATGATGCCATGCGCTGTATGACGATATACTTCTTTCTTTGTACAGTAAACAAACAATACGCATTTGCCACTATGTGTGAATGGAGAATATAACACTTAAATAGCAGTAACTTAATAATTTATGTTATTAATGAAGTGGTGTAATTTTATGTATAGATACGTGACTGTTAAAAATCATCATAAACACGTTTATCAATCACTTAAAGGTACCGCTATAACAGAACGTTCTCTCTCTCTCATTTTTTTTTCTTTTTTCAGATATTCGACCTCTGAAGAGACATAGTAAAGACATACATCTACAAGTTTTTTATACATTCCACAGCCGTTCTTGGGCATAATGTACACTTCTTCGTGTTTCGGGTTGTTCTTTGGGGCGCTTTTGGGGGATGTTTGTGTGTTCACAGCCTGAAACACGGTTCGCGAACCGGTACGAAAACCTTTCTAATATCTGGTTCGTAACCCGATTTGTTCGTGAACAGGACTGTTCGTGGGTCGAGGAACCACTGTACTAGATTATCTTGAAAAGGAAAAAATCATTCAAATCGCAACGCTTGATAAGTTTTATTTTCTATGACAGAGTAAAAATGTTTCAGTAAAACTTAACTCCTCCACCCAAGGTATGAAAAAACCTGACGTCTACCCAGCTGAGTATAACGGTCCTTGCCATGTGAGAATTGCACGTGCATAACATGCAGTGTCAATATTAATATCGCACATCGTCCAGCCCAAGTCCCAGCAGTTTCTGGTGAATTGTTTGGATAACAGTTTTTGGATTACATTTTGGCTTTCTGGGGAAAATTACCTATGGATCGGCGTACACATGGACATTCGTATGATTTCGTATTGGGATTAATGAAATTCTTATGTGTCAAACCGCTCGTGACAACCAACAGACCGTATTTTGCCTTTTATGATGATGCAGCAATCAAGACTTATCACAGTCTGCGCACATAGTACAGTAGAAAGAAAAATCACATGCAGGACTCTTAAATGAATAGACTTTGCTTAATTTTACTTGAGATTGGTTGTCATAAGTGATACGATAAATCTTCTCCCCATCCAGGCTGCTCAACTTTAATTAATCTTGGGAGTCTTTGAGGATGTAATCCAGGCTTCCTCACAGCGTTTGGCTTTTACTTGCGATGACTCCTGAGGAGTTACACTTAGTCATTCTCCACACTCTCGGGACAGAAGCCTTTGTGATGTCGACAGTCAGGTTGTAGAAGCCGACCTTGCATTTCTGCCAGTCATCGGGGCATATGGCACCTTTAAGCTGCGCACTTCTCAGGAAAGATGGTTTATGTTTTAGTAATACCTTGCTTTTTGTGTTATGTTCACATTATGATTGTCCAGTATAGGCGAACGCTGGCAAATGAGCCCAAATCAACCTTTCAGTTGATGTGTAACACTCATCATTCACCGTCTGCCCGTCGTATTGCAAGGCTTGGGTCTCAGGACCTGACTCACAGCCCTGCTGATGCACCCAGCTGAGCGGCCCTCACTCTCTGTCTGCGCCAGACAGCCATGGGCCGCCGCTAAGCAGGAAGGTGGACGGTCAGTGATGTAACACAGGGAGTGCAGGATGCACGTGGTTCAGGTTGTCATTCTCACCTTCCTTACCGAAAACGGAAGTTAAAATGTGTTCCTCTGCAACACTCTGGGCAACAGCTGTCTGCTTATGAAACAGCATCAGTTCCCATCTTATAGAATGCATTGTGGTATCTAATTACTGTAATAAGTATTTAAAGCTTTGATTTTGTTGGGATTTTAGTGGGATGTAAAACACTTATACTGTAATAGACATGGAATAACAATGAATGTCTTTATTGGTTAATTTTTGGATTTTATCAGAAAATTATCACATGAAAACTAAAATTATGACATGAAATAAATCTCCCTCTTTAAAATCCTAATAATGTAAGCCTGGTTTCCAATGACATCGTTAGCTGTGTAACTTTAAACATTCAGATCTCTTCTTATAAATTCTTAGAGATCTGCAAGCAAATGTCAACCTTCTTAGCTATAAAGGCAGCATGAGTTAGTTTTAAATTCAAATGATTTCAGACTCTCTGTACATTTAGCAGTGAATTTGGCTGAAGTTAAATCATGAAGATATTGTGCAATGTTACCATTCCAGCACTTACAGTTTCGAAAAGAAGTTAAACTGCTCTTACGAAAGACTGTCAAGCAAGGCACTTTTCCCTGGAAAAGGTCATCGAGGCACCAACAGCAGTTCTCACACGGCTCTTTTGGAACTCAAACAGGCATTTTGATGCCAGCTACAATAGGCAGATTGATTGCTTGTATATTATTCACGAGTCAGTATTTTCGTGCGCTTTATGTTGTTGACACCTGATCTTCTTGAACTGAATTTTTAAAGGATTGCAGGGGGCACAACTTGGCGATTCCCTCTGCTTGTGTCAGGCACTCAGGTCTCCTCCAGTGACCTTGTTTTGGTCATGTGTTCCTCATTGTTCTCATTCCCATTCCATAGCAACTGGGAGCATTCAGAGGAGACACAATGCCTTGCATTGTTCTTGGACGCTTTACGACGGAGCGGCTGCAAACATAGCCATGCTAACTGCAGTTTGCCTGCGCTGACATGCTGCACACGGCGATGAAACAATGAAATAACCAACGTGTTTCGAAGCCCAGTTATGTAATGTGTGACTAATTCCGCATTTTATATGAAAGCACTAGTGCGGACCATCTACATGACACGGGCCCTTGTAACGCTCAGCTCGCTTCGCTAATGAGCGCTGTAAAATTTTGCAAGGCCTCGCACTGTTCTGCTAGGTTCATAAAGAGGCTAAAGTAACTGGGCGCTTCCCATTTTTGGAACATTTTACTTGAGGCTGCCAAGGAGAAGGAGGGTCATCTTCCTGGCAGTCTGCAGGCTGCTCATAAGGAAAAGCTGGACCAATCATTAGCTTTTCGCTACTGCAGATGACATTCCTGGCTAGATAAGTTGTACACGTAGCCAGATATGTCTTTCATGAGGAAAATATGACTTATATCTCGATGCTGTAATCAAATCGGGGATCCGGATGTCACCGCTCTTTCACCTGAAAGTATACGGCCGTCGTTATGATCCGGCAATAACAGAAGCCTCGTAAACAATCGTCTTAATTTTCATGATTACTATCACATCAAAGTGCAAAAGCCAGGGGGAGTTTATAACACTTAGAGTGGAGACAGACGTTAATAGTAGCCAGGGCTTACTGTTGAGCACACGCATGGCGGAGTTTATTGATGGTTAATTGCCGTCGCCATGGTGACGACAGGGCCGGCAGCGCATAATTCAGAACGATGAAGACGTGGGCAGGCTCGGCTCAGACAGGGATGCGGGGAGTCACGGTTTCTCGCTCCTTCCGAATAGCGATGCTAGGCAGGGCCGCTGATTCGCTGCCAGGCTCCTGATCGTCAGCCACGGCAGCCACTGACGAAGATGAACCGGTCGCCTCTCTCTGGCGTGGCCAAACCAAAGTGGTGTTTAATAGAATCAGCAAGTAGCTGGCAGCTTCCTGGGCTCCATGCGGTGTCGTCAGGGACCACTCTCCCCCTTCATCCTCCCGTCCTTCCTCCGAGCGGCCCCCACCAGCCCGCCCGGCCGCAGCGCTTAGCCGAGAGCCAGTCGGGCGAATGCGCCGCATATTAAACGCACAGCGGCGTGTTCCGTGGCGCAGCAGGAAGCTGCTCTGACTCGCATGCGTGATGTGACTGTGGAAGGAAAGCGCCGCAGCCGATGGGGGAAACTTTAACCGCAGCGAAAGTGCCATACGTTTGCTTTGCATGATTCCGTTTTCGAACCTCCTACCTACTAGCGTCCATTACGGGTTATTTTTAAAATATACAGACACCCAAAACTCTTTAACTCTATAAATTGTGCATTTTTTTAAGTGTGAGAAGTTGCCTGGAAGATCTATTTTGTGTTTTGTCAGTGCTAAAGACCTGTGAATTTGACGTCATGCCAAACAGCGGCATTTGTTAACTAAATATTAAATAGCGAAGCATGCAATTCTGTATCATTGCGTTTTTTAATAAAAGCATTAACACTAAAATGCTGGTGGCAGAGAGTAGTGCTGTTGGCACTGTCGTGCATTAGTGGCATGCCGTTATCTAGCCTTTGGATCGTTACGCGGAGCTGTGAGAGGAAAAGTGATCCTATGCCTGCCGGATAGATCGAATGGAAACCTAAGGAGCCACAAAACCATAAGAGCGCTTTTGGTCGGCTCTGGGGCAGCTGATGGTATCGGGCATCGATATTTGTCTCACTGTGGAACATCTCAGTCACTAACATCTTTTTATAAGCAAAGTTTACCATCACTGATGGTCTGCAATTATTATGCTGTTTGTTTAAACTTAGATGAAGGGAATATTATCCAGACCTCTATTGAACAATATGAGTTCATCAGTATCAGTACTCCAAAATCACACGGGCATCCAGGCTAGTCTGTCTAAATGCTTTTCGATGAGACACTGTTTATTTCCAGTTAACTGATTAACTGTTAACTGTTCTAGAGACAGTTTGTTGACAGTTTTACTCTGAGCTTTCCATGCTTGACATTAAGTGTTGTTTTGAAGGGTACAGTTCCACAGTGTGCTGATTAATCACAGTTAACCTAACTGAGGTTGCCTGTGGTATACATTGACATACCTTATGAATTCTTTATGAAAGATTATTCTGGAAGTGTTTTTATAATTGCCCAGCCATTCATCTTTTAACTGCTTTTCCTGGTCAAGGTTGTTGGGGCGTGGGGGGGCAGCATAGAGTAGAACAATGGGGTACATCTTGGATGGGGTGCCAGTCCGTTGTAACACACAGACACAAAATGTTGAGCACAGACGTCAGTTAGTATTCAAAGTTAGCAGCACGAGAGCTAAAGACATAACTACTAAAATAATAGAGATGACTGCATTGGACCATCAGTTGTTTTTCACAGTGGAGGACGAGGGATTCTGCCAGCTCATTCACCACTTAGATCCTCACTACAGTCTCCCAAGTCGACACTTCTTTGCTGACTTCTCACTCCCTGCGTTATATCATGTTACTGATACACGCATTTAAGCCCTATTTTAACACACCTGATACAGATATTCAGACGCTTCAGTAGTATCTCAGTAACAGCCAGCTTAGCTTCAGCATTGCTGGCTCCAATGCTGAGATGCTACTGAATGGCCTGATTATCTGTAGCAGGTGTGTTATCAGGATCTCCCCTTATAATATGGGACACAACGGTTCTTCCAATATGGGATGATCCCATAATATAAGGGACGGGTGGTAACCCTTTCTGTGGAACTCAGACGTTAGCTGGCTGCCGGGTTGGTTATCGGTACTGGTAGGGTTAGGGTTGTACTGATCTGATATTCGGGATCAGTATTGGCGCCGATTCATACCTATTAGATGGCGGAGGTATCAGACAGCTCTACTGTCTGAAACACCTTTGGGGAAAAAGATAACCTCCTATTTCTTGTTTAATCGATTTATACAATCAATCGTGCGTCTGCTCTTTCCTATTGTAGATGTGTTTTTTTTTGGCGGCATTCAAGCTGAACACTAACGTTGCCACTCAGTTTTTCTGCCTCTCGGTGGGTGTGAGCACAATGACTTTCTCCTACTGTGACGTCATGCGCATACCCTTTGTAGTACGAGGAGCGTAAGAACATCAGATAAGAGGGTGATGATCTGGAAGTCTCTTACACTCTTAACAGCAACTAGTAGCACAGCGATTTACAATCGTTGTAAAAACAAAGTTTTGAGAGGCGAGAGTAGCGTTTAGTGGAAAATCCCACTGAACAAAGTGCAGGCGATTATGCCTGACAACACAAGTAACATGAAAGAAGGAGTGGGTGATCTGGGAGTCGCTAGCTTGGGCTGTTTCGCATGCTCTCTACAGCTTATGATACAAAAGGGGCTGCTATGGCAAGGAAGTGTAAGTAACGATGCTCCCAGAGGGAGAAAAATTGTGGGGCATTTTAAGCTTTCGCCACTAGCGTACACTCTCTTGGAAGATATTGAAATTGAACTGCAAAATGCCTCAAAAATGCTTAAAACAAGGTGTACAAACGAGGTGGAACAGCATGTTATATATGTTCCTAGTAGCCTAATTAGTAGCCTAAGATGTTTTGGCATACAATTATCTGTCATTTGTATTTACTAATGAAAAAATATCAATATGTGTATAAGTATAGATATTTATATTATATATAATATTATATTAAAATATTACAGTAGCTCTTGTATCGGTATCTGGTATATCGGAATCGCATCGGAATTGAAAAGATCTGGACCAACCCATCCCTATGTAGCACTTGAGAAAAATGTATCGATTATCGGAATTAGCCAAAATTATTACATCGGTGTGCCACTAAAAGACTGATGCATGTTAATTAGGCTGCATTGACGTGAACTGTTTTGTTTGTAAAGATGCTACAGTAATGTACCCTCTCACACCACTCTCTGTCTAAAACAAATGTGGAAGTTTAATCATGCTTAACACATCACAATTAATTTGTTGACTGGTTAGAGCGATAGCCAGAATATATTATTTTTGGGAGGAAAATTATCACAGAGGAAGGGCATTCAGGTCCCAGCTGTAGCTGCTTCATAATAAGAAGAAATGAAAAAAGCGTTATATTAGAAACAAATGCCAATCAGTCTGCAGTTGTGAGTTAATTCACAAGGATGTGTGAATATGGCTTGCAGCAGGTGTCCCTGTCCATGACCTCTGGGGTGCAGCACTGAGTGGGAATCAGGCTCCATCTGATATCTTTCAGAATGCAGATCCTCCAGGTTTCTAGCAGAAAGGAAAGAGCGGTTGAGTCGCTACATGGTCACCAGGAGCCATGGGCTCCACGCATGGTGTCTGAGTCCCCTCATTAGAGGAACCGTCAGCTGTTCACTTCCTCTGAGGTGTACCCTGCAGGCAGGAAGTCACATGACCTGCAGCCCTTTGGCGCATCGCCGTCTGTACTGTTGTTGTCAAAGAGCCATAGAGGTCGTTTCCACGACGACTTTTTCTTACGGCGCTTTTTCCTGCCAGGAAATAATGAGCCTTTTGGCCGCGTTTCCTCTTGCGAGCGGTAAGTGGCCGCTTGCGAGGATAATGCGTCTAAAGTTCGTCTCTCCTGCATCAGCGCTGTGGTCAGTGTGACTGTTTAAAGCACGAGTCTCGTCCCAGAATCCATTGCAGATCCTTGTGGCTGTTCTTGACACACCGGCTTACTTGTGTTTTACGCAGTGTAGAATGACTTAACAATAGCATTGTATCACATCGTTAAGCTTTGGCGGCAGGAAATCCTGCTTGGTGGTCATTTATACCCCCCCCCCCCCCCCCCCCCCCCAAAAGAAACGTCAGGTTTTTTTGATGATCTTCCCAGGAATTTGGCATTATATCTCATGTCACTTCTGCGAATGCAATTGACTGCCGAGCAGCAAGGTTTCTGCACATTCGTCAGTCGGGAACGCTTACAGCCCTGATGATGATCGCCCCCTGAAGATACCACCGCCCCCAGTGTTTCCCCAAAGGTGTTTAAGACAGTACAGTTGCCTTCCCCGACTGCCGTTAATGGTACAGTCTGACCGGAAAAATCGGGACAGGGACTTACTGTCGCCTAATTAGAGGCCCTGTGTTTCATCATCATTCCCACCTCGGTCCTCTGGGACCCCCCAGCATGTTTTTGCTCCCTCTCTGCTCCCTGACAGACAGTCCACATTTTTGCTCTCTTTCAACTCCATGCCAGACAGTCTGCATTTTTGCTCCCTCCTATCAACTGGTAGGAGCAAATATGTGGACTGTCTGGGGGGCCTCGACGAATTGGTTTGAGAAACACTGCTGATCCACACCGGTGAAGCCATTTAGCACAGGGCATCATCAGACTGGATGCGCAGTAGTTAAACTGTCTTTAAAAAAAATACTTACAGTAAAACTTTTAAGGTCAGTAGTGACTAATAGCCTTTTTTCCTGTATCCAGGTGTTCAACACGTACTCAAATGAGGATTACGACCGGAGAAATGAGGAGGTCGACCCAGTGGCTTCCTCTGCGGAATACGAGCTGGAGAAGAGAGTGGAAAAGCTGGAACTTTTCCAAGTTGAGCTGGAAAAAGGTGAATCCCCATTTCTGTCGAACTTTTGAAGATGGTTGGTGTAGCGATGCTTCCAGAATTAGATGTGTCTTCTTTGAAGACCAACATATTGATTTGACTTCAATCATGTATCTTTTTAACATTCGCCCATTTTCACGCCACTGCTTTCGAGCAGCCGAGGCTGCCCCATTCATCGGCGCATTCTGTGCATTTCAGACGATGACGGCCTGGGAATCAGCATCATCGGGATGGGAGTTGGTGCTGATGCAGGCCTGGAGAAGCTGGGCATCTTCGTCAAGACTGTCATTGAAAAGGGGGCCGCGGAGAGGGATGGCAGGTAATGGGATTTGCTGGCAGGCTGCGTCCGCCCCCCCCAGGGAGAGAGATTAAAAGGGTGGAGGATTAGAAGGTGGGGTGGTGGTGAAGAGAAAAGCTAGTGACTTCAACCAGAGGTCCAGAGACCAAAGTAGGTAACATCCACACTGACGTGTGACATAAAAACAGGAAAGACCCCAAATCACCAAGAAACAGCAACGGGACATGGTTACCAGTAAGAGAAAACCAGTAAGTCAGATTTACTGGTGATGGGGATGCCATGGTGATCCACATCTGGTGTCTGTGTTCTGGCAGGAGGTAGTATGTGGAGAGCAGAGGTGGCAGTATTTGCTGGGAGAAAACAAAGAGACTTGGGACGGGATTCTTTACTGTAAAGTCTGTTTTCGGCTGACGGAGACTCGCGCCCATACCTCCTCCGTTTCTCCTTTCACTGGCATCTCTGCTATTTCGAGTCGTTGCAGTTACTTGACTGCCAACAGGATAACCCAATTTCTCCCACGCACAGGGCTGTCACAAGATATGAGGGGACGTGCTTCGCGCTCTGGCGGATGTGATGGCCCGAAAAATGATTTCTTTATGTTGGGCGCGAGCCTGCGAGCGATTCCCAGCACATCTGGGGTCACAGATACAAAACACAAACAAGCCATTTTAGTTTAAAAGAAGCTACTTTATGAAGAGCTGACGATTTCAGGGTTTCCTTACTAATTTGCATGCTTTTACCGAAGCAATTCAAGTTAAATTACTCAAGGGTTTTACAGTAAAGCTACTATTAGGACTCGTAAGTTTTTGGTTACTGGTTCTTAACCAGTGCGCCATCTACTGACCAAACCATTGAAAGTTGTCACTGATGCTCCATCAGGTTTCTCAGAGGCTCAGCCGTGGAAGGGCCACTATCCCCCCGTAATCCTGCTGTCCGTCCTTTGGGTGACCCCCTCCGCCACCCTACTCAATCGACCTCTTAATAATGAAGCAGTGGTTCTCAGTTCCAGTCTTGGGGACCCACTGTTATTGGCCGACTGAGAGATCATCGCAAAAATCCACACCTCCATGTATCAGATTCCCCACCCTGTCCCGTAAGGTGCTACACCCCCAGCTGTCTCCATAGCTAAGCCCGAATGTGATCTCCTCTTCCTCAGAATCAAGGTTAACGACCAGATCGTGGAGGTGGACGGGACCAGCCTGGTGGGGGTGACCCAGAGCTTCGCTGCGTCCGTCCTGAGGAACACCCAGGGCGTGGTCAGGTGAGACGCCTCAGTGACTGAAAGTGACCTTGTGCCGGGTCTCCAGTGACAGCTTTGGCTCCTGTTTCTCATCAAGGCTTGGAGTTCACAGCGTGTCACCAGCCCCAAAGTCAGATTTGAGGTGCTAAGGCGAGCTCCGTGAAGCCCTGCCTGGCTTTTTGGAAAGCCTCATAATGCACACCTCCTGTACTGGCGGTATTAATGCACCGCGACTGTCCATGGAGATATTTTTAACCGTTTTAATCCAGATTTGAAAAGGCAGATTTTCGTTTTGTTCCAAAGAGCCAGATAAACAACTGCCTTTTCTAGCACTGTGTTCATTCTGCTGCCCACAGCATCCAAAATGTGTCGTACTAACATTGGTGCCCTGCTTGGCACAGACTGTATGTATATATCATGGTATATGCAGCCCATAGAGAATAATAGCTTTTAATGTATCTTTCTCAGAAAAGCTCTGATGGGTTGGGACTCCACCCTGGCTTATTCCCTGCCTTGTGCCCATAGCTTCTGGGCTATGAAAAATGGATGGATTTCTCTGAAAAAGAATGTTGATAAATATAGCATTAGGGCTTTAGTAAGAGAAATCCTTTATTTTTCAACAATTCGCACGTTCTCAATGATTTTATTTTGATATTAGTATTATCTCCACGGAACTACACCCCACACGCTGTCTGTGAAATGAATAGGCGGTGTGGTCATAGTTTCCAGGCCAGTTCCTCGTTGGGACAGTGGTGCGAGAGGGCGGGAGGCATGGTGATATTTATGCGGGGTGCTATCCGAGCTAGCCTGCGCGTCCTGATTGGGGGATGTTACTGGCAGGCTCCCTCCTGCAGCGGCTGGATTGGCCAGCAGGTCAGGACACTATGCCGCTAATTGGACTGTTGCCAGTTCAAATCCCGTGGTTGGCCGAGTGATTTTGCTGTGAGGCCGTTCAGCGAGGCCCTTAACCTCAATTGCTTCAGGGGCTGTCTGACCCTGAGCTGTCAATTGTATGGTACTTCAGATACAAATGGCTGCTAAATATATAAGATTTAATATTAAATGTGGCAATGACATTCAGCTTCATGCATCTGCAAATCAATATTTTACTAGCATTTAATCTTACAAATTTAGATGTAAATTCTCAGGATTATACTATTTAAATTGTAGGAATTAAAAAAGAACAAAAACCTCAAACTTCCCTTTTTTGTATGTATGTGCTCTCAGGATCAACATTCTGTAATCCGTGCAATTAAAAATTAGTCCCTGTGCATATCAAAGAAACACACTGAACTTGTTTTTATTTAGAGAAAATGGTTACTGGCAAATTTGAAAACTTCACACACACAGACACATGTAGGGTATACCTATTCTTATGGGACCCACTCATTCGCTTGTATTTGAAAAATGCTTACACTAACTATGACCGTAACCCCCACCCAGCCCTAACCATAACCATAAGGGAAAAAAACGGATATTTATCACGTTATGGGGACATTGTGTCCCCATAAGGATAGGTATACTCACTCACACACACACACACACACACACACACATACACACACATATATAAATAAGCGCAGGTCGTAGGTGTCCGCTCATTGCATCCATGCCCACCGTCCCCATCTCCACCCTGCCCCCCTCCCTCATATCCAGGTACAGTGTCAGCAACTTACTCCCTTATAGGCAAAGACATGTTTGTTCATAGTCTTACAGGTCAGTCTAAAATCTTCTAACTAGTCACTGATTTTTGGTGCTAAGTTTATATTACTAAGCGATTAGTCTCTAATGACCTGAGATAGTGTTTTGAGTGTCTGAGTCCTTTTGAGAGCCTTGTGAAGCATTTACTCCCCTAACAGCAGTTAATTGGCACTCTAACTGCCCCCCCCCCCTCCCTCCCCCAGCAGTCCCAGTGCATGATGAACTGGGCGCCAGGCATCCGTCACATCGGTCAGGTTAAGGGGCTGTCACTGGGAGGCGGCGGCGTCGGACACGATCGCGTCCCTGTGAAAACAGGAAGTCATCGCTGTGTCGGGTGCAGCAGAATGGCCTCTGCTTAATCAGATACTTGGAAAGACTCTAGAGGCTTTGCGGAGCCTGTAATTTAGTGCCTCTGCAGAAGAATCATTCTCCTCCATGTGATTTACAGTGGATACATGGCCCCCGAAACATTGCTGCTAGGGAACAGTATTATTTTAGGGATGCCAGGGACATAGCAATTATGGACACATACAGCCCTGATGGTAATTGGGTAAAAATCATTTCTGCACATGAATGTCGGCAGATGTAAGGGATTATAAGGCCCTGACATATGGTTTCCAGGTTTGTGATTGGCCGAGAGCGGCCCGGCCAGGTGAGCGAAGTCGCCCAGCTGATCAGCCAGACGCTGGAGCAGGAGCGGCGGCAGCGGGAGATGATGGAGCAGCAATATGGGCAGTACGACGCAGACGACGACGAGGTGAGGCCCCCCCGCAGCTTGACGCGCATGCTCAGAGCTCTTTACGAGGTTGTGTCCCGTGCACCGGCATGCTAAGGCCCCCTTGCAGCTTGACGCGCATGCTCAGAGCACTTTATGAGGGTGTGTCCCGTTCACCGGCATGCTAAGGCCCCCTTGCAGCCTGACGCGCATGCTCAGACCACTTTATGAGGGTGTGTCCTGTTCACCAGCATGCTAAGGCCCCCTTGCAGCCTGACGCGCATGCTCAGAGCACTTTATGAGGGTGTGTCCCGTTCACCGGCATGCTAAGGCCCCCTTGCAGCCTGACACACATGCTCAGAGCACTTTATGAGGGTGTGTCCCGTTCACCGGCATGCTATGGCCCCCTTGCAGCCTGACGCGCATGCTCAGAGCACTTTATGAGGGTGTGTCCTGTTCACCGGCATGCTATGGCCCCCTTGCAGCCTGACGCGCATGCTCAGAGCACTTTACGAGGGTGTGTCCCGGTCACCGAGACGGTCGATGCTCTGGGGAGCCAAGCACGGGAGTCGCATTGCTGAGAAGGTCACTCTAAATCAGCCATCGCTGTAGTAATTAAGGAACACAAACCCTCCACTTTTCACTCTTGCCCTCCAGACCGTGATACTGTAACATCGCCGTGATTGGAAATAACTGACATTTATCTTTATCAAATTGTTTTTCTTTGAAGCCTGTTTTAAAGGTTCTCTCGCTGTGTGTATCTCTCTGCTACGGCTCAGTGATGCCCTGACTGTCCCTCCAGAGCTCAGAAAATGAGACACGCTGTTTTTTCCGTGTGATGTTGGTACAATTTACCGCAATCAGCTGCTGGAGGCATCTCCAGGTTTAAAAACAAGGCTGTCGGCAGCTCTGTGTGCTGCATTTCCCACCTATTCTCATGTCGTGATAATGATGCCTTCTCTTCGGCGATGTTTTCATGTTGTGTTCCATGTTACCAAGGTTCCGACAAATTCTCCTCTAGTATTAATTAAAGACAGGTATGAAGGTCAAGTTAATCAGCCTCTGCTGCAATAATTACATCATTAAAATTTATCTTCACAGCAGAATAGGTTACATGTCTTGGCACTGATGTGATACAAGCGATATTGAAAATATAATTAAATCTGTTGTTTGCACTTATCCATTTATCTTCGAATTGCTTATCCTAGTTAAATTTTGGGGGTGGGAGGTGGGGGGGGATTTGGAGCCTCTCTCAGGCAGCATAGGACACAAGGGTGGGGTACACCCTGGAAGGAAAACCAGTCCTGCATATATGTGCAGTAGGGGTGTAACGATATCGCTCGGTATGTACAGCAGTTTTGGGGGCATGGAAACGGTAAGTTTTCTGTATCCTTATATTTAAAAAAATACCCTTTAGTTAAACAATGAACTCTTTATTCTTCCAAATAATCATATATTCAGTTATTAGGAATATGTTTACATACCCAGTAGGGGTATCATGGTACATAACATTTAATGCAACCATTCGTTATGATACCAAGTGTCTTTTCCATGTTTGTACTTGTGAAAATATAAGATGGTGTTTTTGGCCAAAAAAAAATTCATCTAAACAACTCGGGTCGTATTTTCGAGGGGCAGAATTGAAATGTCATTGTACAACAGCAGGTGGCGCACCGAACGGTTTGACAATATAGGGAACTGCGACATGTATCGGACGAAATGTATCGTTCCTCCCCTAATGTGCAGTTCAGCGGATTGTGGTCGGCAGAATCATCACATTGCTGTTGGGCTCGTCAGCAAGACCCTTAACCCCCCAGAAACGGCCCAGGGGCGCCGCTCAGAGCCCGCCATTACCTCTCACCTATTTATGTAGGTGCCTCTTAAGAAATGGAGAGCAAGAAGAGATGTGCACAAAGCAAAGGAATCCCTGTGTACCTGCATTCGTAAACATGGCAAATAAAGCATCCTTTTATCTAGATTACGGGGACCGTTCAAGCACAGTTCCATAATACCTGTCTTGCTAACATACGTTTTGTCATCATATTTTTTTTCTGTTCAGTCACTTGTATGGAAATGTCTATGAATAGCATCATTGTGATCAGGCTGGCAGCGTGCTGTTTAATTAAAGTAACGCCGAGTGGAACAGAAGGACATGGGGACCCGTCTCATGGCAACATGGCGGCCAGTTTAATTATCCTCCCAATGCTGGGTGCCAGGGACACCTCAGACGAATGTCGGTATCACGAGGCGAGGTATACAGACCCCCGGCTGGGCTACACCGGGCCTGAGGCCGCGGCAGACCGGGCACCTCTCTGGAAGGGTGTTAACGATGCTCGTTTCGCCGTAGACAGTCGGAAAGTGCGATGTGCAGGAACACCGGAGGATGTCTTGCAGACGGGCTGCCTCCACCCCTGGCGACCCGTCCGCTGCCGCTTATGTCTGCTGGAAACGGTGCCGTCATGCAGGGTGGCTTTTAGTGCCCTTTTCCCAGCCTCCTCCGCTCGATTTACGAGCGTCCCGTGACTTTGTTGAAACTGCACGCGGGTGGCTTTCGTGTCGAGCGATTTATGGCTCTGTTGATTTCTGTGCCGTGTGTTTGTTTGCACTGTAATGAATGCCGCTTTTTCTTTATGGAGGTAAATAGAGACTAGTCGTTCATCTCAGGTATCCAGAGACGATGAGAGTCGAAAATGGCGATCGGTACGGGGGGGAGGGGGGACTTGGCCACGTGTCACGGCGCGTGGTCTTTACTGGAAATCAAACATGACATCAGCATTTAACTGCCCTTGAAATTGAAAGCAAGCATTCGATATGGGAATATGAGGTGCCATATTAAGTTTTACACAACATACAGCCCAACGTTTATGCTGCGTGTGCGTCACGCCCCTCAAACTGTTGCCAGTGGCTGTTGGGAGTTCCCCCCATCCCCGTGGATGTAGTGGATGCACGCGCCCCCACCTATAGTTATTCCAGCAGGTCTCGACGCAGAATCTATGACAGACTGAGAAAGAGTGTGTAGAGAGCTTAGCTAAACAAAAGGATCAGCCAGTGGCTTAGTGATTAAGGACTGGGACTCAAAGGTTGTCAGTTCAAGTCCCAAAAGGGCCTCTGATCTGGTCTGATTGAAAAATGTACTCACCCTGAATTGCCATAGCTCGATATTCGCATTATAAATGGCTTAAAACGGAGTAAAACACCAGCTAAGTAGTGACAGACAGGAGAACATTGAAGATTAACAGGGAGCAGTTAAAAACGCAATGTGAGTCAGACAAGAAAGCACAGAGCTTGGACATTGAAGAAAGTCTCAAGTCCTAAGCATTATTCTGCTCAAAGTGCCACGGAAATTGAATTCATGGGAGATGCTTTTGGTGGGAAATCGTCTGCGTTGTGCTGTCGCTCTGCTGTCTCTCTGCTGTCGCTGGGCAGGCTTCACACATGGAGCCAGAAGTGGGGTTTAGAGGGCAGGTCCTGATATTTCACCAAGAATCGGGCTTTTCATATTTTATAGAAACTTTTAAAGTTATCTGGCTGTCTAAACTTTGTGGAGTAGCCCCTTATAAGGGAAACTGAGTTTGTCTCGATTAGCTAACGCTATCTAATCATCCCCCACTTTGTAGAACACAATGTTCATCATCATGGATGGTTTTTAATAAATGCTGGCAAAAACTTTACAGTTGCACAGAATATAAATTAATGGTGCCAGATATTTAATTGGTGAGTAGTCAATACAGTTTAAAACTGCAACAGCCGCAAATCACTGTGTTGGATCCCGTATTTGCAGTGATCTACAGTATTTGCTTCTCTTTTCTGTAGTTTCTGGCAGTTGTAAACTAGTTTGTACAATCAGTCATACAACAGCTCTTTCCCATTTTAGATGTGTTGTCACAGCATCCCAGCTGAACGCTAACGCTGCCACTCAGTCTTTTTTGCCACTCAGTGGGTGTGAGCGCAGTGACTTCAACCTGCTGTGACGTCATGCGCATTCCCTCTATTATGATACCTACTAACCCACCATCTATACAGCTATGTCACCCAATTCACAGACACACGTCTGGGATCAGCAGGATGAAGCCTTGCAGGAATGGGAATCTGAGGAGAATTATAAAACATAAAATGGCTTCTGTATCTGCAGGACTGGTCTGCTGTCCTGAAAGAGCTTTGCTGGTTGGCTTCAACCCTGGTTACTTACAGCAGTGCATTTCATAACCTAGCAGCCATTATAATGAACACTCCTGCTCTACAGGAAGTACATAATAGTAATAATAATTATTATATAGTAATAATACGTGTAACTACATACAGTACTGTATCTCAAGCTGACGAACCGTTGAAGCCGTGCAATTTTTTCACGATCATCACAAAGTAATGTGTGTGTTCATTATAAACCATTGAATTTAATCCAAATAATTTTAAATAATAGGCTTTAAGGCATGTTCATAAATATGAGTTATTTGACTTTCTTAACCCAGGGACTGCCTGTACTGATTTTTTAAGACCATGTTTTAACTTTTTCCAGCAATGCAGTTTTGTGCATCATGAATGGGAATCATGAACTTGATTGGATCTGAACATTAGGTAGTGACTGTTTCCCTCCTTTTCTTATGGGATATCTATAAATATCTATGAAATATTTTCCTGGTCGATATTTTGCAGACAGGGGAATACGCCACGGATGAGGACGAGGAGGCAGGCCGGGCCCTAACGGGCGGGGAGATGACCATCGAGGTGTTCGACTTGCCAGAAACCGAGGACATGTATTCGCCCTCAGAGGCGGACGCCACCAAACTCTCGCAGAAGTTCCGTGAGGTAGGAATGACCCACATGTGAGTGATACTCCGGCAGAGAGGTTTCAAAAGGCATCCATACCGCCTGATGTGTATTCTCAGCTCTGTGGGGCGACAATACGCCTGTTGCCTTCTTTCTATTTGGAATTATATTTCAAGGAATACTTATTATCATAATTTCAGATTGGTGGCATTAATCCATTTGGGCAACACTTCTGGGGTGATTTTTATTTATTAACTAAATGCATCCCTCAGAATTCAAAAAGACTCAATAAACATTAGCGTCAGATTCTCTGTGTATCCATAGTTTTAATCGCAGTCCATTTTTCATGTCAGAAATACTACTGAAAACTGCAGGTACGCCAGTTCTTGTCTGTGGGAGTATACCCCCCCCCCCCCCCCCCCATGAGCACAGGGTGGGCTATGCGTGAGAGACAGTGTGATTAATAACGTGCCTGTGCACGCGGCTGCAGGGCGGCCCCTCCCCTGGCTGATTCCGTCTCTTTGTGTGTGCAGCTGCAGATCAAGCACACCGTTACTGAGGTAGAGATACAGAAGCTTAAAAACAAGGTAAGCAGATCCTCTCTGGGAACCTTTCTACAGGAACAGCAGCAGAGCCGACCCAAGCTGTGCATTGCAGCCAAAAGTTGGTGGCCAACTCGCTAGATCACTAAACTGAGATCCGAAGCAGTCAGCAAACACAGACCTCATCCCTTAATACTGCTTGTGTTTGAAGGCTAACGTTTTACTGTCACTGTAGTTTTCCACTGATGCACATACATCCCTGTCTGTTTTTATGGAGAAGATGTTCACTGGGCCACGGCTTTGTGCCCAGTCTGCTGTCGGGACACTGGTCAAGCACCCAGAGTCTCAGTTCTGTGTCCTGCTAAGCACTGATTTTTCCATACAGCTGAATTCTCATTTAATTAGGGTTTATTGAGCTATTGATGAAATGAACTGATTAATATTGTTACTGAAGGCTCATTTAATTTAATCATTTTAATTAAATTAATTTAATCCAATATTGGTGTGGTTAGGAATAATTACTATGATAAAAAGAAAAAGATGCATTTCAAAATATCGTTGGTTTTTCCATTTAAAATGAACGAGACGGTGTTCATTATTTCTGTGAATCAGTGATTATTTATTCATAACCCCACAGCAATAAACTAAGAACCTGATAAACGTAAATACAATGTATTAGAATTACAGGCTAATCGGGTTTGGTAAAGTTTCACTAATTATCAAATAATGGGAATGTTTTGTGTGATACAATTGAAAACTGCAGCAAGATGTTTCATGATATTAATTAAATTGTATTATGGTTTAAATTTAAATCTTAATCCCATTAATTAATTCATCAGCAGGACATAATATTGACATGCAGAGCAGGCTGTCAGACCTGAGAAACGGTGGGCTGTCTTGCTTTTGACATGAGGGACATTTTATTGGTGTTACCATGGTGTTTTTAAGACTGACAGTGTGATGAGCCAATCAGCATTTGTCTTACGGCCGATGGCTAAGGAAGCTTTCAAAATGCTGCAAACAGCCTTGTGTTTTTTTAGTTTTTTTCATAACGATATTCTCTACCTGTCAGAACGTCACCGTATTTTAACCCGTGTGGGCGAATGCTATTCTGAGCTTGCGTTTACAACACTGCCCTGACGCTCTGGCACCATGTCAGTGTTGTCGTGCTCGAGACGTTCTTAGTGGCTGATTCCTAACCAAGTGTGTGAGCTTCTGTTTCCGCATCAGAGGTTCTGTTTTTGAACTCGCCGACCCGCATGTCTGTCCCGGGCTCCAGCTCCAGGCTGTGGAGAAGGAGAAGCAGCGCTGGGAGAAGGAGAAGGCCCAGCTGAGGCAGAGCATAGAAGACAACAAAGAGAGGATGATGAAGCTGGAGGGCTACTGGATCGAGGCACAGACACTCTGCCACACGGTCAACGAGCACCTGAAGGAGACCCAGAGCCAGTACCAGGCCCTGGAGAAGAAATACAACAAGGCCAAGAAGCTGATTAAAGATTTCCAGCAGAAGT
This sequence comes from Brienomyrus brachyistius, assembly GCF_023856365.1. Classification (NCBI taxonomy): domain Eukaryota; kingdom Metazoa; phylum Chordata; class Actinopteri; order Osteoglossiformes; family Mormyridae; genus Brienomyrus; species Brienomyrus brachyistius. The sequence continues at coordinate 21,115,653 of NC_064555.1, forward strand.
GAGTTAGGCTCTGAAGAGTGACTCTTTTGGAAATCCGTAGATTGTTGCTTATGATTCAGCAGCTCAAAGTTCTGTTCCAACGGGGTGACTTTGATTTGTGTCTGAAAGCAAGCATTGTGATTAAACATTGGTTCCCTTTATCTTTTATGGGGAAAACCCACCTTAAAGCAATATATTTGGAATTTACAGATGATTCCTTGGTTCTTAAGACTTGCAGTTGCATTGAAGGCTTTCCATCTAATTTGCATTAAGCATAAACCAACCATTAGAGCAATGTTTTACAACTCTTGATTTGTGCCTTCTCTCGATCTGTTAACTGGCCATCATTTTTGCCCAGTCTAGCACTGGGGAGTCACTGGCCGGGTCTTTCACAGAGCTCCAGACTGTCACCATTGCAGATATAACCAGTGAGGCAGCTCAGCCTAATGATTCCTCTCCACCCCCACACTCCACAACCCTGAATTTTCCTGCTAGGGAGCTCGAATTTGGCCAGAAAGAGGAGGCTGAGAGGAAGAAGCTGGAGGACGCTGACAAGGCTCATTTGATAGAGATCCAAGGATTGCAACAGAGGGTAATTATACAATAATACAATTCCCTCCCGTTGCAGGGCACTTCATTTCAGCCACTGCTGTCAGCCTTCAGATGCTTCCAAAGGGGACAAACAGAGCAGGAAACATCCTGTAGATACAATCAATTTCGCTTTTACCCGTCATCGATCTAAAATAGCACAACATGCACTAATGTCACGTAAAATAAACTTTATTGTCTATAAGGCTATTTCATCAAGAATTCGGACTGATGTCAAGGATTTGATGTTTAACAGCAGCACACAAACAGCTTCATGTATCATGCGGCCTTACTGCTTATTGCAGTTGTTGGGAAGCATGTCTGCTCATTAGCGCTATTCTGGTTACTGTCGCGGGGGAAGTGCAGTGTATCACTAGGACAGCCTGCTGCTTGAAGCTAAAATGCTGACGGCCTTTTTTTTTTATCCCAATAATGGGCCGCAACATGCTTCTCAGCGATTTTACAGAGAGGATCTTGGGTGCAGTATGTCAGTCTGGGTGTGCTGGTCTTAGATGTGCATTTCTGAGACTCGCTGTCCTTGAGAGCCCCTTATTCCTGCAGGAAGATGTCTATAGGAGAAGTGGGGTCAGTGTGTAGTGATACCTCTCTAATACAGACTTATCAGCGTCCAACATTTATAGTAGTTGATATTAGCCGCTGTGGTGCATTGGGAGCTTAATTGACGTATTCATCCACAAACGGTTTCTTCGTGACCTTTTCTGCGGAGGCCAGGCCACGGAGAAACAGTGCGAGGCGAGTCTCTGTCTTTGTTGACCTCTGTATGACCAGTGGCAAACGGCTGTCCTAGATCTCAGAGCTGGAAGCAGAGCTGGGGCAACTGATAAAGCAAAATGGCACCCAGGTGAACAGCAACAACAACAACAACAGTGTGAGGAGCTCCGAGGGTCAACAGAGGCCCTCACAGACTGGTGAGTCTCAGAAAGGTATCCAGCAGCTTCCATTCAACCTTCCCGTTCAGATCATCAGTCGGGCTACAGAAACAACGTTATTGAAGACTGATGTATTTTACAGTATATTAAATTAGATTAGATTCCTTTGTTGTCACTGTACAGAGTACAAGTACATTTTGCAACATTCCAAACCATGCATTCACACATAACAAGTAATTAAAAATGTAAAGTAAGGTATATCTGGAGTGCAGTATAAAAAAAAATTGACATATGAAAAATTTTGGACACAAGACATCACACAGGACATAATCACACCATATCCTGGATGGACATGAAATACCGTGACTAGAGGAGGTACTGCACTGAGGTTGCTACCTGATATTGATATTGCCCAAACATTGTAGTATCGGATCACGTACAAGGTGCAGTAAATGCAATCAGCAGTGCAAGTAATACAGATAAGGTGCAGTTATGGGAACATTTACAGTGTTGTTTTAGTGACTATAGTGACAAAAATTGACATATGAACTCTGTTGAACATAGGACATCACACAAGACATGACATAATAACACAATAAACCATGTATGGACATGAAGTACCATAGATAGTTGAGCAATAGCACTGAGGTTGCAATAAACCCACAGGTCATTGTCATTTTTATATACCGCCTACATTTAGTAAACACAGATTATTGCCTATAGATTTTAGTATTGATTTGCATGTGGGTGGATGTGGGTTGTTGCATATTGTGCATTGTCTAGTGAACAAGAGGCCCAAGGTCTGGTCCTGCAGCTGCTGGTTGATAGATGCTGCCCAGTGTTTCACCTTCTGCAGATACTTAGCTCTGCTATCCCATCTTTCTGAGGTGAAAATGATCTTAATGACTAGTTAATTCTGGTGGAATGCCATCATGCACCAAGTTGCTCACTAAGTCATGTGACATTGTTTCGATTTTCAAAAAATGCGTAGCTGTGGCACAAGATCTTAAGCCTATGCATGAGTTCAGCATTAATGTTAAAGATAGATTGTCACATCTGTTTACCCCAAAATTATGCTTTTTAGTGTAATTTTTCAAGCCTAACCTGATCTTTCTAACCTAAATGAAATAATAGCTTGATAAAAAAAAACAGTCAGTTCCAAAGAAGATATGAATTGTTGTGCCTGAATGGGGTGACTTAGTGACATTATCATCACTGAGACCTCTTCACCCCTGGAGAAATATCAAGAGATTCAGCTTAGAGAGCGGTCAACGGGGTCATAGATGAGTGTCACAGAAATCATAGGTACCATTATGTCAATAACCAGTTTACAGCAACATTCAGAAACCACTTATGCTTGGGAACATTTTTTAACGTGATCCAACAGCATATTCCAAAGCCTGGTTTAGTCAACAAAATATTCCAGATGATGAGAACGATCTGGAAAACAGCTTGTCTCAGATGGTTTTCCGTGAGAAGCTCGCCCTGCACACCTGGTGACCGCGGGCAGCCCTGTTTGTCAGTTCTCAGCCAGGCGATTCCGGAGGCACGGCGGTCAGGCAGCGAGGTCCCCAAGGCTCACATCCAGCTTCCGGCAAAGACCTACGGGCAGAGATTCCCCAGAGTCCCAGGGAGAGGCAGCGCCAGCTACACAGAGGGGAACGATGACTGTGAGATGAAGGTGAGTGTGCCAGCCTCATGTGCACACACACACACACACACACGCGCACACACACACATTAGGTATCTAAATGACTGTGGGGAATCTCCATTCATTTCTCTAGGCATAACCTTAACCCTAATTATGCCAGCCTTACCCCCTACCCAGCCCATAACCATAAGTAACCAAACAAAATACAAGACTTTTGGCATTTTTACTTTTTTGATTGCGTTCACAGATTTTTATAAAATGGAGTTCCCCCTTGTGACATGTTTCCACAAGGTTTTTTGCCACATTATGGGGACATTTGGTCCCCCCAATGTAATTCATACATAAACACCCCCAGCAGATCTGCTCAAAATGGTGGGAGTGAGCCTGAGTCTGAGAGAAACACGATAACAGTGACACTCACACACACTCACACACACAGTCAGTCCAAACGGCACTTTGCTTAGATGCTTCAAAGGCTCCACTTCAACATAAAAAGTTGGTAGAGGAAACAACATGTTATTAACCAAGAATCCCAACATGTTATTAACTGACAGTCCTGACATGCAGTTCTGAGTTATTTAGAGATTTTCTTGTCCTAAGTGCCAATCTGGAATAGAAATTTCCATAGATTCGCATAATTTGTTCTTCACAGTGAGTCACATGTTCCTCCGATCTGGCTACCTACAGCTATTTTTTAACGTTAGTTTGTTGCGTAATGGTTATGTAACACAGTCATTTTCCTCTGTCCTGTGGCACACATTTGACCTCCAGCAGTGTTATTACTACTGTCAGGTTTTGTCTATTCAATACACACAATTAATTTGAGTCGCTATTAATATAAAATGTTCTGTAAACCTTTTCACCTTTTGGAGCTTATACGTAGTTTAATTTCTAAAATGTATGTTTAAATTGTGCCAACATATTATATACAGCTTATATAAAGATTTATAAATATAGATACTGTATCCCATAACATCTGTATAAGGCTTCAGATGAGTTTGTTACACACTGTCAGAAAAAAAGGGTATAGCCCAGGTACAGTTTTGTACAAGGTACAAACAACATTAACGTATACCCAATGGTAGAAAAATGTACAAGGTACAAACAACATTAACATATACCCAATGGTACAAAAATGTACAAGGTACAAACAACATTAACGTATACCCAATGGTACAAAAATGTACAAGGTACAAACAACATTAACATATACCCAATGGTACAAAAATGTACAAGTTACAAACAACATTAACGTATACCCAATGGTACAAAAATGTACAAGGTACAAACAACATTAACATATGCCCAATGGTACAAAAATGTTCCCCAGAGTCTATTTCTGTACCTCAAATTAGACAAAAAAATACATTTACCTACAGCTGGGGTACTGACAATGTTGCATGGATGGATGGATCGAGGGATTGATGGATAGATGGATGGATGGAATATCCATGAAGCTTCATTCTCTTAGCAAATACCCATTTTTCACAAACTGCACTCTGAATATAACATAAAAATGAGAGCATTAGCCTAGGACAGACTGTGCGGACAGGTCTTCAGCACTAACATGCCCCTGGTCGTATGGAAAGGCCCTCTGCTAAGGGCTTTCTCCCATGTCCCCCAAGCACGTCAGTCGCTATGAACTCACCGGCCAGATGAACTGTAACTTGAATCGTGAGTGCAGGGTGACGGCTGACTCTCTCCCCAGGCGTCTGAAGGGTGCAGCAACAATACCTCCGGACCCAGAGCCCAGTCGGCAGGTTCAGCGCCGGATGCAGCTAGGGAGAGCCGTGAACAAGGTCATGAGACAACCGTCCTGATTAATGGGTTTTATTTAAATAATGAATTATCCCCAGTCGTCGACGCAGCTCGATGAGCCGGAGAAACATTTTGTGCTTGGCAGGAACTTACAGTGTAGTCACTTCTATTTTATTTAAATGCACTTTAAAAACCAAACAATTAAGGAGGTTTCACTGTCGCAGTCATATGACAGATAGATTATATTTGAATACAGTGTATCACAGAACCCTTATTCCCTCTATACGCAAGGATTAATTTCAGCTGATGATCTACAGCCTCAGTTAGAGCCTTTGAGAGTTTTTCTATTGAATGTCTGTTTTTTAACTCAAGTGTCAGTAGTAGATGCATTAAAGTCCTGTCGTACTCTAGGGACTGAACAAAGAAATTGATGGCTGGTGGTCTTGAGCTGACTGGGAATGTGCCTGATTCTTTGCAGGCTGTCAGTCCCGGAAGGGTTCTAGCTCGTCGCTGGTCCAGGGGGAGAAAGCCAGCAGGAGAATCCTCAATCTCAGGTAGGATGAAGGACCACATGGATGTCTTTGATTACACTGAAGTAAAAAAGGCTGACATTTTAGGTTCTTGTCTGTTATGTTTATTTTTTATATATTTACCTGTCTTATGTCCAGATTTTGTTTACTCATCCATGAGGTGTTGAGAGCAGCCAGTAATTTGCATGCACCCTCCATGAGGTATTTAGCCCAGCCAGTTAAGGTTCTCTTCTCTCCGGCTGGATCCTTAAACATATGTTTTGGCACTTAGGACCACAGCTGGTTTAGACTCGAAGCACAGTGGAGTCTTAATTGCTTCTCTTGTGTCTCACACCTTGAACAAATGTGTACTCTGGAGCTGAGAAGTTATCATTGGCTGAATGGAAAAAAGACAAGACATAGTTAGAGCTTTTTAATATTAATTAAATATTTAATATTTAATATAATGGAGCGTGTGACTGGCCCATGATATTGGTCGGCTGGGAGATGGCTGGCTGGGTGGACGCGGTTGTTTCATTGTTGTGTACCGTACCACATGAACTATGAATTACATGAAACCAACTGGAACTTTTAAAAGTATATGGGCTGAAATTAATGTCAATGTAAATACAGTTTCATGCTCCCCGGTCGCCCAGAGGAGGATGGGGTCCCCTTCCGAGTCTCGGTTCCTCTCAAGGTTTCTTCCTGCTAGAGGGAGTTTTTTCTTGCCACTGTCGCCTCAGACTTGCTTGGTGGGGGTTTGGGCCGGTTATAAAGCACTATATAAATAAAATTGAATTGAATTGAATTGAATTGAATTGATTTGAATTGAATTGAATTGAATTGAATTGAATTGAATTGAATTGAAGTGAATTGAAGTGAATTGAATTGAACTGAAGTGAATTGAAGACTGATTTTTATAAAATCAGCTCTGCGTTCAGGGGAAGCAAAAGAAAGGAGCCCAAGCTGCCATCAGAGAACAGGTATGGGGATTAAAGGAGTGGGAGAGCGAGCTTCCCGACAGTCATGGTCCCTAGTCAGACCCTTGTACATTTAGAATTTAATTTCATTTATATTGATTTGTATTTATGCCACGCATGTGACAGAACTTGGTGGCGTCTGTGGAATACCTTCATTACACCGCGACATAAAGTCCTCCTTTCTCTGGGAAGTTCTGGAATGTATATTTAGACATCTATCTACAGCAACCAAGGGCATAACTTTGAGTTGAGCATTGGGGGGTGGGTTGTATTTACTGATTTTAATTATGAGGAGGGGTTACAACCCTCTCATCCCCCTCGCCCGTAATTTACGCCCATGACAGCAACCCTCTTTGGAAAATACTGACCATCACTTTGCTTCAATGTTTTGTTGCCTTTCCCTTGTGCCCTGGGCAGTGCCTTGTTAAATGTTTGTGTATGTATGTATCACACAGTCTGCTGTTCTGCTTCACGACTTTCCGTTCTGCATCATTGCGGTTTTGATATATCGCATGGTCAGCATAAGACATTAATTCCGAATTCTTCGTAAGTTTTTGGCAGTTTTTTGTGAAAGCTACATGCGAAGGCCAGCAGATGACACACAAAAAGTTTAGTAACTCAGAAATGCAGAAAATGCTTAAGCTCAAAGCTGCAGGGATTTTAGGAACTGAAGCAGCTTGGATCGAAAACTGGTTAACAGACAGGAAGCAGCGAGTAGTTATTAGAGGCACAATGTCACAGTGGGCCTGTGTTCATAGTGGGGTACAGCAGGGTTCAATTTTAGGACCATTACTGCTCCTAATTTACATTAATGATATTGACTCCAATGCATACAGTAAACTGGTTAAATTTGCAGACAACCCCAAGGTGGGTGGTGTAGCAGATACTGATCTAGCAGCACACAGGCTACAACGGGATCTTGATTTAAATGGCGACTGGGCTGATACCTGGCAGATGAAATTTAACATAGATAAATGTAAGGTAATCCATGCAGGGAGCAGAAATATAAAGTACAGTTATTTTATGGGTTTCACTGAAATAAAGGTAGCTGATTATGAGAAAGATCTCGGTGTGTATTTTGATGCTTCCATGTCCCACTCTTGCCAGTGTGGGGAAGCAATAAAAAAGGCCAATAGGATGTTAGGTTACATCTCTAGGTGTGTGGAGTTTAAGACAAGGGAGGTGATGCTGATTATATAATTCCTTGGTAAGACCCCACTTAGAATGTTGTGTGCAGGTTTGGTCACCACACCATAAGAATGACATTGCTGCCTTGGAAAGGGGGCAACGTAGGGCTACAAGAATGATTCCTGGTCTTAGAGGAATGTCTTATGAGGAGAGGTTAGCTGAGCTGAATCTGTTTAGCCTCGAGCAAAGGAGACTAAGGGGGGACATGATCCAGGTATATAAGATTCTAACAGGTCTGGATGCTGTTAAGCCAAATGGCTACTTCAATATTAGTTTAAATACTAGAACTTGGCAAATAGCGGGAGAACATTTCAAATGAATTTCAGGAAGCACTTCTTTACACAGCATGTAGTTAGAGTATGGAATAGTCTTCCTGCTAGTGCAGCGCAAACTAAACCCTGGGTTCCTTTAAATCAGAGCTAAATAAGATTTTAACAACTCTGAGCTATTAGTTAAGTTCTCCCCAAACGAGCTCGTTTGTAAATTTCTTATGTTCTAACTGCAGTTCCGTCTTCCTCGTCCCCCTCCAGTCACCCTCTCTTTCTTGCCACTGACCCAAAGCCGTTTTACTCTGTAACTGATGTCTTTCTGGCAGCTCCACAGAGCCCTCAGCAGAGAGCAGCCCGGAGAGACACAGGAACAAGGTACAGTGTGGGCAGCCTCTGGGGCACTATGACCTTATGTATGTGTTATGTATGAGGGCTGCACCTTTGCAGAATTTAAATTACGTAACAATGAATCTCTTACATTCAGGAGTTGACTTCTCCATAATAATGGCTTATTTCTCAAGTACAAACAACTTCTCTCGGCGCACTTCTGTTCAACAGAAATACCTGTCGTGGCCCAATTTCTTCTCTTATTCATATAATGTGGTATTGTATTTTTTTTTTTATAAAGTCACAATACATAATATAAAATCAAGTCTGCATGTTTTGCCAATGACAATGCCTGCAATATAAATAAAGGTATTAAAATAAGGTAGATATAAATTTTAATATTGTTATTAATCAAAATGATTCACAGAATGTATTATGTAATTACAGATTAATCCAAGAAAAGAATGAATCTTTTATTTATATATATATATATATATATATATATATATATATATATATATATGTGTGTGTGTGTATATATATATATATATAGATATATATAGATATATATATGTGTGTGTGTGTGTGTGTGTGTGTGTATATATATGTGTGTGTGTGTGTGTGTATATATATATATATATATATATATATATATATAAACAAAACTCATACGGGAATTGCAATATCAGCTTTGCTATCAGACTATCAAAGCAAAATATTTGTGGATAATTCTGCCAGCTGATATCCTCACGGACAGTCAGGCTGACCTATAGCGGCACTTTCCTGCGAAAGGTCTGTCATGGAGGCTCCCCGGTGAACATGTGGGGTGCTGTCTGTCGTCTCTCTAAAACACGACCCCCAAAAGGGCAGCGCCAGAGACTCGCGATCCCCACTAACTTTATCCATTCAGATAATTATGCATCGGTATACGTTATTTGCATTATTTTATCTTCTTTAACACTTATGGTTAAAAAAATAATCAAAATATATATTTTTAACGTTTCTAGATTTTATACACACCTCTGTAAATCATCTCGTGAATCCCCCCCCCCCCCCCCACAGGCACTTATCCTTGGGTGCTGGTTCAGTAGGTGGCGCCATTACTGGCCTTTCTGTGGGTGGACTTTGCATGACCTCCCTGTATTCATGCAGGTTTCCTCCTGCTGGGCCTCCTATCTGTCTCCAAGGTGCCCTTAGCATGTAGCTTGTGATGGACTGGCACACAATCCGTTTCCCAATCCGGTCCTTGGGGACCCACAGCCAATCCAGTCCATGTTTCTGCTCCCTCCACGCTCCCTACCAGACAGTCCGTATTTTTGCTCCTGGTAGGGAACTGTGGGGGGAGCAAAAACATGAATTACCTGTGGCCCCCCAAGGACTGGATTGGGAAACAGTGGGTTAGGGAAATAGATGAATGTTGTGCTTGTTCTGTACATAGCACTGTTGCCTTGGCGAGGTACCTCATCATGGGTCTCTTGTGCTAATACAAAGCCGGAAGAAATGCTGTTTAACACAAAACAGCCAGGCGGAATAAAAATAGAATTTTCCCCTGTTCCTCTTTGGATAATTGTATAAATGTAAAAGGACAAATAAGCAGAGGCATAGTTTACACAAATAGCCTTCCAGCGGTGGGGACAGAGACGCTGCCGGTTTGGCAGCCGCGCAGCGGACATGCGGGGCACAGCCCTTCACACGGAGAAGCAAAAACACCCAACGGCACCATCATTTAAAAACTGAGTCTAGAGGCAGCAGCGTTTCATCACAGTGCGGGGGGTCCAGTTGAGTCAAAGTGACCTGCCCAGATGTGCAGCATGGAGACGGGGGGCTACTGTGGCCCATCGGCCCCCCTCAAGGCCCAGCCCTGTGCTGAACAGACGTGTCCCTCGGAGGGGTTCAGGCGGGCTGACTCTGTGTCCTTGGCGATGCCCCCGACATCGGTGTCAAACGAAACGGCACACACCAACACACACTGCCTGGTTCTAGAAAGCGTGACTGGGGTGATGGTCCATACGAGGTCTCAGGAAGCCGTGAGGGAGGGCTACCCTGCCATAAATCAGCCCCAGCCAGCCAACCCCCCCTCCTCACGGGAATGACTCAGCACTGCAATGACTGTCACATTGTGGGACCCTAGCAGTTGCCATGGCAACAAGAACCGGAAGTGTGGTGCCCGGTCTGGTCGGCCCTGTAGCGAAACACATTACCAGCCATCAGACCTTCCTTTTGCAGGACAGTGCTCGCTCCTGATTGGCCTCATTTGTGTTCGGAGATGAACGTTACCTAATCAGTCACATAGATGAATTGATTTGCCCATGATTGAGTCTGCTCCAGAAGAAGATGGCTGATTTGAAGACGGCAGGTGTACATATGTGTCTGCCACACGTCTGTGTTCCCGCAGAGCTCGGTTCAGAACGAGGACCCCGGTAATATGGACTCGGTGGATTTCAGAGGGCCAGTGGCTGAACCCAAAAGTCTGGGACGCTCACACGCCTCACCGCTGTCATCAGATGAGGTGAGACACCCTCCCTCTGCCATTTACTGGACACATCAGCATGTCTGCCTAAAAAATGTTTTTTTTTTGTAAATTTTATCCATGTAAAATAATTCAATTTCAAAGGAAATCAAAGAACCATTAACTGTAATTTTAATCATTTAGTGGAAATGGTGACCAATCAAATGATATAGTATTATTGCTCTTCCTGAATAAACGTTCATTTCACTCTCTTTCTGTAGATGGCGCCAGAGTTGTTGCTTGTAATGTGTGTTCTCTCTAACAAACTTGCATTTCCCATTATCTCCTGAACCCCATTTGTCAGAGCTTGGATATGATGGACAACGAGGTGAGACATTCTTAACAGCATGGTCTTTATCCGTGTGTCACCGTGTCATAAATATTTGCAAGCACTTAGCACTCAGCAAAATGAGGCCAAAGAGTTTCCTTCCAGAAACTTCTGTTGCATTTTGTTAGGGTCTGCATGCCATTAAGTTAATTGAGTTGGATTTTGGTGTTTAACAAAATACAGTGATCTCCAGCTATATTGCGGTTCAGCTATCGCGCCCCCGCTATATTGAGGATTTTTCCCCGACGCATCACAGTTCTCTGCGTATCGCGTACCTTGCTTGTGGTCCAATTGTTGTGAGCAAACTTTTTGTGAACTTTTCACTACGATTTTAGGGTTAAACTATAAATGTTTGTTTATATGGTTTTTCTACATTGCGGATTTTCACCTATCACTGATTGGTCTGGAACGTAACTTCCATGATAGGCGGAGGAGGATCATTGTAACGCGGTTCATAATAGTTAGCAAGCAAACTGCCTGTTGTGTTGTGGTTGAGGAGGTGGTCGAGAAGATATTGGAGGAAGACCAGTCCCCCAAAGACCACCACTGGCAGAATCGCAGTGTCCTGGAGTGGAATTGCCAGCAGGTATCCCATTGGCTGATGGGCCTCAGCCTGGAGCAGTATGTCCCAGCATTCACTGCCAAGAACATAGATGGAGAGCACCTTCTACAGATGGACAGCAGCGGCCTTAAGGTACAGTAAGTCCTTCACACGCTGATTGACTCATTTTATACCATGATTTCTGTGTCTGTTTTCGAATGTTCTGATGAAATATGGAAGCAAGGCTCTTTAGGAGCCAGTTACTATTCCCTTATGTCCATATTTCAGCAGAGCTGCAGGTCATCCACAAACGCACAAGATCTCAGCACGGTGTCTTTGCTTTCCAGGACCTGGGTGTGGTGTCTTCTCAAGACCGTGCTCTGATCAAAAGGAAGGTGAGGGACCTCAAAGCTATCATGGAGAAGGCTCGGAAGAGCCGGGAGAAGCTGGAGAAGCACATGGAGAAGCTACGCAGGAAGAAGACGGAGCAGACGCAGAAGCTGGCGTGGAAAGGCGGCGGGCCCTCTGCAGCGCCAGCAGAGGGCGCCGTCGAGTAGCCTGCCAAGGCTTGCGTGTTCCTCAAAGCAGCACTCCCTACTGTATGGAGACAGAGCAAGACCTTTGCTAAAGAAAAACTACTTTCAAGTATTACTTTCAAAAGGCTGCTGATGGCGAGGGGAAGAGCCAGAGTCCTACGCCTGGATGTGACTGGAGACGCTGGACCCTTTCCTTGTTGCACTCGTCCTTCAGTTTTAGGGAGTTCCCTCATCGTTCACTCCTTTTTTGAGGGGGGGAGGGTGGGTGGGGTGTTTGGAAGCCTGTATTTTAGTGGTGACGTTTTTCGTCAGTCTCCCAAGATGTAAAGAAATCCTACGTGCCATTTTTATTATGAGAAACATATATATCCTGAGCAGAAACACTGATTTACTAAATCACCTCATGTTCTGTGCTGTGCTGGGTCAGGCTTTGTTTCCAGCATACGTTAAGTGTATTAATGTGTTTCATTTAGTTGCTGCTTTTATCTAATCCAAACTGGAGACCTTAGTGACCTCCACAGTTTGTGCTCATCGTTTACATGGCTGACGTCGCATGACCCGCCAGGGGACCGTCCCACTAGGCCAGGCGAGTGGCTTTTATGCGGGGAAGAAGTGGGCAGGTATAGATGAGGTCACTGAGTAAGCCGCGGAGTGGGTCAGATGGAGCGGGTGTGTCCTGCCAGCGGCCAATCAGAATGACACAAGGAGTTGAGCGTAATCACCTCTGGTTTCTGTCCAGGGGGGAAAGGCACTGCCAGCTGGTTGGAACACTGGGAACCTCGGTGGGCATTTAGTGAACAAATCTAGGAGTGTTTCAGATACAATAACACGACACTCTGATATTAGAGAACTATCTTGGAAGTTTATGGGCCCTTAAAACAACTATATATATATATATATATATATATATAAAATAGTATTTATGTTAAGTATTCACAGCAGAAATCATGCAACTCAGTGAAAAAACAGTGTAGAGTGTAGTAAAGATGGTGAAAAGGATGGCTATTTGATTTAGCACTGCATCATGTGACGTGTGAGGTCTGCACTGTATGGAAAAGATCCGCAGCAGTCACAGTAGTCGGTCACACTGGATTCTCTGCTTGTCACTCACTGCACATGCTCTGAGTACCAAGGGTGGGTTTGTTGTTTTCTGGGGTCCAAGTCACTTTGGGCCGCCCTAGTGTAGTGACTGTTTGTGGCCAACAGGGGGCCCCCAAGGCAAATGTGTGGTTCGAGTGGTGGTGAACATCGCCTCTGCAGGTCAGTTTGATTTATTTGTCACCCGTGCGTGGAGCAGAGCTGTAGACCTGAGACGTTTTCAGATGTTCTGTGATTTCTGTGCAGAGTGCGGCCTCTGTCCTGCAGTCATATCCAGAACACGGCAGCATGTCTGCCTGACATTCCTTTGTGTCTTAACACTGGTTGAATGTCCATGAGTGCATGTTCATCCTTGTGCATCCTGACCGTGTCCGTCGGTTCATTTTTATCGTGTTTGGTTTTTGGAAGGATCAGGTTTTTTTTTCTCTTAGACTTCCAAAGCTTTGGACCGTTCCGGTGTTTAACCAAAGGCACAAACACGCATATAAGTATTTACAAAATAGCTGCTTTCCAGGACGCAGGAAAGAAATGACCTCTAGCTTGTCTAAATGTGGGCAAAATATCCATCAAGCTGTGACCCCAAACCCATGTGAAAATGCAAAGATTATAAAGTATATCCTGTTCTTTATGGCAAAAGTTCATAAATGTTTGCTTCTTAATTATAAATTATACTTAGAAATTAACATGCTTTTATTTTCCTTTACAGTTTTCTATAATCTCCTTTTTTTCTATATATCAGATGATTATCAAAGTCATTTTAGATGACACGCAATTTTGATTCTTGTATAATTTAATGATATCTAATATGAAGAACTGTTTAGCAATTCCGTCTGCAATAGCAATTACTGCTCACGCTGTGTCTTGTACAGCACCGACGAGTGTTTTAGCATCAAAAGACAGAGGGTCCTACAAGTGATTCTTCAAGGCAGAAAAGCGTTTCCACGCACTGGACCTCCTGACACAGTGGCCTCTGGAGACGGAAGCAAACGCAACGAGCATGTCAGAGAGGATCCGTCCGCTTTGCCCTTAGCCGGCGCTCAGTGGTTTTGTAAATGTGGAAAGCAATACGACTTTGAAACGCCTTGTTTTATACTATCGAATTCGGCACATAGGGATGGATGTGAGGGTTATAGGAGCAGGAACGTAATCACAGATCAGGCCATAAGACACAGGCGAACGGCATTGTCCAGTCTGCTTTATGTGTGCTCTGTTTTGTTCCGGTAATTCTTGGCCGTGTGTGTGATCGTTCTCACATACTAATTAACTGGAAAGGGCAGCTAACAGTCTCACTGAAGGAATTGTATTAAACCACTGTTTTATCGGTCCATTATACTGTATCAGCCATACAGTAGAAGTCTAATGTAGGTACAACCTTGGCAATTAGCATGTGAAAGTTGTAGCTTCTGTTTGTATATTTTCTTATATTATACCTGCATGAAGGACCCCCTAGGTGCCATGTCTGTGTAAAGCAGGGTGACCTCTACTTCCTGTTTTGTTATTAAACAATAAAAGGACACGGCTGCTGGGAGGCGTGGTGGCTCCTCAGCTCCCCTTGCTTGGTAAATACACCGTATACCACTGAGTAACCTATCAGAGAAATACAGGCAAATTTAATTCCCAGTGTATTGTGGGTATTTTTTTCATTGCGCTCCCTCCATCTTTTTGTCTCAGTGGGTGTTTTTCAATACCACGAACACGAAGATTGTACTTGTGGCCTGGACATAAAACCGGTCTTGCTAACTTACCTCCCAAGAGTGAACTTGGGGGTGCAATGAATCATGGGATTGGTTTTGTTTGGCAAGGATGTAGCCGATGTGTCCTTCGTATTTGGGGTGGAGCAAGACCAGCATCCGGGTATTTTTACCATCCACTTCTGTTCTGGAGAATTGGAACCGGTCTTTAGCACTGGAAGATGAAGTAAAATGGGTACAGGAGAACGCAAGTACAGTCAAGTAAGCATGTTGAGAAACACCCTCTGTCTTTCTCTTAACCGTGCTGTGGCATGGGGACAAGCAGCACCAGGAGAGAAAAGGATCACGGAAAAGCTTTGATGGTCATCCACAAGGATTTTTCTATGACTGTTTCCGGATGTTTTAATTTGTGTGATCTATCAACGTGACAGAAAAACTTATCGTAGGAACACATTATAATGGCAAACAAATGGCCATTAATGAGACAAGAACACTTTCAATCATGATGAAGGAGGTCACAGCATTTTAAATAAGAGTTTTATTATTCTGAACTGAAAGAATAAAATTATAGCTAGATAAATCTTATCAGTTCTCCTGAAAAGTTCTACAGGGAACAGAGATTAGAACACAGACAGCAGACCGTACAATACAATTACAAACACTGCTAGGTCTTCTGACCTGGAACTATGAAAGTACATTTTCTGCTTGTAAAAAAAAAAAATAAATGCACTCCAAAGGGTAGTATTTCTGTAATATTTTTTATGAAGAATAATTGCTCGTTTTAAAATGGAACAACTTTCCATTCATGACCAGTGGGCTTCAGCCACTTGTGAGACCAGTGAACAGAAAATTTAACCGACACTGTGGCATTAGTGAACATTTGCTAACAAGCTGTTGCAGTAGTGGATTTCAGAATTCAAAAGATTTTTGACAGGGATCCCCTACAGCTGATATATTTGTCCGGTATGTGGATACTCTTGTCACAGCCATGGAGTAGGGCCTGTCCCTCCTCTTCATACACTACTTGTTGTATCTGTTATTTGATTTATGCTTTCATCCCAGAATGGACATATCATATTGCCCTATAATTATCCAGAGTATGAGTCAGTAATGCAAAGGGGGTCAAAGTTCATCTGATAGCCAGACATTCCTCCTCAGCATTTGACTCCCACGCTAACACGTCACAGCTGATGTGTGAAATCTCTTTCTGTGGGCTGGCTTCTCTTGCGACAGCCCTGAGTCTGTGCTTATTCTGTTTGTACAGTAAACATAAAAAAGTCTGGAAGGCCTACAAGAGAGTCAGATGAGTCAGCAGTTCATGCATCGCCACACAAGCACTGCATTCCCCAGGAAAGTGCAAAATCTGCCCCAAATCCAGTGAGCCGCTTCCAGGTTTGTAGAACATTTCGGACATGAACTTTAGTTTGGTCAATGGAAAAAGAAGGTGTCAATTTGGACACACCTACAAGCTCCCCGAATCAACTATGGGGATGAATGCCACTTTGAAGACCTGCCACAGGGAAGATGACCACGGCACCCACAAATAATCAGAAGGTTAGTCACTTAATGTGCCTGAAATCACACCACGGTAAATGCAGGTCACACCTAACTAAATCAAGTGAAATGAAAGGAACCATTGATCAGGAGTTTGACAAGAGTGCCTTGCTTCTTAGAATAGAATGAATGGAATAGAATGTCTTTTATTATCATTGCTCAGATGTCCAATAAAGTATAATAATGACAGAATCTTCAGACAGACTTAACACATACAAATGCCCTGCATATGGAGCTACACACACATAACAAAGTAAAAACACATGGCCTTTACACCCTGGTCATGCTTCAAAGCCGTCTATAGGAAGAGGTCTGAGAAGCTAGCATGAGGTCACACATTGGCCCTGGGAGGGACTCACTGTTGACACTGAGCTGAGCCATGCCAGGTGGCTCATGTACTGTGTGCAAAGGCTGCCTCGGGGCAGGGTGATGAGTGGGCTGGGGAACTGAGATAACACTGTGAAAAATCAACCCGCTAGGAACACAAGTACTGCAGTCCCTCCCTCGATAAACACAGCTTCACCGATACATCACCCAGCCGAATGTATGGGAGTGAGGGTCTAACAGTTGAGGGGTGCCGCATGGCCGCTAATGTGTTTTCAGGAACATTTTCATTACAAAGGGAGGTTTTAAATGACTAGCTCTGCACCTGTGTGAAGGAGATAGACCTCATACAGGTGAGGTGAAGCTTTGTCAAAGATCGATCAAAGATGTGGAGAAGAACTGCCCAAAAGAACTTAAAACGACATCAAATCGAGGCTGCGACCAACAATCAAGAGTGTAATTATTAAAGTGAGAATCACTAAAAGAGAACACGCTTACAGCATTAATCCCATAACAACGCTGATGTGCACAGGGTGGAAAACTGCTTAACATACTATGAAAGCTCACACACGACCTGGCTAAGGTATCGGTTTTGATAGCGCTGCAGGAATGGCGTTGGTGCCCGACTAATCTGTGGTGCACTGATCGCATCCCAGCTTGCCTTTCATCACTTTGTGTTGCGAGCCACCAGTCACATGGATGCTCAGCAGGAACGGCTTCCGCATCTTTCACAAAACCAGGTTTCATTTCCCCTTCAGCTGATATTTTCCCACCGTCTCGCTTTCTGTTCTGTTTCCGATGAGACACACATCAGTTTCGCCACATTATATATATTTTTTCTCTGCTCTGTTTGTCCCGAGAGCTGTGAAGGAACTTCGGTCTATCCATACATTTTCCATTTCTGCTTCTCCAGTGCAAGGCTACAATGAGCTGGGAGGTTTTCCCAAGAAGCACAGCGCGAAAGGTAAACGTTCTGTGCGTTTAGAAAGGTACCGAACTGAATTGCTGATTCGACGGCATTTGCATCTCCTGGCTGGCTGTACCCCCTGTACGAATGTGATTTTGGTATACTGTCACCCCTAGTAATCAGCATTTCACTACCCCTCTCTCAGACATGCCTTACTCCAGCCTCATTCTCTATAAATAGCCAGTCTGTTGGACTCTCCAGTGATCATGTTACCCGCCATCCTAGTCAGCTCTCGCATGTGCCCCGGCCGAAGGAGAGGATTCACACGCGTGGCCTGAGAACACCGCCACATGCCCTCGGGGGCACAAAGAGTGCAAATGATCAAGCCCGACTCCCGAGAGGAGGCAGAGCGAAAGCTCAAGGCCCGATTCCTGCAGGCCCTGCAGTGTGACGACGTGGACGAAGTGCACAGGATTCTGCACAACACCAACATCGACATAGACGGCGTGTTTGACGTGGAGGATCGGAGTATGATCCTGGCTTCCTACAAACAAGGTACAGCACCACACCATCCTGTGGACACTCTACCGGAGGCGTGAAACACAAATCAGGAGTGTCCAGATTGATGTTTTCTCACTCAGAAGGTGTGTCGTGTCTCGGCAGCGTGTCTGTTTACAGTATTGGATGTTCATTCGTGGGTTTGCCTTACGTAAATGAAAACAAAAATGGTTTGGCTAGATGTTGCTATATGTTTACTGTAGGAGCAATTCTATGCTTCACCACTGTGGGGCGCTAAACTTCTTTAAATGAACTACTGTCGTATGTTTACGTTTAGCTAAAGAACTGAGGCTTGCAGAAAATCATTGCACACATTACTGGGTTGACTATTAGCACTTTGTCATCGTAAACGTGCAATTTACGCATTTAGCCCGGTTGTGTTGCAGCAGTTGTCGAGGTTAAGTTCCTCGCTTGGAGGCACAAAACCGTTTCAGCAACATGATTTGCTGACATTCAGGTCACATGTGAAATTCCTCAGCAGCAGGCTGCACACAAAGGTGGGGTCAGCTTCGCAAAGGATGACTTCACCTGCCATTGAAATAAATATGCCTCTAGACCACATGATTATTAATTTTAATTGCTTGTACTTGTTAACCTTGTTATTTTTCATTTGCAAATGATTACTCCTAGGCTACTGGCTGCCGGGTTACAAGCTAGAGTCTTCCTGGGCGACAGGTCTCCATGTGTGTGTGATGTACAACTCTCTGGCCAGCGGCCTGGCGCTGCTAGGGAAAGGGGCCGCCATCAACCGCAAGCCCAACGGGAAGACGCCCCTGCACGTGGCCTGCGAGGTCTCCAACAGCGACTTCGTCACCCTGCTCCTGAGCCACGGCGCCAGGATCAACAGTATCTCCCTGAGCGGCCACACAGCGCTACACTACTGCATAACCAAGGAGTCCGTGGACTGTGCAAAACAGCTCATTCTGAAAGGTGGGATGGTCTGACCTACTGACCCACACTGATCTGCTTCTATCTGCAACATTTCTGTGTTTGTCAGCAGATTGCTTGCATCTTGCTGATATAGCAGAAGGGTACATTCCTCTCTCAGAGTCATATGTTGGCCAGGATATCCCGTCTTTTCTCGACATTGCTATCAGAGAAACGGGATACTGGATACTTCTTTCACATGAAATACCGTGGTTTCCTATTCTTGGGTAAATTCTATGACAGTTATTATTTCTAGGTTGGCTTGTTTTGTTCCCTTTGTAGGGTTAACTCTTTTGGTACACTGTTTACCTGTCTACGGGTAGCTTCTGTGATACAATTTCATGTTGCTGTTGCGGGTTATGTGGCTAGGTTCTACAATACCTGATCTAGTTACTGTACAGGTTCTGTAATACACAGATTTTTATTTTAAGGGCAGGTTTTATAATTTTCTGCTGAGATTCTGTGGTTCAGTTAATCGAAGGATAGGTTTCGCAGTACATCGTTTTGGGAGCAGGTTCTGTAGGCCATCTTCTTCTCTTTCTGTGGTACAGTAGATAGGCGAGTAAGCACTTCTAGTTGTAGGAACACTTTTCTATTTTGAGGGTAGGTTATGGTTGTCTGTTGTGGTTCTGTGGTACTGTTAACCTAAGGTTAGGTTTGGTACATAGTACCTCATTTTGAGGGCAGGTTCCCTAATATCTTCCTGTCCTGGGTGTAGGTTCTGTAGTAAACTTTTTAGGGGCAGATTCCGTAATACTTTCCTGTTCTTGGTGACGCATCTGAAGTCCACCATTTTCTGTGTTGAGGGTCGGTTCTCTAGTTTTCTGCTGAGGGTCTGGGGTACATTCCCCTTGTAGTTCCTAGCTGTAGTTCCCTGCTTCCTGTGTTCAGGTGCTATGGTGGATTGTTGCAGCGAGAACAGCGAGGCCGAGAGACCCCTCCACACAGCGGCCCGGTTCGGCATCCCTGAGCTGGTGGGCCTGTACCTCACCCACGGTGCCAACGTGAACGCCACCAACGTGTACAAGGAAACGCCACTGATCACGGCAACCTACTGGGCGCTGCACATGCGCGATCAGGTCTATAGCGGGCAGCACCACCTGGTGTGCCGGATGCTGCTGGACCACGGGGCCGACGTCAACGCGCAGGAGGTGGACGACAAGGTGGCGCTGCACAAGGCCGCGTGGAACTGCGACCACGTGCTGACGCGCATGCTGCTGGAGGCTGGCGCCAACGCCCGCATCATGGACATCAACGGCTGCTCACCCATCCAATACTTGTTGAAGGTGACCTCAGTGAGACCCGGGGGAATCCCCGAGCTGTGCACCCAGCTTCTGCTCAACCATGGCGCCGTGAGAATATACCCCCCCCAGTTCCACAAGGTGCTCCGCCCCGCCCGCCCCTCACACCGGCGCTCGCATACGTGCCGGAGCATCCGGGAACACAGCCGGCACACTGCCTGCATGCAGCCACATCCAAATCCCTGTGTTTTGCATACTGACCACTTCTCAGGGTATTCATCAGGGTAAGTGACATATTAAAAAAAATATATATATTCATGGTGAGCTCCTCACAGGTGTTGCAGTCCTGTCACGAGTACCCCAGAATGGTGGAGGTAATAGTCAACTCATACGAGCATATCAAGTCCACAAGAAAATGGAAGACTGCCATTCCTGACAACACCTACAAGGTCTTTTTAGAAATAATCTCGCTTGTTCAGATGTAAATTAATGTAATAAAAATAATAAATCAGTAGAAAAACTACGTTGTTTGGACCCCTTAAAGTAATAAATAATAATAATAATAATATCTGCCTTGCTCTGTCCTTACAGCGACACCAGGATTTCTACGACTCGCTGTTCGCGGTGTGCAGCGACAGACCACGCACACTGCAGCACCTGGCCAGGTGTGCCATCCGAGCGCGACTGGGCAGCCGGTGCCACGCCGGGGTCAGGAGCCTGCCCATGCCGTTATCCATGCAGAGGTACCTGCTGCTAGAGCCAGAAGGCATCATTTATTGATTACCCAGAATCCCCCAGGGGCCTGCCTTGAACATACCCATCGAAAAACAAAACGAACAAACAAATTTTTTAAATGGCTGTACCAAAGCACAATATGCTGTAGCCCTCGGCTAGTTGAAGAGTTATGTGGGTCCCAGATGAAGCGTGATATGGAAAAGGAAATGGCTCACCGCTTATAGCCAAACCGAAAATGACTAAAAAGTGATTAAGGGAGCGCTCCCAAGAGGGCGGTTACTGCTGCTGCATCGCTTGCAGGACTTACTGAAAGCTGGACGGCTGCGGTGACGCCCTATCCAGTGACCTACGGTACTTACTGTAGATGGAAGAAGGTTGTTAACTAGCTGCACAATGATGCATCTTCATCCTCAGTGACTGTTACCATTGGAAAGACAGATAGGTGTTTTTTTGGAGCGCATTATATTTCTTGTGCTGGATTTTCCATGAAAGTAGATTAAATGTGCGGCTGCACTAAGACCTCCCACGCTGACCTGAAAAATGACTGACGTGTAGATCACTTAAAAAACACATTTCATTCTCTCAGGGAGGCATGTCCGATGAAACACAATAATGACTAATGACGAAATATTAGATCAAATCAGGATGTTACTGGAGGTTATTTAATTAATTACTTGCAAGTAGCTAGTATTGTGAAATACCTGGGATGTCCGAAGAGGGAAAACCTCCTTCCTAGACCTCTGTTGTTGTTTTTATGATATATTATAGATATGTACAGACGCTCCTCTACCTACGTATGAAATACGTTCCGAACGGCCGTTCGCAATTTGAAATGTTCGTAAGTCGTTATTCAGCATCATTTTAAGGGTACATGCAAGTACTAAGAACTAGGATGCTGGGAGTTCGCACGCTTACGCTGCTGTGCGGCGGGAGTAGCGGCCAGAAGTCGTACTAGGCGGGATTGGCGTGCAGAAAAAAAATTGATGTTGAGGACAGGAAACGGGAGCCCAACGAACACAATTAGGACTTACAGTCCTCTTTGTTCATATGCCCGAAAGTTCGTAAGTTGAAAGCTTGTAAGTAGAGGAGCGTCTGTATATATAACATTAAATGTAATGTTATGCACAAATGTTGCTCAGCAAGCAGCACTATAGTCTCCAGGGGCAAGACTGGCAGTTCTGGGTCCCCTTGTTCAAACAGCTGGCATGATCCTGGGGGGTGTCCACATCTGGACCTCCTGAACCTTTCAGGTTTCCAACTCATTTGCATCACCCTTGTTGCCTGACACCCCCAGGGTTGGGAATTTGAATCATTTTTGCATGTCGTCCTGGTCCTGGGAGTTTCCACTGGGTTCTTTGTCCCCCCCCCACCCCCACCCCCACCCCCCACAGTCCAAAGACATGCAGTTTGATGAACTGGCTTCTCTAAATTGCCCGTATGTGTGTGTGGTCAAGTAATGTGTATAGTACATTGTGGGGACCAAATGTCCCCACAATATTATTTAAAAACCTGTTATTCTGACCTTTTTCAGTCCCTACAAGGAGAAACTGAAGTTTTATAAAAATCTGTAATCGCAATCAAAAAAGTAAAAATGTGAAGTGTCTTGTATTTTGTTTGGTTACTTATGGTTAAGGTCAGGGCTGGGTGGGGGGTTACCATAGTTGGGATTAGGTTTATGCCTATAGGAATAAATGGGAGAGTTCCCGCAAAGATATAGATAACTAATCTGGCTATGTGTGGGGTCAGTATCAGACGTCAGGCGTGTGTGTGTGTGTGTGTGTGTGAGTGAATGTTTGTGTGTGCCCAGTGACAGATCGATACCCTCTCCAGGGTGCTTCCAGGCCACCTGTGACCCTGGTCTGGGAAAGTGGTTGGAAGGCAGAAATTAGAATAATTATTATATGTTGTAGTTACTGTCTGATGATGGAGAGTCATTTTGGGAACCCATGGAAAATTTCTTATTTGCAGTGGCGGCTTGGGGAAAAAAGGGGGTTAGGGCCAGTAATAGGAGGTGAGAGCAGCCTAAAGCACACAGGTGCTAAAAAACAATATCATGAGGTAGAATAATTATAACGAACAATCTGTGGATTACATTCCCCTATTGTTCTGCCGAGAGAGAATTAAATCACAGCAGCCCTGCACCTGGTCATGTTTAGTAACTTCCTGTCAACACGCATTTTTTTGTCTCGAAATTTGGCCGTAAGAAATGACAAAGTATGATAAATTAATTTAAGGCTAGTTCATGCCCTACCAATTTTGCCATGTGGTCATTAAAATGATGTAATAGTTATTGTTTGCTTAGGGATTAGTACATAGTGATACTTGTCATGTCAGCCCTGTTGATGGACGCCAACTCGCGTCGACTCGCGGCAATTGAGCCTTTTCTTTCTGCCCTGACGGTTTCCGACAGGCTGGCTCTGACTGGGCAGAAGGTCCCTTTAAAGCCAGCCCCCCCCACCCACCCACCCCCCAGCTTCCCATTACGGTGCATGATGCCAACGCCAAAGTCTACCAATCATGCTGACAGAAAACATTACGCCTTTGGGAACCAATTGTTCACCTGCCCACAAAGCCTTGTTTGCTGGTGCTGTGGGGCTTATGCACAGCGTGAGAATCGTGGGGGAGCTCATGCATACACCAAGGGGGGGGGCACCTTCAGGGTACACATGTCCAATTGGCGGTAATGAGTCAGGGGGCACAGGCACGGGCGTCACGTAGGACCTGGAAAATAAGCCAGACACATGGGCCTTCCACCCTCCAGAAGGACCTGTTTAATAAATATTACATTTAATCCCGTTCAGACAGTATGAGATGAGATGGTACGTTCTGGCAAAGCACTACTGCCACACCCCGTGCAGGGTGGGGGGGGGACGAGCTGGAAGGCCATAAATATAGCACCCTATAAGGTACCACTGGTGTCAGTCACCAGGCCCCTCGCTGTCAGTAAGGCCAGAACAATATCAGGAGAGTTAAAACAGAACAGGCTGTTCGGAGCGTGGCAGTCTTCCAGGAATAATGCCTGGAGTGGAGCCAAGAACACAGCACTGGGGGTTCAAAACAAGCAAGGGGGGGGGAGGGATAGTCGGGAAAGACGGCCAAGGAGAACACAGCAGGCAGGAAGCGCTGTAACGGGGCAGTTCGTTTTCTTTCAGGTTTGTGTCTCAGTGGCAACCAAAACACGGGATACTGTTTTCGGTCATTGAATGACACTGTAACACTGTGTAACACATACCAGTGACTGTAGGAACACGTTCCAGTCGCATAGTTCCAGCTCCGGTGACCGGGAGCGGTTTGGGTTCTGAGTCCACGGGACCTCCCGCTGACCCCATCGACCATTGGCCCTCTGGACCAGTGCCAGGTGCTACTATTTTAACAGCATGTGTAAATATTTTTCTTATATGCTTTGATAACGGTGGTTGATGTGGTGGAAAAACCAGTTTAGGATTTATCAACCGTGGAGTTAACAAGTTATCGCAGAACTCCCATGGGACCGGGTGGAAAAAGTTAATGGTTGACTTATTTATTATGCAGAATCACAAATTTCTGTGTCTTGTACTTTGGGTTATAATGGGGCAAAAAAAAAAAAAAACACACACACACACACACAGACCAAAAGCTCTTTGTGCAATTGCTTTATTTTCCATATAGTCTTGATGATTTTTTCAAAGGCGACTCCTTCACAAGTTTGCAAGGACGGAACTTTGAAAACATTGGCTAACAAAGGACAAGGCTACTTGGCCAACGCACCAATGCGATTCTTCATCTCACCGCAAAAAAATAAAAAATAAAATACACTCGTCACCCCGCCTCTCTCAAGTGAACTCTACACAGCTTCGACCGTCTGGTAAAAACTCAGTGAAATGTGCAGTCATGCAAGTTGGTTAGGGAACGATGAAATGACTGGACGTGGCGATTATTGCTGAGCGTATCAAAGCGTGAGACAACGGTGTCATGACAGATTTGTCATCCTCTGACTTGAGTGTGGAAGAGAATGGTCAAGGATTATTGGGGGGCATTTCTGGCCAAGGGTGTTGAAAGGGACGTTAGCGCTATACTCCAGACCGACGTTCCAAAGGGTCCATTCGGAAAGTTCAGGAAAGGTCGTTCAAGGTAACGGTAGCACTTGTATATTGGCATTGTGGAATCATCAGGAACGACAGTAGAGATAAGCACCAGCACATTTGTTTGACAACAACGTTAGTAAGGCAGGGTGACATGCAACACATGTGAAAGCTAATGATTGCGTCCCATCGTGCTGAACATGGAGCATGTTCGATAAAAATCAGCCGAAAAACATTTAGCCTTAGCGTCGCTTCATTTATCCACCAGGGAGTTTATTCGGTCCATCCGACCGGCACGGCCCTGAGGTCAGATATACACAAACTCACATGGCACTCATGAGGAGGTGCCACGTTGCCAACACCCTGAGGAGGTGGGGGCACGACCAGCCATGGAAAAGCAGTGCACACACCCACCGTTGAGTCCTCAATCCGGCGCACAAAAATTGCGCAAATGAGGTTAAACACCACATCTTAAAACTGCTAAACTGCTCTTGGAATTTAAGATTGATGTAGCGTTAGGGTGAGTGGGTAAGCACTCTATTCCTGTGGCGGCAAAACTGCGTTCCATCACGGGTACAAAGCAGAGGATTGTGGGTACGCACACCTCCCCCACAGACGCCTGCCAAGCTCATTCTTTCACTGTCAAAAAGAGGTCAAGTAGCACGTCTCTCCCTAAGCAGTGATGTTGTGATTCTGTCCGACTTACAGCAGCCGATATGGTGGGATAAAATACTAATAGTTACTATTCATAATACTATTTATACTGGAGGCCTGTACAGGATATGCTGTACACATAGTAACTGGGAAGATTAAGTACAAGATAAAAAAAAAAATATCAAGTTATGACAGGATATGAAGTTTTAAAAAAACTGCAATAAATCAAAAAGCAAAAGAACGAAACCATCATTTTTAGAGGTTGGAGGATGACGAGCTGAATATTTCATACTCCGTTTACACAGAACTTTATGAAAAGCTTTGTGTTTACAAGAACGTGAATGAGCAACCCAGCTGCAAAATCACTGCGAAACTTAAAAACTAGACACTTGAAGCGAGACGAGAATGGTGTGGATTTGTATCGATTACACCTAAAAACAGACACAACGTACCTCACATCCATTATGTCCACATCTCGGTCACTTTTAAAATAAACGGACAATTTTTCAGCAGAACTTTAATGGTTCCCTGGTACATTCTTGCCTAATAACATCTCAAAAACACTACTGGTATCCAGAATGCATAGAGCAAAAATCAAGGCTGCAAAGTCAATATAAACGAGTGGTCAGCTCGTTTTGTGTCCCAAACTTCAATATTAAAACTTATTGCGGGTTAAAACTCCAAGCCAATTTCAGGATACAGCAAAGCTGTGAAATGAAATTTCTAAGGAGGGTGAGGTAAAATGTTCTACAAACATCTGTTTCTGATAGTAGGTTTTGTGGGATTTGTATTCATTTTATGGATATTAACCTTAAGATTCACAAAAAAATGTCTAGCTGCCAAGGTAACATACATAAAGTATGTTTCGTTTGAAATGACCAACAGGTTAAGGATTTGGGGGCCGATCACAATGGCCGCTCTGGGATATTCAGCGAGGGGCAAACAAGATCTAAGGAACATTCCTTATGTTTACAGGTTGCACTAAGGTCTCTGCTCAGGACGGATACTATACCATCACCTGAACGGAGGGCATACTCCAAAATAAAAACATCATTTCATTAAACTGAAAAGGCACCCCTTCTCAGAAACAAAATAAAATTCGAGCTTCGGCTTTAATACTCCGTGATCACAAAACTGCACCTTCATCCAGCCTAGCGATCGCTATGAAATGTAAAATGAAATGTAAAATTAATTGCCCCCTCAGAAATTCACAAAACTCGGCATTATAAATAAATTCTGAAATTTCTGCGCCAGCCAAACGAGCTGCTAATCACAGAAAGCGTGAGCCACCCCGTGGCAATCCGACGGCCGCCATTAGCGCCCCCCGCCCCCCCTTACCCATAATGCAGTCGACTCACTAGCGTAGCCGCCGTACCTCTGTGCTGCGCATGCAACCACCTCACAGTCCTACACGCTGTACTCAAACTTCCCCAGTTTCTTAGGCTCGCTGCTGGGAATGCACCAGTCGTCGGCCTCTGTGCTCGTCTGGTAATGCCTGAGGGCTGACTTGTTGAAAACTGGCAGCCTCTCCACAGACTCCGAGGACAAGGCCTGTGAATGAGCGGGGAATTGAAGACAGGGTGCAGACAGTACTATCGTCTATGTGATTTTTACAAATTAAGCCTGACCTTCTACTGACCTCCAGTTGGTGGCATGATACACCCACTGAGTTAGATCGCTCCAGTCTTACTTACCTTAAGATAAATAACTGCTGACGTTCCGTATCCTTCCATAGAGTACAGCTGCAGGTCTCCTTGGAAATACTTAGCATAAAGACGGGAAATCGGAAGCCCATAACCGAAGCCAGCCTGAACAACAGACAAAATCGGCAGGCGGGTAGATGATTAGAGAAAGTCCTGCTGCCTCTGTAATCCGCTTTGAGGTTCTGAATTAGGTCACATGATGTGGTCACATGATACGGTTGGGGTTTCTCACCAGCGGGGCGTTGCGGGCATTGCCAGTGACGGGGCTGGGAGCCGTGGTGTACATATAGCTGAACAGGCGCTCAATCTTCCTCAAGGGCACGCCGCCACCCCGGTCTGCCATCTATACACAGCAGGTGATGGGAGAGGTTAAGCCGGATGTGGTCCACATGATGTCATGGAGACGGCGTACTAGCTGCATCCTCTACAGCAGTGTTTCCCAACCCGGTCCCCAGAGACCCTCAGATAGTCCATGTTTTTGCTCCCTCCCAATAGCTTTCCAGGCAGTCCAGCACCAGACAGTCCACATTTTTGCTCCTTCACAGGCAGTCCAAATACATGGTCTGGGGGTCCCGGAGGACCGGACTGGGGAACTCTGCTCAAGAGAAACACTGCTCCCCCTCCCCTCCCTTCACCTTTATTGTGAGGTCTTCACTTCCCAGGGAAACCAGCACTTTGATGGGTGGGAGGGTCAAGCTGGACTCGTGAGCCTCTACAGTGGCTCTCATGGCGTTCTGTGAAGAGAAACCATGGCCTCAGGGAGCCGCAACGCACAACAAGCACCGTACACACATCACAGCAATGCTAACAGCGACGCTCGGGGCATAAGCAGCGAACGCCACCAGCCATTACGCCATATGGTGTTTATCAGAGCAGCCGTATCAGACCGATGACCATAAAACGCAGCAGTTTACTGACGTACCTTAAAAAGTTCAAAAAGCATATGATAGAGGTGGGAGGGGACGTAGACGATGTGCAGAGGAGATCCAGCTGCTTTGGCTGGAAAAAAAACACAGAACCTAACATCAGATCCTGCTGCATAATTCACTGCATATCCACACTACAGCCACAAGATCATACATACTCTCAGGCAACCGCAGCAAGCTGTGTTCACCGTGTAATTTTCCTTACTGGGGAGGTCAGCACCAAGTTCTCTCTGTGGGCCGGCAGGGGTTTTAATGCTACCTAGTTACGAGAGTAAGAAAATGGTATCCTACCAGATAAGTGAAAATGATTTGGTGCAAGAGAGGCTCGGACTGCCTCTACCAACCAGAATAAAGCAAACAGCCAGCACATCATCATCTCATATCTGATACACTGCTATTTCTAAGACACTTGACCCAAAATAAACACTACAGTGTGTGAACAAGCGGCCAAATCACTGCAAATGAAATAACCCATACAAAGAACGTACAATGTCAACAGGTTGCTGAAAAATAGACGTTCGATGGGTTTTTTTTTTTTAAAACATATTCTTATTTAGAGTCGGATTTAAATGGAAAGTTCAGTTCAGTGCTGTAAATGTAAAATACTATTGAATTTTGAGGATGTTTCAGCATGTCATTAAAATGCGCTTGTTTAACATCCATAAGGCTGAGCAATCATCTTTAGGGTTAGCCACTGTTTCAGTAAGGCGTGTTGTTTAATCTGAACCAACATAATTACAGGCCACTAATGATTTAGGGAGGTTCAACAGGGCACTCAGGCAGTATATAAAGGGGACCTTCCTTACAAAGGTAGTTTATCATGTCCAACCGCTGACTGAAGGCAGAAAGAAGGAGAGGGAGTCTCTCCATCTTCACTCACGCCTTACGTCGGCCTCGTCGCCCTGGTATTCGAGCAAAGTTCTGCACGGTGGCGCTTTAAATTTAATTACCATCGACAGCCCAAAAACTGAGCATGTCCGTGTCCTGTGGTACAATAAAAAGGCTCTTACATCAGCCACGTGTCGCCCTGCGGTCAGGAACCACAAGTCAGAAACTAAGATTTTCGTGTCGGCCTCCCAAAGACCCAGGCTCGGTGCTGGCATGGTTCCACTTACAGTTCACTTGCTTGACTTCCACTTCGGGGGACGTCAGGTAATACTGATCACAGAGCATCTTCGAGTTCTCGTAAGCGTCTGGGGGAAATATCGCAGAGGGTTACCAGCTCCCGTATGATTCCGATGGCTTTGGGTAAACATCTGTGTTTCAGGCGCGAATACAACTGAGATGTGCTGTAGAGTTTGTCTAAAGCACCTCTCATAGGCACACATTGTGTTTTTTTTTACTTTTCTTTGACACGCTAACATGCAATTTGTTTCTTCCTGAACACGCTGTCAAAACAGGTTTGAACAGCTATTCCCTTGTGATCATTTGTCATGCAAGATTTACACAAAGACACATAAAGCCAGATTAATGAATGAACAGAGACTTATTACCTTTGATCACCTCGACGACGTCGCAGTTGGGGTCGATGCTCCCAATGTGTTTTGGGTGGGCAGGGTTTGCGCTTCCGCCAAAGATCAGCGCTGCGGAAGGACATATGCTCAAGATCCCTTCAGTGTTAAAAAAAACATTCATATACAGCAGAACAGCTGACTTATGACAAACAGGACTTGTTTTATGTTGAAGATGCAGATTGAGCAAAGGCAAACGTCGGTCCCACAGTAAGTTAAGTACAGGTTTAAAACAATGAATCGTGTTTAAACTCTAGTCCCAAGCAGAAATCATAGTAGCTGATTTTACAAAGAATCTAGCTGACAGCTTAAGACAAACGCTGTTTTCAGAATAACTTATAATGAACTTAAGAAAACCTTAAGATTACCATTTTAACACTCCCACAAAAATAACTTGCCGTTATCTTTAGTACTGCACATTAATATAAATGTTATTATTATTGCAATATTTTTATTTTTTAACCTTTATTTAACCAGGTTTGTCCCATTGAGACCACAGATCTCTTTTGCAAAGGAGACCTGGGCCAAGGTAGCAGAAACATAGTATCAGTAAAAAAAAAAAACGTACATAAAATTAATTAAAAAAAACATACTCAAACTATACACTTGCACACAGACAACCTAGATTCCAGAGTTTTCACCAAACCTTTAAAAATTCATTCAAAGGTATTAAATTTTGCAGACGAAGTTCAGCCTGAAGGCGTCAGGTGCTGAACATCTGAAAACTTTCCCAATTCAGTTCTTACTTTTGAGTATCCAGTGCGAGGATGAAACGCTGTAAAAGTCGTCACTGAAACTACATCAATTTAGATTTCCTCGGAGAAAGGGGGGGGGGACCCGTGTGCTTACTGTGCTGATTCATGAGCATCCGCGTCGATATCCGACTCATGTAGAAGCGGTCAAGGAAGTACTGCACGTTCTGGTTGGTCACAGGATCCACCCCAAAGGCCTCTTTGTACTCTATGACGCCCTGAGCCATAGTGGGAACCACATTGTTGTGTCTATTCCTGATGTTAATCAGCGTTTCTGTGAAACTGAAGAGACAGTTAATTGTACCAAAGAGGTAGTTCAACGTTTTATGCATTTACACTACAGGCAGACCCCTGTGCTTCTGTGAGCAGCTGCCACTTCCAAACATTACACATCATCTTGAAAAACACAAGGCAACATTAGCAGCTTAGTCGCTGACCCCCCACTTAATTTTGGCTCGACTTTGTTATAAACTCAGAGAAACAGTGGTCCAGGCAATAAGAGTTTCTGGCTAGTTAAGCACCTAAAACCTCAGTTTGATGTTAAGACCGATCACAGATGCTTTCTGACTTCAATTCGTATTAATTGCCAAGTTAATAGATGCTCTTTGTGAAAGCTCACTTGACTTCAATCAAAACATCCTTTGGCAGAACTGCTAGCATCGGTTAGTATTTAACGCACGCTTTTGAGCCATGTCACATGAATAACTCATGCTTGAACACTGTCCTGTTAACTAGAACTGCAGAATAAGCATTTTATTTTAAACATGCTTACACTCATTACAGACAGCAGAAGAATTCAATTGTCACAAATGAAACTAAAAAATTACTGATTCTTTTATTATTGTAATAGCCCGTGATATTTGTTTTAAGATATCTCTTCAGCACAATAACATGCCCCCCCAACTTACTTTGATAAGATCTTTTTATCTTCAGGATCTTTCTCCAGGAAATCCACTAATTCCATTAGACTTTGCGCATACCTACGTCAAAGTCAAACTGGTCAGTTTACCGAACACAACGAAAACACGTATTTAAGCTCTAGGTCTAACAACAAACTGGTGCTAAGTACCAAGTCCTGAGATGGGACGGTTTTATCGTCTGAGAAGCACATCACGTTTAAGGTGATGTTTATCAGCAGTTCGGAGTGCTCTAAGCTTGTACAGATAGATGGTTTCATTTGGGTACGTAAACACCCAAGATGGAATCTGTTTATGACTGTGACCATAAACAGCGATTTATGGCACCAAGCCTGGCTTTGTAGATGAATATGGTGCTACATTGGAATAGAGGACCAGGGTTGTCAATTTTGCTTAGCTGGCATCTGATTTTCAATTCGAGACAAGTCTGCAGAGACATTTACATATATGCAACAGTTTTTATAACCTTGTGAATAGTCTGTAGGGTTAAAAACTACCCAATGCTTTTGAAGCAGCTAATTTTAGGTTCATAATGGAATAATACAGATTTGCCACAAGATTTCTTGCGCGAGTATTACAGTCGGAAAATGTCACACCAGATGCGTGACAGTTGACAACCCCTTAGGACCCCTTAGTGCTGGTCAAGGTCAAAGATATTTTTCACCTCATGCTCAGTAATTTTTTAAGTTTAAAATAGACTATACCACTGCGTTGCACACTAAATATGGTGCATAGAGACTCCGGACAAGCAAACTTTGAAGTTATGTTACCACTACACCAAGAGGTGGTCATTGAAAGAAAGCTAACTGGTAATTCGAGATAAATGTCAATGTTTAGTATTATAATCAGGGTGAAAACGGGATCATGCATGTACCAGCTCTGCAGAAGTTGAAGGGAAGGTGTGCCGAGCAGTTTGTCAGGAAGGAAATCGATCTCTTTCATGATATTTGCCAATCTGACCGGGAGTTCCTGGCGCAAAAATACGAAAGAGGTCTTCTCGCATGCATTGGCAGACCCTGCGGAGAAAAAGGCTTGCATTAAAATCGTCCATTCGCAGCTTGTACTTTTCAGTTGTTAATGGGGTTGTAAACAAGGCATCAGGCGCCATTGTTGAAAATCAAAGAATAAGACGTTAAAGCAGAAAGAATCCTGCATTTTTCCGAAAGCATCCAACTTCAAACATTAACACAACAAAAAGGATGTGGTAATGAGCGACCGCGAAGTATTCAAATGCATGCATACGAAAGTGCACGACAGTGTTACTGCGTTTTTTATTCGGTAACCTTTCACCTATATTTTCTAAAGCGAGGCATCGCTAACATGGTAAAAATCGTGGGACCACCAAACCAATAGGCTACCGATGCCATTTACATGAACCATGCACTAAACATGTCGGCCAATAACAAGGCTGATTGCTTGGGTAAAATGAAACCGACAAGAACGTGGCTAGATCTGGCCACAAGTGTCCGAGAAAAAGAAGACAATAAGTTAAAGTTAAACGTAAATATCGCCTGGTCAGAATTACATTGCCAGCTGATGATATTTACGAGATGCGGCCCGGGATACTGACACTGGACAGCGAGGTAACAAGCAAAACTGAGCAGATCATGGCATGGTCTGAGATGCACCAAGCTACCTCTCGTTAAAAAGAAATAATAATTCAGATGTGGTGTAGCTACTAGGGTCGCGATCATGCGTAAGAGCAGCTAAGTCTGGAGATCATGCAGTCAAGGTGAAACATTACCGAAATCTATGAACTGCTTCATTGACAGCGGAGACGGAGAAAATTTCGAAAACCTATCGACTTGTTTCGGTATGTTGCCCATCGCGCTGTTCTTCAGCAGAAACTGTACAAATTTCATCTTGACTTTGAACTTGGATCAAAACCCAACGTCGCCTAGGCTGTTGTTTTTCTGCCGCAGCAATCCGCGAGTCGTCCGTTCGAATCGCCGAACACGTCCACCTAGCAAGTCAGCTATCCAGACTGCTAGTTATGAACAGCGTATTATGAAACGGTTTGTCATAGTGAAATAAATCAGCTTCATGAGAATGGAGCGTCCCTAGCTATACGTGCAGCATTGTCAAAATCTATGTCACCGTGTTACTTCCTCGAGCCCGCCCACACAAGCGGTTGTGATTTGATTGACGTCTAAAATAACGAATAGTGGGACGTGACGGCCGTCATAGGGCAGGGCCAGTTTCGAGCCGCGCGCGACCCCGAAGGCGCGTTGCCGCTCCGCCTAAAAGAAGCGTTTCGGCCATGTTGTGCGGGTGGCTGCGCGGCGCCTTTGTAAACACCAGAAAACGGGGGTGGGGCGGAGCAGTCGAGGGTCCGCCGAAGACACTTTGGCCGGGCGGTCAAGCCACTTATCGCTCCTCTTTGCACTTTAATGCTGCATTCTGTTTTTATGGAATGATATTTTCCTCTTAATATGAGTAATATACAGTTGCGTATGCCCGTGGACGCCACTTAGTTTCCATGGCAACAGTGCAGGGTGCTCTACGTTATCTATAGATAACGTATATTATTATATAACGTACGTATCAGCAGGTTAACAGCAAGCTGTACATGTTTTACATAGGCCATATTGCTGAATCAGTCTGCTGTAAACGGCGTGCTAGCTAACGCAGTAAAAAACTAAAGTAACACAGGCCTACATGGTACGATTTTTAGTGTACTTAAATATAAAACGAAAACTACTACTTTAATAACGATAGATAGATAGATAGATAGATAGATAGATAGATAGATAGATAGATAGATAGATAGATAATTGATTAGTATCACTCGTAGTCATTCGTCAGGTAGGCAAATAATTCCGACGGTTTACAGAATGTTTGAGTATATTGCCCTCTACTGGATACAAATGGAATTGACACTGAATAAAATGTACTTTTTATGATAAGCCTTCGTTAACAAGCTGTCGATTTTGATAATCCACTGTTTTTTCTTATAGTGAAATGTGTAAAGATAATCTTTCTAAACCTTGTTTAGAAAATCAAAAACGCAGAGAATATAAATGACAACCCACAACTTTAGATTTCTCAAATTCCTGAGTGTAAATTAGACAATCATAATGATAATAATCATAATCGTCTAGAAATCTTTAATGTTTATGTAGGACGTGTTATGGCTTAATAAGTTTTACATAAATTAATATACACTATATTGCCAAAAGTATTGGGACACCTTTCTAAATCATTGAATTCAGGTGTTCCAATCACTTCCTTAGACACAAGTGTATAAGATTTAGCACCTAAGCATGCAGACTGCTTCTACAAACATTTGTGATAGAATGGGTTGCTCTCAGGAGCTCATTGAATTCAAGCATGGTACCGCTACTAAATATTCCACGGTCAACTATTAGTGGTATAATAACAAAGTGGAAGCAATTGGAAACAACAGCAACTGAGCTACAAAGTGGTAGGTCACGTAAAATCACAGAGCGGGGACAACGCATGCTGAGGCGCACAGTGTGCCGAGTCAATAGCTACAGACCTCCAAACTTCTTCTGGCCTTCAGATTAGCTCAAGAATCTCAGTGCATAGAAAAGAAGTTCATGGAATGGGTTTCCACGGCCAAGCAGCTGCATCCAAGCCTTACATCACCAAGTGCAATGCAAAGCATCGGATGCAGTGGTATAAAGCACACTGCCACTGGATTGTAGAGCAGCAGAAACTTGTTCTCTAGAGTGATGAATCACGCTTCTATCTGACAATCTGATGGATGAGTCTGGGTTTGGTGATTGCCAGGAGATACATACTTGCCAACTGTAAAGTTTGGTGGAGGGGGATTATGGTGTGGGATTGTTTATCAGGGGTTGGGCTTGGCTCCTTAGTTCCGGTGAAAGGAACTCTTAATGCTGTAGCGTTGTAAGCCATTTTGGACAATTTTATGCTGCCAACTTTGTGGGAACAGTTTGGGGATGGACCCTTCCTGTTCCACCATGACTGCGCACCAGTGCACAAAGCAAGGTCCATAAGGACATGGATGAGCGGGTCTGGTGTGGAGGAACTTGACTGGCCTGCACAGAGCCCTGACCCCAACCCGATAGAACACCTTTGGGATGAATTAGAGTGAAGGCTGTGAGCCAGACCTTCTCGTCCAACATCAGTGCCTGACCTCACAAATGGTCTCCTGGAAGAATGGTCAAAAATTCCCATAAACACCCCCCTAAAGCTTGTGGACAGCCTTCCTAGAAGAGTTGAAGCTGTTATAGCTGCGAAGGGTGGGCCGACTCCATATTAAAGCCTATGTATTAAGAATAGGATGTCATTAAAGATCATGTGTGTGTAAATTCAGGTGTCCCAATACTTTTGGCAATATGGTGTATGTTGCTGATAAACATGCCCAGTTGCATTCATTCCTCTTCCATACAGCTTATAGTGTCCGGTAAGAGGTATTGATTAGCCTGGAGTCTGTCTCAGGAAGGGTGGGGCTCCAACCCGAAACATCGCCGGCAGGCAGGATAAAGACGCCTAATTAAATATTAACGAAATGTTATCAGATTACATTACTACTTGACTACTTATAGAATAAATCTTTAGAGCCTATCAATTAGCTGATGGGGTAAATGGAATTGTGTGAATAAATACTAAATGCCATGCTTTGAATGCATATTAAATATAATTTGTTGCATTTGTTGTGTAATTATGGTAACATTGTACGACTACTTGTATTGTTAGTCTGTTTGTGTCCTATGGGTGGCGGCACTGAGGCGGAGGCCTGAATGGAATAGAGAAGGGGATGCATTGCAGGAGCAGGCAGCGGCATAATAGACGATTTTCGATACATTTCATGCCGTACCGTTCTATTATATTAACGTATCTCTGAATAGCTGCAGATTTTAGTATTATATGCATATTTTAGTCTGCATTATTCTGGAAATGGATGCGTGACAGGATCGCTTCACAGTAATACAGCATCTTTGGAGAAGATACGCCGAAAAAAGGTATCTAGGTTTTCAATAATGACATGCATTTTAGAAGTGCGTGATAGAAACTACAGCAGATTTAATTATAATGTCGACGAATTGATACCCACATTTCGGCACCTTTTGTTGATTGATGTCTTGTTATAGAAGAACATGATTGTTTTATGTATCGTTTGTTCTATCAATACTGAGACTAGGTCGCCAAAAGGAGTGCATTATTGTACACGGCATAATCCGTGAACACATAGCTTATAAAATACGATGAGGTAATACATGGGCCTATGTACCAATTAAATATACTGGAAACG
The DNA here is from genome assembly GCF_023856365.1 of Brienomyrus brachyistius. Lineage (NCBI taxonomy): Eukaryota > Metazoa > Chordata > Actinopteri > Osteoglossiformes > Mormyridae > Brienomyrus > Brienomyrus brachyistius. The sequence goes on from NC_064555.1 coordinate 21,152,507, forward strand.
TGATAAAACAATAATCGTTACAAATTATGAAATGATTTACGATACATTATCTCAAAATCAAATATAGAACAAATTATTTAAAAAATAACGGTAAATATTTGCCACTGCTAATTAAAATTAAAGTGAATGATGTATTGTTTAATTATTATTCTAAATATAAAACCGATACGTGTATATAACAGTTTTTTAAAGATATAGCTACTTCAATGTAGATATATACCTGTAATATACTGTGTGTGTGTGTGTGTGTGTGTAGTGTATATTCTGCCAGTAATGGATTTCAACAGAATATAGACGACTGACTTAGCTAGTACTCTTTTTGTTGTTATTGTACACATCCACGACTCACTTGTAACGCACATATTTTATAGTATTTTATTTTATAAAGATAATTACTGTTATAGTCAGCGATGCTTCTATTATTTTTGGTATTTACCTTACACTGAGGAAATGGTTAATTGTTGTAGCTTTTAACTTACAAATGTATAACCATATTTTGAAAACAGAACAAAGACATTTCGAATGTTTGAATTGAGAACTGTTATTGTTTTGTGACAAACATACGCTCAGTTTGAATTTGATGCCGACAACACATTTCAGAGTTGGGACGGGGGCGTGTTTAACGCTGTGCTGCGTCGCCTCTCCTATTAACTTTCTGTAAATGTTTGGGAGCTGAGGAGACCATTTGCTGGAGTTTTGAGAGTGAAATGTTGTCCCATTCTTGCCTGATATTGGATTTAAACTGCTCAACAGTTCATGGTCTCCTTAGTCGTATTTTTTGTTTCATAACGGACCACATGTTTTCAGTGATGACAGCCTGGATGGCCCCTCCCCTCTTTAGTCTGAAGCGCGCAGCATCCATGATTTCTAAAGTGAATCTGAAATTTTGATTCGTAAGACCGCAGGACAATTTTCCATTTTGCCTCAGTCCATCTTGTATGAGTCTCGGTGCCCAAAGAAGTCAGCGGCATTTCTGGGTCACATTTAGATTTGGTTTCTTCTGTGCATATTAGAGTTTCATCTTTGTGGATGCAGCGACGAACTGTGTTCACAGACAATGGATGTCAGAAGTGTCCCTGATACCGTGCAATGCTATAGAATCCTGTCTGTTTTTACTGTAGTGCTGCCTGAGGACTCGAAGATCACGGGTAACTAATATTGGTTTTCGGCCTTGTCCCTTGTGCACAGAAATTTCTCTAGATTCTCTGAATCTTTTAATGATATCACGGTATGTACTGTAGATGGCGAAATTTCCAAATTGAGGAACATTATTCTTAAATTGTTGTACTATTTGCCCACGCAGTCTTTCACAGAGAGGGAAATCTCTCCCCATCTTCACTGCACAGAGACTCTGCCTGTCTGGGAGACTCTGTTTATACTCAATCATCTTACTGACTTGTTGTTGATTAACCTAATTAGTCATGAGATATTCAAGCAGGTGTTTTGTTACAGACTGAGCATACATTTGTCATAAAACAATAAAATTATAGTATCAAGGTTTGAAATATTGTCTTTGTTCTGTTTTCAATTAAATATGAGTTCATATGATTTGCAAATGGGGTTGTATTGTTTTTGCGATGTTTCAGCATTGTCTCTTCACATTGAGCGATATGCAAACATATTGTTATGTTTGTTTGCGTTGTGCATTTTCTGTCTTTTTGCACTTATTTTATCTGTGTTTGTCTCTTTTAAGTGTATTTTTTAATAAAGTTTTATTTGCTCTTTGTCTTGTGACCTGTTTTATTCGTTGGTTTGTGTTTCCATTTTGTCTGATTGTCTCAGCAACATCAATCCTCACTGTTGACACCATGAATGTGTGAAGATGGCAGTGCTATGCTGCCTAGCTGCCCCTGTTAGCTATACCTCTTTAAAACACTGCTAACGTCATCAGCAGCTATTAGATGTCGGACTTAGAAGGTAAGACCTGCCTACACGGGATGTCAGTTTTAATTTATTACTATCATTCTAGACTACAATGTAAAGGTAGTAGGTTCCAAAGACATTATTTACATAAATAGGAACCGTATTTACATTCGGTACAGACTGAATAAAGAAAGAAGAATGTAGACCTATTGCTATAAATGTCAAAAGGCATTGAAGGTAATGCAGTTAGCTGCAAAACTGGTGTCCCCAGGAAATTTTCAAAAGCTAGTAAAAATTTACAGTTATTACAGTATTTAGTATTATCTTTTTATCGGATTTCTCTCATTTGTAAAAATTGCAGTCTATAACTATAATTTAAAATAGGAAAATTGGAATACAGTAATTCATTGTAGCGGTGATACATTGTACCTTGATGTCGTCAGTTTGCTTCTTCCAAGCTTGTAGACTTGTGTATATATCAACATCCATCCATCCATTTTCCAAACCGCTTTATATCAACATCAACATTTTTATTAATAATATGAGGCTTGGTGCAATGCATGTTGTCCGTGATTCGACCAATCAAAGAGTACCTAGGTAATCTGCATCAATAACTCCATCAGTTTAGTCAATTTAGTGCTGAAGAATCTGAAGCAGCGACAATGGTGAGGACGTAGACTGGCACTGCGGCAGACAGCGATTCAGAGCAATAACAAGCAACATATTGTGCTAAAACACTTGCACTAGGCTCTTGCTACAACTGTTCAGATGATTCATTTCTGTTTATTGCTGAGACAATTTGTTTTGTTGTGCTAGACGAGTGAATGGTAAAGTGTAGTAATGTAGCTAACAACGCATTTTCAGTATCCTCACTGAGATGTCAGCTGCAAATGAAACAATCGAAGAAAGTACATTTCGAAAGACTAATTTTTACTTCAAGGGGCCCATTAGACACATAATGTGCCTCTTTTGTTACCTGATAGCAAACAATGGCAGACAAAAGTGACTTAAAAGCTGAGTTGGAGCGAAAGAAGCAGCGACTTGCGGAGATCCGGGAGGAGAAGAAAAGGAAGGAGGAGGAGAGGAAGAAGAGGGATGTAAGAAGTCAAGTAAGTGTAAATATGTCTCTAGGGATTCCCTGACCACATGTACCATCTTCTTCATCATTAGGCTCATTTTGTGGGATTTCCACCCACAGCATTGAGTTTCTGTCAGCATAGTTTTGATGCTGCTTTGACCTCCATTCTTTGGCTATTCATTAGCTGCTCTGTTTCCAGAAGAAATGCAAGCGGTCGCAGAGTGATCAGTATTCGCTGTCTGTGTGTGTAGTCAGAGACGCGGAAGAAATCGGAGGCTGTCTCCCAGGACTCGGATCTGGACCACAAGCGGCGGGAGACTGAGGCCCTGCTGCAAAGTATTGGGATCTCCCCAGAACCGCCACTAGGTATGGACCACACAACCAGTCTTAACCACCATTTAGAACAGACCACACAACCAGCCTTAACCACCATTTTGAACAGACCACACAAACAGCCTTAACCTCCACTCAGTTCAGGCCACATAACAATCCTGAAGCTTCACTCCCGTTAAACACAGAACCCAGAGACAGCCTTACCATCTCATTAGGTGTAGATGACACATCCTTGCCCTGATTATGTACAGACCACATGTCCGGTAAGATAGAGACCATACTCTTTTGTGTACTTCCAAGAGCTGATTGTGGATCTTTGTCCTCTGAGTAGTCAAAACCAATAACAGAGGCATTATTTTACAAGATCTAATGTTGTACCATATGCGTTTTACTTTTTGTAGCCTTTCATAACCGTTACTTATAATCAGTAAAAGTTAATATGTGCTATATTTACAAAAAATATTTGTTAAATTCCAGGATGATGTGTAATGTATGTAAAATAATGCATGATCATGGATGTATCATTGTTGTATTCTATTGTTATTATCATTAAATTACAGAAGGTATGTTTTATTGCATCATTCATTCATTCATTAACTCACTCGTTCATTCTCCATACCCGTTTTTCCTGTTTATTGTGTCATTTAGCCTTTTTTGCAATTCATGTGTCAAGATCTATTGAAATTTAATTACATTTTTGTATATAATTGATACATACCTGCCAACATTTGGCTGTGGAAAAATATGGAGGCTTTCCCCGATGATAAAATTTGCAGAACTGGGGGCGGTCCCAGCAACACAATTTTCATCGCGAAACGTATAACTTAAATACCTGCGGAAAGTGGGGGGTTTATCGGGATAATAGTAAATCGGTAGAAAATCAGCAGAAACACGGGGAGTACTGGCCAGTATGTTGTTAACAACAGATATAGTTGTATAACTTTACTACTGAAATAGCAGTAATTTTTGTAGTCCTTTTAGGAAAGACTATTATCGTAATACATCGCGTAAGACCCGAAGCTCACTCTCGCTGGGGACATCTTGTGGACAAAAAGCAGTAAGACACTCTCTAAATTTGTAATACAGTTAAGTGTTAATGTTTGGTTCGACGTGAATAAAAAAGTGAAAATGAAATGATACTTTGTTTGCCACTTGTACAAGTACCTGAAATGCTATAGGCTTTGCTCAAGGGCCCAACGATGGTGTGACTAGTCTGCGGCACATGAGATTCGAACCAGCGACCTTCCAGTCACATATCGGACCCATAAATAAGAGGGCTTCGGCCTAAAGAAGATATGCAAATCACACCATCACCGAATTTTAGAGATGCCCTAAAATAACTTAAAACTGATTGTTAAAAATGATGGGTAAAATCAAAAATTACCTGAAACACCCCACGTCTGTCTTTCACTTCATGTGTTTTTTTGCGAATAAGAGTAAACTTTCCTGCATTTCTCACGTTTTTTCCTCTTGAATTATCCCGTTTGTTTCCTTTAACCCATTTCCACTCACCCTGTTGGTTCCCAGATGTCACCTCTGCTGCACCTTCTAACATGGGGCCCCTGTCACTGTCCTTGTTCAGTCCCGACCCCTGTGTCTCCTCCGTCGAAGCCGGGGAGCACGGCCAGCGAGGTCGGCAGCCAGGATTCCACTGAGGGAGCAGTGCCAGGAAGGTGGGCAGCCTGTCTGTGCCTCACGTGGCCAAGCAGACCGTCACGTTCCACCAGACCCAGTCATGCTGTTCACCGCCACTCGAACCCCGATGACTACACTAAACATTATATGGACCCATTTCTCAGTTAGGTGATGCTGAAGCAGCACGTTCTGCTAACCTGATAACTAGCGACAATCTTCTCACTGGGGGGGGGGGGGTGTCTAAACCAATGAACAGCTGACTTATCTCTACCATCTGACAGTATGAAATCTCATAATAATAATAATAATAATAATAATAATAATAATAATAATATGTGCTAAAATGGGCTGGTAACATATGTTTGATTTGAGCTGGGAGGGGTTGGGAAGGAGCAAAAATGTGTACTGTCTGGCAGAGGGCTGGGAGGGAGCGAAAACAGGCACCATCTGAAGGGCCCTGAGGACTGGAATGAGAACACTGGCTTGAAGAACAATTGAGCATCTTTTCATGCACTGATGACATCATTAATATACTGTTTACATGCAGTCTGATCTCTATTGTGTTCTCCCCTTTGACACTCTAAACGGGGCCGACAGGTACAGGTGAGGCTCAGAATCAGTGCCTTGTATGTCTTCAGTCTCCATCACTGTCTCCATGGTAATGTGGCACTGTGCCTGTGTGCATGTGCTGCATGACTGCATTTCCATCACTGTATCACCTTCAGACAGTGCAGACAGATGGGCAATGCAACATCTCAACTTTAAGACTGCATTTTCGTTAATGGCTTTTAACAGCGTGAGGAAGTTATTGGCTGATATGATTGATAATAATGGTAACTACTGTATATGGTGACTGATGCACTTTACAGGAATATGAATAAGGCGTATTACAAAGCATGGAATCATTTCAAATTGTCATTTTCAAAATTTATATAGGAAGATTTTATAAAGGATATTGCTTTGTCTGCCAGACACAATAAGATTTGCTTCCTTATATAAAATCCGTATAATTTTTAATTGAGAACTTTTGGATATTATGTTCCTAAGCAATGTTTTAATTACTAAATGTGTTGTGAAATATGCATCATAACCAGGTTAATCTGATTTCTTTTGGTTTTTCTTTAATGCACGGGTCCATTCCTGCTAGCTTTGTTTACAATGCAGTAGCTGATGTCATTCACTTAATCAGGTTCTCCCTCTATTGTGCTGCCCCCTCCTGGCCCCTCAAGGACATTACACTGGGACACTGACCCTTCTGTCCTGCAGCTGCAGTCTGACCCCGAGCTCGGGTGCGTCTCGTCTTCTGCTCTCTTCCTGTTTAGGAGCTGTGTTTAGTCAGTTTACCACCCAGGGCATGTGGAATCCATTCGCTGAGGTTTTTTTTTTTTTTTCCCTTTGTGTTGCTGAACTTTGTGGGTACTTTGAATCAAGGTTTACTATTGGGTGCTTAGCTCATGCACTTAGCAAGATGCAGTTTTTGCACATTTATGCAGCTGATTATTCTGCTGTAACAATTCAGGTTAGGCTCCTCTCAGTCCATGTTGAAATCCACCGCTGCCCTCAGATTAGGTTGGGTCATTATGTTGGCTCTGCACAATGTCTCCCAGGCATGGCAGCTGATGATGAGTTGGGATAGGTCTCAGTGTTATGACCACTGATGACTAACACAGACAGACTGCATGACGATGGACCCCCCAGCGATGCAGTAAAACTGTTTTTAATCTCCAGATCCCGGATGCAGAGACTTGGACCATCAAAAATAACACAGGTGGACTTTCAGCCCAGGGAGCTAGTGACGTACTCCAAAGAAACTCAGACTCCCCTGGCGGTCCTCCAGTCTGAAGGTGCGTTTGAGGGCCGTGTCTGGCCCGTGCAGTTGATGTAATCCAGTGCAGATGCTTTTGATCTTCTGATCAGTGGAGATTCCTCATGCAGTGCCGCTCATTGTTCACTGTCTGAAGGCATCATGCTCAGTCACGCCAACGAGGCGGAGAAGAATCCCAACAAAGTCCTGGACTGTCACTCCATAAAGCCGCTAGTGGATTAATAAATACAGTCAAATACTTCATCTGTATGAACTGAACAAGTAGGTCTTAAACATACATACATACATCCCTGTTCTACTTGCTTATCTAGTGTAGGGTGGCAAGGGCAGCTGGGGTATGTCTGAGGTAACACAAGTGAGGGATAACATGTGCATGTACAGAAAGCCAGCCTCCTTAAACAGAATATAGGCCTATATTTTTCACAGTTTTCACGAGCACTGAAGAACAAACAAGGTTCAATTTAAAACAAATGACAAACCATGCTCACATTACTAAACATGTAATTGCTTTAATTTTGCCGCTCTCGTATGTATATGCCACTGCTGAATTTAGTTCCTTCTGACATAAACCACCCTTAAACGCACACTTTAATTGGGTATTTGACATTATAACCCTGTAAGTAAAAGAAGGCAGAAGTAATGTCACAGTCATTTAATTTTTCCTACCCATCCTTTGATTATTCAATCCTGCGCCAGTTCAGGTCGATTTGCGGGGCCGTTCGTTTCCTGTAAGGTTTGTCAGGAGCGGTTTTTTCGGGAAGGGTACCAGACCGTCGGGGCTTCTGACTCAAATCAGGGGACAGCAAACACATTCGCAAGTGCCGTAAGTGGATACAGACCGGGCGGGCACCAGGGGTGGCGCCTTTCAAAGAGCATCACCTGGAATCGGGCTGGCGCTCTTGTCCCCCGGGGGAGTCCAGGCACCATCCCATCTTTAATGGCTGTAATGGGAGCGGCATGTGTTTCCCCACCTTCTGTCCGATTACGCCTATTTATGCCTATCCACGGAGCCTTGGCTTTCGCCCACATGACGGGGGTCAGCAGTGATGGTCGCTCTCATTCTCCGCGCACCGACCACCGCTTTATCTTTTTCTACAAGAAATATACAAGATTTTTACAATAAAAAAAAATGAAATATGACTTGCAGGACAGGTTCATTAAAAGCAGACGCTTGTTTTTTTTAGATATATAATACAGCGCAGAATGTGACATATTCCTAGCCTTAATTAGATGCCAGTACGGCGATCGGCTACTCGAAGTCCGCTTCTGGGCTATTCTTAACATCTGTATGTTTAATTCCGAGTCCGATCGCGTTTAACGCACTTCAGTTCAATTATTTTTTATTTATGACCATGTAAAGAGAAGCACACACAACACCCGGCTAATTTGGTTGTATCCTCCAGACTTGCAAGCCAAGACCGGTATAAAATACAGATGGTTAGACAGGCGAATTAAGTACCTCCATATGGACCTCTAACAGGGTTACGTAGTATTTGTAGGTAGGCTAAATGTGAAACGTTTGATTTATTATGTTCTCGGTGCCGGTGGGATGTTTTTCATTTTCAAGTTAATGGGAGATGCTGATAATGGAGCATTGTTACATCAAATGTTATCTCATGTCGTCAGTTATGATGCACTTGGCTTTCGCCCTATGCTTTCCTGCATTTTACCCTCTTCTTTAGTCTTCCCCTGCCTCCGTCGCCCTTCTGCTGGCTGCAGCTGCTTGCCATGTGATCCCAGACTTCCTGTCATTATAATTGATGTGTTTTTATTCTTTCCTCTTCCTGAAGCCTGATCAGAATTAAAATAGCAGTTGGAATTTCCTGTCAAAGCGGGTCATTTATTCAGCGAGTGTGCCACTGACAAGCCTTTGATTGGACGTTGCCCTCAGCAATATTCTTTCTACCGTTTTTTTTTTTTTTTTCGTGCCTTTCACTAGGCTGCCCATCTGCCCGGTCCGTGCGCAGGCTTGAGATGGAAGCTCGTGTGTGTGTGTGCTGGGGTGGGGGGGGGGAGCTTGCTCCTACCAAATCCTGCCCACATAGGAAGAGGGTTGGTTTCTAAATATTTAAAACGGCCACCCGGGTTCTGTGTTTGCTCAAGCTGTGCAGGTTGTTCCTGCCGGCTGGACACCTGGTGCTGTTTGGCTGTTCGTCTCTCAGAGGCACGTAGGGCTTGCAGCTGTTCATGGAGCCATGGAACACGTTCAGAGTTTTCGCTCCCTAAATTGTCAAGTTCTATCACTGTAAGGTCTTTGCTGTAACATAGTGGCTCTGTTTCTCTGCACAGAACTGTGGCATGGAGAACTGACCCATTATGTCCATTGGTTTCATGAACCTTGGTGGTTTCTTTGCACCCCATGGGACCCGCTGGGCAAGCTTACACCTGTGCCTACCCCTAGTCTAGAGGTTCCACACAGTCTATTGATTAGTGAATGTGATTAAATATAATTTCTGACACACCATAGCACAATGGGTACGTTCACACTGCCAGCCACATCGCTCAATTCCGATTTTTTTGCTCAGGTCGGATTTGTCTATCTTGACGGTTCACATTCATAACTACAAGTGACCTGTATCTGACTGTAATGTGAACGCATCGGTCCTCCGAAACGTCTCGCATGCTCACATTGATATGTTTTTACACTGGTCAACTGCATCACCAACAACAAAAAACGTCATATGTGTGGGACGACTCGTGGCATTAAAAATGGAGGCGTTAGTAGCTCACACATGTATCACACTTTGCTCTGGAGGACGACAAACAGTGAATCAGCTGTACATGAGCAGGTCGAAAAGGAGAAAAAAAGCCAGGCAGCTAGCTTTTCCTGTTATCGCAGCTCTCCTCCATTTCTACCTTCCCAAACTGCCGGCGCAGGCTGATGATGTCAGCGCATCCGTATAAGCAAAAAGCCACATGAATTCCGATCTGAGCGTTCACATTCAGGTCGCATGGCCGCGAATCGGATACGTATGCGATTTAGTACCACATATGAAAGTGACACAAATCTGATTTGAAAAGATCAGATCTGTGTCACATTAAGGCAAGAAATCCGATTTGAGTCACTTCAGCATGGCAGTGTGAACGTAGCCAAAGTGTCCTCTGCGTTTAGCCCATATGTAACAGCAGAGGGCAGCTATTATTTAGCACCTGGGGAGCAGTATCTTGCTGGTTTGAGATACAAACCAGCCACCTTCCCATGACAAGTACAGATCCCTAACCATTAGGCCACCCCAGTTTGGCTAAATTGCTCTCTGCATTTCCATGCAGTGTGAAAAGCCCATTAGGAAAAGAAAACTGAATGCTTGGAGAGACGCTGTGGAACAAATATTGCTTTATAATAATATTTTTATAGGCATAGGTGACTATTTAGATTTTTAGCCACACCAACACAGGCTAGAGTTTAAGTGGTTTTATGTGTTTTTTTTTCATCCACTATGGACATTCCAGTGTTTTTGAATGGATAAAATTCTGGGTAAATTGGCTGTCGTGAATGTGAATCTCCTCAGTTGATCCCTGAGAGCGACGCTGCCTCATTAGGCCACCGTGTGTGTAAATCCCCCCTGAAACATGAGCCCATCTCCTAAGAGCCAACCACCCCCCCCCCCCCCCGTGGGCTTCGCGGCCGCTGGCTCCGTCTTCCAAAGGAGGTCTTCAAGTAAAAAGCTGTAGCATCAGCTAAAGCCAGGTTCCGGTCTCCCTAACTGTACGATAGTCTCTTTTGTAGGGACCCATTACCTCTGCAATCAAATTATGAGCCTTTCGTTGGCTCCCACCGGTTCGCCTACTAATCATCATTGAATTTTATTGTAGGCTGGAGAATCGCAGGGACACAGTCTCTCCTGTGGAAGGCTGTGCCAGCAGCCCGCTGCCTGTTTGGCTCGAGCGCTCCGCATTTTTTTTTTCCATTGCGTCGAGATTGTTTATCGTCGGGCCCTGAGCGCTTGGGTGTGCCCGCGTGTTTACGCCGGTCCGGGTTGGAAGAAAAGCAAAAAGAGGCCGCAGCTAATCAGATTTCCTCGACCAGGAGGGGCGTGATCCTGCGTGGGATACGGCCATGTTCGACATCAAAGCTGATTTTTAGTTTTGCTTCATCGAACAGAAACAATCATAAAACTGACCAATCCGCTCGCCCGGGAGAAGCATGCTCAGTACCCCGCATACTTTCCACCCGGAGGTAAAGGCCCCACTCCTCGCTGGCCAGACCAACGGCGCTTTGGCTTGTGGGAAAAAAAAGTATTGCTGACACAGCATTAACAGAGTCTCCTACTGATTTCAATCAAGAGATAAATATCAGTTTCAGCCATAAAGCCCCATTGAGCGCCCAGTCGGGTTGGACCGGTCTTGCGCTGGCCCCAGTTCAGACCGACGGCCCGATCCTGCCCTGGCATTGGTCCCGCTCGCTGGAGACTGCACGGTCGTTAATGGGCAGTGCCGCAAAGGACAGAACGGTTCGTCTGTTTCGTCTGGGCCACCGTGGGACTTGTTTGCAATAGTTATGATATTAAAGGCCTAATTGCAGTCAGTGAACCGCGCATGTCCTGCAGCTGTACAGTTTGCTCTGGGTGCTGTTGCTCTGCAAAGCACCTCAACGGAGGGGGTAGGAGTTCAGGGGGTCAAGGAAGCCGTTGTGCCGTTCTCCATCATTTTTCTGGGCCATTACCACTGGAAACCCTTCTGGGAGGGTCCGGCTTGTAAGTCCCGCATTTGGGCCATGAGGCGTCCCTCTTTCTCCAGCGAGAGGCGGGCGCGTAATGGCTCGTAATTGCAAGAAAACACGGTCTTAAGTGCTAATCTGCAAGGAATTATTGAACACTCCCAGAATCGTTACCGCACTTTAATGAAGCTTCTGGAAAACACAGAAAAAGTAAAAACGGGGAATTATCTGGGGCTTTTCCAGCCCATTAATTTGATTCGTTAATTTGGGGTTGGATCGTGTTTTACTACCAAAGCCGTACACTTTCGACTGTAAAACTTGTTTCGTAATCTCTGGGCCGAAGTCGTCGGGTTAGGGCTGAGCATGTGCACATTTCTCAGCCTGTACGTGTTTCGTCGCTCTGCTCATATAAGGAAATGCATCAATCACAGGGCCGGCCGTTCTGATGTAATGGCTCAGCAATGTGCTCTCGGTCGATATATCAGATGTAGAAATTAAACGTCTCTCGGGGCACTAAACCAGACGATCTGATTAAATTGATTTTACTAAAGAAGTTTCAACCGAACGTGTTCCTCGTAATTACTGAGATTTTTGTTTTTTTTTTTTTAAAAAAAAAACAAGAAATCAAACCTAAATCATGACTATAGAACATCAAGGACTGAAAAAGAGGTGGACAGTTCAGGTCAAGAAATTAAAAATCCAGACCAAGATTTTGTTTCAACCAACCAGTTTAGTACACTGTGACTGTGAGTTTTTTTTTACTGAACTACTCACCTCTGGAGGCAGCCTTCTTTGGATGAGCGAGTATTTAACACGCCAAGATCTCTGGGGTCTCAATAACCTCCCATCACTATTTTACTAAATGTTCTCAGTGTTTCTGAGTCCTTTCACTTTCTCCTTAATTTATTTCTTGAATTGATTAATGTATTATTTGCTTTTATTAAAACCTCTTTCTTTGGTAACCTGTACATGTGCTAATAAGTGGGACAGGCTGTATCTCCTCCAGCTGAAATTCCTCTAGCTGCACAGCAGGGGGAAAAAACCAATTCGGTGCCTGGTGTTTACTGGCCGTATTGGAGCTGTTTGGTCTGGCGGGGTTTGTAGGACTAAATACCACATCTAGCTTTTAGTATTAGCATTGCTATATTTTTCACACTTGCTACTAACGTAGGCATGAGATGGGGGCAGGATCCGTAATAGAATATGATTAGTGCTAAACTGTGAGCTAGACAGCTCAAAAGTGCAACACAATGGGAGTCAAAGTGATGAGTTAAAGGCGCTTAATGGTGGTGAGTCAGAGCGGGGAGGTTATCTGTGGCCCCAGGCCGCAGTTTGGCTGATGCTCTACAGGTGATGGCTGCCCTATCTCTCCCACGCATCTGAGCAGCCAGCCACCACACACATGCCCCTCGGAGCCACTGGTGAGTCTGTGTCACTCCTCACTCCTGAGTCAGGGGGGCGGGCACATATGGAAGCGCTTGGGAGCAGCACGATTTCGCAGATCCCCCCCCCCGGTCTACCACACCACAACCGGCTGTAGGTGTCAGCGTTCACCCAACAATGCGAGCCAGACAGGATCCCGTCTCTAAGGCACCGAGAGGCCAAGGACGGCCCCCACCTCCCGTCCCTGAGCCGCGTCCGCTCGCGCCACCCGTTTCACGTCGGCCCCGGGGTCCCGTCACGTCTGGCCCGCCTTTGATCCTGCCATCAGGATTAATCGCTCGCAGTGAGCTTGAGTTTCATTGCTCTCGGAAGGAGAGAGTCAACTCTGATTTCAGGCACAAAGAAAGCCTCCTGCTCCCCAGTGGTTAGGATCGAAATGGGATGTCAGTCAAAACAATGAAAAAAACGATATTGGAAGAAAAAAGTTTCTCGCAGTTGGAAAGCCATGCCGAGTGGGACCCAGATGATTGCAATTTTCCTCTTTTATACCACTGTATAATAAGATACATGCGGCTTTTATTGGCAAATCCATACAGCCCTTAGACTATAATAATATCTGCCATGTGATGTGTGTTGAAAATCAACAGAATACTGTTTCAGTCTTTTTTTTTTTTTTTTGGTTCGATGGTGAACCTGAGGGTTACATGTTCACATTTAGGCCAAACACTTTGAGTGAGTTTGGGCTGTTTGCTTGGGTGGTCTGTCACAGGCCTCTCGTGAACCTTCCTCCTTCTGTGCTTTGTCTGTCAAAGCTGTGATGTCTCTGGATGTACTGCAGCGCTAAGGATTCTGGGTAACACTTGGTTCCAGGTGGAAACCCAGGATCTCGAAGAGCTTTGAGAATTTATCCAATTTATAAGGCTGTGCATTTTTCTCTCAAGGATAATATAAAATCAACGTTTTAAATGAGTTTCAAACCACTGCGTATAATTCTGTAGTCCGATTGTTCTCATTTTTCTATTAAAATAAGTACCCGAAGTAATTTGTTTAACGAATTGTGGAAATGTTAATATTTACCAGCAGGGGGCAGGCGAACCACACTCACTGCTTTGTTACTTGGCAGCATCAACAATGCGTACAATACTTTGCGTAACTGTATTATTGGTGAAAAGCGCGTCCCTAGTAAAACCTCAAGTTTCCCACTAATATCCGACATTATAAAAATATGATGATATTACGAGTTTCGAAATTAATTAGATTTTTTAACTCATGCAGCAGAATTATCTTTCTAAATGTCTGACGCTGTATGCTTCAGTTTGACAAGGAAGAGTTAAGCATTAAAAATTCTTGCTCGCATAATGTAATTAAGATTTTTTTCAATGCTAACAAAATGGTAAATTAGAATAACGGGTAAGAAACGTATATAGAATAAATAGTAGGAAGCTAGTAGATGTTACGTCTGAATGTGTCGACATGACAGGCTTTTGCAGGCCAGGGTGAGGCGGGTGCGCTTTGGGATTGCAGGCGTCGCTTGGTGCTAAACAGGTAATGGGTGTGTCCGAGTAGCTGAGTCTCGGGAACGTTTGCGTGTGCGCGCTCTCGGAAAGACTGAGGTCATGAATGGCGCCCCGCGCCGCGCGGCTGGCTAGATGGAGCGACGCTGGGCGGGTTCCAGGTCTGCTGGCACCAGACGGCAGACTCGGCCCCGTGGCCCCGTCCTGCTTTATTACAGCATGGGAACTCTGTGGGTTCCCCTCTAAGGTTAATAATGGCAATATACAATTAGCATTATTTCACCGTTTTGGAATTCATTTTATGTTTTAGGATTGTTTGGCATAATTCGGTGAGTCGGAATAAAAGAAACAAAAAATAAAACACAGAAATGCCATTTTCTATGTAGTAAAATGAATAGATTTTTCTATTAAAATACAACTTTCATTGCTTTCAGTGCACAGTTTAAGGTCCAGTTTTCTGCTGGATTCACAAGTTTAGCTGTTTTTTAGTTAGTTAGTTTAGTTGTTTTTTTTTTTGTTTGTTTGTTTTTTACTTTAGGTTATACTTATGTCCAAGGTCTGGTCCAATCTGACAAGAACCTTGAAATGTAAGGAATTTCCTGCGTCGTTACCCGCATGGCGCGGCGGCTATCTGGGCTCAAAGCAAAGAGCCCTGTCTTTATCTCCATCCAGCGCATTTTTCCAGACCCAGGACCGCTCCTTGCGTCTCGGGGGAGGGCCGGCCTCGCCTGCGGCCTTTTGGGGGCAAAGATAGGAGCTGTGCATTTGCTGCTCTCGATAATTTTGAAGGACTTGGCTGAAAGGAAGCCGGTGCTTTGGGGAGCTCGGTACGCTTCAGTCATTAGGTCAGCTGGAAATATTTACAATGTACGGTTCTCTTTTTACGTTACAATTTTTTTTGGGACTGCGATCTGCATGGATGTTTATGTTGAACTCTGAAGCTGTTTCTCAGTTAATGGTTACAGAGTTTACTCGCACAGCTAGCGGTTCGTGTCGTTTAACCGAGCCGGCGTTATGGTTTGATCAACTGCCTGTCCGCCCAGCGGCTCCCCGGCACACTGTTCAGCTAGCTAGCTTCATTACAGTCGCCACCTTTAGTGCTGAAGGAAGCAGTGGGCCATACAGGAGCTGTCGTCTTTGGCAGCAATGTTACAGTGACTAAAACATCTCTGGCAGTGAATTAACAATGAACTGCCATGCAGCTGAGAGATTACTCCAGTCCCCATTACTGGAATGTGCAAGTGAAGGATATATATCCTCTGTTTTGAGGCTTTCTTGTTTAAATATCCATACACAGAGAGGCTCTGCTTAGGGCTGTCTGATTCATAACGGTTACTTTCCGGGTTTCTCAGGTGGGATTCCCCGTGTGCTGCCCCCTGTGGTTCCCTCTGGAACGGCACGCAGCCGGCGGATTCCTAGTCAGTTATCCTGATGTCTCCGAAGCAATTTCCGGCTTTAGTTTGGCGATTGGTTCAGACCTAATCAGGGTTGTTTACAAAAGGGTGATATCTGGTGATCTTTGTATCATAATGCCATGATTTATTTAACCCATGACACAGGATCTTGTATGCAAATTTCACTGGATATGATTTTTTAAATTTATTTATTTTTATTTTTGGAAGCAAGTAGAAGTATCTGTTTGATTAAACAGTTTTACCCACTTTGGAAGCAGGGCCTCTCCCTGTGGCCACATGTGGATGACCCATCCCTGAGTCACACCCCCTTTAATTTTGCTCATTTGGTGGATGGTTAGCGGCTCTGGCGGGACAGAGTACAGGCCGCACACGGCAGAGCGTGTGGCGTGTTTTTTGCGTACAATACGCCTTTTCAGTCCCTCGCAGCTGCCCTGCTGGGGCATCTCCTTGCCCCGACATCAGGGGTCAATTGTGAGTGACCCCTAATTGTCGCAAGTTCAAGACTGTTAAACATGCATGTTAAAAGTGCACAACAGATTCGCGGCGGTCAACGTGTTCCCCATCTTGCAAGTCGAGGTCATGCCGGTTTGTTGTGTTTTAAATCCGGCCAGGTGGGGAATTTATGGTAAGATGCTGGCACTATTATGCATTAAGAGAAATGTGTCCTAAATATTAATAAATGGTCTAATTATGGCTGACTGTACTGAGAAAACGGGAGCTTATCGGGTTCCAGAGCTTCCCGTTTATACACATGGAAAACAGTGATCTTAGCAGTTAAAGACTTGGTAAGCGGTGCAGTTTGGCAGGAAGTAGGACTGTCTTTGGAAGGATTGCTCACATTCAGGATATGGGGCTGATGGTTAATCGTTGTTTTCCAGGCGAGGGGTGTCACACCGGGGCCGCATCTGAGCCCCTTTCAAGTCGGCGGGGTCCACCCGCCCACTCAGAAGCCTTGCATCTGTGTTGTGGTCTGCAGGCCGCTCAGCCCCAGTTGTCTTGAAACCCCCCCCCCCGTTACCCCACCGCCCCCCCATCCGCGAGCATGTGCTGCCTTTCATGGCTTAGGGGGGCCCATGTCTCAGGGGGTTGAGGGAGCCCATCCGTCTCCCTTCACACAAACCCTGCCCCCGCACCCTGAACCTCAGCCCATATCCCGGCCGGCCCCTGTGCCGCAGAAACAGGGAGGTGTGCCCCCGCAGCCCCTTCCAGGAGGAGATCTCCACCTAATCAGCTCCATGCCCGGCCGGAATGCCTGCAGCAGCTCAGGAGTGGTGCGTAATGAAACAGGAGATGAAAGAACCTGGAGACTGCCGCCCGCCTCCACCCGAATCGCCCTCTTCTGCTCCTACCGCCCCCCACACCCAGTGTCTCTGTCAGCCTCCATCTTCCGGGGACACTGTCTATGGGCTCCTCAGTCTCTTGCACCGATGGACAGCCCTCGCGATCTGGTGTGCTTGGGACACTTTATGAACAGTCTGTCTGATGCTGGGTTGTCCCGTTCCCTGCTCCCCTCCCCTTAATACAGTGGAACCCGCTTGTATCGATAATGGTTATGGTGATCAACAGCTTATATGGATCAAAAAGCTTGGGACTGTATCATTCCTGTGCACATGCTGTTTAATAATTCACTTATAGTAATCAAGCAGTCCACTTATAGTGTTCGTTTTGGGTCTCTTTATACATGACAACATACAGAAAAAATGAAAACTACACTATTGTTTTTTTTTTTTTTTTGATAAGCACGCTTTGCCTTGTGGTAACCCGTCTGCTTCTGGCTTAGCTACCTGAGGCTAATGTTTAATGCATAGAAAACGTGACGAGGAAAAAAAAAGTCATTTTCCCTCAATGACAAATATAAGCTCATTGAAGCTTGTGATAAACTGCCAAAAACAAGCCACCAAGATGCAACGTCGACACTACAATAAGCTATATTTTATGTACAGTATTGTACTGATCAGACCAAGGAATCGCAGCAGTGAATGAAAACGACGAAAGGCGGACTGACACCAAGTTGATCTTTTAGGGTTCAGTGTGTGGCTCAGTGGGCTAAGCCTGTGTGCTTGTAATCAGAAGGTCATCAGTTCAAACCCACTCTCAGCATGTTTGCAGCTCCTTGAGCAAGGCCCTTAACCCCTCCCCCTCCCTGGGTGCCCCAACAGGTGGCTGCCTTTTTCTAACAGCTTACTCTATAAAGAACAAGTTGAGGGAGGCATAAAAAGCGAATTTCCCCACAGGGATCAATAAAGTATCAATTGTTATTATTATTTATGCTTCTCCTTAAAGGGACCACACAACAAGCAACACTAACACGAAAGCCATGAATGACAGGGAAACAGGGAAGTTACACTAAGGACGGTAAGGTGAGTAAATACACAATGGCCCAGACACGAGGATCAGGCAATAACCGAGTACAACCACAGTTAAAAGTACACGTGACAACCGGATTCAGCACGAGTACCTACACTGAAAACACCAACGGGCTGTATACATGAGCTCGCCAGGCATGCAGGACATGCAGATGCCGCCGGCGCTGTGCTGTTATAGCGCATTTGAATTATACATTCTTCAGTAATTTAATTTGTACAGCACTGTCGTTTGAAAAGCCTTTGAAACAGCTGTCAATATAATTCTGCAAAATAGTGATGCAGTCTCTTTTACCTTGTATAAATGTAATGAATATACAAATTAGATGGTAATCGACTTGAGACATACAGAAAAAGGAAAAAAATGGTCTTAATGATCGTTGGCTTATAGTGATCAATTTCACTTAAATGTAATCACTATAAACAGATTCCACTGTACTTCCGGTGACTGCTGCCCCACTGAGACTGTCAGCTGGGGGATACCTCCAGTAGACCACGTACCCTCACCAAATAAACATGCCACTAATTTCGCTCACTGGGGAGTGGGGGGAATGAAGCTGCAGTACACTGGCATTTTAAGCTCCTGGTTTTATTGTGTCCATGCAGGGGCATAGAGGCCATTGTGAGGCGGGCATGCTTTGGGATTGGCACTGCCAGTGTGAGATGGGTGTGCTTTGGGATTGGCACTGCCAGTGTGAGATGGGTGTGCTTTGGGATTGGCACTGCCAGTGTGAGATGGGCACACTTTGGGTTTGGCACTTCCAGTGTGAGATGGGTGTGCTTTGGGATTGGCACTGCCAGTGTGAGATGGGCACACTTTGGGTTTGGCACTTCCAGTGTGAGATGGGTGTGCTTTGGGATTGGCACTGCCAGTGTGAGATGGGCACACTTTGGGTTTGGCACTTTCAGTGTGAGGTGGGTGTGCTTTAGGATCGGCACTGCCAGTGTGAGATGGGTGTGCTTTAGGATCGGCACTGCCAGTGTGAGATGGGTGTGCTTTAGGATCGGCACTGCCGGTGTGAGGTGGGTGTGCTTTGGGATCGGCACTGCCGGTGTGAGGTGGGTGTGCTTTGGGATCGGCACTGCCGGTGTGAGGTGGGTGTGCTTTGGTATCGGCACTGCCGGTGTGAGATGGGTGTGCTTTGGTATCGGCACTGCCGGTGTGAGATGGGTGCCCTTCGGGAATGTGCCTGTTGGAGGGTGCATGCCATCACTGCTGCAGCGGTGGGGAGGGGGGCACTTAAGTGCAACATCCCTCGCTCCCTCCTGTTTAATGTCTTGTCCCATGGAGTCCTTCTTATTAAGCGCCATGTGCAGGAAGAGCACCCTCCCCAGCTCTGGACGAAATGAACACCAGTGGGGGGGGGATTACGGCTCAGTCTCTTTTCATTTCGGTGTCTGTCCTCAGCCCTCGCATTTGGAACCGTCACTCTCTAGAAGTGCCTTTGATATCCGACCTGTATGAGAGAATGAAATAATCGTTGAAAAAAACTACGTAAAATGACTTACTGGGGAGCCCTGGTCCAAGGCGAGAGCTGTGCTTTCAATGCTGGGGCTGTTTGTCCACAACTGTGAATCGGCACAGTGTCGACAGCCTCCCCCTCCAACGGAGCGGGTGGGGGAAGGAGGGGGGTCGCGTGAGGTCAAGCCAAGGCTCTCCTCCGCAGAACTGGGTTGGAGGCTTGGAACGCCGAGATATATTCCACCCGCAGCCGCTCCCCCATCCCCGCCGGCACAATAGGTGGTTTTCTTGGTAGCTTGGCTGACAGCTGGAACGCCGAGCACCGCGTTATAATTTATATTCTATTTTCCACCCTTCCAGAGGGATATTATGGGGTTCCTCCTTTTTTTGCGGGGCTCTGCTCCCCCCCCACACATACACACGAGGTCCATCCCTTGCTGGGGCGCCGCGGAGCTTGTGGGGGAGTCGGGCTGGACAGCCGGCCCGCATGATCCCTGGCTCTGCCGGTCTGGGCTAGCCGCAGGCTTGGGGCCGCTGCAGCACTAACCGCTGGTGATCGGGGTCAAGCCCATTGCATCAGTGGGGGGACGACGCCTGCCGAGCGACCGGAGGCGTCGTCAGGGGAGTGAGTCAGACCTGTGAAATTATAGCATGAGGCCCCACAGGCAGCGCCTTCAGGGTCGCACTTTATACGGCTCATGTGGCGTTAATATACTTTAGGCTAAACCTCACTGATCATGTCAAACTGCTGTGAGATTTGTTCTGTGCGATTTCCCAGCTGATCACTGGGTGACGCTTCAGTCAGTTTTTGGTCACATGTAAAATGCATAAATAAGACAGATGGCTGCGCTGTGACACGGGCTGAGTCGCGGTGAAACACATGCATCCTGAGGCTCATGTGTTGGGTCAGGCTTGGCCCCGGACGCGGCGGTGGGCTTTGATCCCGCGTTGTGCCGGCGTAACAGCGGCGGGCTTTGATCCCGCGCTGTGCCGGCGTGATGCCAGCGGGACGCATTCTGAGCGTGATCCCACACGCCTGCTGCGATGGAGTCATTTCCTGCTGGGAGCCAGGGTGCGCTGTCTGGCTGGCCCCGGCCACTTAACCTCCAGTGGAGGGTCAGGGAGGGGGGATGGGGCTCCCACAGACAGCCGCGTTGTGGGGCCGTCGCAGCACAGCAACAGGTGCCTACGGGAGGCGGCCCTCTACTCCATCTGCAGCTGGGGGGTCACGGGGGTCCGTGTGTGCAAGGGGGGGGGGGTTTACCCAAACACTGCCAGTGGAGGGGGCAGGTGTTTACTGGTGCCTCCCACTGTGCCTGTGTTTTCACTGGGGAGGGGCTTTCCTAAACTGTCTGTGTGCCGGCTGGTGCTGTATAGCTCACTCACACGTCGCTCCCTTCTCCATATATTAATTGTATTTATATTCACGTAATTGTGGCCCAGCCCTGCCTTACGCTGACAGGGTGTCCCTGCATTGCGAGGAGCGCGGCTGTGCTGTGATGGCGTGTCTGATGATGATCCTGTTAACGCAGAATGAGCGGATAAAGCCACCCACCAGCCCCTGTTGATTCACCACGAGCTTTATCTGGGACTAGCATGAAATCTCCAAGCACATCAGAATCGCTGCACCACCACCACCCCCCCCCCCCCAGCATCTGCCTTGTGTGTTTGTTTGATTAAAAAGGTAGGGTTACGGCCTGTTATACTGGTTAATGACCTCTTCTGTTTTATCCTCAGAGGAAGATGAAGATGAGGAGATCTCAGAGCCGGCCCCCCAGCTTGAGCCGGAGCCTCGGAAGGAAGAGGGGAAACGGGAGGCAAAGGAAGGTAAAGAAGGGCACTGAGTGACCCTTAACACCACCATCCAAAAACTCATGGAGCCTGTCAGCTTCCTCTAACACGTCTGTTGGCACTAAACCCGAAACCACAGTGCTGGTCCAGTACAGGCAGCAGCAACAGGTGCTGAATTCAGCTACAACTAACATTTCAGCCCCATCAATGATCTCCTGCTAGGTCCATCGAGAATCGACAGGATCTCCTTCCTTATGAGGTTCACGTCGGTTAAGCAGCCATGCTGCTCGACATTAAGCGCTTTGGATAGAGATAGGGGCTCTTCTGGAAAGTTCTCCCCAGGTGTGACCTGTCAGGCGAGGAGCTTCTGTAATAGCGCCGATGACTCAGTGACGGAGGCGTGGTGGAATGTGGGGTCGACACATAGTTCCCCGCTGAGCACCGAGCCCAAGACGGCCGTATTCGGTTCTGTTGGCTGCTCATTATTGCAGGAAAGCCTTCCGCTTCAGTTCGTGACTTTTAAGCATATCGGCATTTACCCAGAGCGCACAGTTAATTACGAGCTTCTTTCAGTACCGTTCTGGGTTCTTTTATATTTTCATATCTATATTTTCAAGCACTGGTCGAACAACAGTCTTTTTTGTGTTTGCTGACAACATGCATCGTCTAATAACAGATTTTCACCTAAAATATAATTTTCACCTACTATTTTGTATACGTTTCGCATTTTTGGACGTTATCATGCAGCTATTGAACTCCTTTCTACAAGAAATGCCTGGTATATAGAGATCATAGCCGAAGTGTTTAAATATATATTATTAAATTCAGGAAATGATGACGGTAAGTATGATAACAGCTTGTAGGCAGGATGCTGGCCGGTTCCTTGGTATTATCTCGATCGTCATTTCCTGGGAGGGGCGCGACGAGAGCATAGACTTCACGGCAGTTTTGTGATTCTGATCACAGTTACGACTCGAGACGTTCAGGGTCAGCAGGACAAGGCCGAGATCCGGGCACTGAGACCCAATGGTGACCTTCTGGTATTTCTCACTCCGCAATAAAGAAAATTAGATCGTTGTTGATAGCGATGACTGTCTCCAACCCCCCCCCCCCCCACCCCCCAGCAGGTCCCACCCACCAAGGAACCTCTGTCGTACTCTCAGTGGTGCCACACGAAACCAGTGCGATCCCCCCGCCCTGCCCCTGGCCCCCGTTTCATCCTTCAGCAGCTTCCGTGACGAGCGGCCGTTCACGTGTGACCTGTAGCACGGGACTCCGATCTTTGTGCCCAATCTGCCTTATCGGTCGCTGGCATTCTGGGTCAAGGCTGATTAAAAATGTGCCACTTGACCTCTGTCCTGACTTCAAAGTCTCTGCAGAGTGGGCTCTTTGTGTGAGCATATAGTAAAGAACTTCTGCACCAAATAAAGCTTTGTCAATGGGCTCCTATCAGACCTTGCTGGCTTTAACTCGGACTCTGGAAAACACTTTGATCAGCCCTTTGTCTTGCTCACGAGCCGTCGGACTAGGCAGCACAAATCAAGGAGCCGAGATCAAAGGGGGGGTCTTCTCAGAGCTCTGCTGAAAATTGGGCCGAATCACATCAAAACCCCTGCATTTTGCGGCCTGATCGTGATCACAGAAGACGCCGAGAGCCCTATGTGTTTATTTATATATTTACTCATTATCTTCCCCATGGTTTTACCATTTCCCCGACCATCACGCTTCTAGTCTGCCTCCTTTGTGTCTAGTTTAACTCTGTCATGGCCTCTCAAATTCTCACATAGCTGGAAATGCCAACTTTTGAAATGTGGAACGATGAATAAAAGCAGTGAAGACTTTGAGATATTTTTTTGCTAATTTCAATTGGCAATAGAGAAAACAAATGATCTATACCACAGATTTACCTCAATGCTTTATACAGACTGCATGCATGTTTTTAGAGGGGCTTATATGTTAAAATGTAATCTGCAATAGATAATTTCGGAATAAAGCGAATCTGAAAGTGTACTTAGATTAGATAATTTATTGCAGTTGTTCTGGTGAATTGGTGCAGTGTGAGCCAGAGTTAGCTGTACATCCTGCCTTCTGCCTCACGTGCCTATGTGTGACCTGTGTGCCGTCCAGCACCTCCTAGGGAGCTGAGTGAGGAGGAGAAGCAGCAGATGCTCCACTCGGACGAGTTCCTCATCTTCTTCGACTGCAGCATCCGTGTCGTGGAGCGGGCACTGGCCGAGGACTCGGACATCTTTTTTGACTACAGCGGCCGTGACCTGGATGCTAAGGAGGGGTGAGGTTGATGTCACAGGGGGTTGGGCTGTGACACTGTGGGTGGAGCTTTGTTATGATAGGTGGGACTGTGTCATCTGGGGTAGGATTATGCTGTGGGGGCGGGGCTAGTTAGGATGTAGCTTTTTGGGGAGGTGGGGCTGTGTTGGGAAGGGAAGGGTCATGCCAGAGGGGATGGGGATTTTCCTGATGCAGGGAGTTAACTGCCTTGGGAATATGAGAAGTGCTATGTCAAGCCTGGCTTCCTGTGTTGATGAAATCTGCCTATGGAGCCAATATAAAGAGCCAAATAATTGTAGGTAGTAGTTCTTTAATGGCTCACCCTACTCAGCTGCCCTGCTGTCTTGTTTGAAAACCATGTCCTCCCACTATGATTACTTTCTTAGAGCAGTGTTTCCCATCCCGGTCCTCAGGGACCCCCAGCCAGTCCACGTTTTTGCTCCCCGCTGGGAGGGAGCAAAAACACAGACCTCCTGGGGGTCCCTGAGGACCAGGATGGGACACACTGCCTTAGAATACCTTCCTTGCACACAGCACTGACTTCTCTAATAATTCCTTTAAATCTTCAAAGACTCAATCCATCCAAGTTGTGATGATAAATTAAATCACTGCTCAACACTCAGGGACATTCAGGCTGGATCTAATCTCTCCTTCAACCGCCTGTTCTACGATGAGCACTGGTCCCGACATCGAGTGGTCACCTGTCTGGACTGGTCTCCACAGGTGAGGACCCTCCTATGTATTTTTTCAGGCCTTTTGAATATATGTGACCCATCACCACGAAATGAGTCTTATGGGTGCAGCTGTACCAGTGCGACTTCGTGGCATTAAAAACTAATTTCGTGGCAACGGGTCACATATATGCTGAATGTGTACCATTACACCCACTCCTCAAGTTTGAGTAAATCCCCCCCCCCCCCCCACATGCCCAGTACCCTGAACTGATGGTGGCGTCCTACAACAACAACGAAGACGCCCCCCATGACCCTGATGGTGTCGCCCTGGTGTGGAACATGAAGTTCAAAAAGACCACGCCGGAGTATATTTTCCACTGTCAGGTAATCATCTCTGCTTCCCCTGAGGGACTCTCTGCAGTGGTGGCCAGCAGTGCACTGTCACCTAGCAGCGGCTTCTCAACCAGTTTGCATCTTGTTTTTTTTTGCAGTTGATGTTTTACTGGAGGATGTGTCGAATTAAGCTTTTTCGTTATGCATAAGTGAAGCAGTGTAAAATAAAAAAAAAAAAAAACACATTTTCCAGTTGTGTAACTCCAATTTCAGTGCACAAGGGAATGCTGCCTATGTGAATAGTATTATTCAAAAGTTTGGACGAGAAATATCATGCCTTTCAACAGAGCTACTGCCATTTTCCCAGTGAGAGAGAAAGTGATGTTTATACACCACGGAGAGTCCTGTACTTCTACAAAAGTAGCAACCTTCCTAAATTTTAAACAAAAACTCACAACAGCTTGGAGAAAGTGAAATAATCACGCATTGATCCTTTTACCATTTAGGTGTCATGGTAACAAATGGAAAGTGTTTGATTAATGTTTTGAGACTGATGCTTCATAGTGTGTTGCTCAACAGTTGAACTGAATTCTGCAGGTTCTGCTGCTAATTTGCAGAGGTGGAAAGTTCAGATCCAGAAAGTACAAATCCAGACTAAGGTTTTGTTTCAAGGAGCCAGTTGAGTCTCTGTCACTGTGACACTTTATACTAAACTGGCTGGTTGAAACAAAACCCTGGTCTGGATTTGTACTTTCTGGACCTGAACTTCCCATCTCTGCTAATTTGGAATAACCCCTGTTGAATTTGGGTTGCCACTGAGTTTAGGGACTAGTAACGATGATTTTCATAAAGATGCCTTTGTGATTTAAGAAGTGAAGGTGACATGCCAGACTTGTCTTGGTTTTAGGCTCAAGCCGTTGCAGGTATAAAGAGACATATGGTTTCTTTCTAATATAGATAAATAGGGAAATACATGACGGCTCATGTTTGTTTATGTTGCAGAAAAAGTTTTGCAAACTTTCCTCCTGGTGACACTCAAGGTCATGTGATTGTATGGTTATATATATTCATAAATTTTCTTCTTCAAAGTTACATTTTCATAATAGAATGCACAAATATAGGATATAATATACTATTATTTTATCTTTCCAAACAGTATCTTGACGGGATGAACATATGACAATTATGAAGTAACCAGTCAAAAAGAGAACAGTATTATCTTAATGGTGTCTACATTGGATAATCCAAAGTAATGGCAGTTCGCTAGTAGGTGGTACCGATTTTAGCTCGTCCCCTCACCTCCCGTCGACGGATTCTGTAATTTGCACATAAAAGCGGGGTTCTGCGACATTTCATATTTAGATAATGTCTTAAAAACAGCTTTGAACCCACACATCATTATCCCATTAGTGTTTTGAGTTCCCTGCCTGCGTTTTGGCAGAATGCTGGTGAATATTGAAACTAATGCAAAGGACCCTTTTTGTTTATGCGTGTGCTGAAAGTGCCAAGAAGGCCCTTTTATCCTGCTGATATTAAAATAACATCAAATCAAATGCTGGATTTTTTTTTTCGTTAGGTTTGTTTAGTAAAACGTACACATCAGATGGGTGCAGTGAATCTTCTGTGTCGTCCCTACAAATGAGAGCTTCCAGCTTGGAGAAATGAAACTGTATTCATTTTACCACTGGGCCCGGCCAAATTTACTTTTCAGCTCTTGGGGGTCATGAGCAATCATGCACGCCCACACACACACACACACACACACACACACACACACACACACACACACACACTGTCTCTGTCCCTGTGGCCTGGGGCACTGGCCCCGCTTTGGAGAAGAAAAAAAAAAGTTCATTTATAATCACTTGGCGCCCGATTTGCACTTTTAACTGGAATTGGATAAAAGAGACAGACAGCTTTGGATATTGTTTTACTCTGGGTCTATTATAAACAGAGTGGCTCCTTCTCTTGTTATGCCGGATCTGATAAATCTTAATGTGCGAGCATGTTCTGCGATTTAACCCCGAAACCACGCTTTTCTGAGGTACCCCGTGAGCGACCGCTGCTTCATTCTTCCGCGTCTTCAATCACACGCACCCCCCTCCGTCTTGGCAGCCCCGGCCAGCCCCTCTCGGCGTCCTTGAACCCTTTTCCAGATTTGGCCGCAAGGGATCCTTTCATGTGCTCCTCTCTCACTCTCGCTCTCTCTCGCTCGCCCATTCCCTCCTTCTGGAACCTTCTCCGGTGGCGGCCGCAAACCATCGGAGCCCTGGCGGCGGTAGCATGGGGGCCGGTGCGGTCGACTCGCCCTGCCCCTGGGTCTCCAGGCGCCGCTCGGCCCTCTGGGTCGTCATCGGCGTGCGCGGGCAGCCTGTGTATATTGGTAAGATCACAGCCACTCTCAAGTGGGCTCCGTCACGCCACATCAATGGCGGCCCGCGAATCCTGCCGCTCCCGCTCGTCCTGTCAGATCGCGTTCGCCGTCCGCGGCATTTTATTAGCTCTGCTCGTTTTTCATGGCGTGACTCTCACAGACTTGCTCCAGAGGAGCGTGGCCTGGGGGGGAAGAGGGAAAACCTTACTCACAGCATCCAAAGAACCAAGAATGGAGCGACCATCTTGTGGTTTGACCGGGCATTAGCTGAATTACCCTCCCCCCGCGTGTTAAAGAAGTCAGCAGGAAGACAATTAAAAACAGTTCAGCTAAAAGCGAAATAAATGCCACCACTGCCTTCATTTAAATAATGATAAGTGGTCAACATTGATAACAGCACATGGTGAGATGGTTGGACAATCTACCCTCCCTAACACTGTGAGATTTATTCAAACACAGGACCTGCCCCCTGCTCGCCTTGGTTTGAATTTGTTGCGAATGTACAGGTTTCCTTTCCAAGAACAGTTAACATTTAATAACGAGATCTACAGAAAACACACGGAGCCCCAAGTGGCGCATATTCTCACTTTGCACCACAAATTCTTTCTTACTGACTGCATCGAAGTTTATGTTGATTGGTTATCGTCGCGGTTTGTGAGTTCTGTTAAATCACCCTGGATTATGGGCGGGGGATGGGTCCGTCTCTGTAGGAAAGTTATGGGGTCAGGTGGATCTTACGCAGAACCACAGTTGACCTCAGTGTATCAACGAGGCGTCTCTGTTGGTCATAATGCAGAGGTGCTTTTTCCCCCCCGAATCTCTGAAAAACAGATCGCCTGTTTGTGGACCCTGATTTAATTTTTATTTTTTTTTTGTGAAATGGAGATATGGGCCCGCAAGGCCGGTGCCAGAAACCACACGGTGACAAAATCCACGGGGTGTCGTAAAAACGGATGCCGCTGGAAGACACCGCGGCCCATCTGGTTCTGATGAGCCGTGCAGAGAAACATATGATTGTGGTGCCGGAGAGGAGACACTGGATGGGCGCTTGTGAATATATGGTCTGTTACACGGTAATTCCCCCTCTGACAAATGGGTTTAACATTTTCAGTTAAGGGGTAACAATGGGGAGAGTGTGTCCCTGCTTAATCCCCCTGTCAGTGCCATCTCTCATCAGCGGTCTGCCTTGTGTATTATTCTCAGCAGAACTCTTCCTACCCTTATAATCAGGTCGCCCGGAACCACTTAGCGTTACAGGAAAAAAATTGAATTTGCTCCATGACACAGCATAGGTAACGAAGGTTATGATTCAGGGCAGTTTTGAGTTTTTCATCCATTCGAGATTCGTCCCATCAGCGGATCCTGCTTTGTTGAGTCCTTGGCGTTTTGCATGAAACATGAGTTTGTCGATAGACTTCATAAATTCCGTGCTCCAATCATCATGATAGCCCGCAATCAGATTGCGGTCAGGTGCCCAGGCTGGGATTCTGGGGCTCGTGTGTCCAATGAGAACATTCTAGAATGAGCCTGGGTGGTTTTGGTAGCTTGAGTGGCACGAAGCCATTTATGGAGAGTGTCATAGCTAAAATAAAATAAACACTGCATTCATTTTCGTGAGAGAGAGAGAGGGAGAGAAGGAGAGAGGGAGAAACCCCAGACCTTTGGCATTTTAAAATTAATCGCATGACCGCTTTCATACTTTCCATACTTTTGGATTACATCAGTATGGGGTTGATTTAATACAGAACCTAATTTTTATTTGGCAGAAGACTTACACCAGGCTGTCGGGACTAATTTAAGCAATTTTATTAGCTTGGCATTTTGAGGAATATTGAGGTTGAAAGACGGGGGCATAATTCTTCTTTCATGCGTAACCTATCAAGGTTTAAGTAAATCAGAATTAACCTCCTGGATAATGTCAGATTAAATTTGTAAAGTATCAACAAAATATCAAGTAAAGTTTTATTTTCTGTTTATGCATGACCCTTGCGCTTAGATCTTGCCTTCAGTCTACTTGCAGTGGTGTGAATGTCAAGGTTTGGGTGGAACCTCAAGTCTAGCTGTTCATCACTGTAGAGCGGTAATTGCTGTATTTTGAAGGCAATGTACACGGAAATTCTTGAATCATTTACCATCACGGGTTGCATAACGTTTTAGAGCAGGACATCCTACAGACTAGTTTGCCTCCATAGGTGTGGATTGTCTTTTAATGTCGTTCAAGGAGCTTCTCGGACTGAACCCCATCTCCATTTCTGTGGTCCTACATCCCCGCATCACCCTTGCTGTTCGCAATCCAACAGGTTGGCCACCAATGAAAAAAAGCATTATCGATTAATCATCTCCTGCAGTCGCCCTGGAAACACGCTGAGATCGACCAATGGGTGAGGTACCCTATAGCCCATGTGATATCGGAGTTGAGTAAAAAAGCCCCATCTTCACAAGTGTCCCCGTAGCCAGTCTGCACCTAACACTGGTGCACCTTTCATCTACATTTTCCCTAGTGTGAACAAAAATGTTCAAATAGCACTGAGTCCCTTTAGGTAAATATGTCATCTTTACATATGAGTGTATGGTTGTATCCTTAAAGGACAGCATGCGTTGGTCTGCCATCTATTTCCTCCTACATTTGACTGAGCCATGCTCCTGAAGGTTTGCTCCAGTAGTGTGATCAACCCTCTACAGCAGGGGTGTTAAACTCCAGTCCTGGAGGTCCGGAGCCCCAGTGTAGCTTAGTTCTTACCCAGTTCCACCACAAGTGATTCCACTCAAGAACTATGTGGTAATTAGCACTAGGAGTTGAATCAGGTCTGTTAAATGAGAAGAAACCCAAAAATGTGCAGGGCTCTGGCCCCCCAGGACTGGAGTTTGACACCCCTGCTCACCAGCAGTGTTTCGCCGTTCCGGTCCTTGGGGACCCACAGCACATGTATGTCCGGACAAAACAGAACCAACCCCGGCAAGAACAATCTTTCGCATGTTTAAAACAACGTCACTGCTGTGTTCATTCTGTGTCACGCTACAACCCTAGAGGGCTGATGCAACAGACCCACATACAGAGTGCAAATAAACATACTGTGGTGAGTACGTGAGTCATTTTAATGAAAGTCATGACAGCTCTTTTAAAATGGAAGTTGAACAGCCGCCATCGGTTTAATACTAGCAGCAGGCAGGCAGTGAAGCCATCGGTTTACACGGCAATCATGGTTACATGCTAACGAAACACACGCATTTCTCATGCAAACATTACATGCTTATGATATTTACTATTAACAGAAATAGATGAATATATGTATTAATTTTCAGTATTTAAAGTACAGTGCAAAGCATACCGGTAACCAGAGGTGACCAGAGATTTCCGGTCCAGAAATTTTGTTTCAACCAGCCAGTTGAGTATTCTGTGACTGTGACTCTTTATACTCAACTGGTTGGTTGAAACAAAATCTTGGTCTGGATTTGTACTCTCTGGACCTGGAATCTCCACCTCTGCTGGTAACTGCATAATGAGTCCTGGTGACCAACCCTGCCACATCACATTTATCCTGGACAGTGGATGGGATCAGAACAAATGACAAAGTTCACCGCGGCAACCCTGCACAGGCATTGTGCCGAAACAGTGATCGCCGTACTCATCGTGTGATATTATGTTAGCAAAACAAAGTCGATTTAATGTGAAGTGTAGATCCAGCTTAAATGTCCCATGGAGAGACTGAAACACATTCCTGCACCTGGTTTTAAGTCCTGTTCCGATCGTGTGCCTTCTTCCAGAGCAGGGCTAGTATAACCAACTAAACTGCACCAATATCATTCTGCTGATTATGATCACAGTTGTTAAGGCCGTACATGAGACATCAGTTTGGGGCTGTGCTGAAGGGACGATTAGTGCAGGTATGCTTCATTTGTGCACAAGAGGGTAACAGTTCTGATGTTTGGGGTGTGACGGTTTGGGGGGGGGGGGATCATGTCCCCAGACATTTGCTGGTTGTAAAAACCAGGAACGAATCAGGAGGGGCGTCCTAGGCTCTGCTAGCATGCTTTGCTTGTTGGAAGATCACAAAGAGCTTCTGTTTGTCATTGTCTCTGTGGTTCCCTTTCATCTGGCCTTGCCGGCTTCTTAAAACGATTGTTTAAAAAATGACATACACAACATTACTTAATCGAGCACGGTTAGTGTTACAAAGGGTGTATCTTTCAAATCCGCCCCATCGTAGCAGGCCGAAACGTGATACGGTGCCACTTAACCATCGTTAGTGAGTGCCACCTTTATTTTTGGGCAAACAATTATGGCATTTATTTACAAATTAACACTTCATAATGTCACTTGTGACGATCTATGGGTGTCGCATTCCATCACACATGCCAGGATTGCATTGCATGGCATTCATGAATGGCCTTTGGAGAAGAATTCCTTTGATGTGAGGAAGGAGCCTTCCTTGAGATGGAAGCTTCTGGAAACAGCTGCCATTGGTCGGAATGTTTCTTTATATCTTAGTCATAATATTTAATGAAGGCCTTGATTGATGACTTCATGGTCGATGGCTCACTGTTGTGGTAGTCCTGACTCATATATGCTTCTGACTTTATGAATCAGCATTTAATGTGGTTCCCATGCAGTGGTTACAGGACAGAGAAGTGAGTCGAGGTCAAGTAGACAGCTCTGATTGGGATTGTTAAGTATATGCTCTCACATTACAAGCTCCAGTGAGAACTGGTTGTTAGCTGGTTGGTTGGTAGCGCAATGAGTAGGTGCCAGCAAAAGACAGGTTGGGAACCAATCAGGAACAGCCACAGACCTCGCGATGAAGGTTGCCATGTAACTGCCTCCATGGTGGTTAAGGTGACAGGATGCTAGAAAATGGGAAGTGGTACAGAATAGAGGGGGTCTATTCTGGTATAGATTTTCATAGATGCAGGTCAGGGGTAGACAGGAGTATCATTGCTGGACCCCTGCTTCTCTCCAGGGCATATGTAGTTCCCGCCTTCAACAGGCAGCATGAATAGCAGCAGAAGACATTTTTTTCCATCTTCATCTCGTACTGCGTTCAAACATATCGTCGGCACGATAAATGTGGTTTGACAGGACAGTCCATATTCGTCGTACAATATATGACTGACAGGTATTTCGCCATAAAATATTGCCTTTAGGATTTTAACTTTATTATAGTACTTTTACTGTAGCCATAGTGTTTTAATTTTTAACATCTGCGAAGTATCGGAATAAGCCGATATATTGTTTTGCTAGACATATCCGTCACAGGCCATGCTTTTTATTAACTTTAATATTTGTTGTTGACATGTTTATTACTTAGTTCCACATGGAAATTTTGTATATGCTGTCAGGATTGTTCTGGACGTTTTCCGTATGTCTTCCCACTGAAATGTCACACAGTCCCCTTTATCATGTAATTCTTCGCAAATTCCTTCGCTCCGACCATTAAATGTTAAACCAGATTTCTGTACATCTCGGGTATAAATAAATCTCTCCGTGATGGTTTTTGATCGCCCGTGCGAGCCTTTCTCGTTCACCCCCGAGGCCGGGGTTTATTTTGAGAGCCCTGTAACCGCCACATATCTGAGGCAGCTCTGGTAGCCTTTCGGGAACCGTATTTCCAGAAGGGAGGAGAAGGAGAACTCGTGTTTGCTTTTGCTTTGGTTTCTTTTCCAGTCACTTTTAAAATGAACTCGGTGCACAGCACTCGGCCACAGATGAGCTACTGGGAGAGCGTGCCTGTGTCTCCGCTCTGCTGACTGGGAAGCCTGGTTATTCAAAGAAAACGGCCAGCTCTTCTCTTGGTCTTATTAGGGAGCTTGATCCGCTGCGACCTGGCCATTGTCAAGATGAGCGCCGGCTTAGAATAGTGATAAGGACCTGCTCAGATTAGCAAATTGTATGATAGAAAAAGACAGGGTCATTCCACCAGGCAGCCATGTTCAGCGACGGTCGACCTGTCCATGCACGGTCATAGGTGCTCATGGCAAGATGCATTGTTTGGATTGAGAGAAAATCCATGCGCGTGTCTGCATGACGTCCGTGGTAAGAATTCCCCATGGTATTGGCCCCTGGCCTTACTATACAGATAAACTCCATCTAGTTTCCATTCCCTCTTGTCCTGTGCAAGGTTGTGGGGGTCCGGAGCCTATCCCGGAAGCTACGAGCACAAGGCAGGAAAATCAATGCACACACATACTTTTCATACACACATTCACACCTATAGGCAATTTGTCAACTCCATTTCACCTTTGCATTTTTATGGACAGTAGGGGAAACCCGTGTATATTACACAGGCATGTTTTACATATATATGTATCCTGTGTTGGCTTTGGGCATTGGCATGTTGTATGGATATTTACATTGGAATACATGGCACGTTAAACTGGAACATGTGTATGTATCTGGCATAGGCGTGGTGTGTTGGCCTGCATGTATGTAACATATTACACAGGCATGTTAAAGCAGCCGGACCTGCAGGGAGGTCAGTTACTCCTGTCTAACCCGGAGCTTTGGGGATGGATCTTCAATTTGATGCAATACTGACATTTTAAAGATGGTAAAAACAAAAGTCTATTGAAGGGCTCGTTAACCACTCAAGAATAGCAGAAAAATGTAAAAATCGTGGGTTGGGTTGGGGGCGGCGTTCGCCTGAGTGGCCGTCACGCGGGAGCCACAATCGGCCTCATTGTCCTCCGCCCCCTCCCCATCTTTCTCCCACAGTCCTCGGTGGTATCGGTCGGCTTCGCTCGATTTCACCCCAACCTGGTGGTGGGGGGCACATACTCTGGGCAAATCGTACTGTGGGACAACCGCAGTCACCGGAGGACCCCTGCGCAGAGGACGCCCCTGTCTGCCAGCGCACCACACCGTGAGTCGGACAAAGGGACCCATTCTCCCCCCCCCCCGGGACTGGGCTGGACTGGTGGGGGGGCAGACATTGCAAATGAAGAGTACATGTCCCTGGCTGTGCCTTGGTGCCCCGCTGGCCTGGTGCCTGACAGAGCTGCTGGTTCACAGGCTCCATAATGACGGGCTGGCTGTCTTCAGTCCCGGTGTTGCCACAACCTGCTGAAAGGGGCCATTGAGAGAAAAATCAGACCTGGCTGGGGGCAGCGATCGCTTAGTTTGATGTTTTTACATGGAGCGCTGCATAAATGCCAAGTTTGCATATAAAGGTATCATGTAATCATAGACTATCTGCTAGGGGAATCTTAAAGTGAAGGTGTATGTTTTATAAAAATTGACTCTTACATTTGTTTGTGATAAACCTACGTAAAAAAATGTTTCAGGAAAGATTTGTTTAGAAATACATATAATTTGCTGGCTTGTCCTCAAAGAACCAAATCGTGTGATTAATTAGAGCGATACGATTGGTCAGTGTTTGGTCAGGTGTCCCCCCCATGTCTCTTGCGCCCCCCTGCAGCACCCTGTGTACTGTGTCAACGTGGTAGGCACGCAGAACGCCAACAACCTGATCACGGTCTCTACCGACGGGAAGATGTGTTCCTGGAGCCTGGATATGCTCTCCCAGCCCCAGGTGAGCACATTGGGGGGGGGGGGGGGTACTGACAGGCTGCAGTCGTCAGACACACACAAAACTAAACCCTGGTGACAGGAAGGTACCAGAATGCATTTTTGGAATGATGTAGAAGAGCTGCTAGTAGCTGCAGTGTCATAATATACTTTTTAATGTTTTCACGGTGTGGGGGGGGGAAGAGATTGAGGTGGTTTTACACATGCTGACACCCCCCCCCCCCCACCCCGGCACCCCTATCCTACAGGAGAGCATGGAGCTGGTATACAACAGATCCAAGCCGGTAGCAGTGACTTGCATGGCCTTTCCTGCCAGCGATGTCAACAACTTTGTGGTGGGGAGCGAGGAGGGGGCAGTATACACTGCCTCGCGACACGGCAGGTCAGGGGGCACCTCCAGGGACAGCCGGGGGGGGGGGGGGGCACACACAGCACTGAGGTGACACCTCACATGCTCACACTGCATTGGGCACCATGTGATCTGCGGGCTCCTCGCTCCCATTTACTGTGGTGACATGGTCATTTCGCCGTCCCTCGGTTGATCCCAGTCTGTTCCAGCCATTTAACTCTCTTCTGTCTGCTATGTTCAGCAAAGCAGGAATCGGGGAGATGTTCGAAGGTCACCAGGGGCCGGTGACAGGGATCAGCTGTCACAACGCTGTCGGCCATGTTGACTTTTCTCACCTCTTCGTGACCTCATCCTTCGACTGGACTGTCAAGCTGTGGAACACCAAGGTACCATGCTTGCACGTTTCCTGGCATGTCCTACCCTAAAGTCAGCCTCACGCCAGCTCTTCAATGTCTCCGTTCGCCGCGGCCCACCTGGGTGCCGGTCGGCCATGTTGTTTTCACGTCCCACGGAAAAATAGCACGTCCACGATGGCACCGATAAAGCATTTCCTTATGATGGAAAGGAAAGTGGGCCCTGGCTAGGCCCCGGGGGCCGGGATGAGTGCCTGTGGCTGCGTGTTTGCTTAGGCGTGCGTGCAGTCTGAGAAAAAAAAAATGTATCCAGTGACAGAGGAAGGAAGGAGGGCTGAGCTCTTGATAGAGGCTCAAACCACAGGCAGAGAAGCGGGCGGAGTCACTTGTACTGACATAATTCTCCGTTTTTGCCCTTCACCCCTGGAGACAGAGGTCTGGCCCGCTTCCATGGTGGGGTGGAGGGGGGGGGGCTGTGGGCTGGGAGAGGGTGGGCCCATCTTAAAGGCCATGGATGGGCCTGGTAGATAAAGATGAGAGGCCTGCACAGGGAGGAAGTCCCAAAGTTGGCAATTTGGACCCAATAATTCAATAAAACAGGCAGCAAGGCACCACGTCCCCCTATTCCACCCTGCTAGCAAGTGCATGAAATGCCAGGTCATCAAACCTCTGAGATCAATGCCATAGCGCTGTCATCACTCTGAATTCATTATAACGGCCATGTTGTACAGTACTTAACGCGTTAGTAACGCCGCTTTATGATTGGGAGAACGCTGGTCTAACGTTTCAGATAATCCTCCGCAGGCAGGATCTTGTTGAATGTGTGTCCAAGCGATTACGCCGAGGTGTCAGCCGTGAATTCTCGAACGAGGGATATCGTGTCTCCAGGGACCGGGGCCTTGCAGATCTCGTTGTGCTTCTGCAGAACATGTCTACCCTTCCCAGCTCAGCAAGAACTCCTACTCCTTTGATAGAAACCACAAAAATGCAGCCTATTGACTGGGTGCCGGGCACACCTTTTCTGAGTGACTTTTGCTTATTTCTGGCTGCCCCAGAGATTTACAGCTGCCCACTGCTCTGTGCTGCAGGAAATGTTGTATACATTTTCCAGTGGCAACCTTCAAAAGACGTGTAGGCACAAAAGGCTTTTATTGCCTCCTGCCAGCAGTAGTGCTGTGAAAATACGTGTCTCTTGAAAATATTGAGCAGTTGACAAGTTTGACAAAGTTTTATTTTTTTTTTATTCTGTGTCGTATAAAGATCTAGTTTTTTGCAGGCTTTTGAAAAAGTGGATGGAAAAACACCGCGTGATGTTGTGGTGTTATTTTAGAACCTACTGGAAATGAATGACTTAAAAATGAAACTGGATAGCAGTAACTGGCGCGCTTGCTTAACATCCAAACTGAAAGGACTGGGATGCTTTTTACTCAAAATTATCCTTAAAGCTGGAAACATTTTCATCTTGACTGTATCATAAGCACATCATAAGTATTTGCTGAAACGTTAATCTGAGAACCACCTTGTTGTTCGTGCTGGGATGATATGTCGATCTCTCTGGAGGCTAACAGACAGTATTGTCTTTGGGGATTTTTTTTTTCTTTCGCAGGTCTCTTGGGATTAGGCTGCAGAATCACTTTCTCCATCCCGTCCTGACCTGCAGCTGGGGTGGAATCCTGTTTTGTGGGGGATTTAAGCATGGTGTTGCACGGCGCCGTAAAGATTTAGCGGTGTTGGTACAGATTAAATTTACAGGTGATACTCGGTGGAGCGTTTGTTCCGCACACCTTTCGGCGCGACTTCCTGCGTGATCGCTGTAATCGGGTGTCATTTTCCCTCTGGAAATGCGTGTTAAGGAAGCCTAATCTGAATCAGGCTGGGCAGGACAGGGCTGAGCTGATAGGGGATCCCTGAGCTATGTTTGTTCTTGACACTGTGGCAAACCCAGGGGCAGCCGATACTGGCACCGTCTGGGACCTGAGGGGCTCATAAGCTCATTATAGGTCCTGCAGCACAGCGATGAGTCACCTTCAGATGCGTTTTCTGCTGAAGTCTGGTTCACCTCAATCTTTACTTTACCGCGAGCAGAAAGACGTTTCTGTGAACTATGTTGAGTTTCAGTCGTGTGTCATCTGCAGCCTGCGAGGCAGTAAAACAGGATGTTTTATTGATGTGTAACATGCTTTATTGTTTCCTTAATACCTAAATCGTTCGGATTGGGCTACTCTTTGGGTCCCTTGCTGTGTGCCTCCACAGCTGTTGTGAAACGGGCTTCAGCCTGGTGGGAAGGCATGTCTAAGTGGGTGGAGGATTGGTGAGCAGGTGGACCAGCGACATTCTGCTGCCCCCATTCCCTCCCCCCAGTCCCCCCTCATTCCCTCCCCCAAGTCCCCCCTCATTCCAAACCCCCAGTCCCCCCTCATTCCCCCCTCATTCCCCCCTCATTCCAAACCCCCAGTCCCCCCCCAGTCCCCCCTCATTCCCTCCCCCAAGTCCCCCCTCATTCCCTCCCCCAAGTCCCCCCTCATTCCCCCCTCATTCCCACCCCCCAGTCCCCCCTCATTCCCTCCCCCAAGTCCCCCCTCATTCCCTCCCCCAAGTCCCCCCTCATTCCCCCCTCATTCCCACCCCCCAGTCCCCCCTCATTCCCTCCTCCAAGTCCCCCCTCATTCCCCCCCCCCAGTCCCCCCTCATTCCCTCCCCCAAGTCCCCCCTCATTCCCTCCCCCCAGTCCCCCCTCATTCCCTCCCCCAAGTCCCCCCTCATTCCCCCCTCATTCCCTCCCCCCCAGTCACCCCTCATTCCCTCCCCTCAGTCCCCCCTCATTCCCTCCCCCCAGTCCCCCCTCATTCCCTCCCCCAAGTCCCCCCTCATTCCCCCCTCATTCCCTCCCCCCAGTCCCCCCTCATTCCCTCCCCCCAGTCCCCCCTCATTCCCTCCCCCCAGTCACCCCTCATTCCCTCCCCCCAGTCCCCCCTCATTCCCTCCCCCCAGTCACCCCTCATTCCCTCCCCCCAGCCCCCCCTCATTCCCTCCCCTCAGCCCCCCCTGATTCCAACCTGCCGGCCACTCTTCTTGCCGGATACGTTCCCCCCAGCTACTGAGGATTCAGGAGGTGTTTTGGTGGGACTCAGGAACTCAGGCCCGTCTACCTGTCTAGAATCATGTTGAGTAATGGCGACGGCCTCCTCCCCTTCCTCCTCCTCCTCCTCCTCCTGCTCTCCCTTCAGCCTCTCTTATTTATTTGCTGCCGACAGCTGTTACCCTAAAGTTACAGTACACCTCCGGGAGGCTTTCATCTGCTGCAGCTTTATGACACTTTATGAATGTGCAGAGTTTTTAATTAGGCCGTTCCAGACAGCCCCCGAGGCTCCTGTAGCGCCACTCAGTCTCCCTGCCCCCCCCTCCCACCCGCCCCCTGCAGCACAACAAGCCGCTCTACTCCTTTGAAGACAACGCCGACTACGTGTACGACGTCATGTGGTCGCCCGCGCATCCTGCGCTCTTCGCCACCGTGGATGGGATGGGGCGTCTGGATCTGTGGAACCTGAACAGCGACACAGAGGTGAGGCTCCTGCCCTCGAGGCCCCGACGGGGCGGGGGGAGGTGGGGCGGGACGGTACCGGCGGGGGGGGGGCGTTCCCTTCTTTCAGCTCCAGAAAAGAACCACAGCTGGCTTGTCGCCAACATGTCATCAAAACAAAAAGAGGCACTTGGCCTTGAGCGACTCCCCTGAGCTCCTCTCAGGTCGCCCGGCTACCGGCTCGCCGCGGCCTATCAGAGCCACAGTCACCTGCAGTCCCACGAACTTAATAACGCGAAGGCGTAAGGCAGCCAGCATCAATATTTATATATACAGCTGGCTTGAAAAAAGCAATTTTAACAGCTCTATTAACGCTGAATAAATACATTTCTTGACACATGAACTACAATATAAAACACAGTAGTCTGTGTTGCAAATTAAAAATCAATTTTCACTTAGCAGTAGACAAATATGTTGTACAGTACAATAAAATAGGTTGTTATTTGGGTAAACAGTCTGTCTTAGCTGTGATTGTATAATGCTGGAATAAACTACACTGTGCAATAAGTGTTAGTGGTAGAAGCTTGAGTTTACATGCCCCTGCTCTGAGAATATGAGTCCGACATCATTCCAGAATAGGAATTGCACGCATTGCGGGAGGACGAGAGCAGCCGCCGTCGCCGCTGATGCCCAGCCAGACTCCCCGGCCCCCTCCAATGCCCCCCTCCCGATCTGACACCTGCAGCGGGCGCTTTTCTGTCAGAGCGGGATTGCGGCTTTGCCGTGGTGAAACGGCCTACGGAAGTCAAGGGCCGTCCTCACCGGAAGGGAGTTAGATATTAATCCCGAGGACTTCGTATCGTGTAGCAATGCCGTATTTATGAAATTAAGGGTGAAGCAGCTAAATGCATATATAAAATGAATGAGTGGAAATAAATTACAGAGCACTTTTATCATGAAGCAGAGCTCGGACAGACGGAAGCTAATGTACACCTTAGGTAGTGGAGCATTTACAACATAGCGATACTGTAAAATACTTACATCTATTAATGTAATTATACACAATATAAAGCTGTGATGTGTTCATGAAACACCACTATAATAGCCACAATAATGATGCTAATTGATTTTCCTAATTAGATTTTATGGCTGTGTAACGTACAGTACTGTGCAAAGGTCTTAGGCACTGAAAAGAAATGTTTAACGCTATTTATCTGGGTAGTAGGTGCACATTTTCTTACAACAAAAAAATATAATTTA
Source organism: Brienomyrus brachyistius (assembly GCF_023856365.1). NCBI lineage: Eukaryota > Metazoa > Chordata > Actinopteri > Osteoglossiformes > Mormyridae > Brienomyrus > Brienomyrus brachyistius. The sequence continues at coordinate 21,192,500 of NC_064555.1, forward strand.
ACATACAAACATATGAAAATTACAGGTAACACAATAAAAATTAGTAAAGATGTCTTCTGTTCTCAAAAAGTTACTGATATCTACTTGGATAGACAGATGATCACCACTTCAGTTCCCGACCTTCTCCTCAGTTGCAGCCGAACCATTCTATGTATTTATTAAATTTCACCACCAGCTTGCTTAGTTAATCAATCAATCAATTCATTCATTCATTTAATTAGTTAAAAAAGTGAACGAGATAATTAATAGATATATGAGGTGGGCTAGTGGTCAGGTCAAAAAGTACACGGGCGTGTTGTATGGTTGCTGGAAATAACAGGGTTATTTTAGCAGAGGTTTTGAAATGGCTAAGATGACACACTTTGTTAGGTGTAACAGCATAGCTTTACACCAACATGACAGTTATTTAAACATATATATTTTTTTGCCTGCCTAAGACTTTTGCACAGTACATAACATATAGCAAGATGTTTCAGCTCAGGATGGTGGTGTGGTTGATTGTAATGTAGAATAAATACACAGTTCAGCATACAGATGCTCTTCAGCCGTAGGTCACATGGCCGCAGGAGCTATCAGTGCAGGCAGATGGAGCATCCGGCAACCGTGCAGTTATGCTGCGCAGTCGCAGCCCATCGCTAGGGACCCGCTTCCCAAAAACCGCCCCCCCCCAGCCGTCCCAGGTTTAATCTCCGCCACCAGCATACCCGAGTCAAAGTAAGTCAATTAACAACCCGTCAGAGCCAGGAGACTAGGTCCATTGCTGCTGGACCGGTGGGAAGAGATCCGGGACCCGCCATTTTGGAAGAGAGACCCCAGAGCCGGTCACTGCTGGCGTTAACTGGTCGCACCTCAGTGTCCCTGGCAGTGGGTTTATTGGCAACAGTGACACTCGGCCTGTAGCCACGTGTACCTGCCGCTGTCAGCTGAGCGGTTATGCCGTTAGGAGCGAATGCGACAGCAGCTTCCAGCTTCCATGTGGAATGGGGAGACCCCGACCCCCTGTAGCTTCGCTCTCACGGCACACAGCTGCAGTTCGGCCCCCTCCCAAGGTGCCGCGTCTCCAACGCTGCTCTCTGGGTCGTGAGCTTTCGGTTGCCATGGTGACCTGCTTCCCATGACCTCCCCATGTGGTCAGTGTTCTTCGGCAGTCTGTGACTCTGTACCATGCCTGTCCCTTGGGTGCTGTCTGTATGCATGGTATGCATTCTGTTATAATGTGTAGTGAACCTCCCTCTGTTGCTCAGTGGGTGTTGCTTCACAGGGTTGGGGGTTTGAATCCCTCCTCCATTTTCTCCATCTCCTGTGGGGGTTTTTTTTTTGATACGTAAGGATCTCTAAATTGCCCGTGATGTTTGATTTGGGTGTGTGTATCCTGCACTGAACTGGCACCCTGTCCTGTACCCTTCCTTGTCCCCTATGCTGCCTAGGAAAGGCTCCAGAATCCCCCCCCCCCTCCCCACCCACCCCCATGACCCTGACAAGGATAAGCAGATGGAAAATGGACAGTCTGATTTAATATCAGCCACATATGAGACCCATATGACCGATGCCGGCTCTCAGCTTTAACGGCTCTCTGTGATTGGCAGGTTCCCGCTGCCAGTGTGACCATTGAGGGCTCCCCCGCGCTGAACCGTGTCCGATGGGCGCCGACGGGCAGAGAGGTGGCCGTGGGCGACTCAGAGGGCCGCGTCTGGATCTACGATGTAGGAGAGGTGAAGTAACGGGTGTGGCCTTCTGCACCAGCATTATTGCAGCCCCTGAAGCTCAAGTCTTACTGTGTTCATATGCTGAACAGCTCCCACTACACTCTTTATATCATCCAGCGATGCCTGGGCGGACAGTTCAAAGACACACAGTTAGGTAGCTTAGAATCTGTGCATTGCCTGCTGTTTTTGAGTATATTGATGAGAAATTCTACCATTGAGGCACGTCACTCTCTCAGCAGATTTCATTACCGCACACCCCGTTTTTGTTCGGGGACTGACAATCCTAGCGGGGGCCCAAGCTCATATTTTCTATAAGGGAATTTCTAGCTATAGCCTTTAGTATTAATGGTTTTCGAGGGTGGATGGGGTTGTAGGGAACAAGCCATTAGTAACTCTTTTATTTAGGTCCATAATAATATAGTGTTCAGAAGTTGTTTCTATATGAAGTAAATTAATTGAAACATTTTAGTTATGTCATTTTTACTTGTGACACATGTGTAAGCACATACATGAACGCATGTTGGGCAGCTCCCCCCGCTTCGCCTTTACACGCGTGTGGCTTTGCTATCTTTAACCACCGCATAGCTGTAATTGGAGAGCACGGGGCGCGATGTGTGGTCCCGGGTTAACGAGGCCTGGGCGGCCATCAGCGGAGCTGCTGCCGCTGAACGGTTTGGTGCGCGAGCGATGCTGCATCTAGCCATCTTCACTGCATGGTCTGTTGTCGAAAGGCTACATCGCTTACGTTACGAGAGCATGAGGCAGGGATTGGGGCAAAAATGCTGAAATGCTTCCTCAACACCAGTTGCCTTAAATTCTCTTATAAATGATCTAATGAATCTGCTCATGGATGAGCATCCAAACTGACGACGGTCTCGGTGCAGGGACCTCACACAGCCGGCTAATTTTACACGGGTTTCTGCATTCTGTTTTATGGGCGGCCTTGAACCGATTTCTGTTCTAAAACGGTTGTGCGCTAATTTCGTGTTTAAGAGCCCCGGGCTGGAAGCGACTGCAGCGTGTCGATTCCTTTCTGAATGTGTGTAATTACGGCCCGCGGCGTCTCCGCCTGTGTGGAAGCTGTCTTGTTGTGTCGGATTTTCACAGCTCGGGTTTCGGCGAGGAGCTCCGGCACAATGGCGCGATTCACAGCAGTCAACATGTAAATCCGGCTGCAGTCGCTCGTGCCTGGCATGGTAAGACCTGGGACAGTAAGGCCTGGCGTGGAAAGGAATGGCACGGTATGGCCTGGTGCCAAAAAAGCCTTGCATGGTAAGGCCTGGCACAATAAGGCCTGCCACGATAAAACCTGGCACGGTATGGCCTGGGGCCATAAGAACCTGGCACGGTAAGGCCTGGCGCAATAAGGCCTGCATTGGTAAGGCCTGGCACGGTAAGGCCTGGTGCAATAAGGCCTGCATTGGTAAGGCCCTGGCACGGTAAGGCCTGGTGCCTCTAGTCCTGGTGTGGTGAAGCTTGGAACAGTAAGGCCTGGCACGATAAGGCCTGGCACAGTAAGGCCTGCATTGGTAAGGCCTGGCACAATAAAGCCTAGCATGGTAAGGCCTGTTGCCTCTAGTCCTATTGTGGTGAGGCTTGGAACAGTAAGGCCTGGCGTGGCAAGGCCTGGCACTCTGATTGAACAGGGGCTGCCTTTTGGATGGCTAGTCTTTCCTAATGTAGAATTACTTTTAAAAAGGCCGGCTAAAATTAAATGAAATTAAATTAACAATCTGTGTCGTTTAGCATGTATGTGTAGTAAATGGCTTGAAATGAAGTTGTCAGTTTGGGTCTCAGGCTGCCCCATATAACATACGCCCTCAGATCTGGGCAGAGCGATAAATGGGTCACCTTGCAAGACTAATAGAAACATTTTTAGTTTAAAATGTTAGGCAGGATACTAATGTACATGGCATAGGCAGGACCAGTAGAAGCAGCTTGTGTTTGCTTTACTGATTAGCTAGGCTTTGGGTTCTCTCAGGTTTAATCCATAACTGTGCGTCATCCAGGGATGAGAAATACGTCTTTGTGGGAGCAGCAGTGGCAGCGTAGATTATCGCGTGAGGCACAGAGCGTGAAATGGTAATTGTGCACATGCAGTTGAATGGGGCTAATCCAAAGAGATCCTGGGTGGGCTGTGGGGGGTTGTTGGGGGGGGGGGGGTCCGTCTGTCCAGCGAAGAGGACAACAAGCATGCAGACCTCTGGCATGGTTGAGAGAGGTACAGGAATGGGCGGCAAGGGGCTCGGGAGCAGGGCTCAGGACCCCAGAGGTACAGGAATGAGGGAGGTACAGGAATGGGCGGCAAGGGGCTCGGGAGCAGGGCTCAGGACCCCAGAGGTACAGGAATGAGGGAGGTACAGGAATGGGCGGCAAGGGGCTCGGGAGCAGGGCTCAGGACCCCAGAGGTACAGGAATGAGGGAGGTACAGGAATGGGTGGCAAGGGGCTCGGGAGCAGGGCTCAGGACCCCAGAGGTACAGGAATGAGAGAGGTACAGGAATGGGTGGCAAGGGGCTCGGGAGCAGGGCTCAGGACCCCAGAGGTACAGGAATGAGGGAGGTACAGGAATGGGTGGCAAGGGGCTCGGGAGCAGGGCTCAGGACCCCAGAGGTACAGGAATGAGGGAGGTACAGGAATGGGTGGCAAGGGGCTCGGGAGCAGGGCTCAGGACCCCAGAGGTACAGGAATGAGGGACGTACAGCAATGAGCGGCAAGGGGCTCAGGACTCCAGAGGTGCAGGATCTGTAGGCCTCCATTTGAGCTGTCGTCATCTCAGCATCCGTCCAGCAGACCACCATGAGTCAGAGAGCCTCATCGCACTAGACACGAGTACAGAGGTTTGGCTGAGCCGTGCGTGATCCGCACCACTAAACATTCCAGCCTCCTGGCGTCTGTGTTGGGGATGGGGGGGGGAGGCGGGAGTGGGGGTGGTGATTGAACAGGAGCTGGCATGATGCCCGTTTGTGCTCCCTGCAGCTGGCTGCGCCTCACGCCGAGGACTGGACCCGCCTCGTCCGCACGCTGGCGGAGATCCGGGCCAATCGGAGCGACGCTGAGGAGGAAGCAGCTTCGCAACTGGCAGGATGAGGGGGTGCACCTTCGCCCCCCCCCCCCAAACTCGACACTAGACAAGCAGGCACCCGGTGGCCCCCGCACGTATCGAATCCCCGTCTGCTGATTACAGCCAACCCTGCATATTTACCCCGGCATTGCCGTTGGTCGTAGTTTCCCTTTATGCATAAATCCTCTGAGTCCAAGCGCTTTTTTTAGTCATTCATTTTTTCTTTACTGCCGCACCGGCCAAACATTTGAAGAGGTTGCCAAATATTGGTATGGGATCCCCCACCCCATCTCATATAGTAACTTTATTTAGTACCGGGAAACCTCTGGTGAAGCTCATATTTAGAAACTGCACTTGTGCTATTAAAACCAGATGGGCCCCACGACAACAATGAGCAGATGGGTGTTGCCAGGCCGCGTGGGCGCACAGCAGATCTGGTTTACATTCCTCTGTCACATGTGGGCTTGCTGTGTTTCACGCATCGCTCCGCTCGGCTTTATGCATGACGCACCTTTGTGGAGAAAATCCTGTTAGCTAGTTCTGTTTTATATATATTTTTTTTTCTTCGTGCTTCTTTGCTGCCTCAACATTTCACCTCAGCACGCGAGGATCCCGAGTCCAGCGGACAGGATGGCTCTTGCTGTTGATGTAATGCACTGAAGAAGAGATTTGTTTTATTTTTGTTTTTTTTTGTTTTTGTTTGTTTTGCAATTTAATGAGCGCTAATTTGTCCTCTTCTGGCTTGAATTGTGAGGACTTCTGCTTTCGTAGTAAATTGACAGTGTGCTCTGTTGTACTACAGGAGAAACGAATTCTTGATAAAAGTTTAGTTTTCAATGTTGACGTGGACGTCCCTGTCATTTGTGCAGGCTAACATGTAAACAGATTCTCTTACAGCTTTCAGAAGTGCAATGGGCATTAATGCATAGAAAATTACACAGTACTGACTACCCCCCCCCCCCCCCTTTAATGGATGTCAGACTAATGCAAATCAACGTTTTCCTGTCTGTGCATGGCATGTCTTTGCCTCATCGTGTTAAGTGCAGCCCCCACCTCTTTGGCTGGAGAAAGGCCTGGCTTTCCTGCCACTCACCGGGCCTGCTGTCCGCTCCTGTCCTAGCTATGCATGCTGGGTGCTCTGCTCCACTCCATCACGCTGCTACTACACAGCTGACAGGAGATCTGCCCATCTCAGCATCCCTGGAAGGACCACGACCCTCCGCGTTCTCCCTCTGACCCCCGTCCCTATCGGACTATGTGGAGCATCCTGACAACCTTTCCATTACCACCCCCCACCTCCCCCTGATCAGGGACTGTGGGGAGCCAAAAACGTGCCTGAGCACCAGGAAGCTCTCTGGGGGTGAAGAGGAAGAGAAGGGTTACGTACGCTGGTCTGGGAGGGGGCCAAGAGCACAGAGTCAGTCCCAGGCAGCTAGGTTTTCAACCCCGGGCCAAGCAATCAGGCCGAGCCAGAGAGAGAGAAGAGAAAGGCAAGAAAAAAGCTATTACGGCTGGCATAAACAAAATGCTGCCATCAGCTTTCAACAAAGAAAAAAGAACGAAACACTAGATGGAGAGCACAAAAGAACCTCAACCAATCCTGCACACGGTGCGAGAGCACCTAGGAAGGCTTAAGTCGGGGCCTTTGCTCGAGTTCAAAGACATGACTTATCTGTGTCCTACAGTGGCCATCGACACGGGGAAAGCATCAAGTCCTGAGAGAGATAATCACATGGAAAATCACCAAAGGTAAGTGGATTACTTTCGCTGAATAAAGACCATCTAGATTATGAGATACAAATAATCTTAATTACAACGGAGCTGTCCGTCCGCTGGCCAAGTCGACGTCAGCCATCCTTTGACAGCTAACAGCCAGGGGAATCGCTTTCGCAGGTAGATTCGGTTTGATCTGACGAACCGCCGGCGCCGAGGACAAAGGGCAGCTCTCGGATGGGGCGGGCTGAGCATTTGCTGCCCGGCAGGGTGCCTGCTTCCTCGCAGCAACAAGCTCTCTCTTCAGCCTGCGGGAGTACAGCTGGACCCCGTCCCAGACAGTGTCATGGTGACAGCATGTTGGCTGCTCTCTCACAAAGAGATCCAGACCACCTTAGCCGTCCCAGTCCAGGGGCCAGGAGGACTCGGTAAATATTGACACTCGTCTGGTTCAAATGAAGAGGGAGTAGGCATCAGCAAGAGCTCTTCACTTACAATTGATTAAACTTTAACAGTGCTAATAAACAAAACAAAACAACTCATTTGTATTGGTAAGTGCTACTTCTTGTGCTTATAGTCCATCTAACTAGATCCCGCTTAGCCCTGCTCTGTTTAAATGAGAACAGTGACTCTGCGGTGTTAATACCACCATCCCTCCATAGCTGATAGTTTAGTAAAAATGCAGGCATAAGTATGTTGTGCAAAGCAAGAGTTACTCAGCCTAATATGACAAACCTCGGTGGCTGCATTTGCTGCATCTGTCACTCCTTCCGCTGTTTTATGTCTTTGCAAGTGAAATGAAGCCCTGATTGGGTAGTAGAAATAAAATGCAAGCCTGACTGGGGCTCCGGACCAGTGTTTCCCGACCTGGTCCTCTGAAGCCCCAGACGTCCTACGTTTTTGCTCCTTCTGGTTCCCTGCAACACAGTCCCTACTAGGAGCTGGGTGGGAGCAAAAATGCGGACTGGTTGGGGGTCCCCCAATGACTGGGTTGGGAATCACTGCTCCAAGGCGAGCCAGTAAAATGTTATTTATAACTTAAAGTGTGACCTGATGTGTAGCAGTATGTTTAGAAATCCATCCATCCATCTCCTAACCGCTTATCCTGGTCAGGTCATAATTAAAAGCCATGGGTATATTACACTTATCATAAAACTTCCAGCCCATCGCCCGCCCCTCCCCGAAGTTGCCCTGTTCTCTATGGGGCTGAGGGACCAAAGCCACCTGCAGGGGGTGCTCAAGAGCAGCTAGGAAATGGCGCTGCTGCTGCTCGGAACTGAGGCAGATGGAGTTCAACTTTGCTCTTGTTCCCCACAAATGTGACCGCAGCCAACTGGAATCCTCTGACACGGCGTGGCCTGGGGGCTGGCAGGTCCTTTTCGGAGGGAGCCGCTATTCTGCGGCCAAAGCCGGAGCTGATCTTTATGCTTTATACTTTCGACCACTCAAAACAAACATCTTAACTCAATATTAAAATGGAGTAAGGGCTGCGTTTCTCTGAACGTAAGGGGAACCATGCAATAAATAATTCCAATACTGGTTTCATGCCTATTTATGTTTCAGCACACATGACCGTCCCAAAAGAACAACGTGACCTCCATGTCAGACATATGCCAACATAAAAAAAAACGTAAAATCACAGTCACTTCAGTCGCCGGTTCATCGACTGAAAATTAGATGCCACCGATTCTGGTGCACAAAGACAATTAGTTTGCTTTGTGATTGCAAGCTGAGTGATCTACCAAGAGTTCCTCGGATCTGGAGGTGTCGAAGGAGGAGAAGGACCCCTCCGCTTCTGAATGTTTGGCCAAGAAGAATGTTCCTTCACAAGGGCCAAATGCTTCCAGATGACTGTTTACAGTGGTTGTTATTCTGATACCTTTAAAATAAAAGTAACTGCCTTATAACTTCCATCATACTTCCAGGTCCCAAATAGGGATGTATTACATACACAACTAGATATCACTCAAGCAAGATGAGTTGACCCCTTACTAGCTCTGAAATGCCCACACCATGTCCCCTTGTTGACAGCAGAGGTGGAAAGTTCCGGTTCAGAAAGTACAAATCCAGACCTAGACTTTGTTTCAACCAACCAGTTGAGTCCTCTGTGAATGTGACTCTTTATATTCCACTGGTTGGTTGAAACTAAACCTTGGTGCGGATTTGTGCTTTCTGAACCTGACCTTTCCGCCATTATCTCACAGGCACACGCGGAGGATTCGTCTCCAGCGGTTACAGTAATGGCTATGGGGAGATAAATGACTCACCCGTCGATCTGGAGTCGTCTCCACAGAAGCTTGCTGAGTCTCCAGGGTGACGCCGGGCCGGGGGGGGGGGGGGGGGGGTGGGGGGCGGCAACTGGAAGAGTCTCGCTGGAGAGAAAAACAAACCATTTCAAAATTCAGGCCCTCAAAAATCCAGCCTCAGTCAAACGCGCTTTTACTTGACTTTCATATCCTTCACTGGTTTATATTATTTTCATAAAACTTCTACAGCCAAAATAACTTCAATAAAGTATATTACCTGGTTATATAAAATTCAATAACTAAATAAATAATACTAAGTTAAAAATACAGGAATATTAACCAAGCACGTCTCTCGCTATTTTAATATTTTTATATTTTTGGTTGTTCTTGTGATTTTTTCCCCTCCGAATTTGGGAATCTCATCGCCTCTCCCGGCTTCTAGCTGCCAGAACCACTTTCCCTCTGACTGCATAATACTGGGATCAGCTTGGAACACCGTGGAAATCCTGACATGCATTCCAGGGTTATTCCACTCTGGGAATATTACGGTTTCATCCCCAACCAGCCAATAATGTAAAATCCCGACTTCCACAAAACCTCATTTATAGGGTCGAGGCCCATTCCTGGAAATGGAGACGGAGACGTTAAGATGTCGAAACAACTGCCGCGGCCTGTAAAAACTAAAGAAGGTAATCTGCAGGAACAGGCTTGTGGCCCCGTCCCAGTGTTCCGTGCGGGGCCCTTCCTCCTGCAGAATGACCCGGAAGCATTCAGCATGACCGCTGTGCGTGGCCAGGTCTTGATGACATCGACAATGGTCACAAGGGTCACCGGAAGCATGCCTGTAGGACACACTCACTGCATTTATCCTCTAAATCCAGACAGTCGCAAACGCATTGTGCAGGTCAATTATGAAGGTGCTTCTTTGCTGGGTTTCGAAAAGAGGGAGACGTTGTGTGAAGTGAGGAGGCAGACGGGGAGTGCGTCACTGAACAGCGTCAGGCTGACACACCCCTGGCTGGGCCACGCTCAGATGCCACCCTGTCCTGTGGCCCCACTCAGACACACCCCACCCTAGGGCCCTCTCAGATGCATCCCTCCTTGGGCCACGCTCAGACACTCCCTGCTCTGTGGTCCTGCTCAGACGCACCCCACCTTGGGGACCTCTAAGACACATCCCGCCTTGGGGCCCCGCTCAGACACACCCTGCCCTGGGGCCCCGCTCAGACACACACACCGTCCTACGGCTCCACTCAGTCACACTCCATACTGGGGTTGCTCAGGACATAACCCACCTTAGGGTCCAGCTCAGACGCATCTTGCCCTGGGATCCCACTCACAGCGGCTCTGGGTCAATATAGAGAATGCTGACCGCATGTTAAATACCCACATAAGCTTCCGTCCACCCCAGGGGGCCTGATGCCCCACTAGCCCAGGCGCCATGTGTGCGAGTGGTGCACTCGTCTCCACGGCGTCATGGGCCGTCCAGCGCCTGTCTCCATTTTATAGTTTTTCCATTTGGCACTGAGTCTGGCCCAGAGCTGGAAGGAAGAACCGACACATATACGGACCCGAAAAATTACACATACATACATCCATCCGTGTTTGCAAGCCATCCAAACCACAGTGGTTTGGCTGCATTAATTGCCGTTAAAATGGTGTTTTCTCTGAAATTACCATACAAATAAAATGTTGAAAATGAGGTAAATACAGATCCTATTTCCACGGGCTTCGGTAAGATCCTCGTTAAGACGGGGAGGTCTCTCGCTGGCTCCGCCCCCTCGTCATGGGGCCTGCCTGCTGCGCTCGGGTGCCCGCGTCCTTGTGCTCACTCTGCCAGCCGCTATATATTAAAAGTAAAAAAAAAATTCCAAAGTGCCTGGCAGTGGCTCCGGCAGCACTTCAATCCCAAGCCGGGATCGCCGAGCACTCTAATTAGACGACCGCAGTGGAGACAGCGGTGGGAGACGGCTACCGGAGGCCGTGTGGGAGCTCGCCTGCTCCCTCTACCACGAGCCGCGGCCTGATGGGCGGCCTGGCATGCGCATAGCAGGCGGTGGAGAGGGGGCAGGTCCTGGAGGAAGTGGGGATTCGCACCGTGATGTGGTTGGGGGGCATGGGGGGGGTCGAGGGAGGAAAAGAGAGTCGCGGTAATTACCATGACTCTGCTATAAGCAGAACAGTAACCTCATGGTAATGGCAAGGTTATCACTGCCATAACCCTATCTGTAGAGATGTCCCAGCAGAACGCTCTTACTCCTAAACGACAGGGTGTGGTGGCATTTCCCATAAACGGAGAGTCATCCCCGATATTTATTCCCCCCGCTGTCCCCTTGGTACCTCCCCACGAATGAGAAGGGGGCAGGCATCCCCTCAGTGGACACATCGGAGGGGCCTCCCTCGTCTGACTTGCAGGATAATCCGCAGCATGGACTCCCCCCGTGATCCGGCCTCAGCTCCCCTAAGCTGCCAGGAAAGGACGACATGCTCAAAAGGGACAGATAATATCAGCAGGGAGGAGGCTCGCCTACCTGGCCGGGCCCGTAAAGCCCCAGTGGTCCCTGACATCACAAACCGCCCGGCACGGGCAGTTTAACCGCTTGAAGTGTGTGCCAGAGGCAGGTCCCAGCAAGGGAGGTGAAGGAGAGGCTGGTATAAGGAGGTCATGGGAGAAATCGGTGGGCCTTGGGCACCTGAAGGGGGCGCTGGCGAGCAGAACCCCCGGCAGCAGTTTCCCGGCAGAAGGACGGGGGGTTGGGGGGGGTTGTGTAATTAGAGGGACAAAGGCAGCTCTGTGCAGGGGTACGGCCCCAGGAGCCAGACGGTCTGGGGCTGCAGCAGGACTCCTGCTGTGAATGCGCATTGTCTGCGGGGGGGCGGCCCCGGGCTCAGCATTCTTCCACATGCTCACCTTGTCCCCCCACCATCGCACTCTGCACTCCCACCCCCCCCCACCCCCCCAAAGGCATTTTTTAACCCCGAGACAGAAAGACAGGTGAGCTCTGCTAACAATGGCTCAGGAAAGCTTGGCGCCGTTTCATCCTGGGGGGTGGGTGGGGGGCAGCGAGTCGCATGCATCTGAGGGTGTTTCGCTCTCAACTTCAAATTCGTTGGAAATACAGCATTAAACTGCAGCAGCATCAGCTTTCCCCTGGCCTCTCCGAATTCCCTTCACCTGCCCCAGCTATAGCCCGGGGGCTGTTGCCCTGGTTACGCTCTCTGTCCCTCCTTGCGGACTGTTTACCCCAAACAGGCTCCGCGCTCAGCCTTTCCCACTCCTCAGGAATGTGGCCCAAGCATCTCCTGGGAGCTGAGCTCAATTCAGCTGCAAAACGGCGTCTCCGGATTTCACAGTGACCCCCCCCGAATCGGGCACGGAACGGGGACCTCCCCTGGGGGCTAGGCAGCGTGCTTTAGCATCCGAATGGTGGGGGGGGGGGGACATTGTTCCCAAGGAGAGCGGCCAGTCTGATGGTCCATTGGTAAGCTAATGGGGGTGTTATAAATGGGTCCCTTCTCAGGACAGAGCCAGGGGGGCAGAGCAGTAAGCAGTTATAACAGCCAGTGACTAATGGGTCGTTTTGGGTGCTAATGAGACCCCACTGTTCTGCTTTAAGTGGAAAACAAACATCACAACCCCAGCACACTGGAAGCCGTACCTGAAGTAAACAGGTATGAAATCTGACTCTTTCTGAAAACACTGGTTCTCACCATTATAACGCCATTTTCCATGATAATTGCTTTCCTGGTATTTTCTTGATGGTTTTACACAACAAAATATTCTAAGCTATTATTATTAAAATGACAATATCAAGTTAATAGAAGACGTAATATATACCTATTGACAGCAAAACATTTTGTTAATTTTAGCTGAGATTAGCAACGGACAGCAATGCGTGTAAGAGATCAAGTGTCTTTTATAAAAATGAATTAAATCGAATTGAATTTTTCTCACCTATGACTCGTAATTAATGGTCGAGTTCATTTTCTTTGGTATACCCAAAGCAGAACAGGGTAATGAAACGCCTCAGTGTTCTTGGGTGCATGGCAGGCTGCGGACTGCAGGAGGCGCTAACACCGCTGGGAAACTGAAGGGTGCATCACACTGTGGGGTCTGATCCCCCCATAGCTGGATCTGCACAGCAGCAAGAAGAATCACTTATTGGGGGGGGGGGGGAGTCACAGAGTGCTGGACAAATGCTGATGAGCTGACGGGGGCACCTGTCAGCCTTCAGGTGACACCGCCATGCCGGGACTGTGACTGATTGATCAACGGCCACCACGAGTCGGGTCACTCCTATGAAAAATAAAGAGAGATCCAGAAAGCCATTAAACACACGAGCGATGTTATGGCTAAATTTCACATATACATTTCGCATAAATTTAACCAGAACCTACAAAAAAATGGGGTCTCTCTGCCCCCATCTACAGTAACACAAAATTAATAAAATGATCACCCTTAATATCTAATCTGTTAGCAGTGCACATGAATCTCCCCAGTAGTTCGGCATCAGAAACAGCCACAGAGTTTAATCAGCATCACACCAAATCCACTGGCGGGTTCAGACGGCTCCTGTAAAAGCGAGTGAAACTTCGCTTTTAAACACTTGTCCTTTCAATTTCAAACTTAGGTCATTTCGGTATAAAGCCTGGCTGCCTTCCGTCTCCATGCGGTGAAAGAGGAGTATTTTTAGTGTGGCGCTATCTCTCCCGTTGCTCCTAGCTACCAGCGTCGTGCTCAGAAGGCCGCTGAGCGCAATTAGATAGAAATCAGTTTCCATGGATTTGCCGCCATGCCTGTGCTCCGGAAAAAACGCCATTTGCCGTTTGTGTTTTTTTTTCTCCCCGGACCAAATGAATACTGGATTGTTTGCGCCCTTCCATCTTACGGGAACTTATTAGATGACGTTTAAAATGTATGCATATTTAAGAGTCAATTCGCCGTCCAAAACTGCTGTCCACTCCTAGCAAGGAACATAATTGTTAAATTGGAGGTACGCTTGAAATAGAACAGCAATGAAACCAATGCCCCCCCCCCGGTTAAAAATCACATTAATTACAATGTGGGGTTTTCCCAGCATTCTCCATACACTGAAATTTTTTGAAAACATTTGCAGCTATTTTTTGCCCACGCTATTTAAGGCAAATGAAAATATCAGCAGAATTAAGTGGAGAAAGTGAACATGATGCATTATGAATGGCTGTGTCACCTGTGACTCCATTTTTGCCAGATAAAAGACTTGATAAGATAATTAACATTGTTGTGCAGGTAATTAATGCAAATGGCCGCTGCCAGTGCTACGTGGGGGAATCAGGCACACTGGCCGATTTGGTTTTAACTGAACGAAGTTTACAAAATAGAGGACAGCTTGTTGAAAGAAAGAGAGGATATTTGATTACAAGTGACAACATCAGTGGGGGCTGATAATTCCTGGTAATTACAAGGCAAGCTGATCTCCTGGGGGGGGGGGGGGGGGTTACGAGCTAGTGGTGAGACACGCATGAACTGATAGCTGGCTGGGGATACCAGGGTGCCCCCCCCCACACACACACACACACACACACCGTCACAGGAAAACCGTGGTCTTGTGCCAGAACATGACAGCACCCATTCTCCACTAATAATCACTAACGTGTTCACCTTTCAGGCCAATACTTAGTTTAGGGGAGCCAATTAACACTGGGACCTGAAATTAAATTCGAAGAATGAGAGCGGCGACGCTGTCGCATCCTGACACGTGTGAAAACGCACCACGCGTCACTTTGTTCCCGATACAGCGCGGCCCCTCTGCAGCAGCCGCGTTTTCCCGTAACCTGGTCCGTCGGCGAGGTCCGGAGGGTGCGAGATAAGCATCCTGCCAAGATCTCTGGCAGCGGACCATGACGTCTTTACCAAACGGTCATTAGGCCTCGGGAGACTTTTAAAGATCCGATTTAGAAGTGCCAGTCTGAGTTGGATGGGCGGGGGGGGGGGATGTGGTGGTAGGCTTTGTGTCTGGGGAAAGGGGGGGGGTGTCATTAACACTGCTTCATCTAGATCTAAGCCCAGCCTATTCCTCCCAAAGCCACCTTCCTGTGGAAAAACCCACTGTCAGGCCTTAGCTCCATGACATAAACTGCGAGAAAGACGGGGAACAGAAGAGGGGTCACCAACACAGAGGGACCCCAGCATCACGAAAGCGACCTAAAAGCAGGTACAGAGGCCGAAAGGAGACACAAAAAACAGCAGGTCCGAATGGTCCATCCACAACCGAGCCGCTTCGGTTTTAATAACCATTTAACACGGATGAATGTTTTTTTCTCGTTAAAAAAAATATATTTCCGCTTAAATAACTGCTTATAATGCAAGCAAACGGTTCAGCATCATGAAGGACGTGTGACATGAATGGGCTCTTTAAGTGCGGAGGCCGCAGTCTGGGCTCACCTGCCAAGGTGCGGCGACTCGCTGATCAAACACACGAAGTGGGAGATCGCATGTCGGAGTCTGACCAACGCGGGAGCTGGGCGCTGAGCCTCCGCCAGGCCGCTGATCTACCGCAGTGGCTGTGTCACTGGCAGATTCTGTGGTTCTTAGGGATTTATACACACCGGAGCGTGAGTGAAGGGTGGCCGCCACAGGTGTACAGTCCGATGGCCAGTGTGCGCCCCCACACAGAGCCACACTGCGGGTTTTCATTCCTCACGACTGAAAAATTATATTCTTTTAAAACCTATAGATGAGGGGGAGGCAACACACATGACAAAATCACACGACAGTACATTTAAATTTATACTCCAATACTTTCCTTGGGTTCTTGCAGAAAATAGCACATCAGACGTAGAGCCACTTAGCTAAGAAAAACGGATTGTCTTTTACAATCTGGCGGGAGAAACGTGAAGCACTGTATCTGGAAACACCGAATCCCGCCCCCCTTCAAAGCAGACGTTAAAGCACAACTGTCCTACCAGGTTTCTTTATACTGAAGCTTTCTACTTCCTCTCTGAACAGTCACTGGATAGTGGGTAGGCCGTGGCTCAGTGTGATTGGGATCGGTGTCCATCTCCAGAAGGTTGTGGCTTTGCATCCCATACCCTAGCCATATCCCTGTCAGGTCTGTATGAACTCTGAGGCCAGGCTTTGCTGAATTATACATCACAGCAGCACATTAACTAATAAAGGGAATATTTACTGGAAGGGAAGCAACATTGCAAACGGTGCCCGAAAAGCATAGATCTGCTGTTTTTGTCTCACGCCAGCAGCCATTTTGGCACAGTTAGCGTTGCGAGAGGCTCACGGGCGCATAACGCTGGAGGCGGACGGCATCGTGATTCTTCGGCGCCCATTCGGGAGTATGACATAAGCGGCGTAATCAGCATTAGCAGCGCGCGCGCGTGCACAGCATTTACAGTAAGTTTTACGGTCTTCCCCGGTGCCACACCCAGGAGCTGCGGTGCGAGACCTATAATTAGGAAACAAGCCGATTAAACGAGACGGCACAAGGCGGCACGAGCAGCGGGTACCAACGTTTTCGTGGCGCGCGGCTTCCATGCTGCCACCAATATTCTGTTATTTACGCTAATGGAAGCGAGTGGCGTGGAATGCTGGGAAATCAAAACTTTAACAGTGTCACGTCCGACCACGAATCACGAGAAGTCCAAGGCCGCACGGCGCTAAATTACAACGGAAGGCTCTGGGTGGTTAAAAATAAATGAAGTAAACTAATTTTGGTACGGAGCCTTCCCCCCCCCCTTCTGGGGAGTAATAAACAAACCAAAAGCGGGGTGAAGAGAGCGAGAAGCGGACCACACAGAAATAGCGCAGAAACGTATCATTACGCCGGCTCCCAAGCGGCCATGGCGACGTGCAGATGTGAGGGAAGGCTGGCTGAAGCTAGCGAAAGAATCGCGCGTTTTTATCACCGCCACAGCTCGATTTTGCGAGGCTAATTAGAGCCCCAGCACAATCGCACCATCGTCCGGCTACTGTTTTAGCGTTAATCTGAGCCATATGTCCTCGCAATTCACTTCGGCATGAAAAACCTTCACTGGCTTGAGTGTGATTGAAAGCGACAGGAAAATATGAACTTCGTGTTTTGCTTTTTCGAAAATGACCAATTTTGTGCTGCCCAACGCTACTTCAAGGCGTTTCTAATATTTCAGCCCAATATTTAATTCTGTTTCCACAGGACACTGAGTAGCTTCTCGACAGCTGCGGGGTCAGGGGTACGATGCACACGCTCTCATCCTGGAGCAGACATCTTCCTGCGGTGTCAGTCACGTAGGCGACGAGGGGTCAGCAGCCGTTAATGGCTTGCATGTGTGGACGGGTCTTTCAGTAGAACCATTAAGGTAGCAGGCTGGCTGAATCGAGACTCGTATGGTCACTTAAATCAAAAGAAACACCAGTAAAATGCTTAGTTTATCGCACATTGCTGTCATAAACTCTCTGTCATTGGCTCATTATGAGTAATTATTATCTAATCAATTGCTCTACCTGGGAGGGCTCAGGGTAGATGCAATACTCAACAGCATGGCCAGGCATTGATGTGTACGTGAGGTCCCCGTTACATGTATGCGCCTGAATGCTGTATTTGCGCATGTAAGACACTGTCCTGCGCACTTAAATTCTGTCATGTAATGGGAGCCACACAAATTGAGCTCTGAGCCCATAACCTGGTCCTACCTGCTGCAGAGACTGACCTCTGTGAAGCCCAAAGAAGCTGTCATAAGACAACCAAAGTAATCGAAGACTTCCTCGTACATGAACCCCACTATGAACCATCCTGGGGGTCTGTGGTTCTGCATGTGCATTCTCACCGAGAGGAACTAAGAATTATGAAAAGAAAAAGGACTGAAGGAAAGAAATTATATGTCAATGACCTGGGGGATCAAGAAAAACAGAGACGTTAAAACGGGAGAAAATCAAAGCTATCACAACATTTCAAACTCATCAATTATGTCTTATCTGACGACCTGCGCCGGGTGTCGAGGTATGCGGGGCTGACAAGTTTAATTAAGGGTGTCGCAGGGCTCTACCTCTCTGCTGACCTGTCTGGAGCCAAACGGGGAACAGGCACCACTGAAGCCTGTGATCACTGACAGGTACAAAAGAGAAGAGCCCACACAAAGGCTCCCATGGCACAAGCCCACCTCCTCGCCGCTGTGAGAAGGCGCCTTCTGAAGGCAATAGGGCAGGCTTTGTGTTACCTGCTCTTCACAAGCCCTGGGTAGGGACATGGGGAGGGCTACGGGGGGGCACGACACACAATGGGCCCTGACCCACCTCCAGCACTCGAGCCCAGGGCAACCCGGTGACTTCGCCTACCTGGATGAGGGTGAATCTTGATTGGCTGCGGCCAACCTGTCGCCCCATGGAGGAACGCGACAGAGACAGAAAGTGAGATCATTATTACAATGGATTGCTGTCAAAGGCATGGGTAGGGAGCTGACACATGAGTGTTTGTGCATTTTAAAGGCAGACAAAGCCCACTCCAGAGAATTAGCTCAGCCTTTCTAAGTGTCCTGCTGCGAATCTGATGTATCTGTTGAGTCAAATTCGTATTAAAATTCCATTGTGAAAAATTCCCTTTCTGTGCATAATCCCCTTAGTCATTTTGACTGGGTTTAAACTTGGGATTTGTAACTTTGGATAAACTTTGGGGACTCACACAGAAATACCATTTAATTACACACTACGGTCTTTAATTATGCAGAGGCGCTTGCCAATCAGTAATGTGTGGTCCACATTTCACACTCCATCATTTATTGCCCAATTGCAGTTGGTTGTGAATGAATTTAAGTTCTACCATACATTCCTGGCAGTTTATTATATTTTTTTTCCTGATGAGTTAACAGAAAGTGCCAAAAATTAAAACCAGCTCTTGTCTGCATGAATGGTGTTCCGTGCTCCCCCGCCCCCACCCCAGGGACCTCGGTGACATTCTGCAGAGTGTTAGAATCATGGGGCCATGTCCGAGCCTACCTAGTGCTGAAGCCAGGTGTTAATCAGGCAGGTAAGCAGTCAGCCCTGCATTCGCCCCTCCCCCTGCACACCCCATGCTGCAGGTACCTGTCACCTCCCTGTGGGCCCTCAATCTGGCATCATGCCACCTGTCCAGCGTCATCTGAGTATTACCAGGCCCCCCTTGTTGAGGTCCCACTGGCTCACAGTGGCTGGTGACCATCCATCCCCCCCCCCCCGGCAAAGGGGGTGGGGGGCAGGCGGCTCGCAGCCGGAGAGGCCAGACCGCAGCCCAAAGCGAGTCATTGTGGCAGGACAGGCGTCTGCATGCAGGCCGGCTCTGGACAGCCAGGCTTGCAGGAGTAACTCACCCCGAGCCGCGGGGCTGGCAGCTTCTCACTAGGAGGAAAAGCGAGGCCCTTTCTGCTCTTTTTTCTTCCTTCGGTGTTTTCAACCCACTCTGTCATTTTTCATTTCCCCAGCCTACACATTCAAAAAACGAAAACCGTCTTAGACGGCTGCCTGCATGAGATTTTACGGCTCCTGTTTTTTTTTTTGTTGTTTTTTTTTTAGACCGTGTCCCTGTTCGATGTAGGAGTTTCTACAAACGTTTTCCGTAGCACTCTCTCCGCAGGAGATTAACCGTATGAAGAAAAAAATTCGGTAACGAGCGGCTTGCTGAACAGATGACACTCCCCACCAAAAGCCGCCACGAGGCCCGTCCCGGTCGTCAGCGGCACTCGTACGCAGACGCCCGTCGGCTCTCGGCCGTTCTCTGACTGGCAGCCAGGACGCTGGAGGGTTCCGTTCTTTTCCGATAGACGCCGTCGAGTGAGTGACAGCCGGGGGCTCGGATTGTTGGCCATGTTCACAGCTCCGGGTTTCTGAAGCGGTGGGTCGGCATGGACCAGAGACACAAAACAGAAAAGGTTCTGGTAAAAGCAAATGAAGGGTTCCAGCAACCCAAACTAAACTTTAACAGTGACATTTGTAAGCTATGCTTAATGTCCACTAAAAATACATCCACTAAAAATAAAAAATGGAAAAAATACTCAAGTTAAAATGCTGCTTATATTAAGTTACCTCGAACACAAATTTATATGGATTAACTAACCCCCTCCCCTCCCCCCCCCCGAGCCCAACAGTGATTCTTCAAAGAAAAGCAAACAAAGATCACATGCATCACAACTCCCTGAGAAAGCCTTTTGGCCCCAGGGGGTACTTACCTGCCTAAGAACCTCAGCCAGTTTGTAGGGAATGATCTCCTCCTCCAGGGGGCGATCTGCTCAACGTCGCCTAACCTGAGACGCCAGCAGGGCGCCGTGGAAACAACCAGGCCTGGCGTTCGGATGCCGTCCACCTCACCGTCATACCATCTTCACGGCACCACCTGACATCCCTGCCACATCCCAGGGATTGGGGGGGGGGGCACCATTCCAACAGCGATGGGAACAATTATCTTTCGCATCTCCAATCAGGGTCAGCGCCTATTAAAGTATAGCGTTGCAAAGAAATAATAATCAGGTACATATTAGAAAAGTAATTACCGGTATGCAAGAACCGTTCAGATGCTGGTAATGTGACCCTGTCCAGTAGTATCTGTTTTTACTGTCTCCGTTTCCTTCGCAAACAGAAAAAGCTGATGGCGTAGCTGGTGAGTGCCCTTATCCTTGGATCTGGGCAGGCCAAGCTGGGTCTTTTGATCATCCAGGCCATTTCCAAAATGATTTTGTCCCTAAGGAGAGTCTCTAGCTGCAGCCTCAGGATCAGTGTAATAGTTCGAGCTTCGCCAAGGCAAACACGCACCCTACGCACGCGACCCGTAAAACGCCGGTGCTCACCGGGCGACGGCCACAATGCAGGCCTTCATTTACGTTTGCTGGGCATTGAGGTAATAAGCAAATGCTCAGGATCGACACAGGAACTCAACACGCTACGCAGCCTTAAAATAGCAAACCTGCTAGCTCAACGGCCTGAACCGAGACGAACCAGTGAGTCACAAAACAAACAATTGCCTGCGTGGGACTGTTTAATGGGGAAAAAATACATTTAGAAAAATTATTTGAAGCCTTATACATAAAACTAATATACTCTGCCTTTTGAACATTCTATGTATAAACAAGTTAAAAATAAAAATAATGGACTGGCGGAAATGGCTTTCTCAGCTATTGCTTTGCACACACTCTCCCACAAGGGATGGACAGGTCTGCCAGCTAGAACAGGACGTTTACCTCTATGGGAGTCACATGACCAAACCTCTGGGCAGGTGTTGCAAACTCCCCAGGATCAGGAAACACAGGACATTAATAGGCAGGATTAATGCGAATCGGAGAGGTGCGTAAATGATCTCTTGTGCTCTTTAGCTTATGTAATTATTTTAAAACTCCAAGGTGTCCCCTGCCTCGTGCCCTATGCTTCCTGGGATAACCATGTACTAGATTAACTGTTTGCAGGATGACTGAATGGATCTATGAAGTGGAGAAGCACTGCAAGGATTATGAGGCTAGAAAGTTGCCTCTAATGTATATGTTTCAAACACATTTTAAAAAGAGATTAGTCAATGTGTCTTCTTACCTGGGGCTGAAATACCCCAGAATTAGCTCTGCCCACTGAACCCTTTCCCGGTCCAGGATGAGGAGGCCGGAACGGTCAGCGCGTTGGCACTCATGACGCGGTGCAAGCGGGGGTCACGAGGCGGAGGAGATGGGGGAGAGGGACGTGGAAACTCGCACGCACTGTTCCCAGTAGGTACTAATGACAGGCCGGATCGTGCCCAGATAAAGGCGATAGCATCGCGTTCCCAGCATGCAGCGCGGGGCCGTTCCTCTCGGCTCTCCTCCCGTCTAGCTGGACGTATCGTTTCTCAGTTCAGCAACTGGGCAGAGGCCCCGGGCAGCTTGGGGGGGGGGGGGGGGTTGGGGCTTTTACAACCATCCCTTGGGGTTTCCGGCCGTCGCAGCCCCAGCGCGGACAAGGATGACGTCAGCTGTCCCACGGCTGCAGAGAGGATGCATCACAGACAGGCCAAAGAGCACAGACTGCCTCCCCCATCCCCCCCAATCTGGTTCTTTTAACTGCTGTGCCAAGTCAGAAAGTACTGGAGAACACAGAGAAGAAGAAATCTGCAGCAAACCCTTAGTGACTTCGACACTAGCGACTCCCATCCAGAGTGGTGTCGATCTTTCTAATGAGCTCCATGTTGTTCGGCGGAGAATTAAAGCCATTGAAAAAGGAGAAGGTGGACCTGGCGAAACCATATTCCACGAGCATGCTTGTTAGAAGAACGGGCGTAGAAACATGGCGGCGGGAGAGCATTTCACCGTAAACACGCCGTTAAACAATTAAATACTCTGGATGCGATTTGGAAAAAAAGGGAAACTGAGAATTCCTAATCATTAACAGAATTCTTAACAGTCAATGAGGAACTAAATAAATGCACATGTAGGATTACAGCGAGAAGACCGGTAGTAATTTAAGACCATCTGACGTCTAGAGCCATTTTAATTAAGATGTTTTATGAGAAGTGGAATCTAATAAACAGGAAAAAATAGAAAAGGGGGCCATCTTAAAATAGCTCAGACAGCTACGCTATGCACACATTAACATTCCTGAAAGCCACAGCTCACAAGGTCCAGCTAGACTGAATCTCAAATCTTGCCCCTCTTTTAATAAGTTCACATGAGTCCCATATTTTTGGGTCAGTGACTTCAGACATGTTACATTTTTCTCAGGTTTTTAATTTTGCGTCAGCACTTCAGGGACAGCGCTGTCATAATGGAGTAACTGGTACCTCTGGTTCTGCTGGTCGGTCGGAGAAGAGTGCCTCCAGGCTCTGTAGGTGAGCACCTTCAGGCTGAAGATCCTCTACAAGGCTGCACGTGATCATATGTCAAGGCTCATTGTGTCTGTACTGTTTTTATGGTTTTAGTAGAAAACAAAATCCTATCAATGCCTCTTGGCAGGCTGAGGAAAAATCTACGCACTGCCTGCACATGAGGGCTGGAAACCACAGGGAAAGCCTTCCTCCCTCACTAGATGGCAGTACAGCCTTTACATAAGTCACTCGACGCTTGCCGCCGTACCAGCATGA
The DNA here is from genome assembly GCF_023856365.1 of Brienomyrus brachyistius. NCBI lineage: Eukaryota > Metazoa > Chordata > Actinopteri > Osteoglossiformes > Mormyridae > Brienomyrus > Brienomyrus brachyistius. The sequence continues at coordinate 21,215,258 of NC_064555.1, forward strand.
AGCCAGTCTCAGCATAGGAGCCTCCGTCCGCTCCCTGCCTATCAGCCGAGTCCTGAAGTCACATATAACCACAATCCGTCAAAGTCGAACTAAGCGCCTTATTGTTTTGTTAACAAAAAACACTTTAATCAATTGTACTCTCCTTTAGGTTAATTAAAGAAAAGCTTATATGAGGCACATTGGACGAAAGAATCTTTAATTCATTCCTAATCACCTGGAGAGAACGGGTGTTTACCTACAGCTCCAAAGTGCTGTCGTGTTTGAAATAAACACTGGCAGCAAATAACAGGCCACTAAATTCATGGTGTTTATGGTGATGACTGAACCCTAAAACCTCTGTGCTTGTGTCTGAGGGCTTTTGAGGGGTTGGGCTGGGTGGGGGAGGGTGAACTTGGAGGAAATTGGCCACTTGATTTTAGTTCATTGTGTGATTAAAATGCTTCATGATTAAGAGGCCGGTCTTAGAACTCAATGTGACCAAGCTCTCCTCTGCAAACAGGGTGTGCATGTGAGACTGAACGGTGACCATGATGTCCTGGAGATCCAGTGTTCTGGCCTTGTCCCGCTGGATGAATTCCTGCCTCACATGCTCTAGCAGCATCTCTTATAGAATGGCAAACAACAAGGAACCTCTGACACCAACCCCATGACTCTGGTAAGGAGAGTTGTGGACTTGGAGGAAGACAAGTTCCGAGACCCAATCAAGCATCCAAGGTATTCGAAACACCATATTTGGGTATTTTGGGACGTCAGAAGCATTTTGAATGAGGGGGAGGGGGGACACACTGGCATAAAACTATTTTATGTTAAATTTGGGGGGGGGGGGTCCAAATGAATAATTATGAAATGTGAGGGGGACACGTCCCTCTCAGATTTGACAGTGGCGATGCTCATGAGAGCAGCTATGTTTGAATCAGATTAGTGCTGAAAGTGCTGTGTAAAGAAGGACACTCCTGAAATTATAGGATCTAGCTAAAGCAGGGAAAGAAGAGCGTGACTTAATTTACAGCTCCAGCTATTTGTTGAGTTCCGCTGAATCCATATCTGCTCTTGAGACGCATCTCCCGCTGATGAGGTCGGACCCTGTTCATCCCCTCAGTTACTAGCAGCCAGCAGTTGGTGGAGCTGTAGTTATTTCTTCCCGGCCAAGACGGCCGAATTCCGGGCAAACCGGCCAAATCCCTGATTAAACTCACCCCAGGGTGTACGCGTTCACCACGCCGCCCTTCCATCCAACCTCACCCCTGAGCTTGAGGCCCCACCACAACAGCTCCACACCAAAGGTCATGATAATGCCGTTCCGGACGGGCCGGTTGCACGGAGCGATTCCTTCAGGTTTGCAAGAATTCATCCATAGAAAATGAAATTCTAATCAAAACTGAATCAGGGATCGTAACTTGTCCTCTGCAGCTGCGTGCGACAAACACAGAATAAATTGCGCGACTGAATTTCAATCCATTATTCCACGCGGCGCTCATAATATCCATGCAACCCCATTTCAGTCTTAAAATAACAAATTTCAGTACCTTGTTGCTTGCTAAACAATTTCATTTTACGCTCCATAATAATTCTTTAAACCAATTCTTTTACAATAATATTGCATATATATATTAAGCAAATAGTAGGAACTGAAGACTACTGTGGTTATTTTTTAGATCAAAAATAAACATACCTGTTTTATTGTGTTCACTTCAGAATATCTCAGACACTATTCAGAATATAGAACGGCATTTTAAAAAAGTACAGACAGCGTTTGAAAAAATGGAAACAAATTGGTTGATGTTAATAATAACTTTCAGACCATCCCATCCCCTGACAGGCTGTCAGGGACACCTATGTCTCTGCCAAAAAAAAAATCCACTAGCCAGCATATAGCTCACATTAAAGAGAAACCTAATTAGCTATGGCATAATCATAATCATAAATCATAATCGCCGTAATGCAAATGAGAACCATGCCAGGGAATGTCATAGATACATACAAGCACACCGGACAACGGTTTGTAAGTGTAAATGAAAAACATAATTCTGGTGACAGAAACTGAATTAATTTAAAAACACAAAAGCAACAAGTCACTACAGAAATGAGAAAACAAGACAAATCTTTAGGGTAAACATTTATAACCTTATAGTAAATTTTACGTTACATTTTATGATACAGAGTGGTTATTTTATATTGTGCATTTCTGAATGTCACTACAGCGTGAGAACACTTGTGGCTCGGAGCCTTGCAGTTTATTGTTCAGCCTTTATGTACGTGAAGCTAAGCAGTTAGACATGTGCTGAGCTGGTGGGATTTATATATCAAGGATGCAGGTTTATTTTTCAGAACTGTGTTGACAGGACCATAGAGTTATTATATCTAAAGGTCCATTTTAAGAGAAACCATTTGTCAAAAACAGCAGATTTTTCATGCGATAGTCTAGTTTGACTGTTTACGACATCAGGCGTTCGGATTTTCGCATTCAGGGCAATTCTTCAGCCTAGTAAATATCCCTGTAAGAAAGATTTCTGTACAAACATCGGAAAATAATGCGCAAGTAGCACATAAAAAGATAAACAACAAAGAAAATTAGAGACACGGAACAAACCGAAGACTCGGGTGTCCACACATGCTGTTGATGCGTTAATTGAGTGAAAAACATCAAAGCGCCGTTAGGGCCGTTTATAAAAATGTTGGGCATGCCTGATGCTTATAGCTACATAGTTAATATGGCTGAAACAAGTGGCTTCACTTGCATTAAAGAAAGGAGGATGATTCAGGTTGTCTTCACTTTCTAGCGCTAGACAACTCACTGATATTTCACAACCGTTTTATAATGTGATACCAGCAGGGAATCCTGAGAGAAAGACATCGTCAGTGCAGAGAAACAGAGGGTTCAACATATACTCTATTAAGTCAAAGTGCGAGGCAATACAGGCAGGCGGTCAGAGGTCAATGGTCTGCAAATGGAAACCCAGTGTCCAAAGAGCGCAATCAAAACAGCTGCACAGACGTAGACTTTATAGTCAAGTACAACCCACTGCTCAACTCAAATCAGGCTCCGTTGTTGCAGTCCAAGCAGGCAGGGAGACGTGAGGAATTGGGATGAATCAGCCCACTTCCTATGGATCTGCCTCTTCTGCTCATAGCTCTGCTTCCAGTATGACTGGTTTGATGCCACTGATATCATGGCTTTCTTACCAAATCCAAACCTGGTTAAAATATCCGAGAACAACACCTGAGGCAGCATTTTCTGGCTCCATCAACCGGCCACACGTTGGGTACTTCTTTTTCCTAGCAGAAGAAGTTATAAGCCATGGTAACAGTAAGTTCTCCATGTTAATCCAACACATCATTGAGTGACTTTACCTATTTAAATCATAATTAGTCTAGATTTATTTATGTAGCCCAAACAGCGAAACCTCTATCTATACGAGAGTAAAACATCTATCTTATCTACAAGTCACTTGAAAGCACTTCCAGATACATTGGGGTAATATTTATTGAAGAGACAGTAGAGCACGTGTGTATTAGCTATGCAAAATTGGGTAATTATGTCCTGTGCAAATCGGTTAAGCATGGCAATAAGATTCAACAGCAGACGTCTTCGTAGAAGGTCGACAGAATGAAAATGCCACATAACAGAACACACTGTGTGGGGATCCTTCTCATTTTCACAGTTTTGCTAAGTAAACTAAGCTAAGGCTCCAGCTCTGGCACTACACTGCTCTGCTGTACACAGTGCTCCAGAATTCACGCTATTTGTACATAACAGCCTGCTGCCGCAGTTAATTAGAGGGAAAGTTCCCAAATGCCGCAGTAAGCATGGGATAAAATGAACACGCTTTGTTTGTGTTACTTTAATAAGCAACGGAGACTACAGATAATGACAAAACGGCGTGCGGGAGGAAACGTGCCGTTCACACTTGGCCGTTCACACTTGGACTAGCACTGGAAACTTCTGGAAAGTGCAGAGACCTCGCGACTGAAGTATGTCGCCGCTGACTACACAGCGTCGGTGTGTTTCACAGTGTGATTCCCCCAGCCATCTGGTCCAAGTTAACTGTAATATAAAAAGCTCATTCAAATATAGTGAGAGTAGATGCAAACTTGGCATCTCCCGACTCTCCCACAGCCCGAGTTCAGCTCTAGACATTATATTAGAAAATGCTTCACACACCACAAATACAAAAAAGAGTACGGCATGACTGCTGATAATATCATTTATAGCGAAAAAAGATCTCTACCTGTTTGTAAAAATTGGTTGGTATTACTGACGTCATCCAATAAAGTCCCAAGGCCCCCCACAGAAACACAACCTCAGTGTTTCATTAATGGCTAACAAAGTCAATATGTCTTGTTGTGAGGAGAAATGCCGACACGCGTCTCTGTGGCGGCCGGCGTACGCGACGAATCTGTGCGCCATGGGGACCGGCGAGGCCACGCGGGGTGACTGGAGAGTCCACCGTTTCACCAGTTGCGTCTCAGAGTGGCCGTATTAAAGGAAAATGGCGGCGCGGGCAGGCAGGTAATTTGCGAAGGTGTGGAACCGTTAAAGGGACAAAGGCCGTCTGGAGATGCTGTGTGAACTCTCCATACGTGAGAGATTTCTTCCACTCCTATTCAGGGTGCAGTCCTGCAAACTTGATGTGTCGATGGGTAGTGGTCTGGCCCCGACGTCCTTGGAAAAAAACCCCAAAAAAACAAATGAGACGATCAGTATTCGGGGGGGGAGACAACTGGGCTATCGGGCTCCAAGCAGGGTTAGGGGACGTTATCTTTGGATGGCAATGCGTAAACTGGCGCCAGCCGTCCTCGTGATCATGTGACATGCAGGGGGGTATAAAATGAGATCCTTGTGACAATGACTTTATCCACTGTCATCTCCAGAATCAGTTGTGGTGTAAGGGCACTCCAGGAATCATCTAGTGAAAGTCTCATCTTAAAAGAGACGCTTGTCAAGGAATCAACACCTCTCCTGACTATTACTTCAGGAGGAGGGATACAATGGAGCATTGTGCATGGCGAGAGGATGTGCCGTGGATTTTTTTCCTGCGGCCTTTTGAGGAATGCCCTTTCAAGGTTCTGGGTACATTCGCCGTACATTCGTCGGTCGTACCAGCGATTTTTCCGAGGCTCGGCCTCCGAGTGCTGCTCTCTAGCTTCCCAGCAAAATTTCGGGGAACGCAGGGAAGAAAATGAAGCAGGCAGTTCACACTTCTGGGTCTGGCAAGAGCGTCTGGTCGGCCACATAAAAAGGCCTCCACTGACCTTCACAGCCGCTTCTGAACCGAACAGACATCGGAATACAGCCAATGGACGGCCGAGCGGCGCGGTGCCGGGAGAGTGGTGTGGTCTAGAAAGTTCTCAATGGACTACCAGCACACGTCACGCTGGCACAACAAACTCGGCTGCCCACGATGCCCAGTTCCAGCAGTGAAACCTTCAAAGAGTCATGTTACTGGAGAGCTTCTGATGCGGTTCAGGGAAGCTGGAAAATGCTCTGAGCAAACAGAACTTCCTCCCGGTCCCGTGCTCATTCTGGGGATCTTGTTTACTTCTTGAGCTTGCATACTATTTGACGGGCAAAAAGACAAAAAAAGTTTATGCAAAACTATACTAAAAATAATTAATGGTCATAAAAAATATCCAGTAACTATCTCACACTTTACTGGTTTTTGGGCCTTATAAACATGAGTAATTTCGGAATATAAAAGAAAAAAATATGCCCAACTTCTAACTGGGAAGTGAGAAAAGGACATGGCACACATATCAAGCACTGAAACAAAACAAGACAATAAGGAACAACCTGCATCTTTTACGCCTGATACGAACAAGGCGCAAAGACCCAGAGGGGGGATTCTTAGTGGAAACCGCTCACAGACCGTACATCTTGGAAAAAGACAGCTCAAGCCGTTTGGCTCTTTAATGAGGCAATAAATATACAGCAACAGAGTAACACTGTAGTTTTATTCCAGTCCTGCTTTTATATTATCAGCTTTTATGTACCTGTCAACACTCGAGAACGAGCTTTTTTTTCATCTTTTTATCTAGTTGGCTAAAGTACAATCAGCATTGTGTGCGTCTCATGTCATAACTTTTCTAAAAGTTAATATTCCTCCACTTACGGTGCTAGAAAAAAGAATGACCTACAAAGAATTCACTACAAAAAAAAATAAAGGAAATGAAATATTATAGTTTCAGAACAACCCATTTATAATAACCCGAATAGCCAAACCCTAGTTAAGTTGAATAGCATTGAGCCAATTAACCCTTTTAATGTGGTTATAGAGCGGCAAATCTTTTTATTCAGGTGGAACACAGGTATTTTAATGCAGGGAAAGCCAAGAAAATGGCATAAAATGTTATAATGCATTAGATATAAGGACCTAAACATTATACTAATTAGAGTTGTACAGTGATTCATTTTTATTTGAAACTGTGGTCGATTCATTACCAGTTCTTCCAAGTATAGTGCGTACAACGTTATTCGTGTTATTTTTAACCTCGACAAGGATTTCACTGTACTCTTCATTATACCGCGCAATAAAGTACATTCATTAACCTTTAAGAGACATGAATAAACAACCAACCTTTTTAATTACCAAACCAAAATCTCTCAATTAAATATTTTAATTAAAGCTTTTAAATATGAACATTTAAATATGTGCATAAAATCAGCCGTAATGATCACACTCCCCGCGGTCTGGAACAATTACAGTGGAATTTCTTCACTCTCCCTGTGTTGCTCTGCACACAGTACATTTCAACAACAGCCAAGTTAATGTCACATACACAAGGCAAAACGAGGTCATTTAAATGAATTAGGGAATTGCGAATGTGTAATACACCTATACACCTATTCTTCTCGTTTATTGCTTTTGCTACGGTGCTCAAAAGCATTAATGCCGTGGTGTCAGTCATGGCCTATTCAGGTATTCTTAGACGAATGTCTTTGGTGAGCCAAAATTGTTAAAATCTGCATTTTTCAGAAGCATTCTTGAATTTAAGGAAATATGCTCAGGGCATTCCAAATGTTCCAGTGCAGCTTGAGAAATCCGCAATAAATTAATACATTTATCAATCAAAATGTGTAATGTGTAATGTGTAAAATCACTGTGTAATCCATTATTCTTATAGAAGAAGCCAAACAGCTCCTTCCCAGGCTGGTGGCAACGTTCGCAGTTGAGGTCACCATGCAGAGCTGTGAAGGGGCCCTTTCCAAGGGCCCACCTTGCCAATCAGCTGGGGAAAAAAGCCCCACGCTACCACACCGCGGGTGGCTCAGAAAAAACACACAAACTAACATGGATCTACTTTAAATGCTAACAAAAATACTCCCTCAGATCATGGTTTATTTAGGAAACGCACAACAGTGTATGCAGACAACTAACTGTGTTACTAGGAAGCCAACTGCTGTAAGTCGAGCCAAATTTTCTGCAGTCACAACACAGACGACCCACCACTGTCTGATCATGGGAGACTATGCAGGGCACAGTGGGTTCGGGGTCCATTAACTACAGGATCACTGTGTTGTTAGGTCACATGATTCTGGCATCATTTCTTGCACAGGAACAAAACAAACGCTGTGTTTCTGGATGACATATGACGCCTAATGTAGTTCTCAGCTGAGTGCAAAAACATCCGAGGAAAATGAAAGCATCTATAACGCTAAATTTAGCACATGTCCAATTAAAAAGAAACAAAGTTCACGTATAATGGTGCCAATTACACCAACATATGCCATATTAAGCTGTACTGTCCTGACCTTGCAGAAGGTTTGTGGGTGTAGGTGTGGGATACTGAAATCTGTGTTCACAAACACTGAGCTTACAAGCGATGGATAAGGTCAAGACACGTGAATAACTGTTTGGAGGCTTTAAGATGACATTATTTTCTTCGGAAAAATAAATCATGCAGCGATCATCATGCCGTCACCATGTTATCCAGGCCAATCAGCAACTCCGAGTCATTTCAAAATGCCCAGGGGAATAAGAGCATGAGGAACAATGCAGCTGTTTGTAAGCGCAGTTCAAAGATGCCTGACATCCAGTTTGAATTTCACAAATGGATATAACAATTACATGAGGTCAACGCTAACGAGCAGCGCTTACACTGTACATCTGTAATCTATTTCAATTACCGTAGCGCAATGACTACAATTTTGCGGCCGCTAAATTAATTTTGTTATAGACAAGCATTTGCAAGCATTTGGAGAACAAATGCCGCATATTTCGAAGGCAAGATCGGTAATATCATTAGCAAAACTTGTCACTCTAAAACACGGGCTGGCGGAAGAGTTGGACAAAGATCCCGACAGTTCATTAAAGATCCCACATCAGCATTGTTGGCATCAGAGTGTGTTTCTGCACATTGGCAGTTTAACAGATGCTGGAACTCATTGGCCAAAGTGCAGCAGATGACAAAACATGAATAAATACATTTAGTGTAGCTCAGAATCAATATACACGCATAATGTTACCGAGGTAGAAGGACACTCAAGCAGCATCATCTAGACAAACAGAGAGGATCTTCAGACAATAGGTGTGGATTTTTGTCGATAAATGCGTAAATGAAGGAGCTGGTAGCCATCAACCTAAGTCTCCCCAAGTGGTGATGAAGCCTGTTTCCTTCAGACATGTGCAGTATGTAGGTCTCCATCACGACAGAATACCGAAAAAAAAACAACCTCAGCATATGGACTGAAGGGTTTTCCTTACTGATATAAACTGTTTTCTAACCGCTGTTCCACAGACCAAGACACACAACGTTCATTGTTCTCCTGTGATTGCGCTGAGGGATGAGCCCCATGATGGTTCATTAACTGTGCATCAACTACCAGAAATAGATTTATGGGCAAAGAAGATGCCAGCATCATTCACGGCACTCGGAATCAAGAAAACAATAACAAAATCAGAGTGAGGTATCTCCCAGCCATCAACTAGTACGGAATCAGTGTAAGGTATCCCCCAGCCATCAATTAGTACGGAATCAGAGTGAGGTATCCCCCAGCCATCAATTAGTACGGAATCAAAGTGAGGTATCCCCCAGCCATCAACTAGTACAGAATCAGAGTGAGGTATCTCCCAAGCATCAACTAGTACGGAATCTGAGTGAGGTATCTCCCAGGCATCAACTAGTACGGAATTAGAGTGAGGTATCTCCCAGGCATTAACTAGTACGGAATCTGAGTGAGGTATCTCCCAGGCATCAACTAGTACGGAATCTGAGTGAGGTATCTCCCAGGCATCAACTAGTACGGAATCAGAGTGAGGTATCCCCCAGCCATCAATTAGTACGGAATCAGAGTGAGGTATCTCCCAGGCATCAACTAGTATGGTATCAGAGTGAGGTATCCCCCAGCCATCAACTAGTATGGTATCAGAGTGAGGTATCCCCCAGCCATCAACTAGTATGGTATCAGAGTGAGGTATCCCCCAGCCATCAACTAGTACGGCACAAAACCAGCCTCTTTATTTATTTGTTTGTTTGTCTGACTATTGCATACATCATATGCCGGTTTGCACAAAATATTTGGTTTAGCTGGTTGTATCTCTAATATATCATAGCGTTCAGACCAAAAGCGTGCACTTCAAAAGTGTTAGATGCTAGGTGCCTTTCCTGTTGTTAACTTGTTAATGTTAGTTGTTGATTTGTGTTGGATATTCTCAGTCTATGTCAAATAAGGAGAAAAGAACATGGCAGATATTAAAACACTAATGGGATACAAATACTACAGTTCTGTCTCTCTTTGGGTGTACAGTGTAGCTTATACAGGCTAGATTGCATTTGCGTCTTGTTAAACACGTGTGTTGGCTCTGCTTGCCCCTTTTGTTCCCGCAAGCGACAAATCAGATGTTTCAGTTCTGAAGAGGCAAATATCTATAATCATATTTGCATCCCTAGAGAAGAGTAGCGTTACTTTTAACAGATTTCCTTCTATATTCATTTTATCTCTGACCTCTTGCCTCGTTCCCTGTTTTGGCCTTTGTATAAAGACTTATCCATCCCTCCATCCATCCATCCATCCAACATCCTGTTTATTATGATTATTATTGTGGCTAAGGACTCCCCCGCTCAATCTAATTTTCTGCATATCAAAATCGACAATCTTGGCTGGATGCTGTGTTACGCGACTTTTGCAAAGCATGAAATTTCCTAGACAAGCAGTTGGACAATGGATGGATGGGTGGACAGAAGAGTGCATTGAATTTCCACTTTTTGGTGCTCTGATGATATGGTTATTGGTCAAACGCTCGGTGCCAGTTACTGAAATGGCCCTAAAATGTCCGCTGTGGTAAAGATCTATTTCACACTGGCCAGCTGGCAGTCTAGAAGCTACTGCTTGCAGACCCGAAAATACCAGCCGGCAAGTAGAAAAACACAATCCATGAATAAAACACCCGTCCATCCATCTCCCATAAGTGCTCCTTCAGTACAGAGTTGTGGTGAGTCTGAAGGCAGCCCAGGAAGTGCATAGCATGAGGCAAGGAGTAACACACCATGAATAAAGCAGAAATAATAACGATAATACATACATAATATCTATTATAATTGACTGAAAAACTAGAACCAGCAGTAAGCTGTCATTCATTTCGTATTTTGTATACAACACAAAGTCATAACCACACAGTCTTCGCACAAATTACTTCTACTCTTTGTAAATTCTGTGGGAATTCAGCAGTGAAAGCTATTTCAAGCGAACTGGATGATAATGATAGACAGCAAGGGCAGGTAAACAAGAGGTAATGAATCGCTAGGTAATTTAAGCCAGTCAAACCTTCCTCTTCCATTCATACAGTTTCTTTTGCCTCTGAGCTTCCACCGTGTGTCAGCGCCGTTAATAACTCTTCACCAGAACCATGCCTGAAGCATTATGGATTATTTTTTTTACCATTTTATTCAACTTACAATACAAGAACAACTCAGAACTTATGTGTACCTTTCCATATTCTGTAACTCTCACTGCTCGACTGATAAATTGAAGACCTTTGCTGGTCTTATTTTTCACAAGTTGAATTTGTGATTTATTTGAAGGAAAACGTGTTTATCTTTTAATCACACTTCAATATGAACTTTCGCAACAACATAGCAACGCTTAGCATGAGTACGTCATGTTGTACATCTGAGGTGGTGTGCAGACCTTCCGCAGCTTCTCCCCCGTCGTCATTAGCGACGGCCCCCGAGAGCAGACGGCAGTGGGGTTCGCCTCCTGGAACACCTTTCTCCGACCAAACGCGCACGGTCAGGCACTGTTATTTTCCCAGCAAGCAAGCTTTAGAACGTTTTAACCCACAAGACTCAATACTTTCACTTTAGAGGGACTGTGGAAAAAAAAACGAAAGAAAGAAAGAAAGAAAGAAAGAAAGAAAGAAAGAAAGAAAGAAAGAAAGAAAGAAAGAAAGAAAGAAAGAAAGAAAAAGACAACGACGTCTCAGCGGGGAAGTCGTGCACTAGATTTCTGATTTCCATTTTCCAGCACACGTCTTGGAGGGAGAGAAAGGGCAAACATGAAATCAAGAAGATCTCACACGATGTACATGTGTACCCACCGGGACAGGAATGCTAATAGGTCACAGAGTTAATGAGTAGAGGTGACGTCGGATTTAGGCCTGGGCTCAGAATCCTGCCTACGGCTGCAGCTTATCATCCCAATATCTATCGCGTGGTAGCAGTCAGTATACATTTTTCATATATTCTTGATGATATTTCAAAATATTTAATTTCCGCCTTCTTTCCAGAAAATTCTTCATAGTTACATCAAGTGGAGAGAATACTGGAGGCAATAATGGTGATCAAAAGAGAATGACAGTTTACTGCAGTCCGCATTTATGTGTGTAATGGGTCTGTTTCTCCAAAACTCCATTGTAGCTCATGCAGGAACTGAGTCAGATAGTCAACACCATCAAATTCTGCTGGAAAATTATCATGACGAGCTTCTGGTAGCAATTAATTAGCTGTTTCAAAGCTCTTATGCAAAGTATATTAGCCCTTTCGAGAGTCTTCTGTTTTAAACGTCCATTTGAATGATATAAAGCATACAAACCACTATCAAATGTGGGGTGTGTGGGGGTGTGACCGTTCCGGAGACGCATGACAGGGCTAACGACTGTCATGTGTATGGTCCATTCGCTGGCTAAAGTTCTACCGCTAAGCTATAATTCCAGCTGTCAGAATCAATTGCGCATCCATGCTACAGGACAGAATGTTAGGGAAGAGGAAAATTATATTGAGCTTAAAAAATATCATATTTCAGGTATCAATGCACATAACAGGACTGATGCACACCTGGGAGAAAAGAGCAGAGGGGCAAAAACAAGTCAGTTGGTGTAAAGATTAAACGTAAGTACATATAATAACAGACCCTGAACAAACACATGTATGTTCAAATACCTCATAAAGAATCTGAGGATTATTTATGGTAGGAATCAAAGCACATTATGGAGATTAAATATATAGCACCAGGACATATGTAAATGAAATCAAATTTTGGGTTCATTAAACTACCAATTTTTGTGCTTGCGATTTTCGCCCCCCTCCCCCCCCCTCCACTCTCCCCACGCACCCTCACACACACCCACCCCCACACGCACACAAAAATCAGGTTTATGCACAGTTCTGCTTGCAGATTTATCCCTTAATAGCAGTAATATGAGCATTTATCCGCATTATACACCAGACAATGCTAGAGCTGAATAGCACATTTGCAGAGGCAATTAAAGTGCATGTGTGACTCCCTGTTTAAATCAGCTTTAATAATGTGTGCATCATGACCGCACGCACACTGTCGTGTGCCGAACACGGCCTCGTTGCCCGGGCAACGTATTTTCTTTCTGACTTACCCTACCTAACATTTTATTGGCCATCATTATGTATTATTAAAAACATACATATTAATGTAAAAGATTAATTAGGCCATTGAATGAGCACCTGAAATGCTTGTGTATTATCGTTGCGGTCCAGCCCTAGCAGAGCTTCTTCATCTTACACTCGTAATAGCACATGTTTTTTCTTGAAAAATAATAGAATGGTAATAAATTGTTTTTATATATATATATATATATTACACTTTCAAAACAGCAGAGGGTTGGGTTTGGAAACTGGATCCGCATTTAATCCTGATGTAAGGTTAATTCCCATTTGGAAGAAAAAAAAAACGCAAACCCGTCGTGCATCGCAATCTGAATAAAACTCAAAAGCACGTTCAGAAAAGCCCGTTTTAGGTCTGGTTAAACGCACAAGCTCCCCCGGCCTTAACTTGCTACAACAAGTCATGATTTCACGCCAGCCAGTCGCGTCGAGGGAGGAATTAACCAGGAAAAGTGATTCAAGCAAACAGCACACCCCAGAAACTCCACGTCTTTATTTTCGTATGTATTAATTTGGTCCCTTTGTTTCTTTTCTTCTTTTCCCACAGACTGAGGGGGCGGAGCTGTACTTCTGCCACGTGATTGGCAAGAGCTCCGGAGGCAGCTGTGACCATAATCTTACCCTAGGGCTGAATGTCCCTGCTGGTGGTAACTGATAATTACTAAAAGGAGGGGGGGGGGCACGGGACAGTACACTGCACATAAAACACACATTTTGCACAGCAAAGCCATGCACTACAGCAAATACAATGCTCGATGTATGAAATAATCGGGAGCTTTTGCTTAATCGCTAGCATAGCAGTTTAATGGCGTTCCATTTGGTGATCGAACAAAAAGGGCCCAATCTGCACCTTCTGGAATATGAAGGCAGGCAAAATTCCAGCCACCAAAGGTCCTCGGTGGGCAGACAGCATCCGTGGACATGTATCTGTCTCAGGGCAGGAACATGGCACCCGCCAGCATAGCAGGATTCTGGGGACAGTGTGATGTCTGTGTGGGTGAGGATGAGGTGGGACAGAAAGCCATCTAGGATCGTGTGGCGTTTGTCATCGTTACAGATGCTAATTTAACCCAAGGCCTTGGGGGGGCGCTCTTCCAACGTGGCACCACATCGCTGCCCATCGTTGTCATTTCCCCTGCTTTCCTGCTTGGGCGATACTGACACTTTGGGGCGGCGAAGCAGTGAGAGGTCATTAAAGGCAGCACCTGCTGCTCGCAGCCACTTTGAAGATGTCCCACTATTACATTACCGCAAACGAAGCCTGCTTCCACGCTCCGGCCCTTTCATCGCACGTTCCGGGGGTCATCGGGCTAATAATGCTTTTAAAGATTTCCAAATGTTGTGCTTTTTAAATGTGCCGCCTCACACATCTTAATTATTTTCCATGATTTGTTCCCGGGTTTGCCCATTTCCCAGCCAAAAATCAAATCCAGGATTAGGTTTTACACTCAATTATCATAGCGCCAAATTCATCCAGCATGAAAATGCAGCACGCTAACGACATTAAACATTAAATATATAAATAAATAAAATAGATTTTTCCCTTGCAAAGCAGGGCTGAAGTTTAACTTTAAATAAAGTTTATATAGTCTAACTTTAAATAAATAGACTTCAGCTCAAGTGCATAAGCCCCCCTAGGGACAGCAAATTTTTAACAAATTAAATACTGATTTCAATATTCATTTATAACATGTTTTTAAACTTCTCTGTTTCATAAATTAAAATGAAATAAATGTCAATACAGCAGCGTGCTCAAAGATTAGCAGAAAGACGTTGAAACAAAAGAGATACCAAACGTTCTCTACTATCTACTATTTCTCTACTATCTTTAGAACATAAGAAACAGATTTCGCTTGTTAAAAGTCAGATGTTACACCATTAGGGTACATTTCAAAGTTTTGATATGACTCCAAGGTTATAAAATTCCATCCATCCATTTTCCAAACTGCTTATCCTACTGGGTCACGGGGGGTCCGGAGCCTATCCCGGAAGCTATGGGCACGAGGCAGGGAACAACCCAGGATGGGGGGCCAGCCCATCGCAGGGCACACTCACACACCATCCACTCACACATGCACTCCTACGGGCAATTTAGCAACTCCAATTAGCCTCAGCATGTTTTTGGACTGTGGGGGGAAACCGGAGTACCCAGAGGAAACCCCACGATGACATGGGGAGAACATGCAAACTCCACACACATGTGACCCAGGCAGAGACTCGAACCCGGGTCCCAGAGGTGTGAGGCAACAGTGCTAACCACTTCACCACCATGCCACCCCAGGTTGTAAAATTGATAAACCTATTAAAAACCAGATGCAAGACAAACATCATGGGACACCATTCACATTATTTTGTGCTCCAGAGTTTAAACAAGCACTGCTATGGATTTATTCACGACTCACTATATTGAGTGAAAGCTTTAGCTGAACAATGATGGTGAATCTCCCTGCTATGGAAGATATGTTGATTCACAGTCAAAATGTATTGCCACTTAGAAACAGTAAGGCCGATGTAATTCACTGGCATGCCCTGTCAGGACAACGGTGAAGCCGCCTGTGGTAAATAAACAATGACAAATCTAAGATTAAATGAACTGTATAACTTCAAAGTCAACCATAGATGAAATTGCTAACGTGTGTCATCTGTCTTGGCATCTAGGCTGGTGTGCTGGCAGGCGATCGAACAAGAACAGTATCAGGGATGAGAATTTGTCAGCTAGAGATCCGTCTATCACTGCTCAGTAGAAAAAACATTGTAGCCAACTCATGCTCATGGCAACAGACAGTGTGAACTTGAGGGCCACCTGTACTTCTGGTTCTGCCTTTATACCGTTTACGGGCCAAAAAGAGCACTGCAGGAATTCTGGCACATTCTATTTACGATCATTTCAAGCTCCTAATCTGTTTCTGAAGGTGAAAGTTAAGGAGCTGACATTTCGATTGGTTTTTCGCACATTTAGTGCTGGAGAAAAGTAGCATGAAACCTGTTGGAATCTCAGGGAGGGGGGGACACATTGTATTTTTAACTTCACAAGGTCCTTGATCTGCCTACAACTGGTAATCAGAAGACTGCGGGGCTGCAGAGGACGTGCAATTAGGGAGATGAAGATGAGAACCTGCACAGTGTCTCGCGGTTAACGGCAGTGAGTGGTAAAGCGTCCCCTCGGAAGCTACAGTCATTCACACTGAGTCATGCAAAATTTAGCAGAAGGTAGTGGGCGGCTTTTAAGATGTTTTTTGTTCCATGTTTAATATGCTCTCATTGGATCGGTACATTTACGTAATAGTAGAATATCGCACATAGTTTTTTTTCCAAGGAAATAGCTATCGTAGGTCTCATAAATGACCTTTTATTGTTAATACAGCTGTTATGTTCATAAAAAAGTCCCTCAAGGTTGAGTCCTAGACAGGTTTGCTTTTAAAATAAAAATCAGTTATCTAACTATCTAGTAGTTGTCATTAGCAGCTTATTCAAATAAGTCTATTGTGATCCAGAGACTGTCTGAGGGAAATACAGGCCTTAACTGTGTACCAAGGACTGGGGCGTCGTTTCATCACAAGGCGAGGAAACATATCCAAGTAGTCAGGAGAATTCGGAGTCACCGCTTTACCCTAGATGTATATCTTTGGATTGTGGCAGAAACACTGAATGCTAGGAGCAAAGCCAAGTGTGCAGAGTCAATACAACAGAGCAAAGCAAAGGAGCTCCGGAGCCCCAGAGCTGCATGCGAGGGGCGTAACCCACCGAGCTGCAGTGTCACACAAACACTCGCTGTACATTCTCCACTCTTCAGCTAACTATATACAACGAAGAGGCTGGGAACTATAAAGGAACATATCACTGACAAAGGCAACAGCACCTAGATTCTAATACCTAGATTTTTTTTTTTTTTTTGTAAAAAGTTTCAAAAATAGTTGTTGTCTCATTGATTTAAATCAGTTGATAATACTATGATAATTTTCAAAAAAATGTTCAATTAATTTTAAATTATCAATATCATAACATTAGCTGTCCGACGAGCACCCTTTTGTCAAGGTGATTTTAAAATCTTAGTTATATTGCCCAATGTGCAACAATATTTTGACATGTGAATGCCTGCAAATATGAGTAAGTGTGAAGGTGTTGTCCAATTTAAATGACTGCCTGGATGTTTTTAGCTAAAGGCTATATTGATGCTGGCTTTAAAGGCAAATTTACTCTTTATCATGTTCTAATACGGTCTGTGATTTAGAAGTGGGGTGCTATTTTAAATTAAACATTCAGGGCCACTTGGAAGCTGATTAACAACCAGACAGTGGGGTCAGGCCTGTTGGGGATGGAAACTGGTGTGAAGCTGAGGCATCGCCTGCTGCACTGCAGCCCATCCATCCATCCATTTTCCAAACCGCTTATCCTACTGGGTCGCAGGGGGTCCGGAGCCTATCCCGCAAGCAATGGGCACGAGGCAGGGAACAACCCAGGATGGGGGGCCAGCCCATCGCAGGGCACACTCACACACCATGCACTCACACGGGCAATTCAGTAACTCCAATTAACCTCAGCATGTTTTTGGACTGTGGGGGGAAACTGGAGTACCCGGAGGAAACCCCACGACGACATGGGGAGAACATGCAAACTCCACACACATGTGACCCAGGCGGAGACTCGAACCTGGGTTCCAAAGGTGTGAGGCAACAGTGCTAACCACTGCACCACCATGCCACCCGCACTGCAGCCCTCTGGCCCTAATCCGAGGAGGCCCATCCAGATAGGTATGTGGAACGTCTTCCTCTGCTGTTGGAGGAGCTTCGTAAAGTCCGTATTTCAGTGACAGCAGACCGGGGAATGGCCAGACCTCTGCAGGTAGGTACTGTTTCTATCTACTATTCGTCTGCTGACTGGTGGCCGCCATACTCAAGGAATAGCTGATGCTGTGGCGGATCGGCTCCTCCTGATGGTGTCTGATGTCACTTCTTTCAGTGACTGTATTATGAGACTCCAATTAAGGCCTTGTTTGTTATCTCAGCGTATGCGCTGACCACGGTGAGTGATGTCTTGATGAGGGAGACATTTTATTCACAAGTTCACTCGGTGGCTGATGGGTGCCCATGAAGTGACACTCCTCTGGTCACGGGTGACTTCAATGCAACGACCAGCACTGTGGCAGAGCTGGCTATTACGACTCTGTTGGCCCTCATGGGTCGGGTGAAATGGCGGAAGTGGCTCCATGTTCCTTGACTTTGCAAAAGGTCACAGGTTGCGAGTTGCTGGATCCTGGTTCCAGCACCTTGAGCCACACTGTTGGACTTGCTATTCCAATACTGGTAGTGACCAGATGACATCAGATGCTGGAGGCATCTGATCTGCAAGGTGCCCAGAAGTGCCCAGTTTGTGAATTCTGACCACAGACTCCCCATCCTACTCTGAAGATTCAGCTTAACCAGTAGATTACATCAGACAAGGTGAATGAGAGCTGAACCAGGCCAGACTCCAACACCAGGCTGTTTCTAATAAATCTGCACACAGTTTGTATGAGGAAGTTGCAGACTTGGATTTGATTGCCGATTTTAATGTGATGCAGGAGACTTTCTGCGACAAGAACCTGAAGGTTGCTGAGGGTTGAGTTGGTGTTGCTGGTGTTCCCAGAAGGAGTTGTTTCATCTTGCAAGGCACCCTGGATTTTATCGAGAAGAGTCACAGTGCATGACTTGATGGCAACTAAAGTCTGTACCAGGAACTGAGAAGGTCAGCTGCGAGGCCAGTTACTTTGAGCAGCTGTTTAAAGCTGATCTTCCAACTTGGACGTGGGCATTTCTGGGTCCACAGCTCTTGAGCCTAAATCTCCAATTAGCTGTGAACCACCAGGTCTCACTGAAATTGCACAGGTGGTGAACCAACTGAAGGTAGGAAAGGCCACAGGGTTCCGTGGAATCTGTGGTGCCCTTCTCCATGCTGGCGGTATGACTGTCCTCCTGACACTGCAAGCAGAGAACAGAACTTGTTCTCCTTGTGTGGAAATGGAAGGGTGATTGCCCGAATTTTGGCAACTGCAGAGGAATAACACTGCCTTTAGTGCCGGGTAAGGTCCTTGCTAGGGTCATCCTCAACAGGATCCGTGATCACTTGCTCACCTACCAGCGATCGGAACAGTCTGGTTTTATGCTTAAGAAGTCACCCATCGACCATGTCCTGGCACTGAGGGTCCTCATCGAGCGTAAACATGCATATTGGCAGAGTTTCTTTGCAGCCTTTGCAGATTTTCATAAAGCCTTCGACTCAGTTGATCGAGCTGCCCTGGTTGACATTCTGAGCCTTCAAGGGATCCCAATGAAGTTGCTTGACATCATGCCTGAACACTGTTACTACGAGTGCTGTGCAGAGTGGAGGTATAACCTCTACGTTCTTCCCAGTTGATTCTGTGATTCATCAGGGGTGTGTTCTTGCATGAACTGGGAGTTGGGCATGGTTGTGGGGTCCTGCATCTGTGGGGCATCTTTGGTGAAGAAAGATTCTCCGATATTGACTTTGCTGACGATGCTGTGATCTTCACAGAGTGAATGGAGGCTCTGACTGGACCTCTCGAGAGAATGAGCGTAGAGTCTGACTATCTGGGCTTGCGAGTCTCCTGGATAAAAAGCAAGATCCAGGCCTTTAATAACCTCTCGGGCACAGCCATCAGCAGCGTGTCTGTCTACAGATATAGTGCCGACTGCATTGAGAGGTTTAAGGCCAAGGGGACACCCACATGACACCTGGCTGCAGTAGATAGATGGCCATTTCTGGAGGGTGGGTCAGGACCACGTATCACCCTGGGCGGCCGCCAACTGGGATCGCAAGGCATTTTGTCGCGTGGTAGGTGGGGCAATATGCTGTACCAGTGCATGTTCCCCAACCTGATGAGACCTGCTACTATATGCCTAACTGGCTTAATTAGACAGTGCAGTCAGGTAAATCAGCAACACTTTGGACTGGCTAACTAGCCAACTGTCTACCTAAGAACAGGCAAGGAGACCTGGCAAGGAAAGAATGTCACTGTGACAGAAATTTACAGTAGACAAAAATTTAATGTGTAATAACCTGCATTTCTGTGGACTATAAAAATGGCTCATAGGTCCCATTGAGTTAAACTCCAGCAACTAATGCATTTGCAGTTTGCCACCTGTAAGCAATGTTACTGATATAATCCAGACCAGAAGGCTGTGATCTATGAGCTGTGTATGACAACAGATGAAATGCATGTTAGTTGTGCATATATTATAATTTTTCATTTAATAGCGCATTGCAGACATTTTTCATTATATTCGAGCTTGACTTTGCTTAGCCACCTATCTAGACCGACACGTTTCCTGATTCTTGATGATGTTTCCATGGAGATAAGGTACAGCGCAGGTATCTTGGAATGAAAGGAGACAAGCAGGGATATGACATGTAAGGGACTTGATCAGGTGCATAGCCAGACCGTGTCCAATGGGGTGGCCAAATTAGACCCAATGATTTTACTGGGGTGGCAATATGGTATTATTTTGGTAACTGGGGGGATCAATACATTGTTATATTCTGCTGAAGTTTAATCGTCTATCTGAAGACCAAGTTGGAGAGTTCTGCTTTGCAGAATTAAATGCTCCATATTTCGTTTATATTTTTTGGTGAGGGGTGGACACTGGGGCGGCCACATATTCACTAGTGGGGGCATGGCCATCCCTTAGATCTGGCCCTGGACATGATGTTGGCGGAGGGTGCAATGAATATTGTCCAGATATTAAGGTAACATGTTTCTACTACCTGTGATGGATGGATGGATGGATGGATGGATGGATGGATGGATGGATGGATGGATGGATGGATGGATGGAGGGATGGATGAATGGACGGACGGACGGACGTATCAAAGAATGTTCTGAATTCAAGCACAGTGCTTCAGGTTTTTTGATCTAGTGCAAGATGCTTGATATTAAATTGTTTTGACTGCTCCTTTATCTTGTTAGCTATCAAATTATTTGGCTTACAGAGATAATTTACAAGCTCTGGACCTTTTAGAGTGTGCGTGGGTTGAATGTGAACTCCCCATCCAGCAGGTATGAACAAGAAACCCCAGCTTGCTGAATTGTGAAGGTATTCAGCTGGTCAATTAACACAAGCCAATAGTTCTGCTGACCTCAAGAAAGGTTGAATGATGGGTACCCTACAGGTCGTTGTGGAAAGTCACATCTGACACCAAATAAATCAAAAGGCTTTGACTGGTGGTAGATTCATTTGGCCAGGATGGACCCTACTTTAAGAATTTACCATAAGCTTAATTGCGTAATTATTTATATTATTGAGTAAAATCAAGTTGCTTTTGTTTGGCCAGACAGCAAAAAAATAATTATGTTTTATTACTATTCTGCAAAAAGCACCATTCATTGTGCCAGTGTATATTTTTGGATTACATTCACCTTAATTTAATTTATGTGCATGAATTGGCACATGAGAGCCATGTAATTTATTTACTGAAATGATCAATTTATGCTGTAAATTGAGAGCCGCACTCAGTGTTTTTATGCGACACACTATAGCAAAACTGACATTTCAATGTGTTTCATAGCTCACTTGTAGTTTATTTAATCATATTTTTCATTGATTTCTAAAACGATATCAGATGTCTAATAAAACCCTCTACATTTCAGTTTCCTGAATACCACCACAAGCATTGACATCATTTTCCCTACTGGGATGACATATGATTCCCTGCTATCTGCTTATGTATGTTTTAATGAAAAATTTGCACACAGAAATGTATTCTTACAAAGGAAGAGAAATCGGGCATTTTCTGTCAGTTCGATTCAGCCTGAAGTGTCTTGCTAATGTGGTTTCAGTCCCACTAACCTATAACGTCTTATTTGAATTAAAGGGTCTGACTTTCACATTTGTTGTAACAACTGCAGAACATAAAGAACAAAAATAATTCAGCACTGAATCCATTTCTGCCTGAATCCATTTCTTCAGACTGGGCTTTTTTTGGCCTTAAATGGTTCTTCTACTTTATTTCCCGGTGTTTCGGCTGCGCTGTGCTTTGTGACGGAAAAAAAGTGAATTCCATAACTACAAAAGCAAAGGTTAACATTACTAACAGCGTAAAAACAATTTTAAAGGGAGCAAAGGGCTTTAATGGCAGATGGTCTTCAAAGAAAATGTATTTTGCGCACAAAATAATTCTCAGCATTTTGTTTGTTTCTTCTCAGATTCTCAGAGTAACAGCATGAACCGGAGTATTTTTCTCAGCAGGCTACCTTCTCCAAAATGGGCTCCAGCGAGGAAATTCCTTCTCCCCAAATATTGATGCCACTGTTCTATCTAATAAAATCCTACAACCTGTATTTGATTTGTACAGATGGCACAAGTCCAGAGATTGAATGTTATTTAATCAGCTGACACTGCATAGGAGGAATTAAACCCATCGTGCTTATTGCCTATTAAATACCTCAGATGGTTTATTTATGTATTTTGTCACTTATTATTTTTTATAAGGAATGCCATGGCATTTGAGTGTTGCTTGGACAGATTGATGTTTTAGACGTACCATTGCTGATTTGACTGATTTACGATTATGCAGAAATTTTCGTTTTTGTCAACCTCGGAACAAGAAAATGCATGAGGCCCTTCATTGATTTGTTGAAAACAAAACAAAAAAAGTTACATTCACAAACAGTCAAAGACTTAAAGGTTAAATTCTAAAATCACCACATATTCTGTGCTCGCATCTTCTGCTCCCAAGGAGGAATTTGTTTTGGAAGAGAGTGCCGACAAGCATCCTTCTCTATTTTTAGCTCAATGTCTTTAAGCGGCCTTGTTATAAACAAATAATTAGATGACTTGTGCTCTCAAGCAACCCGCTCTACGAATGGTCAATGATTGGGGGTCTCAGAGGTCATTAAGTTAAATACTTTCTATTAAAAGTAACCAAGTGATTTAAAAGTGTTCCTTCGCTCAGAATGCTGACAGGCTAATTGTTTTGCTTTCAAAATACCAGCAGAATTGTCACTGGTCCATCCCTCCTCTTTTGTACACTATGTGTTTATAATCGCTCGGTACCTCCATAGATTAAGCTCAAACAGGCTAACCATGAGTGTGTGATGTGAAAATGACACACACACGCTACTGTGACCTGAAAAAAGGTCAGTAATTTTAAAGACAGGGGGGCTTTCCATTGGCAATGTTGTGTTATGTAGTCATTGTTTTCCGAAGCACATCGCCTTGCATGTTCCTCGCAATTGGAATTTTGCTGGTTTACACTTATAGAAAGATCGCATACTGTAAGATGATATTAACCTGTAATTTATTATTTATATAGTACTGTGCAAAAGTGTTAGACAGTCAAAGAAAATGATGTTTAAATGATCTTTATGTGGGGGTAAACTTTGATATGCCTGTAAAAGTGTGTTAACTGTGCCAAAACCTCTCCTAAAATCACACCAAGAATTGCTGCAACCACACAATTCACCCAAGAATGTTTTGATTCGACCACTGGCACACCTCATATGGCTAATCAATACCTCATTGACTTTTTGTAACTAATTAAATTAATTACGCAAACTGGTGGTTAAGTTTAACAAATACATGGAATGGCTGAGGTTCCCCTGAGGAATTACAGTGATATTATTCTAGCAATCCAACAAGATATCCGTGATTTTTGAAGAACTGAATTAATTTCTAAGAGTTTCGATTGTCAAATTTTGCAGTACTGTATATTTATTTTATCTTATTTTATTTTATCATGTGTGAACATAAATGGAAATGTAAAGTGGATTTAAGCTCTCCATTACTTTTTATTTCCCATAAAAAGAAAAGTTATGGTGTAGTAATATCTGTCAATTTTTTTTTCATATTGCAATTCCTATGAAAAGGCTGGACACGGAACACTGCGCATGACTCTATCACGATAATATGATATGATAACTTTAAAAAAATTATTGACAGGACTGAGATAAAACAGATTTTCCCCACAACATGTAATCTAAATTACTTATTTCCTGCACTTCAAAACAGCATAATTAGAGTTCAGTGATTGTGCCCAGAGAAACTTCCTCTTGGGTGGAATGTATTTTTGATGGTGTAAAATGTAAAATAATGCAGTCAGAAAGGGTGGATGCTACTGAACAGACGGCCTGAAGAACAACCCGGGAAAGCAAAGCTAAAATACATTGTCTGGGGAATTAACTGCAAAACAAAAATCAGGTAAAGCCGAAGGTTTCCTAAAACGTTCTGTTTAAATTCAGGAGGGACCAAATTGCGACTCTACCATGCAAGCCGGGATGAGAGAAATATATCAACAGGAACTTAATCTAGACCTTGCAGCAACTGCAAATTTCTAAGAAATCAACAAATGCCACTTGATTAATAATTTTCTCTGTAAAAATATATGTGCTTCTTCGTCTCAAGAAAAATCACATGAGAAGCACTGTTTTCCTAAAGAGAACCATAAGAGGTTACTGTTTACAGAGAGCCATGGCTAATGTAACACACTGCTGACTGACTGCACACATATATTTCTGTTGCTTTGTCTCAACACGGAATGCACTAAATAAACCTGACATTATTTTTACAATTAAAAATGCATCAGTGTGTGCAGTCACTCGGCGCAGAGGAGACGTTTGCAGAACCTGAACCCTTACAGGCTGATTAAGGTTCCCTGACCATCCCAATGACGTTGAGTAGTGTGTAATATCACCAATGATTCTATTTATGTTTTCATTTTTGTTTCTATTACTGCCACCACCCACCCCCCCAAAGAAAAAAAAAAAAAAAGAACGTAACGGAACCTAGCTTCTGAATGACTCTGTTTAACATCTTTCAGCTCAAATGAGGAACTACGCTAAACATGCGTGGGGCATCTGGGATGGGCAAAACTGCCCCTCTGGAGGGCTGGGCGGATGCACTCGGCTGTTTGAGAAGCTCCAGACGGATGGCTTTCTCCCAGAAACAGAGCCCACACTGAAAGCGGCAACCCGAGAGCACAAAGGTTCCCCCTCTGCAGCTCGGCTAAACGAACCCAGATGCTCCACACAAACACTGAGCCCAGGCCCTGTGGTAGGAACAGGCCACAGAGCCCCCCTCCCCCCCCCCCCCCCCAGCCCCAGTCAGGCAGTTGTCTTTGAGATTCCTGCGCTTTTCTGTAATCTCAGATCACAGCAGTCGCTGGCCTGCATGCGGAGAAATTATCAGAGCAGCGCTCGCCTTTGAATGAAACGAGCATGCTGGCTAATCTTTAAGTCCTTCCTTTTTCCCCCCCGAAAACATGCCACCTGTTCGGGGGGCATAAAACCGCAACTGATACTCCAGCTTACTGCTTAGGAACTACTGATGAACGAGATGGAAACGAATTCACCACGGCCTCCTGGGTTTTGAATGGTGATACTGAAGATGTACACAAACAAGTCACAACCGTTGCTGAATATATTCATGCGATATGTATTTACGGGGCACTAAATATTAATATTGTATAACTCTTCCATGCTTGGTATACAAGCACTGAATGGCAACTGCCAGAGTGTACTGCCTCTTTTCAATGTAGAAAATATGTGTGCATTAATAACAAGATACCAGAAATCTCACCAAGATAAGAAATCTAGCAATGGATGGATAGATGGATATGTACGCATGCATAGCTGAAAGTCTGGTGTTGCAGTACATGGTAAGCACAGCCGAACATTTTGTCTGTATTTTGCTTTTGTGAAGCACTGGGAATGCAATTTCCCTTTTTTATCATTTGAATAGGCATTTTACCCTCCTCTGTGATGGAGAACAAGCAGAGTACAGTCTCTGGTTCTCATGGTTACAGCCCCATTGCTAAGAAACACAAAAAAAATAAAAAATTAAGGATCTCTAAGGCAGCAGAGCTGAATTGCCTTGCGAACATGCAAACATTCTGAATGGCCACTCTTATTGCTCAAATGGAAATTCAGCCCTGACAGGCATACTTTCAAAGAGAGAAACCTTTTTCATATTTCCATACAAATCTCATATTTAATGTCAGTATTCCTTGTTGTGCATGTTATTAATTAGCATTTCCATATAGCAGAAAAACATGTGGATATTGGATGTTGTCTGGATCACATACTGAAGGTGCCAGACATAACCCCAACGATGGGCATAACCCAGTAATAGGGTGTCACAGCTTCTAGAACCAGTAAGACTTCCAGTAATATTTCCACAACTCGTTCTCATCAGAGAGCTACGTTGGTTATCATAAGCGATGTGGTTCAACACACGTTAGTGCCGATTATGTCAAGCATGGACGCATTTTAATTATCCTCAAAATTAAGGTTTCTAATACTGCATATTCCAGTTACCTAACATTACGTCAGCAGCACTGGAAGGGTATTGCTGAATACTTTGCAGTTACATAACGTAAGATACATAAGGTACATAATAGTGTTCCATCCCAAGGTATGCAGGGTCCCTCAATACCACTGAGAAGTTTTCTCTCCACATGGAGAGAAAAATTCTAATTCAATGTTATTCACTTTATAGAAGTAGCACGTGTTTCCGTAAAAAGATTTTATGCAAAAGGGTGCAAAATGAATAAAAGAACAAGAAATTCAACATACAAGTGTTTGTGCCCTTTAAATGTAACCAGATTTCTACTTTGTAGAACTTAAAACATTTTTTGCAAAGATAAATAAGATTAGATTCCCTGCCCTTTGACATAAACGGACACCACAGGAGCTTGCATTCGGCAACTGCCACAAGGCTCGCCCACGTGTTCCAGCCAGCAGACAGCTATTGCATGTGGCGCACATGGCTGAACCCACCAATCACAAAAAGTGGGACATGGATCATATCGATTCTTATCACATGAGAACGGCCGATCCGTCTGAATGGCCGCTTTCGAGTTGAAGGTAAGGCCAAGAGCACAACCTGCAAAACCAAGTAGCCAGTTATCGCAGTCATGGCTGTGAAGAGGTGCAGCGAAAAGCAAGCTTTGAAACTGGTGCATTCCTTTCCTGGCTCCCCGAGAACATGTGACAGAGGGTTTCCAACGATTCTCTGCTGTTTTGCCACCAGGCCTGAGAGTATTTCTCTGCAAAGACCCCTGAGCAACCTGTGTCACTCCCAATTTCGGCAAGTTTGGATGATCCAGTCCAGACACCCCCTCTGAAACATACACCAGCTCTTTGTTTGCTAGGCTCAAATTTACCTTTTTTTCAATTCCAGGCGTAGCAGTAGGAATAAACTTCGAATTTCCTATTTCAGTCTGGAGGCTCAGTCTGCTTTTGCTCATTTGAAAGAGCGCGTGCCACTCAAAAAGTAGATGGCAAAATCACTGAGGAAAATGAATCCGTGTTTTATCTTTCTGAAAACGAGTTACAGGAAATTTAAATCTGTTTACTGGTTTGTGTCACTGACAGGTATTGCAGGACATTTCTCTGCATATATATATATATGTATGTATATATGTATATATATATATATATATATGTATGTATATATATATATATATATGTATGTATGTATATGTATATCATAGAGACATCAAGGCTAACAGTCATACATATCTTCTTCATATAACAGTAATATTACCATGTGACGACTGATGTGCGACTGAGGAATGATTTCAATGAACTTTCAACACAGAAAATTGACATAGTGTGTCAGAACTTAAGAGAGACAATATCGGAATCAAGGCAACCACAAATAAGAATTCTGGTGGATGGGAAACACAAGATTGCCAAGCACAAGCTGTAGTTTGATAACTTGCAGGAGAGCAGTGGACACATACAAATATCAAATACAAATATAACAAAACAAGGTGATCTGGTGCCTTGGATGTTGATGGTTGTCCTATGAATAATGGATTGTCCCTCTACTGGGCAAACGCTACAGATGGCCTCTCTTTGAGCTTCATGGACTTTCAGGTCCAAGGCCAGGTCCATCCCATTCATGCCTTTTTTTCCACTTTCACTTAATCTGTTCCAGGATCCCTCTTACAGGTTTCCATGTGCCTACACGTGCAAACAGGTTCCTTGTTGTCAGGGGGGCAAAATATTTGGAGCAACCATAAGGAGCAACAACACAAAACCATAACAGGTCAATATACGGCAGTAATATAAGAAAAACATGAAGCAGCCCACCTCATTCACCCATTGTCATCATCTACAAACAGCCATACAGATCATAACCCAGTGAGGTGGTGCTGCCCCCCCTGGCCTGCAGTTACAATGTACATCAGCGCAGTCGTGAATCCGTTAGATGATTAATTAGTAACAATTATCAAACGAATAATAATTCGCTAGTGATGCTAAAATTAAAAGCAGCTAATTGCTCTTTGAGGCTTAAATTGCTCTATAAAATTTTCCCTGGCTGCCTTGGCTATTAGTTGCTGGGAAATGACTTGATATGAATGCGTATGAATACAAAGGAAATTAATAAAGACGGAAAACAAAATATAATGACTGGGTATCGGTGTCCTTGCGCATGCTTTCAGAGTCACAGAGGGGAGCTTGTTAAAGCCGTCACATCAATCACCGCTATCTTTCAAAGCCCATTTAGCTATCTCACACGTTCGAGCCTTAATGACTTCATAAAGACAATTCTTGTGGAATATTGAGCCAATATTTACAACCCATAATTATGTCGAACTCTTCTGACCAAGGAACCAACCATTTTTCCTCCAACTGGTTACATTACTTAAATGCTTAATATCCTTTATTTAAAAAATAACAAATCTCGTGTTTTGAAATGGTGTCAAGTGGGAGCGTTGCCAGCTCAGAATGGGCCGAGAGACACAGCTCCACTTTTGACCCGAAATGCACCATTTCCCACCTTGCAATACTCAACACACACGGACACCTCTTTAGCCTATAGCGTATCGGCTTTGGACGGAATTTGGTCCCTGGTTCTCATGGGTCAAGTGTACTAATCACAGCTAATTCCAAAATCGCAGCATAATTATCTGGCATTTGGACTAAGCCTTGGGGTTGCAATTAATGTATCAAGCTTGCGTAAACCACAATAGGGTTTTATTCGCATTTTTGGGAATATTGAAGTCTTTCAGAGCAGGAAGACAAAAGGAAATAAGAACTCAGGCAGCAGGAATTACTGCGTGTATCATGAAAGCCTGCCCTAATATTGGCTTTGTTAATGATGTCTCGCAGATAGATTTTTTTGTATTACTAATTGAGCATCAATGAAGCATTATTCTGCTTTTGCATATTAATATCTCATCGTAAAAGTATTAATAATACTATTGCACACTTACATTATGGGAATATTCATACCTTCTGATACATAAGACACAATGTGTCTTCGCTCTATGCAACCAGCTACCCGGGCTACATAATTATAGTTATTGTTTTAAAACCAATATTGTCTTTAAGAGTTTAACGTTTCAGATAGAAAACGATCTGTTTGTTTAAACGGTCCGAGTTTGAGACCGATTGAGGTTGCCCTTGGACCGGGAATCATGGGAGAGTACCTCATATGCTGCGGAGTCCTGTAATATGGATTGACGTTACACTGGAGACATTGTTATTGCAGCGACTAAACTGCCGCCATTGGTGTAAATAAACACTACCTTCAGCTGCTCTGTGTGAGAGCCTGTCAGCTCACCGTAAGCCCAGGCCGCTTCTCGATGACAGCAATGCAGCGTGCCCGACCCCATGGACAGCCACGGCCAGCATCGCATTTGCATTGCTTTAGGAGAGAAGCAAATGTCACGCAAGGGATCAGGAAGCGTAACGTTCAGATTGTGTTGTCGCCATTATGGCGGTCACAAAAACAACAGAATGGAGGAAAACGAGGGGGGCTGGGCGACCCCAGCGTCTTGGGGCCTTTTCGGGTAGGGCAGAGGTGCCCCTCCACATCTTGGTGAGATATCGTTCCTCCTGGCAGCACACAGTCACAGCATTGTCACATGGGGAGCAGTTATTATCATTTCTGCAGTAATTATGCCTTATTATGTGTGTTTACTTTGGCATGGGTGCAGGTGTGGGATTGGGCCGGTGGGTGGTGAGGACGCACCACCCCAGGAGCACGCTCGGTGTGACTCATTCTACCTCTGCCACCGATTTCATCGCCATAAAGGAAGGTGTGTGATTGGGCGCTCCATTGCAGCGGGCGTACGGCCGCACCACCACATCCTCGACCGGTTAGCCGCGGCTTGAGGAAAGAGTGGAATACCGCAGATCCCACCATCTGGTGATTAGTAGACTTCTGCCTCTTCCTCTACTGGATTCATTACACTTACTCACACCTGACCCAGACCACAAAAGCCCAGGGTTCATAGGTCTAACCCTGTCCTTACGAAAGGAATAAAAGTATAGGAAAATGATACAATATGAATAAAATCCACAGGCGAACAGAGAAATGCCTTTCAGGGCCACGAAAGCAAATGTTACCGTCTGTCTTGTAGTAGTATTTACTCGTTTACTTTTACAGTAAACATTTGTATACCATGTAAAAAAAACAAAACCCCTCTGAGCCAGGCAGTAAGGCCACAACAGAAGCTGATCACATTTACAGAATATGCTATCGCATAAAATCAAAATAATTCTTAAGTTAAGAATTAACTGGCGGGGGGGGAGAGGGGAAGCATTACCTCACTAACAACTAAACAATAACACGTAAGTCATGACTGCTGCTGAGATACAAGCAACCAACAGGAAGTAAATGGAATCGGCTCATAAAAGCACAAAACAAAACATATTGAAAAGCCAGACAAACGGCTGCTTCATGGGCTCAGCCTGGGAAGCTGGGAGGATGCAGGGACACAGATGGTGCTGTATGTGTCGAACACAAGAGGCTCATCTTCAGCCTCCGGCGCAAACAAAATGGCTATAGATTCACCAGCATTGCCCTCACTTACTGATTTACACACTTCAACAACTTTCCGACAATTAAAGTAATGATCCGGCCCACAGCAGCAACCGAAACGGCCTGGGTGGATCTGCTCGCTTTGTTGTTTTGGTCCCCTGATCGGCCTGGAGACCTGGTTGCAGCACCACTCTTAAGCTTCTACTCGCTATTTGCTTTCAGAACATGTCCTGTGCTTTGGGGATGGATGAGCCAAAAGACATGTTTGCCTGTTAAAACACTCACACTGCAATTTGACTGCAACCCCTTAAATTAAGCACTCATTATAACTAAAAGGGTATTAAGGATTTAAAAATCACCAAAAACTGGAAGCAAACAAGGGTGTTCAGACATGAACACTCAAAGGAATTCCAAACTAACCCCTTGTTAGAATAAACGCTGAATTTCAAACAACTACGGTTCAGCATATGATGCCTTATTTACTATTGTAGAAACACTCCCCTAATAAAAGACAAAATAGTATTAGCCTATAGTATCAAAGGTTTCAAAGAGTCAGCATTTTAAATCAACCAGGAAATTTAAAAAAGAAATTCGTACAATAACTAGACAGACCCCCACTCAAATAGGGTTTCCCAAGGCAAGCGATCCTTCACTGGCATGGTTTTCAGCTCATTAAAGGATAGAGCCTCAGAGCCCAAACCCAAGCCGATCATTCGCTGGGTGCGCAACTCAGCAAATTGGCCCATGGTTGTGCAGGAGGACCTGCTGTGAGGAGGAAGAGTATCCCGGGCTCCACGTGACGAGAGGCAGGCCCGGGCAGGACCAGCCGGGCCACACGCTGTGAGCACCTCCCTCGCTCGGCAAACACCACGCTGGATAATCTGCCCATCAGAGGCTCCGCGGGATGCCGGTCTCAGAGGGGATGCCGTGAGCACGAGAGCAGACACAGAGCCACTCATTTCACAGCCCTGACAACAGGAGCCCCGCGAACACTCACCATCTTATCATATCCCAGCTTATTACAGCACCTCTTAAGGTTTAACGCAGTGCATAACCTTTCACATCACACTAAACATAAACAGAGACTAATAAGACTACACCATTTAATCATTTTCATTGAGAGAGAAAAAAAGCCATGTGTGTTCAACACTTTTATTTAATTTTTACAAAAAAAAAAAAGGTGCACATAACTCCGTTGTGTTTGCTCTCGTTTCTGAAGATGCCCAGAGTCCGTATCCCTGATAGATCTTCTGAAGGTGTGTGAAAGACTAGGACGTCTCCATTTTGTAGCCGTGTTTTTCGAGCTCAGCTCTGCGGGGAGAGAGAAACGGGTCTTAAAGCAAAGGACGCTGAGAGTTCTCAAATAGCACAAAATGAATGTACTTCATCTCCCCCCCGGTTCAAACACATTACAGCTATACGTAATCACTTCAGGCAACTTCAAGTGATTTAAAAAAGAAAAAATATGACTTTCATTACATGTCCCATAACATATGCTTCGTAGTAAATTCTTCAGAACTGTCAGGACTCTCCCTAACGGTCACTAACCACCTGAGATGCACAGCAATTTACAGGCATAAAATAAAACGAACAACAAAAAAATGATGGTTACATCATCACAGTGCACATTTTTAATGCTACTTTGTACATTGTTCATTTTCTGTCCACACTACATTAACTACTGTAAACAATGCACAGTAAATGCACTGTAAACATACTGTAAATAACTTCATTACCTATGCACATTATCCCACTAACGCATCATAGTCCAGCCCCGAATCTTGTATATAATTTATTGTTTTATATTTCATATTTTTATTACATGTTATTTTTCTTCCTGATTGCTTTAGTCTATTAATGAATATTTTTTATTTAAAATTTGTATTGCTAGCTCTCTCTACATCTTTTTACTGCACAGTCCAGGAGTGACTTAGGTAATACATTTCACTGCATAAGATGTGACAAAAAAACGATCTTGAATCTTGTATTGCAGTTTAATCACCAAAAAAATAACGTTGCACCACACAGCAAAGTTTAGAGTGACATTACATTTCAGTGAGACCGACTAAGTTGACAGACTGCTGAATACAATTTCAAGGCGTAACTCATAGACAAAATAATATATCTGACACAAAGTTTTTAGAGAAATGGGAAACCAAAATGAATCCTGAATCTCACATTGGAAAAAACTGGTAAAACGTGAGGCAGTCTTGAATGTGCTGAAGACCTGCTGTGGGCTAACCCAGTGTTAGAATTACCACCAATTACTAGGAAAGACTTCTTCAGTTAACTCAAACCCTACAATTGACAGCATCTCTTAACTCCCCTTAGAGGAGTCATTGTGGTTTAAGACCACCTACAATATGCCAGTTTCCAGCTTGTCCTGTAATCCCTAACTACTTAAAGATTTAATTTTATATTTGAAATCTATACAGTGTTTTGCCGAACTTGTAATGCCTGTTTTTCATTTGTGGTTTTTTTTTCTCATTTTACAGGAAAACAAAGAGGATCTGTATGACTTTTCAAATGACCAACAAAAAGGGAAAAAAACAATTAAATCCCAACATAGATGACAGCAGAATGAAATGCTTGTACCACCTAAAAACTGTAGAACAGTACTTACACTTTATAATAATAAACACACCAACACATGTACAATTACATAAGAATTTTACTCAGCTGAAACATGCAAATATTGAACGGTATTTTTCTATATTTGAAATCCAGTTACTATGTTCAACTGACACACTAATGCCTACACTGTAAATACAGATTATCACTTTTTCCCCTGTTTTGATTAAGTAACTAAAGCCTATTAAACAGGTATTGAAAAGAACCAGAGGATCGCTTTACCTCAACTGATTAGAGAAGTCATCTTCTACGTTGTCATCATCCCAGTTATCCTCCCACACGTGAGCATCTTCATCCTCGTCCAAGCCAGTCCAATCTAAAAACATCAGGTCACAAATTTAACTATGGATGTTTTTCAAAGGCATTACACAAAAGCACAAACCTGTAAGTATGGGACCAAAATGGTTTAAGTTATTTGGAAATGCAGTCCCCAATGACTACATAACTCAAAGAACAAGCTCCGTAGTCTGCATTCTGAACTTTAAGAAAGTAATCCCACATTATAATCTCCAGTTTTAGTTTTAAAAAAAGTCACTTTAAAGTTAACTTTATAATGATTCCACATTCAGACACCAGCAGGATTTTGGAGTGTGCCATATTTTAATAAGTTTAGCTACAACACTAATGACACAAATCTAACCTCAAAATTTAACACATGTACCATCATGCTTTCAAAGGTAAAGAAATTGTGTCCAAAACGGGATTTATAACCTGCAATATATGTGAAAATACATGTCTAGAAACACAGCAAGCAGTCTAGTTACACAATTACCAATATGTCACAATTCGTAAGTTTTGAATATAGCAATGACACAGTGTTTTTAAACATAAAGGGCAATACAATCATCTACGGATCCACTAAACAAGTAACTTCCCAAAGATGTATGGAATTATAGTTTTAAGACGGGCAGGCGACATCCATTTCTTGCTACCATTTCTGAAAAACAAGAAACTGAATTATTGGTTATTGTGCACATATGACTACTGTCACCAAATCCAGGATTCCAACTCCCCAAAATATATCAAAATTGTGCATTCAGAAATGTATTCGCCCCACTGTACTTCTGGCATCTTAAAAAATACTTGCATTAATATGTAGAACACTATTTATGATAAGCTTCATAACTTTCAGTATGGGATGGACAGGATATATAGAAGTGAGCCTAAACACTTGTCAATGTAATATTTCGAAACAAGGTCCTGTAACCCGAGAGGAGACACTAACAAAAAAGCTTCAACCTTAAACACACATACATATTCTGAAATTTAAACATTTTAATACGAGTTTTATGTTTACGTTTCTTACATCAGGTAAAGGTTTTTATTAGTAATATCTTTAGGAACGTGTAGACATCAGTCTGTTGCTAGGCCACCGTGCAGGCTTACAACCTACCTGCCAGGACTAGATGATTAGCCGTTAGCTGTGTATAACAGGACATGGCTGTACACAGCCAACCAAATACGAGCGTATAAAGAAACGAACCCAAATGCCCTATATTACTCTTGTAATTAATAGAAATAGCAATTTATGCTAACATCGAATACATTCTAAATATACTTAGTTTGAAATGACGAACACAGAAGCAGCGCTAGCGTGCTAACAATAAATACACAAATGAGTTAAACACACAAGTGGTAGGACTTAATACTTATGAAATCATCCATTTAATTACACTATAGACGCACTGTCAGATACTTCACCAGCGAAGTTACGGTATTTTCTTATCAAAGCGAGTCGCTCACAAACGGTAACCAGCTAGCTAGCTAACCAACTATGACACTCCTCACTCAGCTGAGTCACTCTCCAGCGCAGCCAATACAGTCCATCGTATACTTTTAAAATACTGGCTAAGCATTGCTCATGTCGCTTCGACCACAAGTGATTTACCTTCAGCTGGAAACTCTTCAAACTCGTCGTCCTCCTCTAACAATCCTAAATCGACCGTTTGTTTCTTTTCCGACATGTTCGCGTTTTCCCACACCGGACAATTCACTTTCTCGAACGTGTTTTCCTGTGGAATTATGGGACGCTGGCGGTTGTATAAAATTGCGCATGCGTATTTAGTGTTTTTAAACGATAACATTAACTAGGCGTCTGGGGCTATAATGCGCAGTTTGTCATAGGTTAAAGAACGGATGATCTCAGGTGGCTAGATAGTAATGTAATCCACTGAGTGGTTGGGGGGGAAGACAGTGTAATTTGACGTTTTATCCTTAGATAACATATAACAGGAATATGTTTTCCACTGAGAAGATCTATTTTTTCTGATGTTTTCTAGATAGGTATCAAGTAGTTGTCTATAAGTAAATGAGAGTGTATCACTACAGAACAATATATACTTCTATATATGACAAAATGAGAGCTTAAATATCAGTACAAGCAGGCAGTGACTAGGCAAAGAAACAGCAACATTATGGTGTTCCATTACTTCCTTTGGCCTGCATTTACAGAAATACAATTTTTTAGCAGTCTTATCCTTGAGATGCTTTTCATCCAGAGAACTCTTCAGCCACGTGAAAATATTCTGTTATAAAGAGCAAACACCCACATCATTGTTTTTACAAATCCAGACAGCTCTGCAACACAATGTCTGTCAACTAAGGGTGAAAAATAAGCTATAAATCACAAACTGAGTCATACGATATTAAAATTACCATAAAACTGTAGCAGGGATGGGACAGTCCCTCTTCATAAACTTTGTGGGCTTTGCAATTGTGTGTCTCAATTAGGAGAAGCGTGAGTCTAGATAGATCAGGAATATGAAAATTCGAAAGTATTTGTGGTACATGTAAAAATGCATCTTCTGAGGAATGTGTATGAAAATTTCACTGTTTAGACAACTGGAACATAGTGAGATTATCCATGGGCATGGGATTTATTGGAACTTTGTCATGTGACTTCTGATGTAGCAGTCGCAGAAAGCCAAACAAGCTGAATCTAACGATTGATGTGGGAAAAGACCTAAGTGTTGGAATGAGCACGAGGCCAACTGAACGAATCACACCGGAGGGCGATGCCGTAGACGATTAATCACATTAATTTGTTTTTTATTTGAATAATCCACCCATATCAATCCCACAGTAATTATCAATGTTTTAGAAAGAATAAAAGAAGTAGAGAGCTATGACAACATGTCTAGAAACACAGCAAGCAGTTACGCAATTACCGATAAGTCACAATTTGTAAGTTTTGTATATAGCAATGACACAGTGTTTTTAAACATAGAGGGCAAAAGTAACTAAAAAATACTGGAACAACAGACAAGATAATATGATTAAGAAAAAAAATCGAGTTTGTGTCAAATGCGTATAAGTTCGAGAGTGAATGAATTGGCTGGGAAAAGAAGTTGCCGTGCTTAGTTTAAAAACAGAGCAATTACTGAGAAAGTACAGTGGGCAGGTCATTTCTCAGAGAGCAGATGCTTACGGTCTCTGAGGGCCTGGGAAGCAGTGCACCACGGCACTGCATACCGCTGTCTGCTGTTACACCGTGGCGCCTGCAGTCTCCTGCCGCAGACACCGGGCTGCCCAGACGGACTCCCGGTCCTTTCTTCGCCATCTGAGGATGCCTTTCATAGACCTTCCAGGACAGACTCACGCTAAGTCTTCGCTGGGACCTCAGCCCAGTCTGGCAGCCTCTGCTCTTGGCCCTATCTGGCCAGGTGATCATGATATCACCCCCGCGGCATGGGGGGGGAGGGGGGAGACCCTTAGAACGGGACCGTCATCGCTCTGGCCCCCTCCTCGCTGATTCCCCCCTCAGATAAGGCAAAGGGCTCCTTGTCTGGCAGGGAAAGTTACAATAGCTTGGACAGGGACTGCCTACCTGTACTGGAGCCATGAAACTGATAATCAAGCCCTGTGCCCGATCGGGAGCTAGAAGCCAGTTTGTCGCACAGGACGGAATTTATGGTGATGGAGATTCCGTAGAATCTGAATCCCAACTCTTTGTAGACCTTGCAGTTAATCCTGTGTGTCCCTCTTACGAGTCACGGCATTGTTTGTCATTTTGAAGGGTAGACATATGGGGGAAAAACTGGAATATTATGGGATATATTGAATTATGGGCATGGATTAGAGTCTTTTAGTCATCTAACTAATGAGATTAATTTCAGAAAAACATGTCGGCTTAGGTCTTAGGAAATCTGCCCAGGTTGATATTCTTCCAGGGTACATCTGTCAAGATTCTGTATTAAACTTAATCCCTAAGGATAGGCCATTGTGTTTTGTATGAAGGCAACCATCATTCAAGGAAGATGTATAATTCCTAAAAGAGTAAATAAACAGCATTTTTCTGAAACATGATCAGAATTATTTAATGTGGTGTGAGAGAAAGAAGTGTTTGCTTTAAGTTTATTTTCAGATTTTTTTTTTTCATCCTGCCTATTTCATTTAACTGTCTGTCATGAAGAATTTAAGTTTCATATTTTCTTCTGTCAGTCTTGAAAAGGTCTGTCATCTGAGGCTTGAAGTACAGTTTGCTAACAGGCTAATAGCCTTTATAGCGAGACAATCTGATATTTGTCCTTCCATACCTTCGGTAATCCTGTCTACCTTCGCGGCTCAGTTATGGTCTGGCTTAAGTTGCATATTTTGTTTTTATCAGGATTTTGCTGATAAATGCTATCAGCGGGAGTGAAATGAAATATGGGAGGTCTATCTCATGTTGCAAAAACAGACAGTTACCATTCCAGGTTAAATTGTTCATATTTCAAACAACAATGCTGCCTTTATTGTAGGGGTACTTATAAATCGGAAATTATTTGTAATGTGGGCCGGATCAAATAGTTAATAATGTGAACCTGGCAGCGGTTCAGCAACTGTGATATTGAATTGTTCATTATTGTTGTGATCTTAAAATAAATGTAAGTGTGGTTATAAATCAGGCATAGATCTTATATTGATTATAATGGACTGAATTTCTAGTTTTGCTATTTCATCCAAATTCAACAGTGCCTGTCCAAGTGCTTCAGTAATATATGGGACGTATATCGCACAGATAGTTTATCTCCAATTTTTTTTTAAAAAAAGAATATTCATCTATTTTTTTCTAACAGCCTGACATGCGAAGACCCTAAACATACAAATGTTGAAAATGGATCAGAGGACCACAACAGGTGGACAGTGATCCGTCACTGTTTTTGAAATAGACAATTAAAGAGACTGGAACATTTATTACTGAAAACCTTACAGATATTAATGTATAAAAGGTGAGGAAGTCAACAGATGACCAGCACAGAGAACACTTATAATAATTATGATAATAATAATTATGATAATTGTTAATAATAATAATA
Source organism: Brienomyrus brachyistius (assembly GCF_023856365.1). Lineage (NCBI taxonomy): Eukaryota > Metazoa > Chordata > Actinopteri > Osteoglossiformes > Mormyridae > Brienomyrus > Brienomyrus brachyistius. Next base: position 21,253,806 of record NC_064555.1, read on the forward strand.
ATAATAATAATCAGAACAAGGATATTAAGAGCATACATTGAAAATGGAATAAATGTAACAAATTTGCCGATACATGGTTTGATAGGGAAAATTGTGATTGTTTATTTTTATCGTGGACTTTGTAGCAATTTGCTCATTTGACTTTAGTCTGTAAGCTTGGAGACATCCACGCTGTTGTGTCAGAAGGTCCCGTGCCCCAGTGCAGTCTGTCCACAGGCCTGTTACCCTACTCGCTCCAAGGTGTGATGTACACTTCCGTACTTATTTAATGACTAACGCGTTACGTCCCGCATAGTCATGGTTAATGTTGCGTCCCACTGATATTCAGCAGGTGTTTGGCACCCTTGGCGTTTCAGAATATCGTGAAGAGACCTTGGGAAACCGAACCAATTTTCCGGGTCGCTTCTCCGCGACACGGATGACATTCGGGTCAAAGCGGCATCTCAGAGCTTCGAAGCCTCAACAAAGGTCAGCACTTGTATAAACACGCCGTGATACACCTTGGCATCTGACTCTTTCCCATACAACCTCGGAGTATTGATCCGGTGCCGAAGTCGGCCTCTCGTGTTACCGCGTTATTTCCTCTGCACGCTTAGCTTTGGGGAGCTCCAGGCTCACAATGGGGGCCTGTGTCCCCCAGGCTCACGTCGCGGCCTGGGGTGACTGTTCCCCTTTGTCATACCGGCCCCGCATCTACCGCTCCACCCGGGTCCCACCCTGACAGCCTCAAGTGTCCGTCCTTCAGCAAGTGCTTTGCTGAGTGCTGAAGGAGTCCCAACTCTAATACCCATCCGTACTTCATATGTCATCCCAGGCGTATTAAGAACAAATGACACAACATGGCATGGGTGATAGTGATGGCCTTTCATTTATCCTCACTAATCACCGGCATGGTCTTTAATGTAGCCTCACAGTGTGCTCTGCTATTTGCCCAGGCATCTAAAATACATCCCTGGTAATATAATTACGTTGTTTCCCCTGGCATGGGGTTGATATTTATTTTATTCTCTGTGTTAAATGTGTGACGCGAAGGCAGCATGCTCTTTAGGACGAAACATTTAATGTAATTTTTGATTTTGTGGGCGGCTCTGAGGTTTAATGCTTCGGTATGTTGCCTCGAGCCCCCCTTGGGTTAGGGGTTCGAATCTCGGCTCTGCTCTTCAATTTTACACATTCTTTTCCCCCCGCGTACCAAAGGCATGCAGTTTGGCTATTTGTTGTCTCTAAATTGTCTGTAGTGAATGATTGTATATATGCTCTGTATAAATGGACTGGCATCCGATCCAGGGTCTACCTCAATCCTGTGCCTCCTGGGACTGGCTCCAGGCTCACCATAACTCTTCACTGAATATGCAGTTAGAACAGAGAGGAGTGAAATATGTCTTTGCAGTGCAAATGATCTGAAATCTATAAACCGTACGAATGCATTAAAATTATTTTATAAAATGAAATCACTTTTAATTGCAAATTACCAGTGTTAAAGATTTGAGAGGAAGATGGTATAATCTCTTCTGTCAAGTCGATTTTAATAATCTTTAATGGTGGTCTTGCACTTTACTAGCTTGGCTAGGTCAGGCTATTCAGGCAGGTGCAAGGTGCACGTCGCTGTCCCCCTGTACCGTGTCCACCTGTCCCACCATCCCATTTCCACTGCTCCACCAAATCCGTACATAAAACAGGTGTCAGGCATAAACAAGGCATTCAATGGCCGTGCTTCTGTTCTATGTAAAAACCTCCAGCGATGTCCTCAAAATATTTACTGTCACTACACAAACTCCAAATCCAATTGTGGGCCAGTTAAAAGGAAAAAGTTTTGGTTTTATGTAAAGCAGTGAGATTTTCTTTTCTCTCTTTCTCGAGCATATGGAATACAATTTCCCACCATGTGGCTGTCCCAAGTGTAGTGGACTCTGTGTGATAAAGAGCCCTCTCTTTGTTCTTGGGAATGCCTCATGAGGCCTCTGGGTCTGGACTTTGTCCAGGAAGCCTCTAACAGCCACTTATTAAGTTGTTAGACGTACAAGGCGAAGATGTAGGGGTCCAGTTGTCACCTGAGGTTGTGTTTATTGGAACAGGAAGCCCTACCTGATCCGGACCGCAGCCCTTTGGTGCATGCAGAACGTTACTGCCGACCTGCTTCTCTTTCTTCTCCTTCTGGACCCCAAACCTCATGTTTTCACAGCTTGGGCCGTTCATTTAGCCATGCAATTATTAGCATTTTGTCAAAATACCCTCCTGCTGCCACCAATAGGTTTCTACCCCGTGAGAGAGATCTACACAGGGCTAATGACACCAAGAATGCAGCGAGGTAAATATAGAAGCACAGGCTGTTTTTGTTTGAAAAGGACTGTCGCCGGCATCAACATGTGCTCAGACGTCTGGTCATCTGGAGTCAGGTTTCAGGTGCAAGGTCTTTGTGACGGATGGGGCTGTAATGTAACAATGTGAAGCTACTATAATGTGTTTTCTCATCTAAGCAATATTCCTAATTCCAAGTAATTATTGCATTGATTCTGTAGTTTGAGACATTGCTATCCCTTCAAGAGGACATTGAAAAGGAAAATGACCCCCAAGGTGAAGTATTTTTTTTTTAAAGTATAGATTAAAAACAAGTCTTTTACAATTTCAGTTGATTGTCAGTTTCTGTATCTGATCAACAGAAGAAGATCAGAGGACTTTCGAGTTTACTCACCTGGGCAAAAACACAGAAAACGTCACCTGCCTGAAGGAAGCTGAGGGCCAATATCTTACTCTTTTTAAGGTGTTGTCAGGAGATTAAGATACCTGAATGACACAGATTTGATGTTTAGTCACTGGAGAAAGAATGTACAGTAAAGTCTTAGGCAGTCAACGAAAAATATTGTGTAGATCTTCATGCATGATATTGCAGCTTAGCCATTTCAAAGCATTTCCTGAAGGCACCTCAGCATCTGCAGTAAACATCCAAAATACCCACGTTTTTTTTTTATTCAACCAGTAAGCACAGCTCCTTTGGCTTATCAGTACCTCATTATTTAACCAATTAAGTTCATTATTTAATTTAAGCAATGGTGAAATTTAACAAACACATGGAATGGCTCTGAGGAGAAGTTTGGGAACTGAAGCGGTTCATGTAGCCATCTAGCAAGATAACATTGATGGGGATATAATTTTGGAGAACAGAAATTCTAGGTATACATGCAGTTGCTGGCATTTACCAACAAGAAACATGCCTGCTGTTTCCTAGGTTCACCTTGATCTTTCAAGAGTCCTCAGTCATGTTAGATCAGGAAAAATGTTTTGCCATGTTCGTCCAGTTCAGCTAGATTGCAACTTGCTATATGCCCTGATTATTTTCTTGGGCATCACCTCAATCTACATGGACCTACTCTGTTAACACAGACTGTGTTTACTCTGCATAAAGTATAAAAATAATAATAATAATAATAATAATATACTTCCAAGGGAAAATAATTAGTAGAGTACAGCCAGGGGCAAGACTAAATCAGTATGACCAGTGCAAAGTGCCTTTGCTGAACAGAAAGGCTTATCGGAGCAGCAGAAGTAGCGAATGGGCTGCGGAGAAGAGCAGCAATTTGTCTGCACTGTTCAAAGGCATGGGAACCCCAGGAGGCTGCCTTACATTTTGTCCCAAATGGACGTCTCACTCCTTTCTCGAAAGGCGTAGTGCTCGTGATTAGAAATAATGCAGCTCGGTATACAAAACTCAAAGGTGCAAAAGTACAAATGTTCTGTTGGTTACTGAGCTATTGTCTGGGCAGCGAGTGATTATATACGGTTTCCAAGGAAAATATTATAACATTGACAAAAAATTTTTTAAAAGTATGAAAATGACACAGTAGAGGTCAGAGACAAGATTACAACTTAAGACACATAACACAGTGGAACTTCAGGACCACATACTCCAGGGAATGGATATCTTTTATTGACACTTCTGTTGGGCATTTGAAATATGGATTGCTTTCCATTTGGACGAAAACATTTCAAGCAATTAAGGCCTAGAGAGTGATGCAGAGTCAAAGGGCACTGTGTGTCCGCACGACTGTGCACGCTCTCTCCGTATTCGCAGAGGCCTCTCTTAGAGCTGCGTTTTTGCCCTGTTTTGGCTGAGACCAGAAGTTCCCACCAAGATTTGTTTCCTGGTTCAACGGAGGCAAGGTCCAAGTTTTGGAACCAAGAGCTCTGTTCCTCGGTTGATTGTTGGGCGTTTGCAGGAAATTAAAGTTTTCGTAGGTCGCTGTGCATTCAACAGCAAAGTCGTTTAATTACCATGCGACAAGTTGCTTTTGAACTGTAAGAAATGTAACCTTTTACTTTATTTCTAAATCGTTATCTGCACACACTGCCTAATCATTTAAAAATATGAATATGGAGGTGAGTACAGAATGATAATTAAATTTAACTAGCTAAATACTGCCTGGAACAAGAGCAAGTACAGTGCAGTATTCCAAAGGAAACCACAGTATTTTCACTGTAAGTCAATTTCTTATACATAATGAATAATTGAGACTAATGAAAATATTTCCATTGAAATGTGAGCGTGAAGATTCTCAGTATAAGAGCTCCTGCTCTGCATCCATCAGTGATGAAAGGAACATGAGAAATCAGTCCATTAACAGCAAATATACTGTACAGCTGTAAACTGTGAAGAAACAGCTTTGTTATTAAAACTTGCCAGTTTTGAAAGGGCTAGATAACTGACACATCAAGACCGAAATGAATTGTTCTTCTTGTAGGAAGAGGGGTTGGTGTAAAAAAAAAAAAAGAGAGGACTTCCTGTTCTTTGTCGAGCTAAATCGGGCGAGTTTGCTAACTGAGGGTGATTGATTCGGGGTGCATGCGAGTGAGCGAGCGTGCATGCATGCATCCTCATCCCCCGGAGCCGGCAAAGGCCCTGCAGCTGTATCTGGCCAAAGACATAGCGTGAGCAGCAGGGCAGCGTGGGCACTCCTCAGGCACTGTAGTGCACTTGTTCGAGGAGGGGATGAACAAGTGTGGACTTTCATTTGGCTGTTTACACAAATAAGGCCCCTCTGTGCCCCTGGGCTCCCCCCCCCCAGCTGCCTGAGTACTTCTTACAAGCTCGGGGGGGTGGAGGAAAAATGGGTTAATTGATGAGTCTCCATGACATCAATGCTATTCTCTTCACCCTGACAGTCTGGCTTTTCTGTACAGTCTCAGTGTCCGAGTCTCCCAGCTGGTTGCAGTGCTGAGCCAGGTTTCTGCCCGCCATGCCTCGATCTTCACAGACAGTAACACCGAGGCATACTGTGTCATGCGATGTTCAAACAATCGTACTTCCCTGAGCCAGTCTCTCTGAGAAAAAGAAGGTAAGGATGTTTTATGAAAAAAAACCTGGCATGTCCACCATCATACACAGTCATTTTGAATATTTAATGAAAACACTGATTTACAAATATTGCATGATAGCATCCGATAAACATCAGATGATCAAATGGATTAAAAAGCTAAAAAAAAAAATTTTTTTTTTCAGCATGACAATCAGAGCAGATTTTGTACTCAAAATGTAAGAAGTAAAGTGGATTATTTTGTAGGCTGGAGTAGGACTGCAATCACTGCGACTCTCAAGATGAAGTAGCGGGTCCTAATTTTCATACCCAGGCCATTTAAATTGAGGAACAAGCGACTGTATTATCAGAAGACTTTGAAAATCCCTCCTGTTTACAGAGAAAGTCCAGACAATTTTATTGACTCATAACCTCCACACTCCAAAGAATTATCCATGAAGTGCCATATAAAAATATTTTTCTGAACGATCAAAAAATACTTGTCTGTGACGTATTTTTTTTCCTCTAGATTATGGGCATGCCAGTCCACTGGCAGTAAGGGCAGTAAGCAGTCCACTGGCAGTAAGGGCAGTAAGCAGTCCACTGGCAGTAAGAGCAAAGAGAAGGGTGGCGATAGCAGAAATTTTGGGGTTTGGAGCCATGATCGAAAAGTTCCAGTTCAATAAGAGTATATGTTGTTTTGTCTGTGAATTATTAATATTTTTTGTTGTCTTGCTGCAAAACTGGTTAAAAATGAAGGACCATTAGAATGAAAACGTTAAACAGCTGAAAGATACGGAAAGCTTTCATTTCTTATCTGTGGATTTTAATGACGCTCAGCGTTTTTGAATGATGCGGAGTGACACATCATGGTCAGGTAGTCAGGTGGCATCTGGACAGTGGTGCCTGTCCTCTCCTGCAGTGGCTAAGGTTGTGAATTGAGAGCCAAAACAACCACGGGAAAGCCATGTCCATGTTTGGTCAAAGCTCTAATCATGTGCTTCCGGGAAGCTGGGGGAATATTTGGCAGGCTGGGGGGGGTTGGGGAGAAAATTGTCCTGGGAGCAAAAGAGCGATACGTGCAAGTCAGACGCGTCCGGATGACAAATGGCTCCCCAGGACAGCAAGGTTCACCCAGCTGGTTGGCCCTCTGCTGCGTGATTGATGGTGTTGATGTTCTAAATTGGCCTAAGATATGCCAAGTACAGGAATCATAATAACGGGCTTTAGATTTGCACTGTAGATAGCAGGCAGGGGGGGTTAGGGTCATGTTCCCGACACGCAACTCTAACCGGAACCATGTCCTCGCCATTCTCTCTCCCCCCGCTCTGAAAAAGATTGCACTGTGCGCTTATCTGGGGGCTCGTGAGGGTCACTGTTGGGCAACTAACGTTGAAAAGCTGGCGGAGTCCCGGAGAGGCCCGCTGTCCCCCCGTGACCCAGAGCGTCCCCCCACCCCCGGCTCTGGGGGGGCCCCAGCCGGTGCTCTCGCCACACTGCGGCTGCGTCCAACGCGTCCCAAGAATAATATTGGCATTCGGGCCTTTGTGAGAGCTGTGCACCGCGTAAATAAAACACGGGGCCTTTGATCAGGGAAGCGACCCTTTGTGGAGCCATAATTAAAGCCAGTGATCCCTCTGAACGCACAGGAGCACTGCACTGGGCCACACAGTGCACCAGAGTGCACTGAGGCACTCCAGCAGAACATGGGGTCGCATATGCCCCCCCTCAGAACACTCTTGGTCTGCTCCATTCATCCCCATGCATGCTATCCCCCCCTGAAATACATCCTATTATTATTGGGGGTGGTTTGTGTCTCGGGAGGTGTGAAAGCTGTACCTGTGATCGGAAGGTTGCCGGAATCGTTCTCAAACCTTCTGTTTGGTTCTGCAGGCTTCCCAATGGCATTTTCATTGTTGTGAGAATCATTAAACTTGATGACATGACCTCAACAGCAGACAAGCTCTGTGCTTAAGAGCTGTAGCGGCTATTTACCATATTAAATGAGCTAATCTGAGTGTATTTCAACCCTGGTTTATTGCTTTGGAAGCTGGGCTTTTTATCATAAGGGTGCAGACGTCCTCGCATGATTCAAGCAGGCCACTCGATCTTTATTGCCGCAGAAATGCCTCATTTTCAGCTGAGGTCGGATGAAGAGGGGAGCGGTGAGGTCCAGACAGACAGGGGTTAGCAAGAAATGGGAGCACTTTGACCCAATACGCGTCACATCGTTCCTAACCTGGAGATTTCCATTTATTTTCTCAGTGTGCTTGTATTTCAAAGGTCTGTTCTCATCATTCAAGAGACTGTAAAGAGTTTGGAATTATTAGGCTGTATGTTAACCTCTCTGTTAAATGCACGCTGCTTTCATTCGGTGGATGTGGGCAATTCAGGATGATGGCTATTTTTAAAAAGATCAGCATGACAGGGCTGGGGTTTTAAGTGTTTAATAAAATAATTACTTTTGCCGTGACTCTCCCGTGTTAAATTAAGTTTAATAAAAAGGTTATGTACAAAAGGGAACCACATGTTTAATGGGCTGTTAATAACATTATTAAAATATTAAGTGTTCTATCCTTTGCTATTAATTTTCATAAATTTAGTTAAAACAGCAGCTTTCTTTTATTTAGGTGAATTGTTTTTTTCCCACTGCAGTAATTTTTAGATGTGTAAATAAAATGATTTAGTAATTTTTTGTACCTAATATATGTGCATAAAGGATGGATTTGAAATCATTGCTGCTGAAAGCTCTTATGTGGGAAGAAATAAAATTATTTTAAATATATATTTTAATTGCCCGGCTCTGGCACGTAGGCGTGTGCAGCTGTGTGCGTGTCAATGGCCTTCGACGAGCTTCCTATCTGCTCTCTGACTAGGTGAAACAATAGAAATATTTATTAGAAAAGAAAACACATTTGTTACTTATTTGTTAAAGGCTCAGACAGTCCTGTCTGACTCCAGAAGGCTATGGGCCTTACGAGCCTTCCGGCTAATTTCCACGACCAGCTCCTGTCGTCGTGAGGCGAGTGACATCGTTTGCCGATAATGGATCCGGGAGATGGCCCTCCCCGTGAAAGGACCCCCGTCCCGCTCCTGGGCTTTTCTGCGAAGGAGGAAGCTCAGGATGGGCCACGACCTGATGCATTTTCTCTGGCCACGTGTAAAATTTTCACCCATCGTAGTCCAGCCTGGCCTCAGATTCTTGAATAATTTGCCTTCCTTTCACAATAGCACAAACATCTGAGGAGAGGGACCGAAGGGGGTAGAGAGGTGGGGTATGCAGGCAATGCATCTGGTGATTCCTGTACACCCCCCCCCCCCACAATGCTCACCCCCCACCTTAATGTACACAGCAAGGGAGGTAGGACAAATGAAAAGGGAACAGCCTTGGTCTCATGTTTGATCTCTCCACAATATCAGTCTATAATTGAGAGCATTTAGTGAGGCGTTTAAATACTTTACTTTGCTTTATTTAGCAGACACTTGTGTCCAAAGCAACGTACAAGTGAGGCAAATAGCACATTGCAAACATACATGCTGTCAAGGAGTTGACTGGGAATAAGTGCAGCTAGGCTGAGCTTTCAATGAATGCCGAAGTATAAGAGTAAGCAGTATTAGAGCAAGAGCTACACAACAGCTTCTAAACAGAGTTAGAACCTAATAAGACAGTTTTTTAAATAAGCTGACAAAGTGAACACTAAGAGCATTCAGGGAACATGGCACAGAGAACCAGCACTGGCATCAAAAACAGCACTGACAGGGTTAAATGTTCGCAATTTTTTTTTCCATTCCCGCTGCAATATTTTTATGTGAGTATTTCCCAGATATAAAAATCCCAAAAAAAACAATAGCACGCTTTGCTCTTGTTGGAGGAATAAAATGTGAAGGCGCGTCGGAATGCCGTAGTAAGACTGATGATTTGCTCCAGGGTCTAGGAGCTCGCTGATTAAATAACAGAGTTCCCTCCGTACTGAAAAAGTGAGAACAGTGCAGATCAATTCCCTTGGTTTAAAATGTGTCCCCAAATGCCATTAATAATTATATGAAAGGACCACATACATCGCAACTAATCGATTCCATAACTAATCTACATGTGCGCTCCATTAATGGGCCCTAGGAATGCTGTAAAATACAGACTTCTGGTTTTGGTGGAAGGGGTCTGCCTGTTCTGGATTTAAAAAATAACAGTGTGTGGTGACACCGCACCATCCCGGGTTTAAACTATGCGCAGATCCAAAAAATAATATTCTACAAGCTTCGTTGACTGTGCTTCATGACGTATTCTCTTTCCAAAGTGGCGACTTCAGGTAGCAGCCTGTGTACTTTTAGTTATTTGTTTTCCTAAAGTCTTCCCTTGTCCTTACGTGGCTCTGGATCTTCCGTGCCATTCCGTCGCAGACAGAAGTCCTGCTTTTAGGGCATTTTTCCTGTTAACGGCCTGATGGTAGGCGTACCTGCGGCCTTTCGCGATGATGTCACGTCTCGTACGGCGAGACGGCAATGATTTTGAATTGCGAGTCATTAATGCAAAATTGTACAACATAGTAGGGGGACAATAAAGGAGAAACATATTGGATTACTTTTTGTTCATCTGGAATGTAATTAAGATATTTAGTTGGTCTCTAAAGCAATGGGGAGCTCCTCTGGCAAAGGGATGAAAAAAATACCTCTAGAGGAACGTGAAACCGGAGATAGAGAGGGCCGTCCATGCTGCCTCCGTGGGTGGACCAGACCTTGACTGGTGTGACGGGGACGCCGGTGTGTTTATTGTTTGCTCGGCTTCAGGAATGTGTCTCCCTGGCTACCTGCCAGCCTGCAGAAGGGGCTTCCCTCGCCATCGCTGCCATCCGCTGACTCAAAGCCAGTGCTCAAGTCTTCTTCCTACCAGTGAGATGAGCTTAGTTTGGAATTATTGAAATAACTTGTGAGTTTTGTGCACAAATGGCCCGGGGTGGCATCTTGCTCGTATGGAATTCGGACTCCTTTAGTCCAAAAAGGTTCCCGTCACTGACAAGTATACACTATATATAGTACAGTCATACTTCATTAATACTGTCCATACAGGTGAGAGCAAGCTTGGGGGTCACAGTGAAGGGGCTGTCACCTTGTAGCACCCAGGAAGCTGGGGGTTGGGGGCCTTACTCATGGGCCCGCAGACATGTGAGTATTCCACCAAGACTCGGCTCAAACCAGAAACCTTCTAATGACATAGATGCGTAGCCCGCTGAGTCACATACACACACATACAAACAAAATGTACATATAGAGGCAGCACCCAAGTTAAGAATATCTCACTTACGGACAACTGGTACTTATGAATGGACTACCATAAAGCCTATCGTATAAAAAATTGAGTTAAATACAATGGTTGTTAAAAATGATTTGCTGGCTCGAGGTACCGTATCGTGTGTAATCACTACTGTATAATAATTATTATCATTATTATTACGTATCGTGTTATTACTTTTACGACTTACCTACAAATTTGACTTGAAGACTGACTTACGGAATGGATCTCATTCGTTACCTGGGGAATGCATGTATATCAAAATATACACGGTATTTGCAAAACTGTCCTTGTACCAGTCGTAGGTTCACTGAAGCAAGTAGCAGAGCAACAGATAAATGTGATCCAATACTATTTTAACATCGCGTTCTTGTTTTTTGCATAAAAGAATTGAGCCAATGTCGATTAAAAACGCCTCATAATATCTCCTGTTTTCCAGAATACTACTGCTGGCGGAAATCGTAAAAGCATGTGAAGGTGGAATTCAGTGATCATGATCGTGTTCTAAGTTAATTCAAACAAAAACACATGATGTGACCGATGGAAATGGAAGAGAAAGCCAATTCCATAGAGGTGAATGATACTTCCGAGGCCGTGCAGACAGTATTGTTCATTCATAGAAATCAGAACTGCAGGGTATTGTCTTAGGACACATGAAAAGACATGACAGGACCCTCTGATGTCATGTATAGATACAGAGACTCTTTACTTTTTAAATGGTCAGAGAGGCTCCCAGTGAATGAGTGTTGAGGGGGGAAGGCAGATGTCACTTGGTCATCTTGAACTGGTGTATCGTGCCCCTGAGCTGAGGACGCGATGCTTTGTCCCCTCATCCATGCTCCGCAGGGCTCGTGGTCGCTCGTCCCTGTCTTACTGCAGGTCGAGTCCAGGGGAAATATCTGGCTGGAGAAAATAATAATTTTAAAAAATGCCAAAAGGTGCACAACCAGCGAGTGGGGGGGGGCGCCATCTCAGAACAGGGGAATGACATTATCACCTCGTTCACGCTACTGCTTTGCTGCCCCTTCGCCTTTTACTGTGAAGCCCAGAATTTGAGAGCTTTCACAAAGTGTCTCCAATCGGAAGGGGAGAAAATTAGGAGCAGAGGCCTTACAGGTGCATAGTGGGGGGGGGGGGGGCAGAGAATGATTCTTGTGAGCTTGATTATACTTCCTTGGAAAACTGCCGAGGAGTCGGGCCGCTGATGTAAAGTTATTGCTGGTTTCCTCTCTGTTGCTGGGCCAGCTGTTTAAAGTTAATGGGTCCGATCCGCCCTCCACCCCGCCAACGGTAGACTGGCCTGGCCCTTAGCGATGGCATCTCATGGCCTGCAGATGTGGAAGCAAAACTCCAGAGGACTTCGTGTTAATCCTAACCCAGTGCTCCCAGTACCCGCAGCCCCCGTGCCATATACCTCACCCCCCCCCCCCAGCCCCCACCATGGTCTATGTTATTCTTGACATCTAGGAACACATAAAATTAATAGACATCACTAATTAAATCACCTCAACATGGACAAATGGGATCTTAACAAAGCAGCCTGTTACAGCTCGTCATGAATCAGCATGTCATTTGCGCGCCGTCAAAATGAGTTAATCCTTCCTGAGCCCAGCAGCAGACAGCCTAGCTGTTAGATGTAAATTCCTAAAGATTGATTTTTTTTTTTTTGATAAATGGGACCGCGGATCACAAATGGATCCATTTAAACAAAAGACTCTTCCCCTCTTGCTGTCATGTAAAGATTTTATTCTAATCAAGCAGACAGAGACACAGATTATTCCTTCATGCTTGGCTTCCAGTCTCTGCATAAAAGGAACTATTGCAAATCCAGGCCTACTGTAAATGCTAAATTAATACATCATGTCAGTTTCAAGTTTTCTTGTGTAATAATCATCTTGTATAATTTAATGCATAGCCCTAAAAAATCTCGCATAAGCCAGCACGTTCTGTGCAGTCTGGTTTCTGTAACAAAACGGAACCATAATCAGAGGTCATTTTTATTTAAATCCTGGGATCCTAATAACCTTTCCAAAGTTTGCCTCCAGACCTCCGTTTTTTTTTTTTCTTTTTTTTTTTTTTGGAGTGAACATTCACACACCTGTTCATTAACATGGCATATAGATGTTAAGAGGTTATTTTATTAAGTATTTTATTCTTGTCATCATTATCTCGTTGCTGTTAAATTGACTGTTGATTTGCTCACTGTTCATTATCTCAAATTGTCACCTTATTTACATACACCTAAAAGTTTAAAACTTAAAAAATTCTCGCTGTATTCTTTCTAGAGCTTGGAATCTATTTATTAGTCTTAAAGTTAATCGTTGCAGTGTGTCCTGTGTAATGTTTGTTTGTTTGTTTTTTATAATTAAACATTAACAGCAAGTTTCCCTTGAATAAAACACTCATCATTTTCCCACAGCGATTTCAGCCAGTTAAGATTTTCTTCGCCCTGCTAAGAGGCGCGATTTTGTGCTGAGGGTGACTTTGTGGCCATAAACCCAGTCGCTCCCAGAGATTGCTGTCCCAAAGTGTTACGCGTTTGCGGTCCCGAATTATCGCCTGGCACTCCACCCTGCCATTCTGACGCTGATTGTTGGCTTGTGCCACTGGGTACAGGGGAGACATGTGAAAGATATTACCTGCAGGGTGAAGCCCACATGATTGTGTTTAAGAGGTTTACAATGCTCATTAACAGCACCCCACCACAGGCTCTGGCAGGCTTGTCTGACTGCTCTAGTCAGCGGCTACGCTCCGCCGCTCTCCCAGCCCAAGCGTCAGCCAGCCGCCTCTGGAACGGCACGAGCGGGCAGCCAGTAGAGGGACGGGGGAATTAAGCGGCGGCTTAGCTACGCCATTTCTCCCTACACGCGCGCTGAGCGTTCGCAGCAGCGCGAGACGGATTGCGCGGGAACAAAAAGAGGAGCTATGAAGAAGTGCAGGCTCGAGCCCAGTTTGTTTTGCTTGAAACGCTCCGTGTCGCCTGTGCTTCGGATGGACGCGTGTGTGCGCATGTGCGGCTCGTACAGTAGGGCTGTTTTTAAGCGGGTCTAACGGAGTCCAGATATAATCCAGACACTTCCTCCTGCCTCCAGTGTAGGCCAATGAATTTTGTCAAAGACACTTGGGTTATTTTTAAAGAGATTATTTAGCGCCATAAAAATAAACTGCTTCTTGCTCACTCGTTGCTAAACGGTTTAAAAATCAGTGTTGAGTTTTTTTTTAACCATATCAGTTTAAATGTATTTTCATTATCTGGTTATTATCATTATTCTGACTTTGTTTCTCATTATTGGCATTCTTTTTGTTTGCAGGAACAATTACAACCAAAATTAGTAGCAGGAAGCTGCAGCCTGACTAGTTATTATCTCGAGTTTTATCTTCGACGATTCATTGTTCTCGGAAGCGTATAACATCAATCAACACAATCGCGACCCTTATGCATCTGACTCCATGCAAGTGCCATGAAGCATCGTCCTAAAACAGCTTTGATTAGTTAAATAGGAGCCTTAACTCGCTAAAGTGTGTGTGTGTATGTGTGTGTTTGTGTGTGTGTAACTGATTAAAAAAATACTCATATTGGTTTGTTATTTGAAGCATTTCCTTGACAGTCCATTTCCATGACACCACAATGTCTTCTTGACACGAGACACTCCTGCGGTTTCAACCTTTATTGAAAATATAAAGGGACAAAACACCGAGCATTTTCTCAAGTGTAAAAATCACCTTTTTGCTTTGCACTGGCACTGCTTGAAGTGTTCACTGGAAATGTTCAGTGCTTAAATAAACAAATACATGTACTTGGGGACTTAAGAAGAGCAATTTGCTCGAAAGGCATGACAAATTGGTTTTAATCTCTAATAATAATTTTAGGATACAGATAATTTTACCATGTCATTGCCCAGAGAACATGAAAATGGTCCTTCTAAATGTCTAAATCTAAGTGCATACGCAGCTTGCCTGAAATATGACAAAGTATGCAACAGTTCCTGGTTCATTTGTCTAGATTTAAGGACCACACTCTAATCCACTTACTTAGTTTAATTAGCAGTTTTTTTATTTAGAGGAACACTTGAAGCCTTTTTATCATTCTGAAAGCATGATTTGTTAGTGGCTGCAATAGGTGGAACATTCAGGTTCATAGTCTACAAATCCAGATCAAGATTTTGGTTCAACCAACCAGTTGAGTACTCTGTGACAGTGTCTCTTTATGTTCATCTGGTTGGTTGAAAGAAAATCTTGGTCTGGATTTGTACTTTCTAGACCCGAACCTTCCACCTCTAGTGACTGTATACCTCATTGGGGACACCGTGGGGTGGAAAAAAAACATTTTTTTTAGCGCTGTCTGGTTCTTCAATGCTCTTAATTAACATCCATAAAATAAAATGTTACCCTTTGCAAGAAGTAATTTCTTGTTGGGTTTTTTATTGTAATTTTCCTCTGTCGAATTAGTAGGGGCCATATCTTAAAAACAGTTGTTCCTGAAACGGCCACCTCATGCACCATAGCGTGGTTTGAGGCACAAAGGGGTCTTGTTGGCACTACCAGACTCCGAGATGTGAGACTTAAGTCTTAACCAAATCATAATTCTGATCCGCCGCCTAATCACTCACATGCGCACCAGTTTTTCCTGAACCTGGTCTGCTTATGAATAGCAGATATAAACATGTGACTGTAAGGGAAAACATTGCCTAACTTCAGGCCTGTGCATCATGAGTAAAATGCAGACTGAGATTTTCAGTCTCTTTTGTGTTCGCTTTCGTTGCAGTCATGTGGCTTTCTGCCAGGCTTATTCTTAACCCAAGTGTGTGTTGGAAAACTGCAGTCACACTAATGTCTTCCTTTTTCCCTCTTCCTGGATATGGAAATGAATGTACTTACAAGATGCCCTGGAGTGTGAGCACCACAGAGTTTTGTATGACATCATTGTCTTTGTGGGAAGTTGCATACAGCTTCGCCCAGTCTGCCGCGCATGTAATCAGCAATGGTCTTCTAGCTGACAGAATGCAGACGTGTCCAACCAATGACGTGTTAGTTACCTTATGGTGTCGCCTATTAAGCTGCATAAGGAACTTCTTTATTTTAGGGAGATTTACATGTGTTCACATGTAGGTATAGTTACAAAAAACACTGACAGTATAAATTAGCATGTCTTTAAAAGAGTACCTAGGTGTACAGTTAATGATGTGTTCCCAATATTGATACTTTTTAAACATCTAATTTCAATTAATTTAAAATAAAACAATGCAGATTTCAATGAGATTTACAGGTGTGATCGCCATTATTTTAAAACAGAGGTTTGTATGGCTGTGTTGGGCACAGAATTTTTAAATCCTGAACATTAAGTGATTGCTAGTCCTTTCCAAACGATACTACTCAATTTCCCTTAAAACATGCAGTAAAGGCAGCATGTTAAAAGTCAGGGTTATTTAAAGTAACTGACAACAAGGAGCACAATCCCATTTGATGGATGTTTTTATATAAATCCTTTAATGAATTTTCACATAAAAATTGCAATACTCTGACACATTAACATTTTATATATAAATAAAACTTACATTTCAAATATATGCTACCACGCCATTTTGTTACAATGATGTGATATTTTATGATATATTTCATGTTATAGAAATTCTAAGTAAAACATTGTTTAATAAATTATACATTTTAAATTCAAATGAAATACAAACAACTCAGATATGTGCAGACAGAAATTTAAAGCACTAAACCAACAGCAATCAAGAAGCTTAATTTAGGATTTGATTTGCTGATGCAGGATATGGTGGCACTATGGCATCCTCAGACATTACCTGATCATTCACTGGGAAACTGATGTGCTGTTGGCATGATGTTCGGGAACCTCTGCTGAAAAGAAGTATAGCAGTATGGAGACAGAGAAGTAGCTGCATGTAGAAAATACAGGCCAAGTCATTGATCTTGTGTGTGTTGTTTTCATACGCCAGCTTCTTCATCACACATTCAATTTAGTATGGGTTTGTAGTATTGATTGAAAAATGCTGAACCTAACATTTCACATTTCTGGATGAAACTGAATTATCAGCAGTCATTTGTGTCTGTCTATAAAAACAGGTTTGTTGTATCGGTTATTCAACAGAGCAGATAATACAGATTGTTTTCCAACTATTCTCATGGGAATTGGTGTAACCTCTGAGGTTTTTGGCACACAATATATGAGAAAGCTCAGCTGCATCTTCAGGCATCTCCTCCTGCTGAAGGCATGTGGAAGCCGTCTGAAGGTGTATGGATGGATGGATGGATGGATAAAAAGATCACATGATGCCTTATAGGCTGGAGTGTGGAGGAGGCGGGGCTTAAATGAAGACAGGCCCTCACACTGGCTGGTGATTAATGCACAGACGTAGCAGGCCACACTTCTGAAGATTTATTCAGCGCAGAAGCCTAATAAACTTATTTTAAAGCTGGAGTTGAAAAATTGCAAAGACGCAGGTTTGTTTTGGCTCGACGGCATGTTCCATTTTCCCGCGGCAGACTACTGGTCTGCAGGCGGCCTTTTATTGCCCGTGTTTCACTGCGAAAGCAGGGAAGGAATGGCTTTGTGTAATAAGCTCATGGCAACACACACAAAAAAAATGCTGGCAGCCATTTGGAGTGCATACTAAAAAAATTCTGACCACAACTCGTAAACCACACTTTATTTACACTGGCTCCTGCGCTTTATCTGTTCATAGGCTTTCTGTCTCTGAGAAACGGCTGCCAGTTGTTGCCGTGACGCTCTATTAGGCGGGTCAGAATTGCCCCCCATCAGTGACTGCGCACCTCTGTGGTAGCAGTGGGCATGGAGAACAGCTGTGGGTCATATATGCCTACAGGAATGCTGTGTATTACCATCAGGGCTTGGTGATGTATGGCCGACCGGGGAAAATAAGGCTCAGGAATAAGATTTCTTGCATTCAGACCATTTGCACACAATCACAGGAACTGCAATAACTGCTTTGTCCATTTTTCTACACTTATCCTTGCTGGGCTCATTAACGCTTGGCTTGTTCATTACATTTGTTTTAATGACATAAATGTAGGAGACTCGCCGTATATTATGTATTATAGGGAAAAGGCATTTTCATTGTCTGTTTTGAATTAGGGATATTGTCACTGTATCCTGTCCAGGGAGTACCCCAGCCTTGTGCCCTGTGCTGCCTGGCAGAGGCTTATAATGCACCCCACCCCCCAACAACCATGTCCTATTCCACTATTCCAATATAAAAGTTAGTGGTTAGAAGATGGAAGAATGGATGGATGTATGGATGGATGGATGGATTGACAGTTGTGGTTTTTCTTAGCCTTCTCATAATGTTTTATGTAACCCACATAATATCATTCTCCTACAAATATATCTCAGGAAATAGGAGAAATATTTGTTGCTTCTCTGCAACAGATAATTATCCTAAGATACATGTATTTCTATCTTTATAGTCTTTAACGTTTTAAAATGATTAATGGCTTATATTAATTATAATAATCATCGTCGTCACTAAATTCTGAAATATAATGTCAAATACGGCTGGAACCTACTACATTAAAAAAAATCACTAATACGGCCAGGGGAGTGATCCATACCGCAAGCCACTTAGCAAAACCGTTCTTGGGAGTCATTTTACACTTTACTTTCATTAACATGAATACCATTAGCAATCTGCGAATCCCCTAAATTAAGAATTAGTTCCATTAAATATTGTCTAAAAAGAAATATATTCACGGAAAACAACAAGAAGTCGACAGGGTTCCAGCTGAATGATGATGGCACGTTCTGAAGGGTTTAACACTGCTAACATGGGGTAGAAGCCCGCGGCATCGCGCATTCTTCCCGCGGCTCATTAGTAGAGCCGCTTCGTGTCGCTCCCACGCTGCCGACGGGATGCCGCAGCGTCTCCGCCACAGTCTGCCTTCGGCAGGCTTCTCCCAGGCGCGGCGAGACGCCGCCGTAATACCTGTTTGCAATCACAGCGTTTGAATATGTGTCTGGAGAGCGGAGGGGTGGGGGGCACTGCAACTTCAGGACGTTTACCACAGCGCTTCCTGTTCTGTTTACCCCAGTAGGGGGGCAACACGTGGTTAGGGGTAGAGGGCTAACGGCAAACACCGCGAAATGAGCAAAATACATGCATACTGAGGTTTTGCATTCAGCCTGCGAAAGTCATTTTAATGTAAATCGGAGAACATAGGAGTGGTTTTACATAATTTTGAGTAGTTTTTTGACAGTCTAAAATTATTCAGAGTAGTTTTATGGCTTTGGTGTAGACAACTGCAATTTCCTTCTGCTGTTACTGAGCCTTCGTCTCTAAAAGAGTCTTTCCTCTGACCACCAGACTTCGAAGGAATTTATTTATGATTATTTATATGACAGACAAGGGTTAAGCTGACGAGTGATGAAAAATAGCGGAACTACGGGATACGTAACAGGATGTCGATGATCTTCACTGAAAAAAAAAAAATCTGTATCTGTTCACTCTTGATTGTTGTGTACTTGGTTTCTCAGTAAGTGAAACACCCGCATATAGATTCCCTGTAACCATTCATTTTGTGCTCCCTGCCAGATATCTGAGATAGTGAAGCGCATTTATGGTCCATACATTCACGTAAGTAATACATCATGACAGTGGCTGTATGACTAGAGCTGTCAGGAGAAAAAAAAATAACTATTGAAAGCTCCGAAGAGAGGCTGAAATAACCCGGGGCTTGAGCCTGTTACTTATTTCGCTAGCAGAAGTATTACAGATTGTGCTTTAAAGCGAGAACGTCACCACAACGGAGGCAGGGGACTCAGAAGCAGGCCGCACCGTGCCACACTGCACCTCTAAGGCTATTCTCTCCGCCTCCTCGCATCATCGCTGACTGACAGCCGGCGCCGGCGTGCGAACAGTGGGGACAAAAGGTCTGGACCGGTGTGCGGGTGCTCCCTCCGGCAGGTGCCTGGGCCTTTAGCAGTGGTGCGCTCATTACCGCGTCTGCGAGCTCGGCCCTGTGGCCCCTGTCGCCGCGCTCTCATTACCCGCCCGCCAGTGTGCGGGATCCACTCCCCGGACCTCCAGTGAAGGCAGGCGGGCCAGCCAGCGGGAAGGGGGGGCTCGTCGAGGAAAATGAGTCTCCGTATGATGAGGGAAGGTTCTCGTCGCCCGGCTGGGCCTCTGCACCGTAAACATGTTCCATAAATGACAGATCACGGGGGCTCTGAAACTGAGCCTTATCCCGACGTGATAGCGCATTCATCCGGCCCAACCACGCACTCACACAGTTTGGGATGTACCTCGAGCATCTCGGAGACTTACACATGTTTGTGTTTGTGTGTGGGAATTTTTTTAAAGGAAATCTGGAATATTTCTGCAGCAATGACTAACAGACTTGGGGGCAAATACATTTGAGACCAAATCCAAAATATTCCTCCTGCTACTAAATTATTGCCTTTTTCTGATTGGCACTGGTGCATCAGGGGCACCAGTAACACATCCAGTGTCGACAAAAAAATTCTTTTAACGTCAAACTAGCCAAGTAAAGTATGAAAGTGTGCCTGGTTCCAAAGAAACCGATTTCTAATACTTTCTAAAACCCTGGACAGGGTTAAATTTAAATGCAAATGCATTTCACTTCCAGGACGCAGAATCAAAAACAAGCTATTATCCTACAACGGTATACCTCACATAAAGGCGTCTAAGCTACTGTCAGATTCCTCCTGAAATTTCAGCACATAAGAATCCTTTGCAGATTCTTTATGCAGCATCGCATGAGCAGGTTTGCGCATTTTCCGTTGCACTGAGTATGAATTACGCGGGACTGACACACACGCCGCCAACATGCGCTCGCACGTCACAGATCTCACCTTTCTTATTGTCTCGGAGAGCCACGTTCGTGCATCTGAGCACATTTCCGGAGCGATATTGGCATTTGGAGCCGCTTGATTATTTTCTGTGCATATCTAAGTTAGTAAATTAAGTGAAAGTGGCGAGATAAGAGTAGGCCTGAAATGACAGGGGATTTGGCCCTGAATCCTTTTAGCAGACCATTGACACATGAATGAGAAAAAATGGACAGCCAATTTGGAAGTAATGCAACTAAAAACAGACAAGTGTAATTTCATCCATCTGGCCAGATGTGTAAAAGTGCTGCTCTGAACATTCGCCTTGATTGATCTTCCCCAGACTGAAACACCTATTATTAGCTACAAGCCTAATAGCAGCAGGATGGCTCACTGCTCTCCAGGGCCATTTCTCCGGTCATCTCTCCTCCGCTGCAGCTGTGGAAACTGGGGTGGAGGAGGCTGGTGGAGCAGTTGGGGGGGGGGAGGGTGGTGGATGACAGAGGGAAAGCCGAAAACAGTTCATCAGACTTGATCGATACCTTTGAACCGAAAGGTTTGCGATTCCAAGGAAAAGCTGGAAAAAAAGGTTATAATGACGAAATGTGTTCTAGCTACATTAGAGCAATAAAATGGAAAGGTTAACATCAAGAGTGGGGATCTTGCTTTTGTTTACAAGTGTTAATATGTGATGCTTCCATGATGGTTATGCTAATAGCAATTACTGCTTATTTTGAAAATATACCGCTTTGTATATCATTGTTATCTATAAAAGTGTTTTATTATCGGAATAGTAGCATTTAACTTTTCATTACTTTTGACTCTCGAACTGGCTTCCAGCTGTAAGTGTGGCAGTAAATAATGTGCAAACCTTTAAACTGCAGTAATCAGTAACAGATTATGTTTATACTAAACACAAGTTTATTAATTTTGCCATAATCACAGCCTTTTACATGGTGTACTGTATTAGAAAAAAAATCCCAGGTCTGGGTTATATTAAAATTTTATTTAGTTCAATAAAATTCAATTTAATTCAATAAAACATTACAGTGACCCTGTTTAACTGGACAGAAATGAGACAGTTTGTTTGGGGCACGTGAAGCTACAATGTGAGTTGGCGTGAGTTTTGAAGGCAAAAAACGTGAAGGAGAGGGGAGGGGACCGGTGGGGGGGGGGGCATCCTTTCGGCTTCGTGATGTGATATCCCAGGCTCAGCTGAATGCTGTCATTTCGGGAGGTCTCTAAATGTGATCATCCTGCGGTCTATATACCTCGGGGGTCTGTCTCCTGACCTCTCCTGCATTTTGATCCATCAGTGAGGCCTAAATACCATGTCTTTAGTCCCGGTCCACTGCTTTGCTCTCCACAGCTGACATTCCCCTGAGCCCCCCCGATCGCCCCCCACCCCCCGGGCTTCAGCATGGTGCCTCAACGCCACGGCAAAAGGCTAAAGGACTGAACACTGCCTCAAGAAATATATAGAATGGTAGAAGTATGTTCTGTGTTAACTTTTATTTCTCTGATGAACATGCCTTAATTTCCTTCACCATTTGATTGGGTCAGAATGACCAATGAAATACAAACTGTAACAATTGTTCTTTATGCAATTCGCAGTTAAAACCACGGGCTGATAGCTTGCCTTTGAAAAATATTAGAGTTTCCTTCCAGAGTAATTGATAAAGATTTTGTCCATTAGCTTAGCCTCCCTGTGATCATTAAACGAATGCTTCTAACTTCTGAATGTCCACATTTACGCAATCAATTATTACGGCGTGATTCCCATCTTCGCGAAATGAAATCCAGATGAGTCAGAGGAACGTCCGACGCAAGCCGTGCGACTCATAACTTTCTGGAGCGTCCATGCGAGCCGGATTCATAAATTTCTGGAGCATTTGTTCAATAAAAGTCCTGAGACAGATTTGGTGCCGGGAAGACCCGGGTTTCACGCATGATTCAAGCAGCCTGGAACACCTTCTAAAAAACAGCGAAATCGTTACACAGGAAATACTCGACGTACTCTTCCGGCAGGTGCTCCCCGCTCACAGGTATACCCTGTTAGAACAAGGTCAGCAGAGACTCACGTCCGTGAGAATGAGGGGTTATGCTTATAGAAACAGGTTGGATTTGGCATCTGACAATGGGATACGGTGCCAGAACTCTCCTTTCACTCCGGCCGCCACACTTCCACCAACACTCACCAGGTGTGATTTATTTTCTTGCTTCTTTACGCACCAGTGCATTCTGGCCTCTTAGATTTCAAGCGCTTCTTTGTTGTTCATTGAACATTATGAATGTTCCCCCTCCCATCCCACGCACCCACTCCCAGGTATTTCAGTAATGTCGATCTGGCCAACATCTTATTTTTTAATTCCTAGACACAAAGCAATCATTCCACTGGCCCTTGTTCAGGCTGGTTGCTTTCACATTTTTCCCCAACACAAACAGAAAAACAAACACGCAACACTGGATCTTCATACAGAAAGATAATGTCAGTCACAGACGGTTTTTGATTGGATCAAACCAGTAATTCCAATTTTTTTAAGCCCAGTGTTTCAGAACCACACATGGCAACGTATTTAGGTTACATTTCTCATATTAGCATGTGGTCAGGCTTTGTGTTTGTAGACAGAATGCACTTATCTGTCTTGATGTGTATTGCAGCCATATGCTGACGAACGGGTTGCAGACCACATATGTTAACATTACCCCCTTAATGGCTACACCCAGAAGTTAAACAGGAACATAGTTGCTGAGTTTTAAACAGCTGTACCGCCACTGCACCTAAACCAACACTGGCCGGGTGCTAACTGAGTCGCCTAGATCACGGCCGGCTACTTCACTGACCAGATGACGCATATATATACCGCCACCCACCAAAACATCAGATGCAGTTAAATAAGAAGGACACACAATGTAAGGTGTTCTTTATGCAGTTTGACTTCAGTACATTCAAATATAATCCCACAGGCTCACCCAGAGAGGGCACTCAGAGGAGAAACGAGACCTACGCAGTGAGGTTTCGGAATCATTTTCATGCACTTTGACTGTATCAGAGGAACAGCTCCTCGCAACACAATTTAGGTTCAGATTTTGATAAGAAGCATCACAGATACAGCTGCTTACAGAATTTGCCCCGTGAAGAAATAGTTATGGGTTTCAATCCAATGTGGAAAGAGGCAGATATATATTTACAGATGGGTATTAGACTGAGCTGCTTCAATAAACAGTTTGCTATATAGACAAAACTGTGTTTTTTATACATTTATTTATAGAAGATGCTCTACAAAAAATGCATAGTGATTTGAAATGTATGACATGTCAAATGAAAGAAAAATATGTAGGCCAGACGGCGCCTACCTGATTCTGTTTAGATATTTGAAAGATCACAGTTATTTGGAATTCAAATGTAACTTAAACATTTTGTTATAAATAGGTGTGCTTTTCATTTCGCGTGTTTTCGTCCTTGTTCTGTAAGTGCCGTAATTTATGCTTTTCGTTTTTTTCGTTTTTAACCAACAAAAGGACGAGGCGTTTCACCTTTGTTTCCATTTTATACGGCGCAGTCCTGCCGTACTCCCCTTTTATCTACAAGGGTGCATTAATTTTATGGAACCTGATGAAAGTAGGCTATAGGCCTATACGCCTCTACTGACGGCACTATGATACAGCGTTCTGTTTGCATCTGGCGTCCTGTGTAATTTAGTGCTAAAGTACAAACGTCGTCCTATCATCTGTTTCCAGGACGCATGAAATAAAGGCGAAAAATTAATGCAGAATGACCGTGGAGTACAACATGCGGACCGACCTGTCTTGCAAACTGACAGCTTTCCCTATAAAATCATGAAGCCAACGGAGCGTTAAAGTAATGGGAGAGGATATCGGTAATAGACATTTCTTCTTGTTGTAAACCTAGGGTTTCGTGTTGTCTAAATTACAGACTATAGCGATTACATAGTTCACTGATTTAATTGTAAGTGGTGTTTTACATCACACTGCAAGCGCGGAGCCGGTGACGTTGTTGAGCCGGGAGTTAGACACCTGCCTTAGCTGCAGCAAACCAGAGGCCCTTCTCTCTCTCCGCAGAATTAAAATGATTAAATCGTAGCATTTTAGGTAGACTTATTGTCTGTTGTCTCTGTGTAGTCCATTTCCGAAAAGAAATGTAATTCAATTATAAACTGACAAGCTGTCTAAATTGATTACGCTTACAGCAACACTACAAAATAAACACATTTAACGCAGCAAATACATATTTATGATGTTTTACGACGGGTCTCCTGTTCCTAGCCGTGTTGCGTATTGTGAAGGTTTTTTTTGTTTGTTTGTTTTTATTATTATTTCATTATATAATATGATCTTACCAATGCTGCAAAAAAATGTCTGATAAAAAATTGTATTCCAGTTTATTTGAATGATTAAAAGTGTTCACGTTGACATACTCAGCCTTCTTCTGCATAGTGAAATGTATTAAACGACCGTCAATTCATGTTTATACCATTAGTTTTAATTTGCGTAATGAAATTGAGCTGTTCGGGATCCCTTCTCGATAGCCCTGATACATAGTCTACATGCCAAAAATGAAATACAGTTAAATAATAATCACAATGCAAAATAAGAAATAATTATTCAGTTTTAATAAAATGTACACCAGTGAACACTATAAACAAAAACGCACTATGAAAACACGTTCAGTTTTTTTTTGCTTTTTTTTGTCAATCTCAATAACTTGTACGTTTGTGGAGTCTTGCGAGGTAATTGATACCACGCGTTGTTCTTTATTGTACAATATATTCTCAAATTACAGTCCCAGGACTGGTTGTGGTTTCTGGGGTATAGTCTAATACATTGTAGGCCTTGCGATTTACATGAAGACGTTTCATACAAACATATTTTTGGCTGCACCCCCTTACTTCCGAAAAACATGTTTCGATCACCTCCAGTACCACAGTACAGAAAAATACCAATTAACATGAAACATACAATAAACACGCGATTCGCATGTCTGAATATTTAAATGTAGTTGTATATTAATACCACCATTAGGCCTGCGTTTTAATTATTTAATTAATTAAGCGTTAGTGTTGTTCAATGGAATTATTCATGTAGTCGGCAGTACAAGAAAGGAAACACCCCGTTTATCTGTATAACGTGACACATGATAATATCGGGAATATATATTTCTCAGTCTTTTAAACATTTTGCAAGATCCTGTATAATTGCCTCTGAAATATATCAGGAGGCTTTGCAATTTGACCGTGTTGAATTGAAAACCTGGTCGACATTACAGCAAACGAAAAAATTACAAAATGGATAAGGCTCTCTTCAAGAAAAAAAAGGTATCTTTGTTTGGTCCCTTTTGTTTACCGCTGGATTTTTCATTTTACTAATTCATTTCAATGGCTTTCAAACTGGAAAATGGAAATGTTGCTCTTGCCCTCTATTTCAGCTGCAGCGTCCTGGCAACAGAGCAATTTTCTATCATCAAGGATAAATGGCATCGAACAGTACATTCTGATAAAAAAAAGCTTCAGCCCAAGAAGCCCGTGATTGCTGCCCTTCCTCCTGTCATCTCTCTACAAAATCCTCTCCTCCAAAGCCTAGCCGCGTGCTGTCAGACCTAATAATGTCTTCTGTTTGGGCGAAAAGAACCAAAAATCCACACACTATGTTCGCATTTGCCCAACATCCTACACGACAGGTATTTCATTAATTAAGCTAAATGTCTTAAATTCCTTAATTTTGAATTTAATTCTGATACTGCTAAATGCGTAAAAAAATATTGTATATATTAACACAATAAGTATATTTTCTCTTATTGTGCTTTTAGCGGAATCGCACCGGATATTTTTCGCCCTATTCTCCTCATAGTGTAAATCTACACTTAATTGTTCTGGGATGTCCTGGATCTTTCTATCTAACTGTCAAACCATTTTTCTTAATTAATTGGAGCTATAAAGACGCGATGTGTATTGGCAAAAATACACAGCCTGAATGAAAGCGTTCGTGCACAAACGTCATATCAGCCCGTTTAGATTTTTTAAATGCTTGTTCGGTTTTCTTTGACCATATTCAACATATGATTAGCAATTTCGGGGCTATTGGTGTGTGTTTTATTGAGAAATTCGGGAACATTGTTAATCCCCGTTTCCATGGTTATGTATGTAAATGATACGGGGATCTGGCATTAAGCAAATGTTGGTCACGAAATTTTGTCTACAAATATTCCGTTAATAAGGTAAACTGCCTTCTGCGTCAGTCGCTCATTGTCAGTGGGCTGCATTGTGTATGCGTGTTGTTGAAAGCACGAAAAAAGCGCTCAGTTGAACACAAGGAAACAAAACTATATAAAAAACAAGTTAATACATTATTTATACTTATCTATATTCATGGGCTCTACATAGTATTAATTTAGGCTTGTTAATTACATAGGATTATTACGTATTAAACTATAAATATGATTATGTCAAAAAATATTATAATAGGAACCTAATATAAATAACCCAAGCTTATCTACACACATTCGAAATTATTTGCATTTACTTCATGTGTCCGTTTAGGAGGTTTGAAATCGATAGAAGTACACAGCATTTTCGCCAGACGAATCTGTTTTCTTTTCTTTTTTTAATTTCCATAAAGTTATGTTTAAAATTCGGTTTGTCTTTTCACTGTCAAGTAGAAAAGCACAGATGACCTGTAATTTCTTTATAATCACAACAACGCTTCCGGAAACCGAAGGATCTGTGTCTTGACTTTATCTCGTAAACCTCTTTTGAATTGATAAACAATGATTTATTGTCAGATGGCATAAATTGCAGCATTTTCTCATATGATGAGAATAATTTAAAAGGCCATAGAAGATGTACGAATTCACCTGGTTGTTCCGCATGTCTCTTTAAAGTGGGAAAGTAATGAATCACCCATTTTCAACTCATTCAGGTGCAAGTCTTTGGTAACGATTTTATAAATTCAAGGACCTTGATTTCTGTATGTCAAGGTCTGCTATGCAGGTAGTGGGACAACTGGATGTTTCGTTTTATTTGACTTGATTAACTTCCGGGTGTTTTCTCTCTTTGTGGGGCCTGGGTGTATTTATTTTTAACCTGCCAAGCTTCTCACCTGAAATCACCATCCGTGTAATCGGAAAGCAGGGGGTGCATATCTTTCAGGGGGTGCATATCTTGGATGTATCTTCACTTTCACCTTCCCTGATATCCCAAGCTGACAGGCGTCTAGTGGAGGTTATGCTATTCTGATGCCGAATCACTGAACTTTGAGTGATTTTAAATAAAGGTAATGAACAGATCTTATGGTTTTAATCAGGCCAGTCTCTGGTATTTCACGATGCACACATCTTAGATACCTCTGGTTGTTTCGAGTGAATTACGAGATTAGGCCAAATGGATCAATGGATGGTGTTTGCGTTTTTGTGAGCTAACATGTCTTAGCGCTTACTTTACGCCTCACACGGAGCCAGTTCCTACTGACTGTGCCATTAAATATTCATGCTTTGGTGGCCTCTAACCACTAAATAAAAAGCAAATAAATCAGCTTGGACAACAAATATTTCTGATCTTCCCCAAACAACTAAGAATATAACGTACGCATTCCTTAAACGCTCACGCCATTTTTTTGTCCAGCTCTGCCAACCACATCGCAAGTAAATGCCTGCTAGGATTTGTAAATCTGCCTACGGCAGATACTAATTCTACTGAACTGCATATATGATGGGAACTATGCAAAGATTCTCAGCTGCTGTGTAAAATATGAATTTTAGATTCTTAATACAAGTGGACCTAGCTAAGCAGAAGTAATAATCCACACTCTAGCAAAAAAAACACATACATGTGGTTAAGGGAAGTCATTTGGACTTAGTGAGGTTACATTCATAAATGCTGAAGTATGGACGTCCCCTGAACTACAGAAAGTTGAAGAAAATATTCAGTTTCTCAGACCGAGATTGCTCTGTGACATTTTCATTTTGTGTGTGAGAGTTAAATAGGACGGTGAACTCAAACCTGTTTTTGATATTCAAATAATACTCTTACATTACTACGAGCAGATACGTCTGTAAACACAGGGCAGTTTTACAGTTGACTAAAAAGGAAACTTTATTGTAGTCATATGTGGTGTAAGTAACAAAGAAATAACAGCACTTACCTAAAACGTTATTGGACGTTATGGGACAAAGCGTGTTGTGGTTTTATTGCGCTGGGCCTGGCCTGTCATTTGAGGTTTATCTGCAGATCCCTCAGAGAATCGCCAGCGCAGTCAGGCCTGTTCACATTTCATTCCATCTCCTTTATTCCACCTTGTTTCCCCGCAGCGGCCGGAATTGTCTGGATCTGCCTAACTATATCTGGATCATTTACATAATTGCTAGTTATGCACTACATATTGTCTTTTTAAACTGCATTTTTTTTTTAATAATTGGTAAAATTTGTAATGCACTGCAAGAGAAATATTGCTGGTGAAATAGCAATTTCTGGGTAGAATGTAGCTTGTAGTTGGGTGCCAGTATATTATATCCAATAATTAGTGGATTTTTAATGTCATTGTAGGAAACCTGATTTTGCCATTCAAATATTGAGGAATATCACCCCCTTACATTTAATATGTATGTATGTATGTATGTATGTATGTATGTATGTATGTATGTATGTCTTATTATTATTATTATTAGCCTATTATTATTATTAGCCTATTATTATTGCTGTTGTTATGCTTTATGGTGGTTGGTGATTAGGTGGCTATTTTAATGTTATTGTTTTGATTGTTTTACACTGCAATGCGTCGTGCACGTGATGTTAAACCAGTTAAAGGGAGCGGAGGAGGCCTACGTGGTGTAACAGAGGGCAATACGCGTGTTTCTGGTACCTGTTCAGGTTTGAAATAATTAATAAAAACCCCGGTCGCAAAATGTCATAAATGCGGAATTTAAAGACGAATGGTATAGAACAAATGTAATCATAAGAATTTTTGCCGAATGATTTTTTTATTATATATATATAGCCTGAAAATAATTATTTTTCAATATTTTGTATTATAAAATTTCATACGTATTATGTTTGTATTTTATACACAAATAGGTCATATATGCTAACAAATACGTAGTACTATGGATTGATATTTTAATTGACATAATGATTAAATATGGTTGTTATGGTTATTATTCATTTTCTGTTTAAAAATATTTGGCATTATATCACGTCTTATAGGAATTGTGATGATTCGTAATTTCAGTATTTGACGCCAAAAGCAGTTCAATGGAGTAAAATCCAAATTTGTATCAGGGCTAAACTGTGCAATTAATTTCTCAGGATTGTGTGTTTGGAGAAACGTCTGCGCTGCGCTGAAAGGCGTCTGATGATGCTCGCGGGAACGTTTGCGGATGCACTCCTTCTGATTTCTATTATGCTGACCCGCGTTCGGATGCCAAGAACTCCGTGTGGGATCCAGCTGCTCTCATTTTCTCTCGCCACTTCCTTCACACTGCAGCGATGGAAATCCATCGACGCCTGTAAGTCTGTTTAGAGCCAGTGGGTTTGAACTCCACAAAAACACGCTTTTAACTCGATTTTTTTACTGGACGGGGGAAGCTGCAGTGTTGGCCCGAAGTGTTGAAAACAAAGCTTCGAGAGTGAGGAGGTGGCGTCCCGTAACATTCTGCAAAAGCTGCAAAGGCGAAAAACCGCAGAATCCAAAGAATTTACAAAAATATGCACGTTTCCTACAAACGCCGTGTTAACGCTCCAACACTGCTATTATCATATGCCGCCATTTATACAAGGAAACGTGCAGGTCTGTTAAAACACAATCATTACATAAATGGTATGACAAATGAAACAGTAACTACAGTATGACTCTATTGCAGCTATAAGAAATTCTTTCCGGAGTTTCCCCACAAAGCAAATATATTTTACAATAAAACGTAAACATTTCACAGGAAATCCATTATTCATTAAACTCCACGAATCCATCCGATAGTGACATGCCTCAGTAATGGATTGTCTCATTGTGCAAATCCTTATCCTTCTTCAGTTGACCGGGCCCGTGGATAACAGGACACCTGTCGTCGCAAAGTAAGCACACAATAGAAGATGCAGTGAAACCTGTGGCAAACCTGCACGTATGGCAATCTGCGATGTATTTGTGTTTCTTACGCCAATTGTGTGGGCGTTGCGATTTGAGCATATAATATATTAAGCGTCGAGATTGTTTGCGCCGCTTGTAGAGAAATCTGCGCAAGATCTAATGCGTTCAGCTGCGGCAAACATGATTTCAAGTATATATAACGCGCTACAAACACGACTTAATTGTCCATATTCTCAACAAGTCAGCTAAAGCAATATTCAGTGGAAATCTTTTCATCATACCAATTTATCTTAATGTTTCTAGGAAAGCTTAGTCTATCGTGCCCGCAGGGTAACTTAACAGACTATGTTACACTTACTTCACTTGCAATAAATCTGTCAAACTTGTCTAAAGTTAATAAACCATGATGTCTTAATTAATCATTGAAACTACGAAACAGAAGCAAGCTGTAAAATCTGCACCCTTTGTCTCTATAACTCAAAGCCGACTACAAAAAGTATGTATCCGGTTTCTGTCCGTGTATAAGTGGACCCCAGCATTTCAGATTCTATAGGCTCATTCAGATACATCGAATCCAGTGAAAAAGTAACGCAACACTTCACTGAAAATATTAATTATATTTCCTACTGTTTCATTCCTTCGGGTTATTAAATAATACGTAAATATAAAACACAACGCCGGTAATGAAAAATGTCTTCGTTTCCATTAAATGCTCCATGACATACAGTTCGTTATTCCTACCTCATTGTGGCAATGTCCAAACGAAAGGTTATTTTTTTTATAATCCGAGGGAAATACAACCAAGAAAACAAATAGTGTGATTTGTCATAAATACCTTTCTGTCATCTATAGCTTGGCTTGGAGTTTTTCGCCAGAGTTCACCTTGAGAAATGGTTATCCCGCCCGGCTGTGCACTTTTAAATCCCCAAGTAAATAACAACCCTGGTAATAATAGCAAGGTACCAAGTTCTTGTCATAGAAAGGGAGAAAATTGAAACTAAACGCTGCATTTAGACAACCATTTTGATAAGAGGATAATTGAGGCGACACTAGTGTATAATTAGCGGATAATTTATGCTATATCCACTTTTATTCCATCTCCCAAAATAAACCCAGTACATAATCATTACAGGAGAATTGTTCTTAATTTTATAGCGGCAATTTGAATAAAGTGTAGCGGTTAATCAGAGAAGAATTGTGTATAACTGATTGTGACCATAATTATTTTTTTCTACCATTTTAAAATAAATTAATACCACATTATGAAAAAAAATGTGTTGACAATAAAATAGAAATCAACTGAATTGAGAATTAAGAGACCTTAATAGAGCATAGGTACTTCGCACTGATAGTTTATATTGTAACCAAGATATGCCAGACCGCTAACCGCACGTATAATCTGCATACATTTGGAACAGAAGCGCCTGTTTTCAATAGGGAGACAATTTGCTGTCATTTCTCTAGAAATCTAGGACCGTCTCAAAATTCAGGCCATAGGCGATTCAGCAGCCAGACATGCATGCATACAAAGTGATTAGTTATGTAAAAGTATTTATGAACGTATTTAAGGGGGTGAGAACAGTTAAAAAAAAAATATATATATATATATATTATATATATATATATATATATATATATATATATATATATATATATATATATATATATATATATATACTTATTTTAATATAAACATATATACATATTTTATATTTTAATTCGCTAAAAAATACACTACACGTACTAGATATGCTAGACATACATGTTTAAATTAATCACTTTTAGAATTTAAGTTTCATCTGGACTTAAAAATGCCGTGAAATTTATCGTGGAAACGTAAAATACACCTATGTAATGCGGAGTGATGCTGCACATCGAAGATTGTCTCTATAGTGGATATAAGACAGATCTCCTGCCATTAAATTCCCCTGAAGTGTGGTTACGGCTACGGTGGGAGCTGGTAAGGTGGGTTAACTCACCGTGAAGTCTCTGAGAAGCACAGTACTGATGACGTTGGGTTGAATGACCAATCGGAAGGCGCTGCCCTTTGGAGACAAACCATTTTACTTGTAGTGTCTGCATCAAGTCTAGAAGCAAGGACTCAAATTTAACAGAATCCACCTTAAATTCCCTGCCTTAACTCCAGCCCACCTTCTGCCAAACCGAGTGAGAAATTCAGAAGCAAAAGGAGCGGTGAAATTTGGAGTTAATAAGCCAATATCCCTTCACTGAGGGGGAAACACAAGCACTGCGAGGAGACTCATTTGGACTTGAGAGAGGGTAAGTGCTCTCAAAGCAGAAAATTTGATGATGACCATGACTACGATGGCGGACGGTCTGGAAGCTCAAGACTCGTCCAAGTCTGCTTTCATGGAGTTTGGTCAGCAGTCTCATTCTCAGCAGAGCTCCCCGTCTATGGCCGCCAGCCACTACCCGCTCCACTGCCTTCATTCCGGCTCTCACTCGCATCACCAGCACGATAATTCCCCGTACTCCAGCACCAATTCCTACAACAGATCGCTACCTTACTCTTACGTGAGCCATTCCCACCACAGTCCATACTTATCATCCTACCCCAGTAACAACACTGCCGGCCAGACACGGTTAGATGTCACAGGTAAGGTTTTTTAAAGTCTTCATCATCGATTATATTATTATGTACTACATTACAATGCATGTCGAGATGTAGCCCATTTGGCGATACGTCGAATTAACGTTCCGCTGAATGCCGGTGATGTTTTCTTAATTTTTTCAAGCTGAGAGGTGGCTTTTTAAGCCTGCTGTTTTTGTTTTACTTCGCTTGGTCCTTGAATTTTATTGTTCGTGATCAGACACGTCAGTTACATAGACTCCTGTAACCTTATTTTG
Organism: Brienomyrus brachyistius; assembly: GCF_023856365.1. NCBI lineage: Eukaryota > Metazoa > Chordata > Actinopteri > Osteoglossiformes > Mormyridae > Brienomyrus > Brienomyrus brachyistius. The sequence goes on from NC_064555.1 coordinate 21,287,167, forward strand.
CATGAAATTGTGCAACTTTTGAAGGTTGCGTTAGCATGTTCGTCTTCGAATAATTGTCATCAAATGAAATTATTCCATTGTCGACCGCTAAAAACTGAGATATCTTTGAAAACATCTTGCATTAACCTGGAACGTTCTTTTCAAAACATAAATTCGACCAATTGGATTAAATGGATTGCGGATCCGTTAATGCAAAGCATGGCATTTTTTTCTGATCATTTATTTATTGATATATTTGATGTAACTCAAATTTATTTCGTCGCAATGTGGTTAGGACGTTTGTTGTCGTATTTACGCTGTCGATCAAGTAACATTTCCTGTCCTTCGTTTAGAGCAGCAGAAAACGACAGTGATTGAAAACGGAGAAATCCGATTTAATGGAAAGGGGAAGAAGATCCGAAAACCTCGCACCATTTATTCCAGTTTGCAGCTACAAGCTTTAAATCACCGCTTCCAGCAAACACAGTACCTTGCGCTTCCAGAAAGGGCAGAACTTGCAGCTTCACTTGGGCTTACGCAGACACAGGTATTATTATTATTATTATTATTATTGTTGTTGTTGTTGTTGTTGTTGTTATTCGTTGTAATAGTAGCAGCAGCAGTAGTAGTGGCAGCAGTATAATTACTAGTTTTAATAGTAGTAATACAGTTGTCGAATGTTACCGGTGTTCTGATGATGTACATTTTCATTAATCTTTTTTAACTCATTTTTTAACTAATTGAACTAAATGTGCAAATCCTATAGATGGGCCTAGATAGTGATATAAAGCTGTGAGGTATATTAACTAATTGCACAAACGCCTCTTGCGTTAAATTCAATATGGAGACCAAGTACGTCATAATAACTGAACCTCACAATGTGTATTTGCTTGTTTGTTTGTTTTGTGGGATACGGTGTTTTTGCTTGTTTGATTTTGTTCTGCTTCACAGGTAAAGATATGGTTTCAGAACAAAAGATCGAAATTCAAGAAGCTGTTGAAACAAGGTGGTAACCCTCACGAGAGCGACCCGCTAACCGGGTCCATTGCCTTGTCACCCCGTTCCCCGGCAATCCCGCCAATATGGGACGTTTCGGCAACCACTAAAGGAGTAAACATACCAGCCAGTAATTACATGGCCGGATATTCTCACTGGTATTCTTCTCCGCATCAAGACACAATGCAGAGATAGGCTCCCAGAGAACGCAACAGGTAGGCCAGAGGCCTGGATGAAGTGGTCCTTTTGGAAACCAGTTTTTCCTGTATATGTGATTGATGACGTCTTAAAAACAAGTCAGTCGCCGCCGAACACAACAAAGACCTTGCAAAGAGGATACAAGCACTGAACGGCTTATCTGAAAACACAAACTCCAAAGGAATAAACAGCATGTTTAACTGCTCCTGATTGTTCCATGGGATTGCCTCTACCTTGCTCTTGTCTCTTCAAAGTGGACTTTTTAATACCAAAAATATCGCAGATCAAGAACAGTCTTTAGAAGGCGCTTCACGAGGACTTGTGAAATTACGTTTCTTAAATGGACCGAAATTGTGTCTTTGCATAATGTTTTACTCTTTTTTAATCATGCAAACAAAGCAATCTGTATATGTATATATTGTTCGACTTTAGTTGTACATACTTTTTATGTTTTGTCTTTCATTAATGGAGTAAAATATGACTTTAAATTTCGTCTGGTCGTGTTTGATGTCAAAAATTGAATGAAGTGTTATCTCTAAAGGGGACGAGGTCTGTATTATCTGTAATATCTCGTTTTTTTTACCGTGATTTGTTCGTTATTGTGGAGACCAGGGTCATGGACACGTTGTTTAATTACTCGAGCGCAGTCTACGCGTTAAAAACCATGTAAAATTAAGCATAATTACGTAAAACGCGTCTCAAATACATAAAACCTCATATAATCTCAGGAAGGTGTACAGTGCTGCCAAACATTAAAAAAAAAGTTGACAAAACACACTAAAATATTGTCTTAAATATTATCATGTCAATACTAACCATAAATTAAAGACAATAGAAAACAGACTTACCATAATCTGTCTGTTAATATTTTCCCCGTTGAAATCGGTTGCCTTTCGTCCAGTCAATCTTGCCATTTTCTAGTTCAATTATTGGAGTATTGACAAAATTTCTCTCCCTCTTTCTCCCGCATTCACTATAAAACCCTTGATGCCAAACGCCACGGGATCGATTCTGAACAAAGCATCCAGCTGCAGTCCCGTTCAATATAGACGAGATATTTGGGACAATTTATGGTTTTTATCCACGAGAAGCTTTTTTTCTCCCCCATTCTCATAAATGCAGGCGTAATTAGAGTAATTTTTGATGTGGCCCACTGATTACAGCGTTTTTACCGTCAAAGATAATTACCTGTAATTTTCTACCACTTTTAATACTAAAAGGCATCTTTATTTGGATTTGAGGTAGCAAAGACGAAACAAAAGACAAAATTATTCTGTTATTCATTTACAAATTGCAAGAAGAGTGAACGCGGGGGAAATTATCTGAAATTACAATGTTGAAAAGTAGAATGAGGCAGCCCTGTGCAGCTGTCAAGTCTTATATGCCGAGCGCACGTTATCTTTTTTTCTTCCTTTAATGAATAGAATCTCACATACAGGGATCTGAAAATCTGTTGTATATCAAAATAAAATCTTTTGAAGGTCTTCACAAATTGCCATTTTCATTTGATTGTATGAAAGCTCTTGTAAATGACAGGGGCCTGCTCGGTCTATTTTAAGAATGATCTGAAGACATTCATTTTTTTATTACTATTTTAATTTATAATAAGAATTGTAATGATCATTATTTTTGACCACTTTCTTTCTGTTATCTTACTTGGTCATGTCCTGTGTGGAAGGCATCTTCAGGAGTTTATTAGGAACTTAAGGATGAGTACTGGGAGCGCAGAGAAAGCGGGAGAGAGTGAGAGAGAGACGGGCAGGACGGGAGGACGAAAGACAGCGTTACACACTGGATACAACAGGTTTGCGTGCTTTATCATTGTCATCAGGTAGGGCATAGCCGATAAAGATCAATACCGAATACAGACTCAGAATGCATTCAACGGCATGTTTATGTCGATATCAATAAGATTTTAGAGTTAGCAAATAGGCTAAATGAAATGTATGCTTTCTAGTTTATGCCACAATAAATGAAAAAAGGAAGAACTGGAATCTGCTTAAATATAATAAATCAGAAATGTAGCAAAAGTCGGGCAATATATCATCTGCATTTTCTGTAACTTGCGTTCTGTTACTACCTGCGTTTCTTTTCTTGCCTTCGACTGACGAATTAATGTCAATGTTTCATCGTTTGGCCGGTTTTCACAATATTCTGATGATTTAATTAACAATTCATTTTTGTTGATCAAAAATTATTTCCATTTGTCAAGCAAGAATTAAACAGCAGTAAAATACCAAACAACAACTGCGTTTTATAATATTATCTAAATGCGTAGCCATTGCTCGGTTTTATATTTTGTTTACTATAAATACATCATTTTATCTCATATGAAACATAACGCAGAACATGAATTTGTTTTTAAACAGTCGATTAGATAATCACGAAAACATTTTGTGTACTTTTTCTCAATGCAAAAGAAAAAATATAATAGCAATAATAATAACGCTGCAAACCTACCTTGATCTGTGCGCTATTTCGAATACGTTGCAACGGTGATATAGAAGAGGAGCCGAGACGAGCACTTTGCAACGACTGAGCCCGAGCCTGTGTACGGCTCTTGGTTGAGTAAGCACATCCAGGTGTGAAATTGTTTGCACACCCCAGCACCTCTTATATTGCCAGCAAAATTAGCTGTTATTACTGTCACTGTTTAGTGATGGTGAGGTAGAAAAAAGCCTTCTGTAATCAAGACTAGGCGCATCTTTGTAAATTATAGATAATTGTAAATGTCCAGATTATGATAATGGATTCCTAATCCTGGCGGAAGCATAATTATTGTTGAGTGTTACAGTTGAGGCTGTCCAGTAAAGCTAACTCATTATTAGACTCGATTTTCCAGTGCAGATGGACTTGCTGAGTGGAAAATGTTTAGTTGAAATTTAACAGGGCACTCAATGTGATGTCATAATACGGAGACGGGGATATGCAGTGATACATCTAGGATGGGTGATCAAATCAATCACATTAAGAAAGGTGCACAAAGCAACAAATGACAACAACATTATGGAGTATGTGCAATTAATTTTTGGTGCGCCTCACACGTAATTTATTTTTGTATAAGATTTTCAGTAATCTCCTTATACGATATAGCTTTCATTTACATTTAATTTTACGGTCCTTGGTGTACTGTAAAACGCACTGTACTGTAAAACGCACGCTGCTCATTTTTTGCATAATAGTAATCAATTAGGTGAGAGTGTCTTTAGGATTTAAGCTGTTGTCATTCATAGCATTAAAATATTCTAATTATTGGGCCTACGTGGCTTTCAAATATCGTCGGGCCTGTGTACTTGTGCGTGCTTGTCTTCGAGAAGGAAAGCGAGGGAGTGCGAGAGCCGAGGCGTTTAAGGAAGGGGGGGGGACAAGGAGTGATGTTTTTTTACAGGACACATACGAGGAATATATGTTTGAATCTGTTAAGTCGTTTGTTACTTTAAGTACGAAACGGAAAATATATGGTTCACCACAGAGGTTTTGAAGTACAGGCATTTCCATTAAAACATAAATCGGTTATAAGCCTATTGTCCACCAACAAGACAAATATTTCATGGAGCGATAAAGGTCTAATAATCGTCTTTAATTGTTCAATATGAGTGATTAACAGATGTCAATACATTCTATTAGAGAGTGAAACCAATGAATTGTAAATATTCCGTTTCAATTGACGTTTTATAACCACATGATGTCTGTATAAAAATATTCCACTATACTGCTGTATCACTCAAAAACTGACACGATTCAATAGAAAAGAAACAATATACGAGCTAGGCCTATATAAATTTAACACAATAATTGCATAAAGCTAGAAAAAGTTCGACCCTTTAAGACAGTACCAACTGAGTTTGACTGAGGTGGGTTGTGGTCGGGAGTGGCAGAGCGCTAGAGCCGGTCCGCCCCCACAGGAATGCGGATTGCCTCAGATCTCCGTGCCGCCCCTTCGCCTCCTTTCTGCCATTCAAAGAAACTAATTGTAGAGGATACAAAGAAAGAGACTGCCAGAGCGACACCATTTTCTTTGAGGGGGGGAGGTTGGAATCCAGATGTAAGTATATGAGCTGTATGTAACTTCATTTAAGCAATAAAATAAAATGAGAAAATTACGAATTGTCAATTTCAGATTAAAAATTGGAATATGATTTGATTTCAAATGTATCGTGATTGAAATTTCCGTTTCGGTGCTACACAAATTGACATTTAGAGCCCAACTACAAGTGGCATTGCCTACGAGATTTAATGTCAGCAGACACGCTTTTAGAAAAGCCGTTATTTAGAGAAAACGTTCAATGGGAGATGCATAATTACTGGTATTGGCAAATCAGTAAATATTAGTCTATGCTTCTCCATCTTTGTCCTCGGTAACATATTTTGTTTCTAAGATCGTCTGGCCACCGTAAGTAGACGCAGAAAAAGAAATCAATCCTCTATTAAAGGTGAAAACCTTTTTAATACAATGGTAACATGATAATCAGTAGAGTTCCGTGATTTGTAAATATGAATGTGACACCTTATATCGAGCTCAGTTTGCACTGCCAAACCGTATATGCCTTACAAAAAAAATCATAACATTACTTATGTATATCCAACACAATCATTCCTATCTATTTAAACTTTAATAACAGTTTCCAGTTTACATGCAGACCGTAAGTGCACATCTTGTCAAATGGGCTTCGTGTTTGTAATTTTTAATTTCATTTCATTAAAAAAAACATCTTTATCAAAAAATATATATCCACAGAAATAACAATCACTAAATTTCAGAAATCATAGCCACACTACGGACCAAATTTACATTACACAAAATCATTTGGTGACTCAAATGATCACATTTTGAAGTCAATAAAATCAACTCTAAACAATGATTTAATTAATTCAGGTGAAGTCTCAGTTAATTTAATAAGGTAGGTGAGGGTGGACGTTTTTATGTATTGCGGAGGTAATTTATTTCACGTTATGGTTTTTAACCGCTGCAATGCAAAGTGATATAGCTCCGGGGGGAAAGAGATACCGCTGAGGTCAAGATTCAAGGCACCACTGAAAGTGTTCGGAGTTTCACGGTCCGTTTGGAACACAAGTAATAACTCTTCCAAATGCAATAAATTACATGCACACATTTACACATTTTACACTTTCTCCTATAACTGCCATTTCAATACATTGCATATTCCTTAAAAACTTAAACATAAGTCCAATACATTTAAATATTTAAATAGCGCTTCAATACAGCGTCCCTGATCCGAGAACCAATGAGTGTTGTATCGAGTTGGGGGGCTGTAGGTGAGGGTTAAGAGTACCAGCTGTGGAATACCAAGAAGCGGAGTTGTCCAAAAATGTCGACTGCGCCGTGCTTATGTTCTGCTGATGACTGTGAGGCCTGGGGGGGCCTTGAGAATCCCAGACGGCCGGGGACTGGGGAGAATTACAAGCCATGGGATCACTGGAACTGGGGCTGTGTTCGGGAGGCAGCTCGCCGTTCTTCATTATTTTCTTCAGTTTGGACCTCTTGTTCTGAAACCAGATTTTCACCTGACAAAAAAGACACATTTTAAATTAAAAGACTTTTACGAGGCGGAACGTCTGCAGGTATAATACAATAATGCAAAAACATTTCACGCGGTAATGAAAGATTTTGTGCAATTTAAACAGAAGTGACAAGGTACGGAATACCGACATTACTAGCAACTAATAAATATAGAATTCCTTTTAAGAAAATGTTATTCCACCGCATACGGTGTTGTAATATAGACGAAGCCGTATCCATTTACCGTGCACATGTATTTTACCCCAACCAAGTAATGACATCAGAACTGGTCCAAACGTAAATCTCTCCGAAACGCTTAAAACTTTGCTAGATATTAAGGACAATGTTAGTTTTAATTCGAAAGCGGGGCAGTGACATGACAATACCTGCGTCTGTGTGAGTCCCAAGGAGGCGGCGAGCTCCGCTCTCTCGGGCAGCGCCAGGTACTGCGTGTTCTGGAACCTGCGCTGCAGAGCCGCCAGCTGAAAACTCGAGTAAATCGTGCGGGGTTTTCGCACCTTCTTCGGTTTGCCGTTCACCATTCTCACCTCAGGCTCCGACACTTCTTTTTCTGAAAACAATTGTAATACTTTAAGTCATTATGCGATTTTAAATAAACAGAAATCTCTTAGTGTCTATCAGCAAATATGCATTAAATACCTTTTGTCTAAACAACATGCTTAAATCCTGTTACGGACGAAGTTAAAATGCGGGGCCAAACAAAGGGAACACCACGTACAAGTAGTAATGTAAAATTAAAAACGTTTACCTTGAAATTAAGTCGTTACACGGAGCTAGACTAAAATGCACTACATCCGAATCATCCAGTCAAAACACATTCAAAAGATAAAAACGTTTTGATTGAGCATTTTTAATCAGGTCTACTTATTAAAATTAACACGCTCACGGACTATATTGAAATGTCTATTGAAATGTCTAAGCCTATTATTGAAATGTTATTAAATTTGGGTGGATCATGTCAATTTCTTATGGAAGCATAGTTGAGAAAATTAAAAAGAGGGCTAAATTCTGAATAACACTAACGTTAATTTGTAAAATTCTAAAAGACTAACACAGCAACTTGTAGTTAACACTAATAACAACAAAACCGACAATAAAAACAATGACAAAAACGAACGAAAAACAACAACAACAACAATAATAATAATAATAATAATAACAATAATAATTTTACCTTGCGGGCTCACTTGGGCTTGCACTCTGTTATAAGATCCAGTATATTGGTGGTAAGCTGCGCTCGAGTATGCCGTATAATCTGGGTATGATTTTGCTGGATAATTTCCACCAGATCCGTTTACCCCGTGGTATTGGTACTGATAGGCATTGAGCGCTTTTCCATATGAAGCCGAACTAGGTGAACAATAACCATGATGAACGCCACCAGCGGGGCTATAGTAGCCAGAATCCGTTGCTGTTGGTTCGGGCAAAGTCGGAGATTCCTGAGACGGGTGGTGCATGGCGGAGATCTGAAATGGATTCTGAAACTCTGTCGATTTGATAGTCGGAATCCTCCTGTCGAATACTCCAGTCATATTTCGAATGGCACTGCTGCTGTTGCGACGTGACGGAAAGCCTTCACAAGCACGCAATCTACACTGTCATCGCGTGTGCTGAGCTGACGAGCTCTCCTGCAGACTGCAGCCAACCACACAGCAAGGACTTAGTTAAATCCCAAATTGCGCTCTTACGCACTGCGAGGATGATTTGGTTCCATTGGCCGAATCGACCAGCTAGCTACACCCCAAGTCGTCCAACCAGTTTGGCAAAAACAAAGCTTATTAATACTCGTATTGTGTGTTTTTCTTAGCCATAACAACCCCAGTGCTTAAACTGACATCTTATTAAATCAACCTTTAAAGAATATATTTATGTATGTTAATCCTAAGTATATAGATAGTTTATAGATACAATTGTTACATTGTTTTAAATCGGAATTTCTGCGCAATAAAATGAATTAATTCCGTTACGACTTTCCAAATCATATTAAAGATTTCCTTTCAGAAATCAGTGAATACATAATGGAAAATAAAAAAAAACAGGAATGACCATTACCTAAATCAAATATAACCGGAGATTCACCTAAAAGTATAACACGCCATCTTAATCCAGCATATCTATCTATCTATCTATCTATCTATCTATCTATCTATCTATCTATCTATCTATCTATCTATCTATCTATCTATCTATCTGTTTGTCTGTCTGTTTGTCTGTCGCTCTGTCTGTCTCTCTGTTGGTCGGTCTGTCTCTGAGTGCCTGCTTATCGCTCCCCACTAAATAACTCAGGTTATATTTGCTAGTGTAATTTGCGCCTGACTTCAAAATCTATAAGGAATTAAATATTTTATTATTTGAAATGATAATTATATTGAAGATTTATATTGCATATAAATTGCTAATATGTCAAATATGTATTCCTAAATACAAACTACAAAGACGATCAAACTGCAGAAAACGATGCGCGCGAACGAAAGTGTATCTTGTGGTAAAATGGCGCCCCTTAGTGACAAGAAGGAGAAATAATATTTGTAAAAATCAGTGCAGTGTTTTTAAAGAAACGTAACTCTACTTTGCGTGTTTAGATACAATGGAAATACAGTTCATTTACATTATGAACTGTGGATCATTACCATCTTGAAAATAATTTAAGGCATTCATTCGTGTTGAAGGTAATGGGATGGAAACTTCAGTGGGGAAAGATTTGCCGATGAGGTTTTACGAAAGAAAATGGTTCATTTTAAAAATAGTACCAACACTAAAACGTAATATAAATTAAACAGTTTAACAGAGAAAAAAGACTCTTACAATTTAATTGATAAAGGTACCATGGCACCAGTACGCGAAAATACAAACTTTTTCAGTGCAGTATTAACATACCATAGTTTAGAATTAATAGCATATTAGCATATAGAACTGAATTTTGTTGTACAACTACGCTGGACAAATGCCATGTTATTTAAATTTAAAAAGTATTGAGATTTAGGATATAGACACGTTTTATACATAATAGCCTACTGCACATATAGAACAACAACTTAATTAAAACCTGTATTAATTTCACAATCGTTTTAATCATTTAATAATATAATCATCTTATTAAACCCGCAGTCTTTCGTCCATGATACACAGTCATTCGCTGTCTCTTTATTTTACCTTGTGATATCGTGTTTTATCTGTAGGCTATTATAAAGTGCAGGTAATGCTAACAGTCCCAGCATAAACGAAGAAAACTGTTCTCGATTCACTATTATAACTGCATATGCCACTGGCAGTTCCATTTAACTGACTTTGTATTCATGATGGATTTATAACGAAAGTAGCTTATAAATTATACCCTACATCAGAGGTGAATTTCCCTATAGCTCAGTGACGCTAAGAACCTTCGTTGTCTTGTAAAGTACGTAAAATCATTCGTTAGTTACCAATTATTTTCCAAGTACTTCGTAATCTCGTTCGTTAACTAACGAGTGATCCAACCCTAGTTATTTTCCATGCCTGTCGTTCTTTATTTGAACTACTCTGCTATTCTGTCAAAGATAGATGTAGATGTATATTACATTATTATCTTTGTAGCTTTAAAACCTGTAGCGTATAGCCTCATTTTGAGTAGTCTACATAACAGGATTGTGCACCACTCCGAGGTGAGGTAGTCATCTGACACTTAAGGTAAATCGTTAATTGGCGAGTTTTTCGCGAATTACTTCCTAACTAAAGTATTTCGTAATTTTGCTTGTAAATTTACGAGTGCTCGTTACTCGTTGTTTTATACGTCGTTCTTTATTTGCACCTTTCGTCTTCTGTTCAACCATGGAGACACAAATATTGTGTCACAAATATTGTGCTGGCTGACATTGTCCCCTATCCGGGACAACGCAATAATGCTGATGACGATAACATAATACATGCAGTTTTTCTCAGTCGCTTTGGTAAGACCAGAAATGAAATTCTCATAACTACTAGTACAACCTCCACCTCATCGAGTGCACATCATAAATGCGAAGTCTCATTCATTTGGTCAAATTGCCAATGCTTTGGCACAGTCATGCAAATGATTATGTACAATCGTCTGCTTATTCCTACATTATCAATCGTTTATGTTATGTTGGTCAAAATGTATTATAATGATACTCATACATCCAGGCATTAGTTCGTTGCGCTTTCTGTTTTTTCAAATATTAAGGATGATTCGAGAAAGGTAGCAAAGCAACTGTGGCAAACTGTAATAACAGCACTAATAATGAGGTCAATGTTGCAATATAAAACTATAATATAGACTATAAATTAGCGCAAAAGGACTTGTTGTTTTAACACCTGTATGCAATATGAGTACATAGCGTTATGCATCATTCAGAAATAAATTGCGAATGACCTTAAAATTCAAATTAAATTAATAAAATTGGTTGAAAACAGGATGCAGAATTGCAGTTCGCAGGGCTAACATTAATCAAATGTATATTGTTAGAATAGGCTAAAAGCTGTGCATAATTTTTCTCTTACAATCATGCAAAGTGCATTTCACTCACTCGTACATATACAAGGTCAGTATGTATGTCTGCCATCCATCCATCCATCCATCCATTTTCCAAACCACTTATCCTACCGGGTTGAGGGGGGTCCGGAGCCTATCCGGGAAGCTATGGGCACAAGGCAGGGAACAACCCAGGATGGGGGGCCAGCCCATTGCAGGGCACACTCACACACCATTCACTTACACATGAACACCTATGGGCAATTTAGCAACTCCAATTAGCCTCAGCATGTTTTTGGACTGTGGGGGGAAACCGGAGTACCCGGAGGAAACCCCACGATGACATGGGTAGAACATGCAAACTCCGCACACATGTGACCCAGGCAGAGACTCGAACCCGGGTCCCAGAGGTGTGAGGCTACGTCAACCATGTATTACATAATTATAAATTTTTTGTTAGATTATACAACATTCCTGTATTGTGTGGTTGCATTGAATTTCATTGACTTGAAATGAATTGATTCTGCTGGCTGACATTCCATTTCAAATTCCAATCCGACATCCAGTGGGATGCACGCACGACATCACAGTAAGGTATGAACAGGGTGACATAATCCATGTCAGGGGAGACACTATGAGCTGCTTCAAGCTTTACAAACTTCTCTGAACCCGAAAGGCTCCTGTGCCCAAGTATATTGTTCAGTTTGCCTTGTACATTTACTGGTTAGTGTCTTTAAGAGACTCATCCAGCTGTTTCACATTAACATTAGTGACACATGCATGATTATGGGACACTGACCAATCAGCACACAGCAAGTGCTAAAGTGAAATGCAGGTCCTTTTAATTGAAATGAATGAAATGGTAGTTTACAAACCCTGTTCTAGCTCATATTGTCCCCTGACATGGTTTGGCAGTCACCCTAGGTAAGAGCTGTGGGAAAGAACTGCTGTGCAGTTGATTGCACAAATCAATTTAACAAGAAATCAGAGCTATCTTTTTACATGCTGCTGAAAAGTAAATAAAAGAGAAGCAAAAAGATCTCAGTAATCCACAGTTAACAACTGGAATCCAGGCTCCAAAATGGGGAATTGTGGTTATCATTTTGTGTGACATTGGTTGGATTTCTGGGTGTAATCATAAAGTAACGTATATACTGTACTGGCTACTCATCAATTAAATATTTGGCATGTGTATTCTGTGTAACTAAAGTTTTCATCCATGGTGATGAGGCTTGCGTTCTACAAACAAAGTTTGGGATGGTTTGATAGCATTAGCTAACCAAGAGAGACCCAGCGTTCCTTACAAGGAGCTACTCCACAAAGCAAGCTTAGACAGATAGCCAGATAACTTAAAAAGCTTGATTCATAGTCACATGTCAAGGCCCACGATTCCTTGCTCCTTCAGGAAGTTGTACAGTTCCCTGTCGAGTCCAACTGCCTTTAATATAAGCAGATAATTGCGTCACAGTTTCCACAGTTAACCCTGTTGCAGCAGGTTTTCCAACCACGTCCATCTGAGAGAGCGGGGTTCCGGTAGGAAAGTGATGGCAATGCATATATTATTATTATTCATGAATGGAATTGGTCACAATGCATAAATTCTGAATACTGCACAACCCTGGTACATAATGAACTAACCAATCAAATATCCTTTAACGTGGGAAGGCGAATCACCCCTTACTACCAGCAACAACAATGACAGCTATCCAGAGAAGCTGTCCAATTATCCAACCAGAAATGAGACATGAGACAACACAATTCAAGGAACCAAGTTGCTGGTCTAAATGGTGTTTTGCAGGTGGACGTGAACTTCTTGGACCATCTCAGTAATGAACAACATACAGAGAAATATAGGCTGGTCTGTGGTGATAAAAATGCGCTTTGCTTGTGTGATGCAGAATGAACTGACAAGAGGAAAATAGTGGAATTTTGTCATTTGGGTGTATAAGATTTTCACCTGAACAGTGCTGTTATCGTTGTGTGTGCTATGCTGAATAATAATGCAATTGTTTTATAAAAATTTATTATGGGCTACCAGCTCCATAAGTGGCTTTAACCCTTCTTCTGAGAAGTGATGCTTCCTTTTCCTATTGCTGCTTACCATAGTTTTTCTGAAGCCACATAACCCTTTGAGCCCATTTATATATTTTTGACTAACGGGGTTAGTTAAATTTTGATCTTCATTAGGTTAAACGACTGACTTAAAACACGATTGGTTCAATTAAAATTAGAGATTCAATGGAAGTAATGTTCTAGCAGTCCTAAACGGTGGTGTACTGTATGTACTCACACTCCTGCCATAGTGGGTCAAAGACAACCCAGATTCTGCGCTTGTCCTGATGTACTTCAACCGATCGAACACTGAACCCATCACATATTTCCGGGGAGATTGCAAGATTCTCCACTTTGAACGTTTGTCCCATCTTTTCCCCACACTTACATAGGCCTTCACACAAACACACTAGAGTGGTTGCTATGAGGCTAGGGCTCTGCCAGCCATTGGAAGGTTGCCAGTTGAAATCCCAAAGATGTCATGAGCGATCCTACTTCGTTGGGTCCTTCAGTAAGTCCCTTAACCAGGAATTGCTTTGTCCTGAGTTAATCTACATCAGAGGGAACTTACAGGGAAAACTTGGGGGTTGGTGGCAAGATTGGCACTTCTACCACTGGAAAGTTAACATGGGTCCATTCTGTTTGAACTAGCATGGTGCTGACAGTACCTACCACACAGCTATACTTGGGTTCCTATCCCTGAGGCAGTTTGTCTTGTGGTGGGTGAGACAATGCACTGTACCAGTATGCATACCTTACCTCTCCCCTGCACTTAGTGTAGGTTAGTGACAATTACCAACAAGGGGTTTGGAATCAGCACCAGGTCAGTCCTGGGTATTTTGGTGAGCACAACCACTTCCAAATGGTGAAGACAATGCCAGTGTGACACAAGCCCCTTTTGATGTGTCCCATTTTTCTTGAGAGCAGGGTGGTTGAGCGAGTTCAGCATGCTGCAGTTAACCAAGATGTGAAGTATGATTTACACGGCACCAGTGGAAAACAGCCAGTTACAGCAACCGACTCAATGTGACCACACTCGCTACTTAAAGAACTTCATGCAGTGTCTCACTATATGGGCAGGCTTTTCACAGGCTACATGCCCTTACGCTAGGGCAGAGGGATATCAGCTAGCACATTTAATTAGATCCATGTTACTGCCTCACATCAATTAGAGGCATGTGACACTCAGCAAATGCTCCACTTGGATGTCCCTAGCAGCCAGACTGGTCATGAAACATTAGTGAGCAGATCCCATCACTTGGAAGGTAGGTGGACATAACACAAGACAAGCAGTACAGTCCACAACCTTTATTAAGGCATACAGCAGCTATGGGACCACATGCACCCAGAGTGCTCATCACCATTTGCCAGTTTGTGGTCTGTGTCCGTCTTTCATGGTCAGCGTCACTTCCCCACTGGATACCAAGACTACGGTACGGCGGGAGTCCTTGGGTGCAACAGCATCCCTACCTGAAATGCAAGGTGGGAGGAGTCAGACATGTACAGCTATTCTGAAGCTAAGCCAGCCTGGAGCTCACCTTTTCTGAAGCACCTCTGCTCACAGCTATCAGTGGCTGAGGGGACACACACAGCTGTGCTACAGTGGAAGAACACCTGCAGAGACCACAGCATGGCTTGCATTAGCCCAGATTCACAAACAGGCCAACAGCCTTCGCTTGCTGCTCCAGTACCTGTCCCTGCAGATGCTTGGAGGTGGAGTCCACAAATGCAAACATCTGCACAATGAACCGCTTGTAGTGGGCTGGGAAGGGAAGCCCAGATGAGCCATCCACAGGAACCAAGGTGGTCAGGTACTTGTCACCTGGGTTGGGGCACCTGCATGCACAGCCATTGTTAGGTAGGGATACCACCAGGACCAATAACCAAGTTCCCCCAGCTTCCCAGTTACCCAGCTTCCAGGAGGCTCCACTGAGGCAGGCTCAGAGGGTCAGGGGTAGGTGTTGCCCAGCAGCTGTCCAGAAGCAGGACAAGGTTGGGGTCCATCCTATTCAGGAGGCGAACCTCCACATACACAGGCTGCCGCAGCCACTTGGTAACAG
Source organism: Brienomyrus brachyistius (assembly GCF_023856365.1). Taxonomy (NCBI): domain Eukaryota; kingdom Metazoa; phylum Chordata; class Actinopteri; order Osteoglossiformes; family Mormyridae; genus Brienomyrus; species Brienomyrus brachyistius. The sequence continues at coordinate 21,302,462 of NC_064555.1, forward strand.
GGTAGTCACTGTCCTGGTAGTAGGAAGTATATGCAACAGCTCCTGCATAGATCCGCAAGGGAACATCAGCCACATACCTACTGGCACAGTAGCAGGTCACCATCCAGCTGTACCATACCTTCATCACACCCTTTAGTGAGGCACTGCCCATTTGCCAGCCTCAGTTCTACCCGGAGAGGCCCTGGAACCACCATTGGAAGTGGCATATCTGCTGCTACAGGTTGGTACTCAGCCACTAGGGAGACAACCTCAGTGCCCCAGTACCTACAGCGGAAGAGCAGCCTGCCAGGCAACACCAGGCCATCAGATACAGAGCAGCCAAGTAGGGCTACAGAGCCAAAGACCGCACTCACGCGTAGAGGGAGTCCCTTGTGATGGAACCCAGGGGCCCTACACCAACTTCATACGTGGAGGACATCCTGTTCTCATACACTATATAGTCACCATCCACCTAGGTAGAGAACCACAGGTAAGCCAAATCCCCCCCCCCCCACACCACATCCTGCGTGAGGAAGCAACAACCCACCTTCACCACAGTGCCACAGGCAGTCACTGGGAAGGTGAATATGCCAAAGGAAGCAGTAGTGGCAACAGGGCTGCAAGGGGCAGCGTTCCCTCCCAGCATGGAAATACTAGTCACATCCAGCTGGGGCACGGTGGAATCCTTGGCCACCACAACCACAAACTGGCCATCTCTGGTGCACTGCACAGTCACTGGGGAGAAGCATGACTAGTCAATACCCACATTCATTGAGAAGTATCACACATTGTACAGCACCACAGCCTCACCTGCATTCCCATAGTAACACTGCTGGCCATCAAAACAGCAGTTTATGGCTGCACAAGCATCCTTGCCAATGGCAGGAGCTCCACAGGGAACTTTCTCATACACCTGGCATTTATCATAAGCAGCAGCAGCAGTAGCACCCTTAACAGCTGGCTGCTGTGCAAAAGACACGGCAAAAGCAACGAGCAAGACGCTAGCTCGAGCCCAAAATCGCCGAAAACACCGCGAATCTGCCATGATGAGAGCGTGTGAAGGAATGAATAACAAGCTGAATCAGTTCCTTAAATACCGCCTTGCCCGAATGTGCGTTAGAGTTCAGTAATCGGCTTAATAGGTAAACCGCACGAGGTTGCTCGGAACCGGATTGAATGCTACTCGACTTAGTACCACCGAAAATGTTTTACATCGTAGCATATAGGTGTGGCATATAAACTTGTTTGGACTGTTCAGGTAATTGCATTTTCATTTTATCAGCAGTGCAATCTCAACTTTCAGTCCTTGCTACTAATTACACTAACATTTACACCACATCTCTTGGTTAGGCGTTTTTGTTTGCTTACGAAATCCTTATGAATGGACAGCAAAAAAGGAGATTTGGATTCATTGTTAAACACAATACAGTCAGATCTCGGATATTCGCGAGGAGTTTAAACCCCAAGTATGACCCCAGTCCTGCTCCCAAAACACTTTAACTTCAGTTAAAAGTTAGCGTGATACATTAACTTTAAAAAATGTTTGATGTAAAAATAGAGTACAGTATCGCCTAATGGATATTTGTCACACTAGCACATTTACAGTACAGTATACTAATGTCACCCCTACTAATTTACAGAACACGGCATCGGCTACCGTTTTCTTTTGCATTCACATTAAAGTAAAATGAGTTAACGAACCATTTCAGTATTTATAGCAAATGCCTCTCTAGAGGGCAACCCTTGACGTATTTGCTACGTACGTAAACATTAGCACCTTTCAAGAAATGTATAATTTTTGTGTGTTGAATTTACGTTAACGTGTACTTACTATTACAAAATAGTAAATGAACTATTTTCTAATATTTAGGTAACGATTAGCGTCACAAAGGGAATAAACTTTGCGAATGACATTCGCATCTTGTAAATGTACAGTACAATATATCCATTAAAAGGAATATATATTTTTAATTCTACAGTAAGTTTTCATTTAGGTGTTTTTACTTTAAAACGTCGCCCTCTATTTAATTCGTCGGTATTTGTCAGTAATTATGTATCCTCATTTTGACGAGTAAATTTGACAACAAACACCAAGTAGTATTAACTATAGCACTGCACGACCTGACACGAGAAAGTACATTTTATTTGAATAATGGGAGTGAACCTGGAACCTTGTAGTGCTCAGTAAGTGACGTCTGGGGATAGTTTGCGCGGTGTCTTAGCAGAGACACATCTAAAGACACCTTGATGAGGAAATCCACCGACGGAGAACGACAGAGGTAACCTGTCTTCATACATTCCTGTCGTCTCGTCGTCAAAAGTCAGTGTTTGATTACTTAGTACTTAACGTTAGCCTCTGTTAGCAAGTCATGCCGACTCTTGCTGCTCTGTGCCGCACCACTGATTTTTCACCGCTACTTTTTGCTAACCTGCCTCTCTTGCCTTGGCAGCTTTTTTAGATCAACGTGAATGTTCCTGGCTGATAGTTATCTGCAGTGGTTCGACTGTTTTGCATAGATAGAATGTTCTTGGCTTGAGTATTTTAAGTGGGGCTAGTGTTATGAGGGGAGGGTACAGTATATACGGTGCTTAGCTTAAACTCAAGTACTGTGCTGCAATTCTGGCGCGCGCTGGGCCGTTTTAAATTCTATTATAAATAATGTATATTTATGGAAATACTGCATATTTTTATTCATCTGTCGTAGGTGCCACTCATCACAATTTCAACATGCACAAATTACAACAGTAATAGGCTCAAAGTAATTAATCAGAGGACATCACACCGAATTCAGAAGTTTTTTAATGTTTTTATTTTTTTTAAATATCTTAACTAGTATCCAAAAGTCAAATTTTGTTATTCAAAATGGCCTTAAGTTTTAAAGGCATCTTCATTCTTCTTTGCAACGTATATGGTGCATAGCAAGAGTATGTATACTATGTATTCTATACATGTATTTAGCCTCAAGAGACCGTATATGTAATCTTAATCAATTAAACATACTTTATTAATATTAACCTTTGCTCACACTTAATGAAGTGTCAGCTCAATTATGCATAAGACCATGCTACTTTGAAAATGTACTTAAGTAAATATGCTATTTGTTTTCGTCCATTTGCATCTTTCAGATTAATATGAGAATTCACATTTAGAACTGATTAGATGTTGACTCGGTTTGTCTCTGTAGCCTTGATGTCTAAAATTCTCTTTTGCTGATATGATTATGATCATGTATGTAGTATAGCCGTATTTAGCAATATTTTGGTTGCGTCTTACCACGTTAACTGCTAACGCAGTCAAATGCACCATGCTTGTCTTCACCACAACACAGACTGAATACGTTGTGGCTGCTGTGGGAGTGGGACAGTCAAACATTACATTAAATCAAACTGCTAAAGGAGAAGGAAGAGGAGAACCTGTCGGCTTGTTTATGTGCCGTTTTTCATGTTGCATAAAACATGCTATACTTGTTATTATAATCATGTTCTCCCAAACTGGATTTTATGTTGGGTGTTAATACTTAAGAAAACAATGAAAAAAATTCTCTGTATAATTCACAGATTACCGAAGGACGTTGATTCAACACCTTTGTCTCAGCAGCTCACCCAAGGTAAGATCAAATCTGCACCTTTATAGGTTTAACTGGACATAGACGTCTCTCGTACAATAACATGAGAGATCTTGAAATTTTTACACATAGAGTTTATTTTCCAGGTGCCAAAACACGAGATGGAATCGAAAAATATGTAGCTTTGAATCAGATAAAAGGTTAGGATTGTTAAAATAGCTACTTAGATCTTCTGATAAGGTGATGTTGGCCATGCCGAGGTCTAGACTGAAGCACAGAGGCGACCAGACTTCAAAAATTTATTTTTGTATAGCGCATTATCACAACATTACATCGTCTCAAAGCGCTTTACAGCATCCTCACCCAAAGCCCCCAGTGAGTAAGCCATAGGCGACAGTGGCAAGGAAAAACTCCCTAGAAGGAAGAAACCTTGGGAGGGACCAGACTCAAAGGGGGAGCCCATCCTCCAGGGGCCGGCAGGGATAGTCAAATAGAGAGATGGTTAAGTGCCAGAGGTGGGCCAAGTCACATTGTCCCAATCATAAGATTTGGGAAATAACTGGAGAGCAAGGAAGATGACAAGCCAATGCCGATGCCGAGTCTTCTTCCAATCGCCAGGCAACCAGAGGTAAGGCAGCGGGTCATACATGGAAGATCAGAACGGCGAGCTGGATGCAGGGACGTCACTGGTGGTGGCGACGTCACATGTGGCCGGGTGTGCTGGATATATTGATAGATTGAGGTCTCCAGGCATCACCCCCCAGGAGGAGTAGGGGAAATAAAATGTACAATTAGGCAAAGTAGAGGAGGTTATCGGCAGTGCTAAAAGCTAGGTGAGTGCAATATGAAGTGCAATCTGCAAGCTCCGGCAGATATGGCTATGGCAGCATCAGTAGGAGGGAGAGGCAAGTGGGAATGCAGGCATGGGGAGTCCCTGACATGTCAGCACTCCAATTCCACAAGGGGGTGTGAAGCTAGAGTGACAGCACTGACAGTCCAGTTTATCCAAAGCCAATGGCACTGATCCCTACCCAGCTCTACACCTCACACTGCAGGTCTGACTGGGAGTGAGGAGTTAGCTAGAGCTAGAACTAGTGTCCCTATACGCTAAACTAAACAGGTGTGTTTTTAGTCTAGACTTGAATATTGAGAGTGAACCTGAAACCCGCACATCCGGTGGAAGACCATTCCACAGCTGAGGAGCTCTGTAGGAGAAAGCTCTGCAGCCTGCCGTAGTTCTTTCTACCCTGGGCACTAACAGATATCCCATGGCTTGAGAGCGAAGCATGCGTGGAGGGTTGTATGTGGTCAGCAGATCACTAAGGTATTCTGGTGCAAGGCCATTTAGTGCTTTATAAGTTAATATAACGTATAATAAAACATTTCCTTTATAACGTGGAAAGAGTATGTAACAGTGCATGTCTGGCATCGTATTACCTGGTTGTGCGGTGATGGCAGAGTCACATTCTAGGCTGTCCTTTAACTTTAAATGCATTAATTAAGTGTTTCATCTCATAAAACAGCAGTATTTAATGTCCCTTGTAGAAGGAATGCCTTGAATTTTGTCTGCCATTATAACTTCTAGAGGGGGGATATTTTGATGAATCAGAGATATGACATTTTGCTATTAAAGGTACCCAAATGAACATACTGTAAACTTATTTAAATAGTGTATATTTAGTAAATGGTGAGTAAATGTAAATGTGTTGTGGCAACCCGTCAGGCTTTTAATAGATTACAAGGTTCTGGCCTTAACATATTGAAACTGATTATAGAACGGGCTAAACTCCATCATAGCTGAAACTCAGGATTTATGAAAAATCAACATATTAGTTGTAAGAGAAAACCCAGATTTGTGTTATGCAGACACAGTGGAAAGCACAGGAATCATGGTTATAGTGATCAACCGCTCTTATGGATCAAAGAGCTTGAGACAATAACCGTACGAATACCAATTCATTTATAGTAATCTAGTCAGCTGATTCATTTAGTGTTTTTTTTGAACATATGGAAAAAAAATTTGAACTAGTTTTTGAAATTTACTTCAATGCCCTAACTTAGCTTTTTAGCTACCTGAGGCTAATGCTGTGACCTAGTTATCTGCACTCACTGCTAGTTTGTGTACAGGAACACTGCAGCCAACTCCATGCAATAGCATACTGTATGGGCAGGCTTTTCACAGGCTACATGCCCTTACGATAGGGCAGAGGGATATCAGCTAGCACATTTAATTATATCTGCTTTAGTGCCTCATGTCAATTAGAGGCATGTGACACTCAGCGAATGCTCCACTTGGACGTCCCTAGCAGCCAGACTGGTCATGAAGCATTAGTGAGCAGGTCCCATCACTTGGAGGGTAGGTGGACATAACACAAGACAAGCAGTACAGTCCACAACCTTTATTAAGGCATACAGCAGCTATGGGACCACATGCACCCAGAGTGCTCATCACCATTTGCCAGTTTGTGGTCTGTGTCCATCTTTCGTGGTCAGCGTCACTTCCCCACTGGATACCAAGACTACGGTACGGCGGGAGTCCTTGGGTGCAACAGCATCCCTACCTGAAATGCAAGGTGGGAGGAGTCAGACATGTACAGCTATTCTGAAGCCAAGCCAGCCTGGAGCTCACCTTTCCTGAAGCACCTCTGCTCACAGCTATCAGTGGCTGAGGGGACACACACAGCTGTGCCACAGTGGAAGAACACCTGCAGAGACCACAGCATGGCTTGCATTAGCCCAGATTTACACACAGGCCAACAGCCTTCACTTGCTGCTCCAGTACCTGTCCCTGCAGATGCTTGGAGGTGGAGTCCACAAATGCAAACATCTGCACAATGAACCGCTTGTAGTGGGCTGGGAAGGGAAGCCCAGATGAGCCATCCACAGGAACCAAGGTGGTCAGGTACTTGTCACCTGGGTTGGGGCACCTGCATGCACAGCCATTGTTAGGTAGGGATACCACCAGGACCAATAACCAAGTTCCCCCAGCTTCAGTTACCCAGCTTCCAGGAGGCTCCACTGAGGCAGGCTCAGAGGGTCAGGGGTAGGTGTTGCCCAGCAGCTGTCCAGAAGCAGGACAAGGTTGGGGTCCATCCTATTCAGGAGGCGAACCTCCACATACACAGGCTGCCGCAGCCACTTGGTAACAGGGTAGTCACTGTCCTGGTAGTAGGAAGTGTATGCAACAGCTCCTGCATAGATCCACAAGGGAACATCAGCCACATACCTACTGGCACAGTAGCAGGTGACCATCCAGCTGTACCGTACCTTCATCACACCCTTTAGTGAGGCACTGCCCATTTGCCAGCCTCAGTTCTACCCGAAGAGGCCCTGGAACCACCATTGGAAATGGCATATCTGCCGCTACAGGTTGGTACTCAGCCACCAGGGAGACAACCTCAGTGCCCCAGTACCTACAGCGGAAGAGCAGCCTGCCAGGCAACACCAGGCCATCATATACAGAGCAGCCAAGTAGGGCTACAGAGCCAAAGACCGCACTCACTCATAGAGGGAGTCCCTTGTGATGGAACCCAGGGGCCCTACTCCAACTTCATACATGGAGGACATCCTGTTCTCATACACTATATAGTCACCATCCACCTAGGTAGAGATCCACAGGTAAGCCAAATCCCCCCCCACACCATATCCTGCTTGTGAGGAAGCAACAACCCACCTTCACCACAGTGCCACAGGCAGTCACTGGGAAGGTGAATATGGCAAAGGAAGCAGTAGTGGCAACAGGGCTGCAAGGGGCAGCATTCCCTCCCAGCATGGAAATACTGGTCACATCCAGCTGGGGCACGGTGGAATCCTTGGCCACCACAACCACAAACTGGCCATCTCTGGTGCACTGCACAGTCACTGGGGAGAAGCATGACTAGTCAATACCCACATTCATTGAGAAGTATCACACATTGCACAGCACCACAGCCTCACCTGCATTCCCATAGTAACACTGCTGGCCATCAAAACAGCAGTTTATGGCTGCACAAGCATCCTTGCCAATGGCAGGAGCTCCACAGGGAACTTTCTCATACACCTGGCATTTATCATAAGCAGCAGCAGTAGCACCCTTAACAGCTGGCTGCTGTGCAAAAGACACGGCAAAAGCAACGAGCAAGACGCTAGCTCGAGCCCAAAATCGCCGAAAACACCGCGAATCTGCCATGATGAGAGCGTGTGAAGGAATGAATAACAAGCTGAATCAGTTCCTTAAATACCGCCTTGCCCGAATGTGCGTTAGAGTTCAGTAATCGGCTTAATAGGTAAACCGCACGAGGTTGCTCGGTACTAATTTACAGAACACGGCATCGGCTACCGTTTTCTTTTGCATTCACGTTAAAGTAAAATGAGTTAACGAACCATTTCAGTATTTATAGCAAATGCGTCTCTAGAGGGAAACCCTGGACGCATTTGCTACGTACGTAAACATTAGCACCTTTCAAGAAATGTATAATTTTTGTGTGTTGAATTTACGTTAACGTGTACTTACTATTACAAAATAGTAAATGAACTATTTTCTAATATTTAGGTAACGATTAGCGTCACAAAGGGAATAAACTTTGCGAATGATATTCGCATCTTGTAAATGTACAGTACAGTATATACATTAAAAGGAACGTTTCCACACTGAAAAAAAATGACTTATTGGCCCTGTAATTAATACTTTGTGTTTCTAATTTAATATATTTTAAAATTCTACAGTAAGTTTTCATTTAGATGCTTTTACTTTAAAACGTCGCCCTCTATTTAATTCGTCGGTATTTGTCAGTAATTATGTATCCTCATTTTGACGAGTAAATTTGACAACAAACACCAAGTAGTATTAACTATAGCACTGCACGACCTGACACGAGAAAGTACATTTTATTTGAATAATGGGAGTGAACCTGGAACCTTGTACTGCTCAGTAAGTGACGTCAGGGGATAGTTTGCGCGGTGTCTTAGCAGAGACACATCTAAAGACACCTTGATGAGGAAATCCACCGACGGAGAGCGACAGAGGTAACCTGTCTTCATACATTCCTGTCGTCTCGTCGTCAAAAGTAAGGGCTTGATTACTTAGTACTTAACGTTAGCCTGCTAGCAAGTCATGCTGACTCTTGCTGCTCTGTGCCGCACCACTGATAAACTATAAATGAAAATAAAACGTTTCCTTTATAACGTGGAAAGAGTATGTAACAGTGCATGTCTGGCATCGTATTAACTGGTTGTGCGGTGATGGCATAGTCACATTCTAGGCTGTCCTTTAACTTTAAATGCATTAATTAAGAGTTTCATCTCATAAAACAGCAGTATTTAATGTCCCTTGTAGAAAGAATGCCTTGAATTTTGTCTGCCATTATAACTTCTAGAGGGGGGATATTTTGATGAATCAGAGATATGACATTTTCTTGCTATTACCTCCTGACTACCATCAGTTCAATTTTGTCCTGTCTAGAGGACATTTGTAAACTTGAATATCTCCCATATCCTGCATGCTACCTAATTAACTCCTGTTGTGCTTTAAAGAGGACATTCAGGACTTTTAAATGATACCAGATTTATAGGGGTGGGGCTTTGGGAACTTCCTCTTCCTCCTTTAAGAAAATGGCATCTATCACCACCAGGACATTTTATGGAAAGAAGAAAAGTAAGTGCTTAATCTTTTTTATTGATAAAATTTTATCTTGAAATGTTGTTGTTTTATTTTACATGAATCTCTAAAAAACACTTTAATTTTCTAATGTAATAGATGAATGTTTTCCATGATAAGTGAGCATTTATAAAATGTCCTCCTTAGTGGACAGTTGTAATTATTACCAAAATTTTGATTATCGTAAGCAGGAAGGGAGTCACTTTCAGAGGCAGAGAGAATTTTGCTGCAAATTGTTGGTGAAAACTCAGCTATTGAGTTGTCAGATGAGGAAAAGTGAGGAAAGGGTGTTTGAGTCTTCCAAGAGCACAAAAACTGTCCATTGACGAGCAAATGATTCCATTTACTGGCCGCTGCCCAGTTCGCCAGTATTTTCCGGGCAAACCATACCCAACTGGATTGAAGGTGTTTGTCTTGGCCACGCCAAATGGCGTGGTCTTAGATTTTGTTGTGTACCAAGGCAAGACCACCTTCCCAATCACAGCAGGACAGGGCATCGGAGCACAAGCTGTTCTTCATTTGACTGAGTCCATTCCCAGAGGAACCCACTTGTTCTTTGACCGGTACTTTACAACCATCGACCTTTTGAACACCCTGATGGAGAAGGGGCTGACAGGAACTGGAACTCTGATGAAGAACAGAATTCCAAAGGAGTGCAACATTATAGGGGACCAGGCCATCAAAAAGAAAGGAAGAGGGACATCTGAGATGGTGGTCAGACGAAGCCCTCCTGAACTTGCTATCATTAAGTGGTTTGACAATAAGCCAGTGGTCATAGCATCCTCTGCCTATGGCATTAAGCCTCAAGACACATGCAATAGATGGTCTAAGAAGGACAAAAGGTATGTTCAGGTGTCAAGACCACTGGCAGTGGCTGAGTACAACAGCAACATGGGTGTGGTAGACATGGCCGACCAAATGCTAAGTTTCTACAGGATGGCCACTCGCACTCGGAAGTGGACGGTGCGTGTAAGTTTGCACTTTTTTGATTTGGCAATCACCAATGCATGGCTTCAGTACAGGAATGATTGCCAGCTTCAAGGGAAGAAACCACTGAAGTTTCTTGAATTCAAATTGCTACTTGGTGAGCAGCTGATTACCCATGGTCAAGCTGGAATCTCTAGTGAGAGTGAAGATGACTACACTCCCCCACGTCAAAAGTGGAAACCTCAGCCGAATGCATCCCTGAGACGCTATGGAGCCATCCATCTTCCAGAAATGGTGGATGAAGCACATGCATCCAGGTGTCACAGATCTGCATGTAACAGCAAAACATACATGATGTGCAGTAAGTGTAAGATCTTTCTCTGTGTTTCAAAGAAGGGGAACTGCTTCTTGAAATATCATACCCCATCAACAAGAAATACATAAAAGTTCCAAAATACAAACACCACACTAACAATGATGGGTTAGTTCCAGTCAAAGTTCATACTGATTCTTGATATTTTCTTTGTAATTTCCTTGTGTTCATGGTTCGTTTTCAGATATAACTTCCGTTGTCCAGTGTGGTGGACACAACATATTGTGAAAATAAAACTTAAAAAAAAAAACTTGTCAGTATGCTCATTGACTTTCAAACAATTGGAAAAAGGAAAAAGTCATTTGAAAATATTTTTTTCCTGGTAGTCAGGAGGTATCCAAATGGTGAACATACTGTAAACTTATTTAAATAATATAGTGTATATTTAGTAAATGGTGAGTAAATGTAAATGTGTTGTGGATAAAGTGTGTCAGGCTTTTAATAGATTACAAGGTTCTGGCCTTAGCATATTCAAACTGATTATAGAACGGGCTAAACTCCGTCATAGCTGAAACTCAGGATTTATGAAAAATCAACAGAAAACGCAGATTTACTGCGTTATGCAGATACAGTGGAAAGCACTTACAGGAATCATGGTTATAGTGATCAACCGCTCTTATGGATCAAAAAGCTTGAGACCATTCCTGTACAAATACCAATTCATTTATAGTAATCATGTAGTCAGGTGACGTTCATTTTGTGTTTTTAAACATATGGAAAAAAAAACTAGCTTTGAAATTTACTTCGATAGCCCCAACTTTGCTTTTTCGCTACCTGAGGCTAATGCTGTGAGCACAGAAGATGGGGGGGAAAGTCTCTCACTGACGGACTCAGCTTATGAACCCCCAAGAATGAGCCACCCAGATTGAGCACGAAACTAAAATGTGCTTTGAGACGCTGAAAATTAAACTGGATATTTGTTTAGTACTTCATAGCATATTTGAAGTACACAATTGAGTAATTTGTACAGCTTTGTAATTTTAAAAGCATTTGAAACAGCTGTACTGCATTTTTAAGAGAAACACTATTTTAAACTCCGAATATAAACTGGAGGATGTCCTGGCTAACACCTTAAGTATTGCATTTCAAAGCAGATGAGGTACATTTTGCATAGTTTGTGAATACCCTAAAGATTTGACAGATCCATAGACTTGAGAACTCCTTGATCTTGGAGACATTTACTGCAGTAATAATTCAGATGATCTGGAAATATTTGACTAAATCAGCAAGATTTCCCCCCCAATTCTCCAAGAGTGAGAAGCAACACTTTCCTGAATGTTGTGCATGGCAATTTCCCTTTGTAAACCCAAGTCACCGGACATAGTTATCTGCACTCACTGCTAGTTTGTGTACAGGAACACTGAAGCCAACTCCATGCAACAGCATACTGTATGGGCAGGCTTTTCACAGGCTACATGCCCTTACGCTAGGGCAGAGGGATATCAGCTAGCACATTTAATTACATCTGCTTTAGTGCCTCATGTCAATTAGAGGCATGTGACATTCAGCGAATGCTCCACTTGGATGTCCCTAGCAGCCAGACTGGTCATGAAGCATTAGTGAGCAGATCCCATCACTTGGAGGGTAGGTGGACATAACACAAGACAAGCAGTACAGTCCACAACCTTTATTAAGGCATACAGCAGCTATGGGACCACATGCACCCAGAGTGCTCATCACCATTTGCCAGTTTGTGGTCTGTGTCCGTCTTTCGTGGTCAGCGTCACTTCCCCACTGGATACCAAGACTACGGTACGGCGGGAGTCCTTGGGTGCAGCAGCATCCCTACCTGAAATGCAAGGTGGGAGGAGTCAGACATGTACAGCTATTCTGAAGCTAAGCCAGCCTGGAGCTCACCTTTTCTGAAGCACCTCTGCTCACAGCTATCAGTGGCTGAGGGGACACACACAGCTGTGCTACAGTGGAAGAACACCTGCAGAGACCACAGCATGGCTTGCATTAGCCCAGATTCACAAACAGGCCAACAGCCTTCGCTTGCTGCTCCAGTACCTGTCCCTGCAGATGCTTGGAGGTGGAGTCCACAAATGCAAACATCTGCACAATGAACCGCTTGTAGTGGGCTGGGAAGGGAAGCCCAGATGAGCCATCCACAGGAACCAAGGTGGTCAGGTACTTGTCACCTGGGTTGGGGCACCTGCATGCACAGCCATTGTTAGGTAGGGATACCACCAGGACCAATAACCAAGTTCCCCCAGCTTCCCAGTTACCCAGCTTCCAGGAGGCTCCACTGAGGCAGGCTCAGAGGGTCAGGGGTAGGTGTTGCCCAGCAGCTGTCCAGAAGCAGGACAAGGTTGGGGTCCATCCTATTCAGGAGGCGAACCTCCACATACACAGGCTGCCGCAGCCACTTGGTAACAGGGTAGTCACTGTCCTGGTAGTAGGAAGTATATGCAACAGCTCCTGCATAGATCCGCAAGGGAACATCAGCCACATACCTACTGGCACAGTAGCAGGTCACCATCCAGCTGTACCATACCTTCATCACACCCTTTAGTGAGGCACTGCCCATTTGCCAGCCTCAGTTCTACCCGGAGAGGCCCTGGAACCACCATTGGAAGTGGCATATCTGCTGCTACAGGTTGGTACTCAGCCACTAGGGAGACAACCTCAGTGCCCCAGTACCTACAGCGGAAGAGCAGCCTGCCAGGCAACACCAGGCCATCAGATACAGAGCAGCCAAGTAGGGCTACAGAGCCAAAGACCGCACTCACGCGTAGAGGGAGTCCCTTGTGATGGAACCCAGGGGCCCTACACCAACTTCATACGTGGAGGACATCCTGTTCTCATACACTATATAGTCACCATCCACCTAGGTAGAGAACCACAGGTAAGCCAAATCCCCCCCCCCCCACACCACATCCTGCGTGAGGAAGCAACAACCCACCTTCACCACAGTGCCACAGGCAGTCACTGGGAAGGTGAATATGCCAAAGGAAGCAGTAGTGGCAACAGGGCTGCAAGGGGCAGCGTTCCCTCCCAGCATGGAAATACTAGTCACATCCAGCTGGGGCACGGTGGAATCCTTGGCCACCACAACCACAAACTGGCCATCTCTGGTGCACTGCACAGTCACTGGGGAGAAGCATGACTAGTCAATACCCACATTCATTGAGAAGTATCACACATTGTACAGCACCACAGCCTCACCTGCATTCCCATAGTAACACTGCTGGCCATCAAAACAGCAGTTTATGGCTGCACAAGCATCCTTGCCAATGGCAGGAGCTCCACAGGGAACTTTCTCATACACCTGGCATTTATCATAAGCAGCAGCAGCAGCAGTAGCACCCTTAACAGCTGGCTGCTGTGCAAAAGACACGGCAAAAGCAACGAGCAAGACGCTAGCTCGAGCCCAAAATCGCCGAAAACACCGCGAATCTGCCATGATGAGAGCGTGTGAAGGAATGAATAACAAGCTGAATCAGTTCCTTAAATACCGCCTTGCCCGAATGTGCGTTAGAGTTCAGTAATCGGCTTAATAGGTAAACCGCACGAGGTTGCTCGGAACCGGATTGAATGCTACTCGACTTAGTACCACCGAAAATGTTTTACATCGTAGCATATAGGTGTGGCATATAAACTTGTTTGGACTGTTCAGGTAATTGCATTTTCATTTTATCAGCAGTGCAATCTCAACTTTCAGTCCTTGCTACTAATTACACTAACATTTACACCACATCTCTTGGTTAGGCGTTTTTGTTTGCTTACGAAATCCTTATGAATGGACAGCAAAAAAGGAGATTTGGATTCATTGTTAAACACAATACAGTCAGATCTCGGATATTCGCGAGGAGTTTAAACCCCAAGTATGACCCCAGTCCTGCTCCCAAAACACTTTAACTTCAGTTAAAAGTTAGCGTGATACATTAACTTTAAAAAATGTTTGATGTAAAAATAGAGTACAGTATCGCCTAATGGATATTTGTCACACTAGCACATTTACAGTACAGTATACTAATGTCACCCCTACTAATTTACAGAACACGGCATCGGCTACCGTTTTCTTTTGCATTCACATTAAAGTAAAATGAGTTAACGAACCATTTCAGTATTTATAGCAAATGCCTCTCTAGAGGGCAACCCTTGACGTATTTGCTACGTACGTAAACATTAGCACCTTTCAAGAAATGTATAATTTTTGTGTGTTGAATTTACGTTAACGTGTACTTACTATTACAAAATAGTAAATGAACTATTTTCTAATATTTAGGTAACGATTAGCGTCACAAAGGGAATAAACTTTGCGAATGACATTCGCATCTTGTAAATGTACAGTACAATATATCCATTAAAAGGAATATATATTTTTAATTCTACAGTAAGTTTTCATTTAGGTGTTTTTACTTTAAAACGTCGCCCTCTATTTAATTCGTCGGTATTTGTCAGTAATTATGTATCCTCATTTTGACGAGTAAATTTGACAACAAACACCAAGTAGTATTAACTATAGCACTGCACGACCTGACACGAGAAAGTACATTTTATTTGAATAATGGGAGTGAACCTGGAACCTTGTAGTGCTCAGTAAGTGACGTCTGGGGATAGTTTGCGCGGTGTCTTAGCAGAGACACATCTAAAGACACCTTGATGAGGAAATCCACCGACGGAGAACGACAGAGGTAACCTGTCTTCATACATTCCTGTCGTCTCGTCGTCAAAAGTCAGTGTTTGATTACTTAGTACTTAACGTTAGCCTCTGTTAGCAAGTCATGCCGACTCTTGCTGCTCTGTGCCGCACCACTGATTTTTCACCGCTACTTTTTGCTAACCTGCCTCTCTTGCCTTGGCAGCTTTTTTAGATCAACGTGAATGTTCCTGGCTGATAGTTATCTGCAGTGGTTCGACTGTTTTGCATAGATAGAATGTTCTTGGCTTGAGTATTTTAAGTGGGGCTAGTGTTATGAGGGGAGGGTACAGTATATACGGTGCTTAGCTTAAACTCAAGTACTGTGCTGCAATTCTGGCGCGCGCTGGGCCGTTTTAAATTCTATTATAAATAATGTATATTTATGGAAATACTGCATATTTTTATTCATCTGTCGTAGGTGCCACTCATCACAATTTCAACATGCACAAATTACAACAGTAATAGGCTCAAAGTAATTAATCAGAGGACATCACACCGAATTCAGAAGTTTTTTAATGTTTTTATTTTTTTTAAATATCTTAACTAGTATCCAAAAGTCAAATTTTGTTATTCAAAATGGCCTTAAGTTTTAAAGGCATCTTCATTCTTCTTTGCAACGTATATGGTGCATAGCAAGAGTATGTATACTATGTATTCTATACATGTATTTAGCCTCAAGAGACCGTATATGTAATCTTAATCAATTAAACATACTTTATTAATATTAACCTTTGCTCACACTTAATGAAGTGTCAGCTCAATTATGCATAAGACCATGCTACTTTGAAAATGTACTTAAGTAAATATGCTATTTGTTTTCGTCCATTTGCATCTTTCAGATTAATATGAGAATTCACATTTAGAACTGATTAGATGTTGACTCGGTTTGTCTCTGTAGCCTTGATGTCTAAAATTCTCTTTTGCTGATATGATTATGATCATGTATGTAGTATAGCCGTATTTAGCAATATTTTGGTTGCGTCTTACCACGTTAACTGCTAACGCAGTCAAATGCACCATGCTTGTCTTCACCACAACACAGACTGAATACGTTGTGGCTGCTGTGGGAGTGGGACAGTCAAACATTACATTAAATCAAACTGCTAAAGGAGAAGGAAGAGGAGAACCTGTCGGCTTGTTTATGTGCCGTTTTTCATGTTGCATAAAACATGCTATACTTGTTATTATAATCATGTTCTCCCAAACTGGATTTTATGTTGGGTGTTAATACTTAAGAAAACAATGAAAAAAATTCTCTGTATAATTCACAGATTACCGAAGGACGTTGATTCAACACCTTTGTCTCAGCAGCTCACCCAAGGTAAGATCAAATCTGCACCTTTATAGGTTTAACTGGACATAGACGTCTCTCGTACAATAACATGAGAGATCTTGAAATTTTTACACATAGAGTTTATTTTCCAGGTGCCAAAACACGAGATGGAATCGAAAAATATGTAGCTTTGAATCAGATAAAAGGTTAGGATTGTTAAAATAGCTACTTAGATCTTCTGATAAGGTGATGTTGGCCATGCCGAGGTCTAGACTGAAGCACAGAGGCGACCAGACTTCAAAAATTTATTTTTGTATAGCGCATTATCACAACATTACATCGTCTCAAAGCGCTTTACAGCATCCTCACCCAAAGCCCCCAGTGAGTAAGCCATAGGCGACAGTGGCAAGGAAAAACTCCCTAGAAGGAAGAAACCTTGGGAGGGACCAGACTCAAAGGGGGAGCCCATCCTCCAGGGGCCGGCAGGGATAGTCAAATAGAGAGATGGTTAAGTGCCAGAGGTGGGCCAAGTCACATTGTCCCAATCATAAGATTTGGGAAATAACTGGAGAGCAAGGAAGATGACAAGCCAATGCCGATGCCGAGTCTTCTTCCAATCGCCAGGCAACCAGAGGTAAGGCAGCGGGTCATACATGGAAGATCAGAACGGCGAGCTGGATGCAGGGACGTCACTGGTGGTGGCGACGTCACATGTGGCCGGGTGTGCTGGATATATTGATAGATTGAGGTCTCCAGGCATCACCCCCCAGGAGGAGTAGGGGAAATAAAATGTACAATTAGGCAAAGTAGAGGAGGTTATCGGCAGTGCTAAAAGCTAGGTGAGTGCAATATGAAGTGCAATCTGCAAGCTCCGGCAGATATGGCTATGGCAGCATCAGTAGGAGGGAGAGGCAAGTGGGAATGCAGGCATGGGGAGTCCCTGACATGTCAGCACTCCAATTCCACAAGGGGGTGTGAAGCTAGAGTGACAGCACTGACAGTCCAGTTTATCCAAAGCCAATGGCACTGATCCCTACCCAGCTCTACACCTCACACTGCAGGTCTGACTGGGAGTGAGGAGTTAGCTAGAGCTAGAACTAGTGTCCCTATACGCTAAACTAAACAGGTGTGTTTTTAGTCTAGACTTGAATATTGAGAGTGAACCTGAAACCCGCACATCCGGTGGAAGACCATTCCACAGCTGAGGAGCTCTGTAGGAGAAAGCTCTGCAGCCTGCCGTAGTTCTTTCTACCCTGGGCACTAACAGATATCCCATGGCTTGAGAGCGAAGCATGCGTGGAGGGTTGTATGTGGTCAGCAGATCACTAAGGTATTCTGGTGCAAGGCCATTTAGTGCTTTATAAGTTAATATAACGTATAATAAAACATTTCCTTTATAACGTGGAAAGAGTATGTAACAGTGCATGTCTGGCATCGTATTACCTGGTTGTGCGGTGATGGCAGAGTCACATT
Organism: Brienomyrus brachyistius; assembly: GCF_023856365.1. Classification (NCBI taxonomy): domain Eukaryota; kingdom Metazoa; phylum Chordata; class Actinopteri; order Osteoglossiformes; family Mormyridae; genus Brienomyrus; species Brienomyrus brachyistius. Next base: position 21,320,336 of record NC_064555.1, read on the forward strand.
CTAGGCTGTCCTTTAACTTTAAATGCATTAATTAAGTGTTTCATCTCATAAAACAGCAGTATTTAATGTCCCTTGTAGAAGGAATGCCTTGAATTTTGTCTGCCATTATAACTTCTAGAGGGGGGATATTTTGATGAATCAGAGATATGACATTTTGCTATTAAAGGTACCCAAATGAACATACTGTAAACTTATTTAAATAGTGTATATTTAGTAAATGGTGAGTAAATGTAAATGTGTTGTGGCAACCCGTCAGGCTTTTAATAGATTACAAGGTTCTGGCCTTAACATATTGAAACTGATTATAGAACGGGCTAAACTCCATCATAGCTGAAACTCAGGATTTATGAAAAATCAACATATTAGTTGTAAGAGAAAACCCAGATTTGTGTTATGCAGACACAGTGGAAAGCACAGGAATCATGGTTATAGTGATCAACCGCTCTTATGGATCAAAGAGCTTGAGACAATAACCGTACGAATACCAATTCATTTATAGTAATCTAGTCAGCTGATTCATTTAGTGTTTTTTTTGAACATATGGAAAAAAAATTTGAACTAGTTTTTGAAATTTACTTCAATGCCCTAACTTAGCTTTTTAGCTACCTGAGGCTAATGCTGTGACCTAGTTATCTGCACTCACTGCTAGTTTGTGTACAGGAACACTGCAGCCAACTCCATGCAATAGCATACTGTATGGGCAGGCTTTTCACAGGCTACATGCCCTTACGATAGGGCAGAGGGATATCAGCTAGCACATTTAATTATATCTGCTTTAGTGCCTCATGTCAATTAGAGGCATGTGACACTCAGCGAATGCTCCACTTGGACGTCCCTAGCAGCCAGACTGGTCATGAAGCATTAGTGAGCAGGTCCCATCACTTGGAGGGTAGGTGGACATAACACAAGACAAGCAGTACAGTCCACAACCTTTATTAAGGCATACAGCAGCTATGGGACCACATGCACCCAGAGTGCTCATCACCATTTGCCAGTTTGTGGTCTGTGTCCATCTTTCGTGGTCAGCGTCACTTCCCCACTGGATACCAAGACTACGGTACGGCGGGAGTCCTTGGGTGCAACAGCATCCCTACCTGAAATGCAAGGTGGGAGGAGTCAGACATGTACAGCTATTCTGAAGCCAAGCCAGCCTGGAGCTCACCTTTCCTGAAGCACCTCTGCTCACAGCTATCAGTGGCTGAGGGGACACACACAGCTGTGCCACAGTGGAAGAACACCTGCAGAGACCACAGCATGGCTTGCATTAGCCCAGATTTACACACAGGCCAACAGCCTTCACTTGCTGCTCCAGTACCTGTCCCTGCAGATGCTTGGAGGTGGAGTCCACAAATGCAAACATCTGCACAATGAACCGCTTGTAGTGGGCTGGGAAGGGAAGCCCAGATGAGCCATCCACAGGAACCAAGGTGGTCAGGTACTTGTCACCTGGGTTGGGGCACCTGCATGCACAGCCATTGTTAGGTAGGGATACCACCAGGACCAATAACCAAGTTCCCCCAGCTTCCCAGTTACCCAGCTTCCAGGAGGCTCCACTGAGGCAGGCTCAGAGGGTCAGGGGTAGGTGTTGCCCAGCAGCTGTCCAGAAGCAGGACAAGGTTGGGGTCCATCCTATTCAGGAGGCGAACCTCCACATACACAGGCTGCCGCAGCCACTTGGTAACAGGGTAGTCACTGTCCTGGTAGTAGGAAGTGTATGCAACAGCTCCTGCATAGATCCACAAGGGAACATCAGCCACATACCTACTGGCACAGTAGCAGGTGACCATCCAGCTGTACCGTACCTTCATCACACCCTTTAGTGAGGCACTGCCCATTTGCCAGCCTCAGTTCTACCCGAAGAGGCCCTGGAACCACCATTGGAAATGGCATATCTGCCGCTACAGGTTGGTACTCAGCCACCAGGGAGACAACCTCAGTGCCCCAGTACCTACAGCGGAAGAGCAGCCTGCCAGGCAACACCAGGCCATCAGATACAGAGCAGCCAAGTAGGGCTACAGAGCCAAAGACCGCACTCACTCATAGAGGGAGTCCCTTGTGATGGAACCCAGGGGCCCTACGCCAACTTCATACATGGAGGACATCCTGTTCTCATACACTATATAGTCACCATCCACCTAGGTAGAGAACCACAGGTAAGCCAAATCCCCCCCCACACCATATCCTGCTTGTGAGGAAGCAACAACCCACCTTCACCACAGTGCCACAGGCAGTCACTGGGAAGGTGAATATGGCAAAGGAAGCAGTAGTGGCAACAGGGCTGCAAGGGGCAGCATTCCCTCCCAGCATGGAAATACTGGTCACATCCAGCTGGGGCACGGTGGAATCCTTGGCCACCACAACCACAAACTGGCCATCTCTGGTGCACTGCACAGTCACTGGGGAGAAGCATGACTAGTCAATACCCACATTCATTGAGAAGTATCACACATTGTACAGCACCACAGCCTCACCTGCATTCCCATAGTAACACTGCTGGCCATCAAAACAGCAGTTTATGGCTGCACAAGCATCCTTGCCAATGGCAGGAGCTCCACAGGGAACTTTCTCATACACCTGGCATTTATCATAAGCAGCAGCAGTAGCACCCTTAACAGCTGGCTGCTGTGCAAAAGACACGGCAAAAGCAACGAGCAAGACGCTAGCTCGAGCCCAAAATCGTCGAAAACACCGCGAATCTGCCATGATGAGAGCGTGTGAAAGAATGAATAACAAGCTGAATCAGTTCCTTAAATACCGCCTTGCCCGAATGTGCGTTAGAGTTCAGTAATCGGCTTAATAGGTAAACCGCACGAGGTTGCTCGGAACCGGATTGAATGCTACTCGACTTAGTACCACCGAAAACGTTTTACATCGTAGCATATAGGTGTGGCGTATAAGCTTGTTTGGATTATTTAAGTAATTGCATTTTCTTTTTATCAACAATGCAATTTCAACTTTCAGCCCTTGCTACTAATAATACTAACATTTACGCCACATTTGTTGGTTAGGCGTTTTTCCTTATTTCCGAAATTCTTCTGAATGGACAGCAAAAAGAGAAAATGTATATGGATTCATTGTTAAGCACAATATTCAGAAGTGGTATTCGCAACCTATGAAGTGTTAATAAGGTTACCGCTTAATAAAAATACGGAAGTACAGTAACAGGAACTTCAAAAAATATGTTACGGGACGAAACCTCAAATAAAAACAAAATTATCTTTTCCATTTTCACGAACTTCATCCACAAGTTATTTCCTGAATATTTTACATTAAATAGCAGGCAAATATTTAAAACGTGCTTTGTGCTGTTATTAAACTTTTTAATAGTTTCCGTTGGAAATCCATCAGTTTTAACAGTTTACGTCCAATTAAGCTATACAATAAAACTGCTGAAGATCTCCATAATATTCCATGATTTTTAGATATCCAGAAACTATTGAGAACAGAATATTCCTATTTAGGTACGTTCATCTGTGAGGTCTGGTAAAGTTGCCTGTAAAAGCGTGTTTGATTGTCTTGGATGAATCAGGTTCTGTTGAGGTTTTTGTGTCATAAGGAAATCTGCTGCTTCTATTTCGCCTGGAGAGGTCTGCTGACAGGTTCTTCATAATAATGCACTTGTTTGTTACAAAGTCTATTTCCCCCGGGATCTTGTGAATCAGCGTAGCTGTATGAACCTGAGGTCCTGCCCAGTGACAACCCAGAAATAACCGTAAATAGTCAATGCAAGTGAGCTTAATACTTTCTGTGTTGAGCCCGCACACTCTCCCCGTGTTCGCGTGGGTTTTCGCTGGGGACTCTGGTTTTCTCCCACGGTATCGCATGCAGGATAGGTTGATTGGTGAGTCTAAATTGGTCCTTCAGTTGTGTGCGTGTGAGTGTGTGCACCCTGCTGTGTGTCGGCGGCCCTCTGCGACCCTAGTTGGGATTGATCGGTTTCAGAAAATGGATGGATGGATGTACATCTTACTGGCCACAAAGCCCAACAAATAAAAATGTAAATTTAAAGGCAGGTTCTGTTATAGGACTAGATGAAACAATCCCTTGATTAAGTGCCTGAGATTTGCGGCATGAGGTATCATTCGTAGTGATGTTAGAGTCTGGGGGGGGGGGGGGGGGGGTGTAAACGCTGTTTGCCATCTGCCGCTAGCTCCATATACTTTAGACTCTTGCATTCGTAGGCCTCCCCCACAGCATCCTCCCAGGGAACAGTGAGCTCTATGATGTACACATTTGTGTTGAGCATCAGAGCACAAGATCTGGTCTGAGGTTCGTTGTGGCGATCTCAGATGGGAAGCAAAGCCTTTGATTCAGATCAGCCACCAATTTCCAGTCTTGTGCCCCTCTGAGCCGGCCGATGTCTGATGTTATAGGGACTACGGCTAGCTTTGCCCCTTCTCGGACGAACGCTCTAGCAGGTGCAGGATGAGATGATGGAGGAGGCATGGCATTGATCTTTGTCCGCCTGGTCTCCAGAGTAGCTGTCAAGCACTTCAGGACATGGTCATGCCGTGTGGGGAAACGACCCTGTAACAGACTTGTTTTCCAGTCGACCAGAATGTGCTTGAGGTTTGTAGGGGATGGACAGAGGGGGCACGTGGGGTCTTCTCCGTACCATTGGTTTAGGTTAGAGGAGGAGGGCAGGGTATCATATATGGCCTGTAGAATGAATCTGGTGTGAGATGCCTCAATGCCCATCAACTCCCTCCAAGAGAATTTCCTCCTCTCGACTCCCTCCCATCTCATTCACTGCCCTTGCGTAGACCCTATGCACATCTTGCTGCCTGTTCTTCTCGACGCACCTCCTCAACGACCAGAGCTTGGCGCTGAGCTGGAGTTGCCTTATGCCAAGATGGTTTGCTCTCCCCAAGGCCAAGGCCTCCCCTCCCCTGTTGCACAAGGCCGATGATGTCTCTGTGTCTGAGGTCTGACTCTACCTGCTGAATAGTTGCAGTTGGGGTCCACTTCTTTCCGGTCGCAAGAGTATGAGCTGGTTGAGCCACGCAGTGGTCTCTGGATCCTGTGAGCGTCATCTCCACCCTCACTTTGGAACACTTGAACTCCTCTGCGATGCTGGACACAGGAAGTTCAAGCACACCTCTTCCAAACAGCCCAATGTTACCGAAGCATCTTGGGAGCCCCAGCCATTTTTTGGCGTATGAGCTGACCATCCTCTCAGGTTTCTCAACTTTTGAGACTGGGATCTCATAGATGGTCAGAGGCCACATGAGGCGGGGTAATAACCCATACTGAAGGCACCATCATTCTGTGCGGGAGCATAGTCTCGTTGATATGCTCTGGTCCCCTTATGGTTTCCTGCCTAAGGTGGTCCACTTGTTCGGTGTCCTTGAGGGTTGCATCATACCAATGTCCGAGACTCTTTACTGGCTTCTCTGACACTGTTGGTATGGGCTCTTTGTCGACGTAATACCGGTGATCCACCAGCTTTCCCTTAACGACTGATATGCTCTTGGACTTGCTCGGCTTTATTCCCATTTGAGCCCACTGGATGTTCTCTTGCAGCTTGTTCAACAGCCATTTAGCACATGCCTTGATTGTAGTGAGTACAGTCATGTCATCCATATATGGTCTAATGGGAGGGAGACGAAGACCAGTTTTGAGCTTAGGCCCCCCCCATCCACCCACCGAGAGGCTCGGATAACGACCTCCATCGCCATTGTGAAGACGAGAAGTGAGACTGTGCACCCTGCCATTATCCCTCTTTCTAGCCATGATGTGGTGTATTCATCTGTTGTCAGGCATAGCTGCACGTCTTGGAAGTAGGATTTGACAAGGCTGGCGATTCCTTCTGGGACACTGAAGAAGGTAAAAACCTTCCACAGGAGACTGTAATGCATGGATCCAAAGCACTGGCGAGGTCCAAGAATATGACATGGAGATCTTTTCCACCCCGGAAGAAGAATTTTGAACAGTGCGAGGTAGGGACATGTACATTTCCTACCGATTTATCACACACACACACATACACACACACACACACACACACACACACACACTCACACACATTTATTTATACTGCACAACTGTTTCTAGCACTTTTCCCTGTCAAGTTTTGATAAATATAGGATTTTGCATGAAAAGTTGCGCACACATGTTTCAGGCATCTTTTTGGGCTTCCATGACTTTGATAAATGAGACTCCTGGTGTGATCAGCACAACCTCATGCTGAACGCCCTGAAGAAAGTGGAAATGGTATTGCGAAAATGCACTGTGTAAATGAAATTGAACCGAACTAAATATTTATGTACAGTACTGTATTATACAATATAGTTCAGTAATTTAATTTGTACAGTGCTGTAATTTTAAAAGCGTTTGAAATAGCTGTACTGCATTTTGAAATTGTCAATAAAATTAAATAGCGACACTTTCTGTTTTATTACATAATATTCATGTAATAAATACAGAAATGTTAATTAGATGGTAATCTGCATGACACATAAAGAAGAAGGAAAAAATTGATTATAATGACCTTCCACTTATTACTTTTACAATAGTGATCAATGTCACCCAGACAGACGTGGTCAGTGTAAGCGGTTTCCACTGTATGATTAATTAAGACACTCGTCTTGATTTTCGACTTTCATAAGTGTCATTTCACAAGCCTTAGACACAAACACTATTTTCATTTACAATCCCTCAAGGCATTTGGTGTTGGCAATAACTGTGTTTACATTGTCACTATGTTGTACAAAGCCCTTAATAGCTAAGTCATAATTAACTTTAATACCTCAAACAGATTCCGCATTAATAAATGAGTCAGGCAGGGCTGCCCTGTTACTCCTTATTTTTTATTTTAGTCACCTAAGTATTATCTCTTAATATTGTAAATGACTGAAATATTGAAGGAATTTCAATTTTCAGTAAGGAGCTTAAAATTTTCACAAGATGATACCATGTTTTTTTTTTCTTTTTTCTAAAAGGACAAGAACCAGTTGTGTAACTATTAATCTGGTTAACTGATTTTGCAGTACCTCAGGTCCAATATCGAAAATGTCCAAATGAAATTTTGCCCTAGTATGACTTTGAGGACCAAGACTATTTTCAAAATTTGGCGCCAAAAGGGATTTGTCTACGCTGGTCATTGTCTTCTCAAAAGCAGGGACATTATGTTTATCTGTCTTTAAATGTCACCTAAATGGGACAGCACGGGGGCGCGGTGGTTAGCACTGTTACCTCACACCTCTAAGACCCGGCTTCAAGTCTCCACCAGAGTTTCATCTGTATGGAGTTTGCATGTTCTTCCTGTGTTGCTCGGGAGTTTCCCTCCATGGTCCATGCTGAGGCTGATGAAAGTTACCAAACTACCCATAGGTGTGTGGGTGTATGTGTGTGTGTGTGCCCTGCAATGGGTTGTTCACTGCCTTGTGCCCATGGGCTTTGGAGCCCCCTCCCCCCCATAACCCTGAATAGGACAAGCAGTGTCAGAAAATGGATGGGTGAGTGACATAAATGTAAGAAATCTGTGCTTCTTCATAGTAAAGCACAAAATGGTCTTGAAATCCTGTATTTTATCCATCCTGAATATCTGACTAAATCACTACCTACGTTTTCTTATTTTCTCATAGACCCAATATTCTCTACTTAAGTCTCTCAGATTATTAAACAAAGTAAGAAATTATTAACCATAATAGATAGATTTTTTCCTGAATGTTTTTTTTGTGCATGTGGCAAAATTTTCAAGTTCCAGTGTACTTTAATAATTTCCATTTGATACCTTTGTCTGACGTATTCCTAGTCGCCAGATCGTGTGGGAAACACAATATAGACTCACAATCCACTCACTACATACAATTTCAACACTTCTGTCATCACAACCTGGCAACCCAGGCTTGTTATAGCGTTTAACTGCAGTGTTTCTGTGATAAACTTATGTTGATATTTTGTCATACTGTAAATGGAAATAAAAATATAGATCAATCTGGTTAATTATTTATTCCCTTATTATAATAAAACTCCCTTATTTTGAAACCCAAAGGTTAGCAGGTATGCATATATGAAACTAGTTCTAATAACATATCTTTAAATGTAAAAAGACACAACAAGAACAAATATTGCAATAGCAGAGACAGCTTTGAGTTCATACGTTTAACACTCAAATTTCATCGCAAAAAAAATGGCATGTATGGTTTTTATATTTGTTTATGATTAATTAACCCACCCTTCAAACCACAACTCCCTGCATTCCGCCTACAATTATGGTCTCCGGAAATGACGTTTTCTCGCTCAGCCATGCGCAATAATCTACTTCCTGTGAATGTAGATAGGCGCTTGAAATCAAAGTAATAAAAATACGAAAACTATATTAGCATATCGTGACTACTCTGTCGGGCGTATATAGTTCACGTAATGAATTTTAAATACGTATACAAGTGAGCGCCACTAAATTTACACTAATGGGCGGTGTCGTCACTTGTAACTGGTACACAAGGAAGGGACTGAGCGGTACTGAATACCGAATAAGCTATTCGCAGTCTGCAAGGTTGCTGGTGTGTTTAAGACAATCAATGCTGCGCAGATATACTTCAGCGTCAACGCACATGTATTCTCTGTGTGTAAAAAGACTACTCAACGACCATTGTAATAAAGCTGGTGAAATATTAAATATATTGTGAGATAAATTAATAAAATTGCAAAAAGTACAATAAATGTACAATTAAAAAATTATGAAAGTTTAAACCCCAGATATTACGATCAGTTCACATATAGCTGGGGAAAGGGGTGGGGTATTGCGCGTTAAAAATATTGAAAGGGAAGTTGTTGGTTTTTATATGGCTTTAAGTTTTTGACGTCGCCCTCTTGGATGCTTTCCCCATAGAAGCACTGTAGCTCATCCGCAATTGTTCTAACTTGCAAAGCGGCGCGGCCTACGAGGTGGTTGCGTGAAGCACATGCGCCAACAGCTCCCAGTTGCTTGCTGGCCGTGTTCATTCCCGTTCGCGTTGGGGGATGGGGGATGGGGGACGGGGTTGGGGACTGGAAAGCTCTCGTGGTGCTAAAATTTTAGTGCTTGTTTCAAATCTTCCACTGCCTATCCAACTAAGTTATTTGGCGCAAACCGCCCCTATCTTGTATTTATTCTTGGAAAATAATAGAATAAGGGTGGAATAGCCTTGCGATTCTATAGTGTGAGCAGGAAAACGAAAAAAAAAAATGTATTCCAGCGGAGCAGCTGGTGGTAAGTCATTTCTTCAGCTAGCTTGCAGGCTAGTTTTGGCATGGCTGTGGTGTGCTTGTTTATTGGAATAGGTTTGTCTCTGGGGTTATATTATGTTCTGGGTGAATATTTGGTGCCTGTAATGTTTTCCCGTCCCACGCTGCTCTTGAAAGCCCGTTTTGACCTGAGTCGCGAGGCTCCGACAGACAAGCGCGGGGCGCTCGGCTAGTTATTAGCTACCAGGTTGTCCGGTACTTCCAGACCCGTGAACCCAAATGTTTCGGGTTATCCGTGGCCTCCCAGAAATTATTAAACAGATTTTTTTCTATCCCGTGAATATGAAATGTCTGCATTGTGATTCTTTGTCGCCGGCGCGAGCTGGTTTTCTATGCGCGCGGCGGGTAACGTACCGATATGGCGAGGCGCTCCGTTAGCCGCCATCTGGCTAAATAGCTGCCATCGCCTGTTCTTTTTCACGATGGAAGCACGTTTTGCGTTTGGCTGGCCACCAAATATTTTTTAAAAGTCGTCGTTAAACTTAAGCGACTGACGCTGAGCCGTTATATGTAAGTTTTCTGTTGTATCTCTGGTAACGGGGTTAGCTGTAGGTGACCCAGTGGCGTCTTGTAGCATCTAACGTCGAAAACTACGGAAAGTTTATCGTCACATTAACCAGTTAATGTTAATACGTGGATAGTCTGCTTGTATGTCAAATATTTATGCATCTATCTGTAGCGGGAGTTTGGGTTTTTGTGAAGGCCTGCAGCGTTTCAAGGGTTTACTTTACTAAAGAATACACAGGTCACTGTAAAATGCATATTTGTAGTTGTCTAGACATGCAACAAAAGTATTATTTGTACCGAAAGAGCAGTGGTAACATTTAAAGTGACTTAAACTTATTTGTTTTCTCATATTTCCTGTTCGTGTTTGGCTACATAAGCATCGCTCCCGGTAATAAAATGTCATATAAAACAATTTCCCGGCCCACATGGAGGTGCAGTCGAGTTGTTTGAAACAGCTGTGTAGTTTATTGTAGATCAGCAAAGCAGATGACAGCATGCGTTTTGTGTGAGATGGTTGGAACTTCTCCGGGGCGTTGTAAATTGGGGGTACAATTTAAAATAGCGTCTGTTGTAAAAGTGAGGAATGATAGTGTGAATGATCCTCTTCTTTACCGATCCAAGAAGCACTTGGTATCTTTATGGGTTGGGGGTGTGGTGTAGGACCTGCTGCGCAAAGATATTGTACTGGAGCCATGCACAGAAGGTGATCGTTGGCGTGATCGTCTCTGTTTTGGGGTGATAAAGGGGCGGGTTTGAGTGTCATTTCAGAAATGGAAGTAAGTGGCATATTTATGAAATGTCATCTGTCACTGATGATTTCAAGCAGTTTCTTGACGTCAGGCAGTCTGGCATCAGTATACTATTTTTTTTCTGCCAAACTAAGCTTCTCAAGCTTCTTAAGAAACGAGTATTAAGAGTGGTTCTTTGACACTGTTGGAAGTCTTTGTGTGACCACTTAATTTGGGGATAGTTAAACTGGAGTTTCTTTTTAACCTTATAACTTAAGGGTCATACCCGAGTAGGTGTTTAAATATGCACTGAATGTGAAAAAAGCAAAGCACACATTTTAAGATGTATGTGGTGAGATGCGTGCAGGGCCCCTTTCCATTTGGTTAGTTGGTTCTGGTAAGCTCACTGGAATTGGACGCTAGTAGGATTTCTCCACAGTGGCCAGGGACTGTCTTGCAGAAATGTTGTTTGTTGTGGTGGTGTTTAAGTGTTCAATATGAATCAATGGGCTTGAGAAGGACGTCCATGTAATATTTTGTCTATTTTTTCCTTCTTTAATGAGCATCAACAATGTTCCTGAGACTTAGATCTGTGTGTGATTATAAAGCTGAAATTCTGTTAATATGCAGTCATCACCAGTGGGAGCCTTAAATAAATATACTATTTTGCAGGTGAACCACTTCATTTAAATTTACAATATCCTACGTGTGTGAAACTTCTCCTCATTTTTTTTGTTGCAGTCCTTTTAAAAATTACCCCTTCCTGTATTATTATGATATTGTATATTTTTTCACGGGCAGATCTTTTTGTGACCTGTAAGGATTTCATATGACCAGTGGTTGGTCTTACAATTAGGTTTATACTGTTCTTTCTGAATTGCTAAACCTAACATGATTTCTAAATTTCTGGGATGGTGGTGTAGCACTTCTGCTTGAATATCCAGACGTTGTCGACTGTTTTGTTTATATATTTGTACATTGACTGATCAACAGTAGTGCCGTGCTGGACAGTTAACTAAATTTTTTAACCAGGTGAATTTGGCATGCAATGAAGTGTAAATGCGTTGGCAGGTACACGAGTTGAAAGTGATAAAACCCATCAATTACATTGCTCACAAATAGATTTTCAAATGTGCTACTTGTCTTACCATAAATGCTGAGGTCTCAGTTGCGTGATATTGACTGGTAAATGGCAGTTTCAGCCTGGCTTACTAGTGAGGTTGTACACTGTGTTGAGATAGTGGTTATGCTTTTTGGGTGTTATTGACGTTTCCATAAGCACTGTGGAAAATAGATAAGATACTGTAAAACAGGATGTCTAGCATGTAACCTTAAAGATGCCATGCAGTAAGTTTAAAAAGTTCAACCATTCCTGAAATGCACCCCAATCATTCCATAGGTGAACAGCTATATGTTCACAAGTCTGGTGTAAAGTTGAAGACTTAATAATACCACTGACACATCATTTTGCTTTTTTCTCTTCTTACTTCTGTTGTAGCATCGCCCTCTCCTCCAGTGCCAGAATATGTGTTCAAACCCCCACAGCGACCAGACTTTGGCACCATGGGCAGAGCCATCAAGCTCCAGGCTAATTTCTTCGAGATGGAAATACCAAAGCTTGACGTGTACCATTATGACATAGATATCAAGCCTGAAAAATGTCCACGCAGAGTTAACAGGTGCCCTCCATGATCCTCTCAAAATTAGCAACTTTATTTTACTTTTTTCTGTAAATGCAGTAATAATAAATCCTATCTGCAAGAGGTTTTTCTGGATGTTTACACACATTGTGAAATGCATTAAAAGCCTCCAGACTTGGAGTGTAATTTTTAATGTTTCAGTTTGTCTTTGTTATTCGGTCCCTAATGAGGTTGTGTGCTGTGAGCGATGATTGTGGAAGTGCTACAACATACTGTATTTTCTCTTCACAGAGAAATCGTGGAGCACATGGTCCAGCACTTTAAAACCCAGATCTTTGGAGATCGAAAGCCAGTGTATGACGGGAGGAAGAACCTCTACACAGCCATGCCCCTGCCAATCGGGAGGGATAAGGTGATGCCTTGCGGCCGTGGTCTCCTTCTTCCCGTTCTGGTCACAGAGGGAGAATACCCTTGGGCTGGGTGACTGCTGGCCATGCTGCTGTGTGGTACTGACACGCCTGTTGCTTAGGTGGAGTTGGAAGTGACCATTCCGGGGGAGGGGAAGGACAGGAGCTTCAAGGTGGCCATAAAGTGGATTTCTTGTGTCAGTCTGCAAGCCCTCCATGAAGCGCTCTCGGGTCGTGTGCCGAACGTTCCCTTCGAAACAATTCAGGCGCTGGATGTCATCATGAGACATTTGCCCTCTATGCGGTGGGTGTTTTTCCATGTTCAGACTGCTAGTTGTAATGTAGCTCTTGTTGGCTGTCTGAAATAGGGTCAGCCTGTGGTGACTAATGCTGTGTGTCCACACCCTGGCTGCAAACCCTGTCATCTCAGTGAAGTTTATCCTTAAATATGCTGAAAGAATACCCTCTCAAGTTGTGATGGAATGAGTTTGAAAACACGTTGGACAGTAAACTACTGTATTTTTCAAACAAATGTATATTTCTTGCTGTCTTGTTGAATACTTTTTAAAACAGCGGTTCTTGACTGCTTTAGCCTCAGGACCCGTGTTTTTTCTTGGTCATTATGTTACAACCCAAATTAAAAAAAAAAATTGAACCAGATTCATTTCACAAATAGTTCTGTAACAGTACAGTAACACAAATAATTACCTGCACTATTAAAGGAAAAATATTTTTTCTTGTTTGATGCATCAGTTGAAAAACTGATTTAAAATAACTTTGGATTCTTTATGTATACTTTTTATTCTGTTTTTTGGAAGACTACATGCTATTTTGTTTGGGTGTATGGATGGTGGTTAATCCACTGTTAGAAATATTTGATCTAGTTAACCTAATCACTTTTGCTTTAATAATTCTTTTAAAATGTTGCTACACTAAATATTTACACACGCATGTTTAAAACCCACCAATAGTGAATGTTGCCTCACTGACTGATTTAAGTTTTCATAGATGTAACGGCCGTCCACAAGAGGGCAGTATAACGTTAATTTTCAAAACCACAGCTGAGACGATACTTGGCTTGTTTATTCGGACATTTGTATTGATGAAAAAATATCTACTTCTTTAATAGATGTTATCGGAGTCACAGTTGAATGTGGTGTTGATGTGTGTTGTGATCATTCAGGTACACGCCAGTCGGGCGGTCCTTTTTCACCCCATCGGAAGGCTGCTCCAATCCTCTTGGAGGAGGCAGAGAAGTCTGGTTTGGATTTCACCAATCTGTCAGACCTTCCCTCTGGAAAATGATGCTCAACATTGATGGTAGGTGGAAACATCAGCTGGTGTGTTGGTGTGTCTGTTTTTATTACGTTAATGTGTAGCTTTGTATTTGCAAGTAGTAGCTATTGTTTGTTCATTAATTTTAATTTTTGTTTGTTTTTTTGTGATTGTTTGCAGTGTCAGCCACGGCATTTTACAAAGCACAGCCTGTGATTGAATTCATGTGTGAGGTTTTGGATTTCAAAAGCATTGAAGAACAACAGAAGCCCTTAACAGATTCCCAAAGAGTGAAGTTTACTAAGGAAATCAAAGGTCAGCCATCTTGGTGCTTTTGATATTGTGTTTTTAGCATAAAGTTGCTGTTTTGTAAATGGATTTTTTTTAAGACTTATATTTTGAAGACTTGACAAAACAAGCTGTAACATGACTGTTAATCAGGTTCTTAATTTTGTTTGTATAATTTGCTTTTAGGTCTGAAAGTGGAGATCACACACTGTGGCCAAATGAAAAGGAAATACAGAGTATGTAACGTTACCAGGAGGCCGGCTGGCCACCAGACGTAAGGGCTCGCCACTCACCTGCTCATGGTGGTCCCCGTTAAACATATCGGGGGGCAGTCAGGCATAAAATCATATTCATATGTCTGTCTGCTTTTGAAAAAGTTAGATATAACCTTTTGTTTAAAGCCTGTCTCCTAGTTTCCCCTGTTTGTGTGCCCACAGGTTTCCTCTCCAGCAGGAGAATGGACAGACCATCGAATGCACAGTAGCACAATATTTCAAAGACAAGTACAAACTTGTGCTCCGGTACTCGCACCTGCCCTGCTTACAGGTTGGCCAGGAGCAGAAACACACCTACCTACCGCTTGAGGTCAGTGGCCAAGGTCGTTTTGTTTTTGTCTCAGTCAAGGATAAATACTCCATATTCTTGTGGAAACTGCCTTTGTTCGGTATTAGTAATGAAATATGGGTGGTATGTTGACTCTGGTTGCAATGTTAACTCAGATCTCCAGGACTCTAGTTTTGCATCTCTCCCGCACTGTTTGTGTTGTGCTTTCGTGTTTTCCCTGTGTTCTTTGCACAATCTGGTAACATTTCAAACTAAAGAACCAGCAGAGGTAAATGTCCCTTCAAATTATCTTTGTTGGTGTGTGTGTGTGTTTCCTATGTGCAATAAAACCGCAGGTGTGTAACATAGTGGCAGGACAGCGATGCATAAAGAAGCTGACAGACAATCAGACCTCCACTATGATCCGTGCTACAGCCAGGTCTGCCCCTGACCGACAGGATGAGATCAGCAAGCTGGTGAGAAGAGCCAGTCAGTTGGCCGCAGCAAACTGTAGCATGTTTATGGTCTCGTTCATAGAGAGTGATGTAGCTGGAATGCGTCGCTGATGTGCGCTGTTGGGTCTTGCAGATGAGGAGTGCCAACTTCAATGATGACCCTTATGTCCGTGAGTTTGGAGTCATGGTGAGAGACGAGATGACAGAAGTGAATGGTCGCGTCCTTCAGGCACCGTCCATACTCTACGGAGGACGGGTAAGATGGCCCATTACGTGTGGTTTTTACTTTAACAGCTGCGTAGTAAGTTCTGCTCTAGTACTGACTGCACTTGTTCCTGGGCATTCACTGGAAGCTTGGCTTAGCTGCACTTATGCCCAGTCGATTCCTTGACTGCATGAATGTTTGTAATGTGCTATTTGCCTCACTTGTATGTCGCATTGGACAAAGGCATCTACTAAACAGGTAAAATGCAAATGTGTAGATGTGCAGTCAGGGACCGGGAAAGTGCTGATGCTTTTGAAGTTCACTTCTGGTAATCCAGTGGCTGTGGGGTGAGCTTGGAAAGAAAGAAGGTTTTTTTTTTTATTTCCCCCCTTTCTCTTTTTGTTCTGCAGAACAAAGCGATAGCTACTCCAATTCAGGGAGTCTGGGACATGAGAAACAAGCAATTCCATACTGGGATTGAAATCAAAGTCTGGGCGATAGCCTGTTTCGCTCCTCAGCGCCAGTGCACTGAACTGCTACTCAAGTGAGTGGTGGTTGTTAAGGGGTTTGTCGAGCCCCAAGCCCCAGTGTTTTTGAGTGAACGGCTTGACTTTAAGAGCACGCCTTCTGCATGGGGTGCTGCTTAATCAGGTGTACCTTGTCTGCAGGGCGTTCACAGACCAGCTACGGAAGATCTCGCGTGATGCGGGAATGCCCATCCAGGGCCAGCCCTGCTTCTGCAAGTACGCCCAGGGTGCAGACAGCGTCGAACCTATGTTCAAGCACCTGAAGTACACCTATCAAGGCTTGCAGTTGGTGGTGGTCATCCTCCCTGGGAAGACACCTGTCTATGGTGAGTAACAGTCTGCTGGTCTTCCCTACAGTGTGTGTGTGTGTGTGTGTGTATGGCGGGTAACAATCCTCTGCTTTTATCACCATGTCCATATTGATTATTAGCCTACCAGTGACTCTTCCAGCTTTGCCTATACCCCTCTGTGGGTTCTAAGGTGTGCAGAAGTCTGAAAAGCCACAGAAATGTCATTACTTCCCTGACATTTAATCCCCTGCCATCTGTACCAATTGCTATTTCATGCTTTGTTTACTTGTTACAGACTTGGAAATTGAACTGTCAGTAATCATTTTTGAAAACTTGTCACAACTGTATTCCCAGAATGCACTGCTCCAGTTTACCTTAACTGGCACTATCTGATCTCCTTTTCATCATCTTTTTGCTGTAGTTAACGTCATACAGTGTCATTCTGAGATGTTAACTAACTCGATGTCCAAAAGCAGCTTAATTTAGCCATTTATGGAGTGCGAAGTAGAACTGGCTCAGCTGCTTCAGGGAAGGCTGTGCTTCCTAGCTCTGTGTCCTGAAGTCATGGTTTCAGTGTTGTTGCATGGGTGTCTTTCCTTGGTGAGGGGTCTGACTGGTGTTTCCTGGAAAATGGCAGCTGAGGTGAAACGCGTGGGGGATACTGTGTTGGGCATGGCCACGCAGTGTGTCCAGGTGAAGAATGTGCAGAAGACCACGCCGCAGACCCTGTCCAACCTCTGCCTAAAGATCAACGTTAAACTAGGTGGAGTCAACAACATCCTGCTGCCTCAGGGCAGGTGAGGTGCCTTCTCCCCTGCTCCCACCACCTGTAATGTCTGTCTGAAAATGATCCCTTTGTTTGACTTATTTTCCACCCTCCATGTTAGCAACTTGATGTTAGCATGTTTTTTACCCTCCTTTTCCAGGCCTTTGGTGTTCCAACAGCCTGTGATTTTTCTGGGTGCAGATGTGACCCACCCACCAGCAGGGGATGGCAAGAAGCCCTCCATTGCAGCGGTACGTCAGATGCCTGTTCTGTCAGTCGCTGCCTTGTTTAGGAATCTACCAGGAATGGATGATGATCCCGTCCACTGGGAGTGTCTGCACCTTATTTTTACAGAGATCTTCTCTCTGCCCACCACAGGTGGTCGGCAGCATGGACGCCCACCCCAGCCGCTACTGCGCCACTGTACGCGTCCAGCAGCATCGGCAGGACATCATCCAGGACCTGGCTGCCATGGTAAGGGAGCTTCTCATCCAGTTCTACAAGTCCACGCGCTTCAAACCCACACGGATTATCTACTACCGCGACGGTATCTCCGAAGGCCAGTTCAACCAGGCAAGACCCGGTCCTCCATGTGTATTTGCCCAGCGGTTCTCCTAACCAATTGGCTGACTTGACATCAACATGTGTTCTGGCCCAGGTGCTGCAGCACGAACTGCTGGCTATCCGTGAGGCTTGCATCAAACTTGAGAAGGACTACCAGCCAGGCATCACCTTTGTGGTCGTGCAAAAGCGTCACCATACCAGGCTCTTCTGTACGGACCGGAACGAGAGGGTGAGCTCGGCATTCAGGCCGATTTTAACATTGTTTAACATTTAACAGTCGCTATGGTGGAAAATATGCCTGTTAGATGATTCACATACATCAACACTCTCTACATTTTGAAATCCCTTTCTAATTTGTGAAGGTGGGTAAAAGTGGAAATATTCCCGCGGGCACCACTGTGGACACCAAAATCACCCACCCTTCTGAGTTCGATTTCTACTTGTGCAGCCATGCAGGCATTCAGGTGCGTTTGACTACAAAACTGACCTTTACAGTTTCCCAGCATCGCAAACTACTGTTGTTGAAATGGTTTTTGAATTTGTAGGGAACCAGCCGACCCTCCCATTACCATGTGCTGTGGGATGACAACCATTTCACCTCGGACGAGCTCCAGGTCCTCACGTACCAGCTGTGCCACACCTACGTGCGCTGCACGCGCTCCGTGTCCATCCCTGCACCGGCATACTATGCCCACCTGGTGGCATTCCGGGCCCGCTATCACCTGGTGGACAAGGAGCATGACAGGTACTCGCTCTCAAAGGGCTGCTTTGGACACCTCAGTTTCTATTCTCTTAATCAACAGAATAAGACTCGGTGAGAGAACTGTATTAAGCTTCCTGTCTTATTTTCCAGCTTGCAAAACAGCAGTGTTATACTTGCATAGCACTACTGATGAATGGAAAAACTGACTAATAAATCAAAATTGCTTTAATGTTTACATGGAAGCAATTTTTTAGATTTTTGAGAATGAAAGTATAGAATGCAAGTATTTGCTGATCAGAAAAATACTTCTCATGTACTCACCTGGGTGGTGTTTTATGGTAATTTTGGTATGTAAATGTTTTTCCAGGCTACTTATTCAAGGTGTATGTGATTCAGTTTCTAAGATTAAAGTATTGAACCAAATGAAGCTATTTCCTGTTGCAACTGTCCTGTATGTCACAGTGCTGAAGGCAGCCACACCTCAGGGCAAAGCAATGGGCGGGACCAGCAGGCCCTGGCCAAAGCAGTGCAGATCCACCAGGACACCCTGCGAACCATGTACTTTGCCTGACCGGAAGAAGGGGGCGCTGATGTTCCCAGCGAGGTCAAGCTCACAGCTGAAATGGGCCTACAGGGTGGACCCGTAGGTGCGTTTTTGCCTGTGGTGTGGTCTCCCTGGAATGGCGTTCGTGAAGTATCCCACAATGCACCTTGACAAACTTTTTACTCTATGTCCCAAATGTACAACAAAGTCAGCTACTTTAAAAAAGCTAGTCTCCTCCTAAGTGTAAAACTGAAAATTTGTGTAAATCAGCCAGTTCTTTTCTATGTGTTCAGATATGTATATACATGTAAATTTTTAGGAAGTTTGCTTACATAGTCTCCTAACATAGTTGTAATTCATTTTTTATGTCAAAGTAAAGGTGGGGTCTGTAGGGGTTGATGCGAGTTTATTAGAGTCCCTTCTGACTCACTGCATTTTTCATATGGATTGTATATTGGGGGGCATAGAAGGTGAGGGAACAGGGCTTGTTTGAAGTGAGCTGGGCTCTTTCTGTACTCATAACTTCACACATCAGGGCTGTTTATGAGCCAAGCAGTGGGATGGGGCCTGGCTGTTGAAGGGTACTTTTTGGGCACAGGGGTACTTAACATGCTCTTTCTGTACTGCTCTGTGAGTTTCACCTAGACTGCACATTGTGAAAGCCATTGGCCCATTCATTCCTGTCTGAGGGAGCCCCCTGGGCTGTCATTTGAAAAGTGGGACTGGCTCCCATCACAGAAACCTTATTAACGTCTTATGACCAGAGTTGCAATGCAGGGTAGGTGTCTGTTGTGGAGGCAAAATTGAGCTTTGGGGATACTAAAAAAGACACATGCACTGCTTGTAAAAAATTTTCAGTTGATTTTAAAATACTGCCTTTTTTCAGACTTCATTTAGTGTCATTGTCACAGGTGCAATTAAGATGTAGATCTCTGGCACTTTAAAAGAAGAGGAAGCTATAATTTGAGCCTTGCTAAAAGTCCCTATAACAGCATCATGTCAAGAAGGAGTTTCTGTGGGTAGTGGGTGTACTTTTTTTTCTTTAATATTCCTTAATTATTACTGTGATTCCAAATTTCGCAGCAGTCTTAGTGAACTTAAGAAATGCTTGCAAAAAAATAACAGCGAGGACATGTAAGTTATGTGTTCTTGATGTAACTGCATAGCTCCTGTCCCAAGGGTTTGGCATGGAAGGTTTGGTCATGCTTTTTGAAGGGGATCATCATATGATCTAGCTACCTGAACTCAGTCCAGCATGGATTTCTAGCACATGGATGAAGTACTGGACTTTTATCAACTTCATAATGGCCCATGATAAACTATTGGAAATCGGGAATCATAATTGCAGAAACAATCTTTTACATATTCAGCTTTTACTAAAGTGTCATTTTTTTAAAACATTACTGTAAGTGCGACCCGCCCCCTCATCTCCATGCACTGTTATCCATTTGTAAGCCTAGGGGTTCTGATGGCTGACTTGATGAATTTTATGGTATTAATGCTTTTTCTAACTATGCATCATTTTAAAGCAAAGTGATCTAGCATCTTATAAGATGGACTTGTAGCTGTTTGTTTAGATGATTTGTACTGTAGGTTTTTACTTTTAGTGCTATGCATACCATTTGTTGTTCATTTCATATCCCAGTTTGTTCCTATGCTTAACACAATCCCAGCATCATTCTTATCAGCTCAGTGTTCGTCGAATAGTTTCTGAATGCTTAGCATAAAACGTGCATCTTTTCGCCAAATGGTGTGGCTGAATGTTTGACTTGTGATACTTGTGGTCAATAGAGAGCTGGCCGATTGAAATGTAGGTGCTACTTTGGCATGGTGAGGAGGTGTAGTTGAGCTTTTTTGGCCCTTAACTGTACTGATACCAGAAGACCTCGGAATTCATATGCATTTGAAGGACATGATAGGCAGAGTGATAACAAAGTATAAAAGCCTTCCTTAAGTCTTTTGTTAGTAATGTTTTACTTTTAATCTGCATAACCTGAAATAGCTTGCTCTATGTTTGGGGCATTTCTGAAAAGATGTACTTGATTTCGCAAACGCTTTTTTAAAAAATTATTTATTTCTTTTCTCCAGTCTGCCGAGCTTTTATGTAGATGTGCTTTGAGTGATCTGAGCTTAGGGGCAGAAACATCAGTTCTGGAAAGATTTGTTCGTGGCAGTGTAATTGTGTGAAAGTGGCTTTGCACTACCTCTTGTTACCTGTTCAGATGTAATGGTAACATTTACAGCCAGGTCATTTATGCATAATTACATCATGTACACAGAAGGGTGAAATTAAACATGGTCTCCTGAGCATGCTGGCTGTGATATTTCTGCCAGCATTCTGGGCCAGTCCAAACCATTCCTCTCCAGCGTGGAAAACCCACTTGGAGTGGAAAGCACAAAATCCTAATCTCAAAGTTGGCTCCCTGTGTTATTTGGGCTTGATGGATCAGTAAAGAACAGACTCACTGAGAGCAGGGTTGCTTTGGTGCATAGAAAAATGTAGGGGCACAAAGGTCATGCAGGTATAGAAACTGATCAGACTTTAAGTGGGGACTCCTGATTTATGTAGATGTTTGGGTCCAGAAGGTTGCATGCAGTGTCTCTTGAAATATTTTTAACTCATAGGCCGTTGTTCACCTCTGAATTCCAGTGGAAAAACCAGTACCCTTAGACAGTAATATACAGTAATATTTGCTTTTAAAGTTCAACACAGATCATGCTTTTTTAAAATGTACATTCTGGTATCTAGCTGTATCTTCGTGTGAGGCTGTAAAACCAATGAGTTTTTATTTTACCTAGTTTTAAACTTGTGTACCCAAAAAGAAACCTGGAAACTTGCAAACCCATGTGAATACATGTCTGGTGGAACGGCCTGTTCCTATTTGTGTGAACACTAGATTGGTTTGATGATGTTAGGGGGTTGCTTTCTAAACAATTGTTAAAACCTCACTATTTTTCTTTAGATTTTTTCATGCATTTAGTTTTTTTACCACACTAGTCTGGAAGTGATTAATTTTCTAATTTGTGAAGAGATTTGTTGGTGCTTGTGATTAGCTGTTCTTGTTGCAAAAATAAAACTTAGCTGACAGTGTACTGTTTTTTTTTTATTATTTTTTTTATAAAGATATTTTACTATTTGCTAGTGTTGTTTTTAACTTACTCCTGCACCTTAGATTATTAGATCTGTACAGTTTATATAGAAATCATGAATTGAATTGTGTGATTTGCACTATAATAAATGAACCGTGTAGATATTGCATAGTGCTCAATCGAGTCTGTCCCCGAATGTGTTCTGCCCCGTGAACATATTGATTGCCACAGCTTATCAGCAGTACTTATTTGTAACACGCTATTGCTAAATTTGGCTGTTCTAACCCGCTTTTTTTGATTAGGGCTTGCATTGTCTGTCCTCTAGTTGTGGATCTCTCTTGCCAGTTGTCGTTTCTCAGCTGAGGAAAGAGGTAAATTGTTAGTGAAGAATTAGCCAGGCTTCATGTCCTGACTTTCAGCATTCAGCTCAGACAGGGGTCGGTTAGTCACCGTTTACTCATGCTTGGTGCACCTGGTAGACCCAGTGAAGATAACGTTTGATATCAGCAGTCAATCTGTTGGATATTGCACTGAAAGGCATCAGAGATGTAGATATGAGTGTGTGAATGTTGACTGAGATGGGGGATGCATGCAAAACCTGTGGATGATGGCTTGTATGTAGCTTGTTTTCTAGCGTTTTCCTGAGCTAGTTTCTGTCATTTTAAGGTTGCACAGTGTTTAGCTTGACCACATCTCTGACATACACGCACGCTAGTGCTTGATGCAGGCCAAATTTAGGGCTGGAATTGGAGGCCATTATCCGCAGTGTCTGAGGGATCGTGGCTTGCCAGCCTCCTGCAGCACACCTTCAATTGTGTACTTAATAGATTTGGCTTCAGATAGTTTAATGGGTAGTGGTGTTTGTTTTTCATTTCTTGAAAATTGATGCACCTTTTACAGTACTGAAGAGTCCCATAAGAAAAGAAGCCTGACAAATCAGCACTCCGTTAAAAGTGGCTAAAAGGGTCTTTTAGATTTACTTTGTGTATGTAGAGAGGTTACATGTTTTTAATAATCAAAGCAATTATGTTACCAGATGATGATGATGGTGAAATAGCTTATCCAATGGTATTGTTTAGTAATTAGGGTCTTTCAGAAAAAGCACAACTGTTTTCAAGAATGGTAGCTTTACACCTGTGACAAAGTTTAGGAATACAAGGAGAATATTGTAGGGCTGAAGTCAAGCAGGTGGAGGATGTAATTTGTGAGATCAGTGTAATTGTTTAACATCTGAATTGTGCTTCTCTTGAGATGCAAGGTCAGTGCAGCATGCAACATGTGTGTTTGCCGTTGTTTGGGTGCCAGGAGACTTGGTTAGCAGGCATCTGTGGGTGGAGACATCCTCCGCTATTTTTCCTGCAGGGGATTGTTGCGCCATATCCCAATTTCCCATCCCCCAAAATTTCTTGCTTAACTCCCATCTTTGGTCTTCTTTGGCCTGATGTGGGTTCTTCAAGAAAAGGCTATGCAGTATGTGGTGTGTCCATGCTTTTTGTCTCCATATATCTGTGTGTGTGCGTGCATGTGCGTATCTTTGAACGATCATGTAATTGGTAAAGGCTACCTCTAGAATGAGGGTTTTACCTATATCATTACACCATGAGGGCAGTTTTCTAGGTGACATCCAAGCTTGCTGTGGGGTTTTCAGTGTCCATCAGCAGAAATTGGCTGTACAGCAGAAATAGGTGCACTGTACTCACTAAAATGTATATCATAGACAAACATGGGCAACATAGGCTACCTTTTAGAGCCAACATTGGTGTTGAAAGCAGCAAAAACAACATTCTGTGATTTTTGTGCAGGGATCTTGTAGAAGCATTTCGTTTTTTTGGTCTGTTGCCTGTGCAATTTTTTGTTGTTCGGAAAGTCACTGTCAATGGGGAATCTTTGAAGCAGTTTTTAACTACATTTTGAGTCCTATAGTTGACTGCAGACTGGTGGCTGTGTAATATCAATATAAATCCCAGGCAGACTGACAACTTCACGTTTCCTCAGTGGTGTCTACTTACCAAGAAAGTTTCTAACCCAGTTATCTACAGTGGAGCTGTTTGCCTGTATAAATCCATGGATTGTACAGTATGATGTGTAGTGTGTTACCTTATCGACATTTCCTTATTATAGACCTTAATTTTCTTGTCGTGATTTTACAGATTATACAGCAGCCCATTTCTGTTAAGCAGAGGATCATGTCATGGCCTGGCTTGACAGCCATGTCTCTGGGGAACAGTCCTCCACAGGAATATGGGTGGTTTCCTCTGCCTGTTAGTTCTGTGTGAGAAAAGTTAAAAATACCATCGATGCAATTGGCGGCTTGCACAAACATTCGAAATGTACACCATTTTTTGACAACGGTGGAGTCGGGCTCAATTCACATTTTTGGCAGCAGTGTTTTAAAAATGACACAAGATATGCATATTTTCACATTTGCACTATTAAATACTGCTGATGTATTTTTTTATTTTGATAGTAAAATGCGTGTAAGATATCATACAGATAAAGCAAGGACTTTTGAGGTGCAGTGTCTGAAGACCCCAGAGTCTTGAGACCGCCGTTTTTCCATAGACATGGCAGACAAGCAATCTGCAGATCCCCTTGTGGTACTTTTGTTTTCTCATTAACCCTAAGATTTAACAAGCAGAAAGAATGTATTAATGAAGCCGGACTTCTTATGAACGTGGGACAGTCTGCATGCATACCTGCACAGAAAGAGTTGAGCTGTTATCCTTTGAAAACACACTTTGCGTTTTTTTTTTAGTCAAAGCAACGTTTAACACTTGCCACCTTTAATCCTGGTTCAATTGAACTGAGCTGGCTAACAATGAAATAATACTTAGGATTTGTTTTAAAGCTGTAAGAAGCTATGACTTTCCTTTTGAGGAGAAAAAAAGTATGAGTATTCATTTGATCAAAAACCCTTGCATAGGTTGAATCGTTTTCTGCAACTTGGCACGTTTCAAGTGCACTGAACAGAGGTTAGGCGCCATAAGTCTGACATCAGAAGGAGTCTGAGGTGCTTAGTTTTCCAAAAAACTGCAATACTACCTAATGTCCTACATCATAAGTACAGTAGCTGTGTAACTCTCTTCTTGATAATCAAGTTGCATGTTAGGAACATGAAGTCATCTTTATTTTCTCAGATTTTTTGTTGGATCTAGTGGCTGACACATTCTCTGAAATGTGGGTCGTTTGCTCACAAAAATAGTTGTATAAAAGCGCAGGTCATGTAATCACAAATGGAGTTGTTGGTGAATAACATTTCCGTGATCTTTTTCCTTGGATTGCTAGCCAGCAGTTGTTTTGCCAGGACTGACCCCTTGTTTAACCTCTTTTCTGCTTATTTGTTGGATGGTATACCGAAAGCTCACAAAACAATGGAATTACCATAGGACTGTACAATAAGCAACTGATGCCATATTAACTTAAGTGCATAACAAAAGCATGCAAGACTGAAACAGGTATTTCCTACCTTTTCCCTTTTGTTGAAGGCATTAAGAGCTTCAGAATAACCTGGCTTTTTATACCAACTTGGATCTACCTCAGAATGAAGTCGGGTGCTAGAATTGTAATCCCTAATTTATGATTGAAAAAAATCGATAGTGACCAAACAGCAGCCAATACTGTGTGTTATTTTTTCTTTTCTAAACAATTTGTAATTATGGACTAACTTGAGGGATGTTTTATGTAACAAGAGTTTGGGGGACCAATTTTATAATTGGAAATCAGGTGTAAAATGTTACATCTTGCATTGTACATTATTTGTATGCATGTTGTCCCTTTTTAAAATGTAGTAAATGCATTTACACTGTTTGTGATTCAACAGGATTCAAGTACAGCTCTGGGAAAAAATTTAGAGACCACAACAAAATTCAGTTTCACTCATTTCCCAATTTTATAGGTATGCAAACTTCAGCCTGGCTCTTCTCATTGATGACGGGCTTCTTCCCTGCTTTATGGGTCTGCAGTCCTGTTTCTAGGAACCTGATATGAACTGTCCTAGCAGTGCACTTCACACCATTTAATGTTTCCCATTCTTTCTGAAGGTCACTTGACGCGGTGATCCTCCGATTTTGAGGCACAGCAGGATAAGGTGACTGTCACCTCTGGCATTAGCAAGTTGCTTGTGCCCTTTACGTGACTGGTTTTTGGTTATTGCCAGCGTCTCAAATTCACCTTGTTCTTGTGTACTGTTGTCTTAGAAACTTTGAGCCTGGAAGCAGCCGGCCTTGCAGTGTAGCCTTCTGCCAGCAGAACCAGGCTTAAACAGGATTTATAACGGCAGATTTATTATTTTTTTTAAATAGTGAACTCATATTTTTTTCCAGAGCTGTATACTGCAATATAAGCTTTTCTGTGGGAAGATGATATTCAGATGCAGATTTTTTTTTTCCAATTTTAATTGCTGTACAGAAATCCAGGAGCTAACACTGAGCAATAATGGTCAAGAATTCTGATTTCAACATTTGCACAGTTCTGATGTTTCCCCTACGCAAAACTCGCCTAATAACACTGGTGACTGCTGATATTAGTGGGGGCATTCTAAGGTTCTAGATTCCTAGAGCTGTAAATTTTGATCGCCATTGTGGATTGTAAGCTGCCAAAGGGTCATTATCAACATATCAATTTTGAATCTGCCTAGTTTGTGATACCGTGCAGAGGAGTAGTTGGAGTGATTACCATATATAAGCACCTATTGGAAAAATAGTGACATACTTTCCTGTAAGAACAGACATTAAATCTGTTGATCTCAGTTATTATGGGTTACTGAACATGCTGGGTTCTCCCTTGTTGCAGTAAAACAGGCTACATTTACCTCCAGCTTAAATCATTTTTGCATGTTCTTTAAACAGAAAATGAGTGTAACAGTCAGATTATTTTTTTAATGTAGTTATTTGCTACATTTTATAAAGGGAACAAAGATTTGGTGTTTTATGACTTATGGGTGGCATATTTCAATAACTCAAGAGATTTTGATTACTTAATGAAAATGTACTAAGTTTGTGTGGGAATTGAGAACAAGTCTGTCATCCATCTTATTTCAGCTGGAAACATCCCTTGTGTTACGTGTGCCTTTACCACTCTTCCAGTCATTTTAATGGGTATTCTACTATGACTTGCAGCACCACATTCAAGAATATGTACATTGATTATCATGCAACCTTCTTAATATGCTGCATTGAATGATCAGTATTTGTGTTTTGCACTTTCAGCGCAGTTACAAAATTGCCCAATAAGCTGGGCAAGTAAAGACGAGGTATTTTATGCTAACAAAGGAGATATAAGGAATACTATGACTTTGGAGACATTTTCTAGAGACTTTAAATGAAGTACCTCATAAGCCTGATGTATGCTGCATTTTTAAAAATTTATTCCCCCCCCCACCCCCCCATGTATTGCCAGGTTTGATGTTCACACGAGACTGTAAGTTTGCCTTTTTGGAAGCTTGTTGCTTATTAGTAAACACATGCCACAGGTGTATTATTCAAAATGCTTTTATAGATAGGCTTTGGCTCATAGTCTGGCTCTTTGGTGTCAGGTAGATGTACAGCTGCCTGTAAACTCTGTTCGCCATAAAGGCACATGCACCTTAAATACTAAAGATACTCATAGTGACACGTTGTCCTTTGTACAAAATTGAGACTATCCTGTCAATGTGACTGTTGACTCAGGTATCAACATTAAAGGGCTTTAACTGTAGGTCCTCTCTTTGTCCCTGACTTGTTTAAGTAGCCTTGGATTTCTGGGAAACAATTTGACAGATTGGCCTGAAAGAGATTCTCCCGTATAACCCACAGAAAGCAGATGGGCTTGAGTTTTATAGTGCACTACAGTCACCAAGTAGAGTCACGCCATGCGCTTTAGTCACGTCTACCTCCCTTTAACTGTTGTGGCTTGGGGGATGAATATAACAGGAATGTCAATTTCCATTCTGGACACATGCTGGTTTATGAATAATCCCTCACCATTTGGAATCGATATTCTTTTACTATAGAAAAGGTAGCTTTTAAGGATTAGCCTTGAATTATTAGTCTTTCAAACACCAAATCTTCAGTTTTTCATTTTTTCCTACTTTCAAAGGAAAAACCTCTTGTGTGTCATGGGAGATCAAAGTGACCAAAGTTCTTAAAAGCAGGGCAAACTGCACAGTTGTGTGAACATAAGCCACCTTTTTACATTTAATCCATTATTTTATTTTCTCTCTGCCACATGCCAAAATGGTCATTCCTGTTATGGTGAAGTCTTTTGTTGTGTTTCTAAATTCACTGCTAAGCTCATTGTTGTTGTAAAGTGAAAGTAAGTATTGATTTTATTTTTTTCCTTTTAACAATAAATACAACTCAAATATGCTGTAAAACCTGTTAGAACATAATGTGAAAATGTATCACTTTATGAAATTTATAATGTAGTTCACACTTTGGGCTTGACTGTATATTGCATTAATAAAATTTAAAACCTATCCTTACGTGGTAAGTTTTCTTGCATTGGTGGTTATGATGTATTTTGCACTATTTTAATGAGAAGAAATTCAGATTTTCAAACTTCTACGGAGGTACGCATTTTAATGATTAGGTGAATTAGTCTACTGTGGTTGGAACTCCAAAATATTCATTCTACCTTCTGCACAAAACATTTTGTTTGGTTTGTTATCTACTGATTTTGCTGCCTGTGCAGGACTTAGCAGGTACCTAAGCTTGCAGTCACTTGACTTGCAAATATATATATTTGCAACAGCCTGCTTCAAACGGATACATGGATGCATATTATGGGTTTTACGGTATTTAAACTGGAGCAAGAATATTTCATCAAGACAAAAAGCATGAGGCCAGTGCTATAAAGGAGTGGCTCTGTTAATGAAATATCCATGCACTGTCACCAACGGAGGGCTGCACCAGACCTGGCATGAAAAGGGGGTAACGACACAAAGCGCTGTGCGAATAAGCCTTGGAGTTACCTAGAAGGTGGCTGAAATTGCTAACAAATGTGCTTCCATAAAATAGTTATGGATGTGAACGCCTATATAACCTACATTTTGCTCTTAGTTACATTAAATGTGAGCCAGACTTACCGTTAAAAGCAGTCGAGGTTTGCTGTGTGAAGTTTTTGTGCGAAATTTAATTTTGCAGCCAATATAAAGTTAGCATTTAAAAAATCCACCCGCAGTTCGCAATTATGGACCGTATTTTTCGTTTTCAGAAACACCTTCGATGTTTTTGTTCCGATGAGACGCTCATTATTCGCAGACCACAAATAAAACGGATTAAATACGAAGACTAAAAACTTTACTCTTATACATGCATACGACTATGTTTACTTAAGAAGAAAAACAACCACTATGGCAAATGCAGCCACGTTAGCGTATTTTGTCTGCAACTGAATCGCTGTTAAGCGATGAACTTTGGTAGGCAACAGCAACCTTCCATGTTATTAATGTAGTAAGTGGTGTAAAAGAGGTTGATTGATGCTTACATTTAACTTTTTGGCAGTTTTACCAAACAGAAAAGTTTTGCCCTTTTTATTTTCATGTTTTTTTTTTATTCAGTGGTCATTGCATTTAGATATATGGGCAATGTAACTGCGCTGAGAGCGTATCACTCAGCTGAAGGCATCCGAGATGGCGAGTCAGAGTTTCCAGTGTCTCATCGGTGCATGTGACTCTGCTCAGCCGCTGCTCCAGCGCGGACGCCTCACTCGGTGCCGAACGCTCGCCTAAGGTAAGCTTCCTCCTTATCGATCTCGGCGTGTATTTAGCGAAAGTACTGCTTTTATGAAGCTGATACTTTAAGGTGATTGGAGTTCCCCCATTATTCTCGAAGTTAGGTTGCGATGCTTTAATGTTTGCCGACTGTTTAATTTACACTCTTTCTCTCTCTCTCACACACACACATTATTATAAATTATTTGATCTACAAGACGTCTGTGTTGTGTCCAGTAGGCCGAGACTCACATAAATCGTTTACAGAAAACTTTTGATTTAATTTTTTGGCTACGGAGTCGGTTCTATGAAGCTTTGGAAAAGTTAAAGAACCGAAAATTGCTTAATCTTCCCCGAAGTAAGGGATACTTTCTTAAAGGAACGAAAAAATCTTGTGCTTCATGTTAAACCTGCACAGTTCTCGGTCACCTAACAAAACTGTGGAAAATTGTCTGTATAACGATTTTAAAAACATAAATAGTTTTTCTATAAATCTGGTAGATGAGAGATGTCTCATATCTCCAGGGGGAGGGTTCAGACCCCAGCTTAGCTCTGTGTGGAGTTAAGCGCATTTTCCTCATGTAGTTTCTCGACAACTCCTGTTTTTTTCCTCAGTACAAAGGCACACAGTCAGGCTAAATGCCATCTTTGCCCGTGGAGTGTGATTGTGTGTGAGCCCTGCTATGGACTGGAATCCCACCCTGGGTGTACCAGTTTCTGTAGTCTTATACTGCCTGGGAAAAGCTCCAGGCCACCTATGATCCTCACCAGCACAGGCAGATGGAATTAATGTGGAGAAAATTATCTATGATTTAAAGCAGACATAAAAATGGCTAACTGCTGCAATGACTTACTTCATTGTTTCAGGACAGAATGGGGTGTACGTGGCTGCACGGCTGTTTCCTGCTGCCTGTGTTGTGTCTGGCGGTTGCGATGGACATTGAGCTGGAGCTGGGGACTGACTGGGGCTCTGGCCTGCAGGAGCTCCTCCACAGCTTTCCGGCCGACAGTCCCTTTGTCACTGAGACTGCAGACAGGCCGGCCAACTGCTCCCAGCGCTTCTGGCTGCCGCCATCATCCCCCATCTGCTGGGATAACATAGTGGGTCCAGAGGAGTTCGAGCAGTCACGCCTCCTCGCGCTCCAGAACCGCGCTGCCCTCCGGGCCGTAGCCGAAGCTAGCGGGGTGGCCGAGGGAGGCGTCTCCTACAACCAGCAGGCTAGGGAGGACCTGCAGGGCTTCCGGGCAGACCAGCTCAGCTTCGAGCAGACGGCTGGTACCATGCAAAATGTTTTTCTCTCTCTAGAAGAAAGACGAAGAGACGGCGCAGAGCTCTGGACCTTCTCGAGGTGAGCATTGTGATAGCCAATGAGCTTACCCCCCTCCCACTGTGCCTGTAACGAAGGAGTTAATGCCGCAACAGACAGCACAGACGCGTGCCGTGCGACTCGTTGTGGTTTAACAGCTGGCCTGCAGAAGGCAAGGCTACTTTTTTCAGGATTATTATGCATAATGAACCACACTGGATTCTTAAAGAATGATGTCACATAGCACCACAAGTTTGGACGTGAGCATTGGGTGGAGGGGTCCAGAATGAAACGGAAACAGCTGGCTAGGCAACTAAAAAAAATAAATAAAAAAAAACATGCAATTTTAGGAATGTACCCTAATGCTTTGTTTTGGCTGTTGAACAGAGTAATTTAAACACGCACTAAACATTATTCAAGCCTTCTCATTTTGGGGAAAAAAACTCAACAGTTAAGAGTGATTATATATTGAGGTGGGGTCACAGACCAAATTTTAGCAGAGACAAGTACTGACAGACAATGTTTTTTGTTTTGGTCTTTAAAGTTTAAAGGAGCAACTTGGCACTACAAAAGATTCCATCTATAGCAGACAGCATCTGACAGACCTTCTGGAGAAACAAGTGAATCACCTGGAAAGATCGCTGAACACCCTGCAGCTTCGACTTGCAAAGTTACTGGCAGAGTGACTACACAATGCTACTAGGTAGATGTTATGCTGAATTGTGTACAGTGCATGCACAGCACATGGCAACCTAGCTTATATCCTTGCCCCACAAAAACAAGTATGAGAACCATTCTATGTTATCAATCTGTAAGTTTGCCTTTGGCCTGTAGAGGCGCTGTTTTTACAGTACAACCTTCTACTGTTTGTCATAAAATCTATTTTTGTGACTAGCTTTCTTATTAACCAATCAGCTTTGAAGCTTCTGAACACAGTGGCAGAAAGCAGGGAAACTGCAATTTACCTAGTAACATTCATCCCATCTATTTCCTTCACTCGTTTGTCCCGCATGCAGGGTCGCGGGGGCTGCCTGGTAACTGCTCTTAAAATGTCCTGCCCCCCACACTATTTTTGGACACTTGAATTACATTTTCTGTGACACTATTTTCTGTGTCTATCAGAAACAATGACTGGCCTTAAAAAAAAGTACCAAGTACAAATTACACATGACCTAGTATTTTATTACAAAGTCGTTAGAAGAAATGCCATAAAATATGGCTTTAAAACACATTCTACTAAACATGGCTGCACGAATGACTACATCCAGGAACAATACAGCTTGAGATGAGCGATTCACAAATTCTGTAGGTTAACGCCTCAAACACCAAGTCAGGCATAAAATCTTTAAGCATGTAAGGAATTCAATTTCAAAATATTCTTTAGCCCTTTGTTTAAAAGCCATTTGAAAGCTGGTCACTGTCTTATGACAGGCTGTCAACTGATCTGTGGGATGCATTGGGGTTTAAAATAAGACATTGTTTGTATGGTTTTATAGATTTGTACTTATTTTGCTTTACTGTTTTCCCAGTTGTATCTAACATTTCTTATGCTATTAATACAATTATTGTTTTGCCATCTTGTTATTCCAGTTTGTTTGTTTTATATAGTGCTTTTTGAAAAGGAGGACTTTAATTATGTCATGCCTCCCTATGAATTCTGAAGCAAATTGCACAGTGGAATCCAAATTAGAGAGAAGGAAAACAAACCTAAGTATACAATTAATTTCTCCAGATTTTAGTTACGTGGAATGTTTACCCACAGTGAGGTGGAAAACATAAGAGATGTATAACATTTTATACATAATGCTTAGCTACTGAGTTTAAGAGACTTCAAAGTTTCCAGATGTAGGTAGATAAACCGTGTTGTCAAACACCAGCAGATACAGACAACTGCGTATGGCACTGTTTTAGCGGTCCTGATGTAAGGGTGCTGGGTTTAAATAAACAGCATATCCTGCCCCTGAAGGCTGATCATCCTATCCCTGGTACATAGAAATACATATTCATAAGATGACACGTCAAACCAAGGGGTTCCCAGCCCTGTTCACAACAAACAGCTCCCATTAAAGCAGCAATAGCTGTAATTAGACTTTGAAATCTTGCATGTGTGGGATTGCCAATCACTCTGTGTAAATTATGTAAAAAATCAGTGAAGGACTGAACACAATTTTCCCTGCTACTCATGGATTAAACTGTAATTTCCCCAGTATCTACATTAAACCCACAGGTCAAGCACAGAAAGCTATATTAATTACACAATTATTCACATTTTAAGTAGAAATAACTATGTATATGCTAAAAAGGGATTTGGGAACCCCCCTCTAAAGCACTGGTCCTTTAACCCAGTGATGCAGAACACTAATCCAAGCATTTACTATAACCCTTAATTATCCATTTCTGCAAAGCCACCTGGAGAACTGTAATAATTAAACCAGTATCATTTCACATGACTCCTTAACTGATTGTTGCCCATCTGTACTGGGCACAGGTGACTTGAGGTAGTACATAACATCAGATGGATTAAAGCTCTTCCCCAGTTTTGAGCATCCCATGCTCTAAACATACAGTGGTAATGCTTGTCTACATTTGTGCTTTTAGTCACATAAAGGCTATCCACAAGGCTACTTTCTTGTTCCTGAGTATATATCAACTCACAAATTGTACTGGGTATTTATCTGTCCTATTTTAAAGTCTAACACATTCCTGTAAAAAAGTGACCTTAAAAAGGTGCATTTTTGCCTTCAGCAAACACATAACAGAACATTCAAACATTTTACAGGCAAAAAAAATCAGACATGGTTACCACCAAAAGGTTAGTGAAAGTTACTCTTTGGCAACTAGAGTATTAAGAGTATCAGTCGATTATTCGCTTTCCGAAAGACAGGTTAACACACACTTAATTTCATTCACATTATTTATATCCCTCTGCATCAAACACAAATTGATTTCCCTGCTACACTACAGTGGTTAACAGTGAAATGGCTAAGCCAATCACCTATATAGCATTCTGCTTGACAGTCACACTACATGTCAAACAAATCATCCTCTAAACAAACGGTTGTGTATACATACAGGTTAAAATCCATTTTGGATATCCAGCTAGATCAGTACAAATGTGCTCATGTGTTCATTCACAAAAGCAATAAGAGAAGGTGAAGATGAAGCCCAGGATCCCTATGCAATCGACTTTCCTGTATTAATCACTGTCTTCAGTTCTCTCCTCCAAAGATCTTAGATAATCCTTTGCCAGGATCTTTTTTGGCAAGATATCTGGAAACAAATTGATAAGCAGGGTTAATTAAACCAACTATTCTGTAACATCACCACGATTCAGTTGGTATTTTCACCCACCGCAGATTAATTGTAAAAGACCAGTTGCAACTCCTGAGAACTAAAGTTCACTTAAATAGTATTGAAGGACGTCATGCTGCGCTTTGAACTAAAACGTTTCATGTGCCTTACAGACTGCATAATGGCATCTAAAATTAATCGGAATCCAGGGTTTCGTAAACTTGCTTACGTGTAAGGCAAGGATGCTGCGATCGCTTCATAACAAATGACACTGCAAAATATGATGTGTTATTCGGCTATCTAGTAAGCAGGCTAGTTACCAAGTGTAGTCTGCAGGAATACTGTATATTACAAAGTATAACAAAATATCGCTGCCCAGCAGCACATTCAAGCGGTAGATGCTAAATCTACCGCATTTACGTGTGGTTTCAGCTGCTGACCAGAGCAGGTTAAGGAAGTGAACACGGCTTGTTTACCTGACTCATCGCCTTACCTGTGAGGAACTGAAAAGTCTCCGATTGTTCGGCGGCATTAGCCAGGTCACTGTATGCTAACGTGTTTTTCTCCTTTCCAGAGCCATTTTTAAACGAACACTGTGCTAGATATTGAACAAATAGCTCCTGGAAAGAAAAAGGTGAAGTAAAAGTAAGTATGCCTGCTAGCGGCGCAATGCTGCTGTTTATAAACGTGCAGTACTGAATCCAAAAGACTTGGCCTTACCGTCGCTTTGGTGGTTAAAAATAAAGCGTCTTGGTTAATGCTAGAAACGTCCGGAGAACTTTTCATGATCAATTTCACGCGTGACATGGGAAGAGAAACATTTTTGTTGGTTAATGAATGGCTGACGTTAACCTTCCCGCCCGCATTGTTAGCCGACATGTTGCCGGAGGAGCGCGCTAAGCTAACGACTGCGAGGCGACCGGCTCGAGCGGAAGTTCGGTGTATTTTAAAACCCGTTGTTGAGCTCGCGAGCGCCGTCTTCAGTTCTCGCGCCGAGCTCTCAACCTCTGATGTCATAACACGTGACTTTGTTTATTACAAAAAAAACTTGACATACATTAACATAAATGTGAAATAACACTTTTATACTTAACACTTGCATATTCTAAAAAGCAATGTCTAATTCAAGACTGATTCTAAGTGTGTGTAACATCCAGTACTAGTCTGTGTGTGTGTGTTTCAGCCTTTCTTAATCTAGCTGGGATCCCCAAAAGAGTAACACACCAACGTCACTGCGTGATATAATTGTAAATAAACAAGAAGCGGATGCTCTTTAATAATTTTTATTTGGTGTTGGGGGGGGGTCCCTTGAACTTTTTTTGCGTTAGCCGCATAATACATTGATTATTTAGTTAAGATTTAATTAGACAATGCTACTTATAGACAAGAAAATAACACAGAATGATGCATAATACAAACTGTAAAGAACGTTTAATATTTTAGTGAAATTAAGAAAAGATATACACGGACACTAAAATCGGCACAGTTAATTTATTTGTGTTACGCTAATATAAATGTGACCGTCAAAGAAATTCACCTGTAATGGTAATTCGAGTGTAATGACTCGAAAATATACTCAGATGATGTTTAACTATTTTCATGGAACATTATAACTATTTTCATTCAGAACACTTACACACGTGGAATAACCACATAACTCCACCTATTCAATTGTATAGCTGCGCTCGTTTCATTTCCTTTGACAGGCGAAACCTCATGACCAGCAGATCTTCTGTTATTCCCCAGATAGTTGGCAACAGTGTAAGTTATTGGGTAATCCCATTTTTCATTCACATTTTCCAACAGCTGCGGTGGATCTAAGTCAGTACGGAAGAATGATGAAGTTAGCCCTATGAACCGAGCGGGAGAGCTCAATTTTTCCACGAAGGGGGTGCTACATTTTTATGTTTACCTGCTTTCATGTGGTAAATAAATTATATTCATTCTAAATAGAATGCATAAACTATACTTTCAGTTTTTGGACGATTATGCGAATACAGTTCTTAAAAATATTTAATTGCTCTTGGTCGGAAAATGTATTCAAAAACGCAACTCACCCACGAATATTTAGATATTATGATGCAGGAAGTTGTCGCTGTCATTCAAGGAAGAATTTTGTTTCGCTAACAATTACAGCAAGCTGTTTGTGAGGTGAAAAACACCAAGGGGACTCGTGAGTATGGCACAGCCTTATGGCGGAGATGCTGTCTACATTACGGCATTCCCGTGTTTTAAAATAGGCGATCTGAATTCATTAGAGCGCAATGGCGATTCCTGTAGCTACTCCACTGTGTAGTTGCAGCTTTAAGATGACAGGTGTTTAAATGCTGTGTCCTTTGGAATGGAGGGAAAAATGACGCCGCATTATTGTGATAAAGAAATCCACATGGTTATATTCTACGTAGAGGTGTTACTTATCCGATTAAATGTATTCCAAATAAATATTATCATTTAATGTTGGGGCTCTGTCCTGAAACGCAGCGATGTTGGCTAGCTTAATACCTTGACAGTTTGTTGGTTATCACGGGCTGTTAATGTTTTAGCTAGTATTACACAATTTATTTACCTTCTTATATAACTGTAGGAAATACTGTAATCCCTTAATCTGAAACGAGCACCCGTTAAACTAGTTTAGGTAAAGACCATATTTGTTATGGATTGAGCTCCTCTACTTACAGGTTTCAATAGACCAGATGCCGTACTGGATTTTCGGTATATCTGTACAGGTTAATCAAGTGTTAAGTTCGTATCTATTTGTATTGTTCACGAAGGCAACATCCGTGTATGTAATCTCAGTTGTAATGATGTAGTAAACCAGGGAGAACTCTGAAATAGCCGCTGTATAGCACATCGCATATCGCATTATGTAGAGGTATTTTGGATTTTGGCGCCATTACCCTTGGACCTCTTTTCATGTATTATTGATGAGCTCTATATAATATTCTGAGCAGGCAGATCATGTATGTGTTCATTTTGTTCTACTCTTCTCCAGGTTGCAGCCAGCTGAGAGATGAGTATCCCAGACTACATGCAATGTGCAGAGGATCACCAGACCGTCCTGGTGGTGGTGCAGCCTGTAGGCATTGTACCGGAAGATGAGTTCTTCCGTATCTACAAGCGCATAGCCAGCATCAACCAGGTTAGCATTCGTGACTCCCAGAGGCTGCTCTACATCCGCTACCGGCACCATTACCCCCCAGAGAACAACGAGTGGGGAGATTTCCAGACCCATCGCAAGGTGGTGGGCCTCATTGCCGTGACGACATGCAGCTCTGCTAAGGAGTGGCCACAGACCTCTGAGCGCTTCCACGGTCAGAAGGAAGTGTTTGGCCCCACGCTGTACGACTCCCGCCTGCTTGTGTTCGGGCTGCAGGGTGAGATTGCTGAGCAAACCCGCACAGATGTGGCATTCTACCCTAGTTATGATAAATGTGAAGACGTAGAGAAGAGAGTGGAGGATTTTGTGGAGTCTATTTTCATTGTGCTGGAGTCCAAGAGGCTTGACAGGGCCACAGACAAATCGGGGGACAAGATTCCCCTACTCTGTGTCCCCTTTGAAAAGAAAGACTTTGTTGGCCTCGACACAGACAGCAGGTGAGTTGTGTTTCATTATGAAATTATTACTTAGTCCTTATTTTTACAGTTCTGTACAGCTTATGGCATTAATACTGATTTTAACATTAAACCTTGTTTACTACTTCATGTTCAAGTTTGTAGAATAACTCCCTTTTTAATGTTGCATGTCCTTAATATTGGAATGGGTTGTTATTGTTCAGGAAATTAAGAAATAAAACCTGACCGAGGTTGAAGCAAGGAAATTTTTGAATGTAAGATGTGATTTTCTTGTCGCATAGATACAGAAAAGGTTGATGGTGTTTCTCACACGTTTGTCCAGATACTTCTGACATTTCTGCTGTTTGGAAAAAAGCCACGTTTCCTCCTATATCATGATTTACTCTTATTTACTTTTGTTTGCTTGTCTTGGTTTATTTGTCTTTCTTTTTTTTTCTTTCATACTGTCCTGTGAGTGTATTATTGGGTGTGAAAAGGTGAGCTGTAGTCATGTGCATCGCACTTCCCCATTGTCGACCTCCTCCCACCCCCAAGGCTCGTTAGCTTCGGTCCTCTTTACATTCCAGAAACCTCTGTCTCAGTGCTAAAGTGTCTTGGTTCATAGCCGAGAGCCAAACACATCACTCTTACCTCTGGTGAAAGAAGGAATAACTATAGGATGGACTCTGTGAATAATGATTTGTACTTCAGCACATCATCCAAAATTGACATGGGGATTTGTGGTGCCGCAGTTTAACATTCTTCAAGGGCAAAGGTGCTGAATGGGGTATATAAATTCAATCAGAACTCAAAGCATAATACAGAGGAGTAAGCTTGAGAAGTTTATATGATTCTTCCTGTAAACATCCGAAGATATTAAACGTAAAATTATCAATTACCGTGTAAAAATGAGATCCATAAATGAGCTCAAAAGCAACTTTTATGGTGGTTCTAGTGAATAACATTGAAGTATGTATTTGTTTACCTCTGTTCAGTCCTCACTTTTCTGTAAGTTACACAGTCTCAGTTGACATGCAGAGGGTCATATATGTAAAGCACATATTTAGTGTTCTATGTCCGCTCCCCAATTATAGCGGCAGGCCTTGATAACGTGTCTAGTGCTCACAGGACAAATTAATGGCCAAGTGTGGCAGCGAAGCCTGTGATGGGTTAGAAAGGCTCCTGGACACCAGACGAACAAGGCGGTTAAGTGTCCTTGTTAACTGAGTGCTGCCGTGTTGACTGGTACCTGGATTTCATACCGTAATTCATGGGTGATGCTTTGCCACAGCTTGGCTTTCATTCTTCCAGTTATGAAGGCATGAATTTAAATATGGTATCCATGTACTGGGTGGACCAAATGGTTTCCTTACATTTGTTGCACTTGGTTGCTTATTAGGTCCCTTGAGATACACTTTCACGGAATTAGACGTTTAGCCTTTTTCAGAATAGCTGGACCTAAATCTAATAGACTTTCTGTGAGTGGATTAGAAATTGTTTAGAAGGAGAGAAACTGTGTTACTTATGTCATGCAATGACAAATGTGTCTGATAGTTACGTAACTGAACAGAACTTGTTTTAGTCTTCTGCTCTTTGGAAGAGCTGTTGAATTCATTCCTTTTCCCCATGACTATGGAATGCAAGATTTCTTGGTTACATAATAACTGGAACACCAAAAATGGGCTTGTGATATTATGGATAAGTTTGTCCTTTGCCAGAATAAGAGCTCCAGTACGTTGTCTTCTCATGGCCCAAATAGCAGTAAATGTGGTGACACTTAACTTTGCGACGCACAGGGGCCCCGAGTGAAGAGGAACAGAGGTTTTGCATGTTGGCTCCCTTCGTTTCAGCCCACCACATTAAAGGAGAGCTCTGAGTCAAAATCTCCTTACGAACAAAATAGCTCGATTGCATGCCCACAATTTTGCCAATGAGTGAAACTATTCGGAAATCGGATTCAGAACCAAGTCTCCTTCCTTGTGTGTTGTTTCACGCACTCAATAGATGCTCTTATCTGGAAACATTTCCATGGCCCATAATCCACATGCATGCGTCAGCATTTACCTGGCAGTTGCTAATATTGTTTTTGTGACATCTAACGGTGTGTGGGATGTTAATCAGTGCCTAAGTTCTGTGGAAACTTTTAATAGCTGATTCTGATTTTTGGTGGTTGGGTCTGAAACATTTTTTGTATATTTCCCAATGGTAATACATGGCATATGACAGTTCTGGAAGATTTCGTGGTGAAAACTCGTCTCGTGTCTATGAACAGATGCTGGACTCATGAGTGGGAGATTATCTGCTCCCTTCTTCGGTGGGAAAACTGCGACGTTAAAGAAAGCTTGACTCATAACAACAGATGTACTGTGAGTTATGCGAAACACAAGGCCCAAGGAAGGATGTTTGGTTCTGTAGCTAATGTTTTGCTTTGTCGGAACTGCACATTCAAGCCTTTTTCCTGTCAAAAAGAAAATTGCGGGTTTAGACCAAAGTTCTCCTTTGAGATGTGTTGTCTTTCCTCATTTCAGCCTTTTCGTTTTCATGTCGATACAGTAATACTGGTGTAATACTGGCTAAGAGTTTAGTGTTTAGCTTTGTACCAAGACACTGTTTTGTGCTTGAGCTGCCCCTCCCTTTCCCATTGAACTGAAATGACTGCTCTCCATTCTGTTGGTGGATTGTGATTGGGTGAGATGGTAAATGCTAAAAAAAACAGAAATTGATGGTGCTGATCACCATTGCACATGATCTTTGCAGAAAAAAAAGAGAGGTAAGTATTCATGACATTTGCTTTGCTGGGAAGTAGCAGTTGACATTGACTCTAATCCATTAGTGTAAAAGCTCTTTCTTGAAGTTACATGTGGTGACCTGTAGGCTGCACAGATTCTGCTGTGTTTCTCTGTGCGCGTACGCCGGCTCCTGGTTGCGTGCCCGCACTTGTGCGCTCACCTTACCCGTGCCCTGACCCCCCTCCTCTTCAGGCACTACAAAAAGCGCTGCCAGGGCAGGATGCGGAAGCATGTGGGGGATCTGTGCCTGCAGGCGGGCATGCTGCAGGACGCCCTGGTCCACTACCACATGGCCGTAGAGCTGCTGCGCTCCGTCAATGACTTCCTGTGGCTGGGGGGTGAGTTTGTCCAGGTGGGGCACATCCCCCGAGTCCGGCACTAAGCCAGGCTGCCGGTGTGGATTGGAGTGGGAACTAGTGTGTCGGGAATCTCTCTGAGTCTCATTTGGATCCCTCGCTTTAGACCGAACGTGATCGCTGTGCTGTTCCAAGCTGTGAATCAGGATGTCACCCTGAAGTTGATTTGAAATCTGGCAGGACTGGCTTGACCCTCGGGAACAGGCTGATTCACGGGTTGCATGGGCTCAGTGTGACTTGCAATAGTGGATTAAAAAGCTTAGGGTTGTTAAGGACAGTGAATGGCTGAATGAGCTGCAATGTAATTAGCTGGATTTTAGTGCTGGCAACCACATAGTAAAAGGTGATCTAATAATCCCTTGTCATTAATTTCTGATGCTGGTTTATGCAAATTTTCACCTGTTTCACCTATTTTTTTCAAGCTGGCCAACACAATGACAGAGTAATGTCAGATCTGTGCAGTTTTGGTTCATGTGCCAATACTCATGTTTGTGTCCCAGGAAGGGACCCAGTAGGATTCCTCTGGTTATTGCCAAGCTCTCACTGTTGTGTTGCCTGCTCTCAGCGGCCCTGGAAGGCCTGTGCTCTGCGTCTGTGATCTACCACTACCCTGGGGGAACGGCGGGGAAATCCGGGGGCCGCAAGCCCAGTGTCTCGCAGGCAGCTGATGCCGGCAAGAGGCACCGACCAGGTAATGTACCCCCAACCTGCTGAAACCGCCGTTTTCCCTTTGAAAAGTCTGTAATATGAACAAAGTCTGAAAGTGTTACTGGAGTACAGAACCAGAGTTGGGTAATTCAGGTCCAGAGAGTATAAGTCCAGACCTGGATTTTGTTTCAACCAACCAGTTGAATACTCTGTGACTGACTCTTTATGCTGAACTGGTTGGTGAAAGGAAATCTTGGTCTGGACTTTTACTCTTTGGATCTGAATTACCCAACTCTGTACAGAACGAACCCCCTGCTAACCAGCCTGCTCATTTCCACCATAAAGGCGTCTCTGCAAAGTTGAATAGTTCCTCAGAATGCAAATTTAAGACCTGGTTTTATTTGTTCAACATTAGTATAGCTTTATCTTTTGGCATAAAATTTTTAAAGGCGATAATTTTGAATGCCTGCACCTAATTCTGAAAGAATCATTCTTCAGTAATTGTGCATTTGAAGTAATTTCTGGTCTCTCATTTTCAGTCGCACTGACGCATCTGAAAGGTTTTATGAGCAAACCCTTCTTACAATTACAACAAGGAAGGTGGTTTGGTTAGAGCTGATGATGAGGAGGGCAGTAATGTTTAGGCCGATGATGTTTGTGGAGATACTGTGAATTATTATGGTGAAAACCATGTTGATGGTGGTGAGCATGATGAGGGTGAGGACCGTGTATGTGGTGCCGAGGCGATATTGGTGAGTGAGGTGATGGGTGGGCGTGTAATGCTGTCCAAAGGCCCTTGTTTAACTTGTCTTACTACTCCTTGTGCATGTGTTCTGTTCATTTCTTGCTAGCGCCTTCTGTAGCCTCATAGCTAATTTTGCCTTAACTTGTCATCCATCAATCCCTTGTCATGCACTGGAACACCATACTGTTGTCTCTCCGTGTGATTTAGATTTAGACCAGAATATAATATTATAAACGCTCTGTGATACGTGTGAAGGTGAGTATTTCTGAGTCTTTAGTCAGCTCAGCTACCTAACCATAACCTGCATGCTGGTTTTCATTGAAGTTTGCCTCACTAGGTTTCAGTGCTACTGACTGATGTATCTTTTCTTTATTGACAGTTTTTTTTTTTCCCCGTAATGTTTTAAATACAAGTTTGTTGTGAAATATTCCAAACGGAGCTGGGCTGTTTGCGTCCTGGAGGGCCAGAATCCAAATCAGATTTCCCTGCTCAAACACACCTACTAAACCTGGAAATTGGCTGATTAAAATGTTTTTGAGCAGGGAAATCTGCTAACTGTGTTGGATTCTGGCCCTCCACAACTGGAATTTGTCAGACCTGGTTTAAAATAGCATGACAGAAAATGTAGACGTATAAAAATAGCTTTTGAAATCACTGGGTAAATAATGTAATTTTTTCTTTTTGGATTACGCTCCATCCAAAACAAAGTAGAAAAGCATTCAGCC
Source organism: Brienomyrus brachyistius (assembly GCF_023856365.1). Lineage (NCBI taxonomy): Eukaryota > Metazoa > Chordata > Actinopteri > Osteoglossiformes > Mormyridae > Brienomyrus > Brienomyrus brachyistius. Next base: position 21,363,202 of record NC_064555.1, read on the forward strand.
ATGGCACAAATTGGTGGGGACTAATAGGCCTATTGAGAGGATGAACTGGAGTGAACCTGCGTTCTTTCTCTCTGTCTTTAGGAGCGCAGGAAGTTCTCATTGATCCAGGTACTGTATCCATTGGCTTGTAGCTGTAGAGATGCCTGTTTTTTCTACTGCCTGCTGTTTAGAGCGCAGTCTGCATTCCAGCCTCCTTCGTTACCTCATTTTTCGCATGTAATTGCTATACAAAGCATGGTTTGCATGGTGTGCTCAATAAAAGGGGTAGTCTATAGAATAACCCCTGTTATGGGAATTATTGGCTCTTTCGCATGGTATGAGGGTCTTAAAGTTTGTTTAATGCATGTTTCGGGAACTTCATTATTTCTCTCCATGTGCTTCTAACTTGATTTAGTGACCAGACGGTGGCAGTGTTGTCTCTGAAACGCCAGTGCCTACTCAATGGAGTTGACTCGCTTACAGACGCGCAGACCTCTAGGATGAATGATTCATGTTTGCATAGGCTATTAATAAGATTATTTTTTTCAGCAAACGCTTGAGAGTCTCCACATGGCCAGCACTTTTGTTATATGCCAAAGTTTTCTAATAATGATCTGAAAGCCTTTTTATTGCGGAGGCGTCAGCGAGTGGCTTCGGCTCGGCGTCGCCTGCGGAGCGCGTGACTCCTCAGCCTCGAGCTCACCTGCTCTTGTTTTCAGAGGTGTCGCTATAAGAGGCGCGAAACATGGGGAGGGGTGGGGGTGAAGCTGTCCTCTCCCCTCTTTTCACCGGGAAGACAGTCGTTTCAAGTGTCGCGGTGATAAATCGCTCCTGTCGTGGCAGCGGTGTCGGGGGAAGGAGTCGATGCAAGGCGAGAAGTCTTGCGTCGTTGCCGTTTTTGGTGGAGTTAAATGCGAGTGAATGGCAGTTGAACAAAGCCATCGTAAACTTATCCGTTCGATACGGCTTTGTAATTTGCCCAAAATCTTAACTGGGAATGTGTTTATACGAAACCAAGGCACATAATCACGCAAAAGGGTGTGTATGTGTGGTAATGTGTGTTTTCATACATATGGTTCCTCCTAAGATTTAACACAAATGATAGTGTAATATGGAAATGGACCCTATAAATTAATTAGTTAATTTGCAGTTTAATTACAGTTAGTTTACAGTCTAACTGCTTCTCACCACAGTTGTCATTCTTGTAGTATTGTAGTAAAAAATGCAAAATGAGCACAAATCACCCATTCATTTATTCTGCTGAGATGTTAACACTGAGGCACTCGCCGCGTAGTTGTAGGCCCTGCAGCCTGTCTTGAGGGTTGATTTTTTTAATGGTAGTTAAAGATGATCTCCTGGTTAAAGAAACTGATCATCTTTAAGCAGCCAGCACAGGGGCGCTTTGGGCAGCTTTGATAGTTCTGGGACCTCTTGGGCTGAGAACATCCCAACATCATTCACCATAATGTGCCGACCCTCGTGATGGCTGTGGCGTTCATCGTGAAGCCGATGACGCAAAGAGAAAGGATGGTGTTAATTACTTCTGCCGCGCTCGTACCTGGAGGCAAAAATAGAGGGAATGTGCCAGTTTTTGGATCTCTGACACACTTGTTAGGAAGCCATTAACACACTAGAATGGTTATTGATTTTTTTTTTTCTATTTTGTATTAAAATAGCAGTACTGAAGCTGGTGAGTCTTTCGGCTTGTTTGGGTACCGTCTGTGGATGGCACACATAGCTGAAGCTGAGACAAAAGCAAAGGGGACCAGATCTTTTCAGGTCTGAGGCGCAGTGAGATCTCCCCTCTGGGGTAATGTATGGCCCCCGTGGCCAGAAACGTGTGGTGCGTAGGTGAAGTGTGAATAGGTGAGTTGGTGGGATGCTAGGAGTACTCAGTGGTGACATTGTGGATGTAGTTTTTCCACAGACAGCAAGTGCTTATCTGTTTCGCAACTCCGTCTTCTTCTTGTCCATGAAAACATTAGGACTTCAAATTACAACAGAGAAGTTTATTTCAGTGCTGAAAGGAGAATAGGTTTTTTTTCCGCCCCAGTTGGACATAAGTATTCATTATAGTGTATCATCAGAATTAGAAACATATTTTACATATTTGAAAAAATGTATAGAAACGTATTAGGAAAAACTGTTAATTTGCCACTGCACCGGCATACTTGCAGATTTTTTTCCCTCCGTGAGCCAACACTAGTCTTCCTTAACTAGTGATTTCTGTAAAATGGTGCACTGCATCCTGTAAATGGTGCACTGCAAGTGGTCAGAACATGTAATGCACAGCACTCGTATTGGTGAACTAATCTTTTTCCACAACAGAAAGTCTGAGTTAAGTAAGTGTGTCTAAAAATAATTTTGTTTGGGTTTTGGATTTTGAATACATCTCCTTAATGGCCCGAATGACGTGAGTTTTTCCAGAATGAAACCTTGATTCTTGTGTTGTAGACGGGTGGATTGTGCTGAGGTTTGTTTTTCTAGCATTGTGATCTCTGCCACTGATATGTTTATTTAGTGATGTCATGCTTTTTCATACCTAGAAGGTTTGTACTGCTAAACAGGATCTGATACCAGGCATATTTTTTTTTTAAACTAATTTTGTCATGGTCATGTGTTTTGATCAGTCATACTACCGTGGTGCAGCCACACTCTTTGCATGTTTTCTTGTGGCCCCCCCCTGACCCTCCCCCCATTCACTGATGTAATTCTCTCCATTCCTTTTGTCGATGCTCAGAATATACCTAAATAATGACTTGTGGGTGTGGCTGTTCTCCTAGGCGCTCTCACCACCAATGGGATTAGCGCTGACACCAGCAGTGAGATCGGTCGTGCCAAAAACTGCCTGAGTCCGGAGGATATCATTGAGAAGTACAAGGAGGCCATCTCCTACTATGGCAAGGTACTGTACTGGACATGAGCGCTTTTAAAATGACTGCTGGATGGACTTGGTGGGACTGGTGTGTGGATCCGATGTTGCAGTTTACCCATTTTCTACTTTTTGCCATTTAATAGCAATGCATGAGAAAAGGTAAACAAATAAATAAATGGACGAATTAAATTGATATATCTTCATATACATGCACACCACACACACACACACACACACACACACACACACACACACACACACACACACAATGTATGTGACTATGGCAGTGATTGGTTTAGGCAATGACACAGTAAAGCATATAAATTTTTATATGTATATTAAAATCACACATTCTAAAAAGTGGGATGCAATGCACAGAGTGGCCAGTGTTTGGCAGCACTGTACTGTGCTGGTGTTCTTGCTTGCACTGAAGTCGGTCTGCAACAAGTGCACCTTGGAAGGCTTTTGTGACGCAGTAGCTGCTCACAGAGCCAGATGAAATGTTTGTTGTTGCTTGATTGTTTTTGGCAGAGTCAGACCCATTCAAACTTCATTGAAAACATTCAAAGTGCCACCCTGTCTTCCGACAGCACAGAATGTTTGTGGAGCGTTCACCAGGGTTATTATCAAAATTTTCAAATTCCGCATTTAGTTTTTATTTTCACTTAGTTTTCTGTTTTGTTTTTCAGTTTAATTTCAGGTTCTTTTGAGAATGTGGAAGTGTTTTTTTTTTTTTTTTTTTTTAATTTTATGTACATTTGTAGTTTTTAATTTTTTAGTTCAGTATTAATTAGGGCTACCGCTAACAACTTTTTCTATCAATCTATCGGGTATTTTACCTGTTTGTTGACTAATCTAAATGATTAATTTTCCTCCAGAAAAACAAACTGTTTCATTTAAGTTAACTTTATTTTGATAACAACAAACTGTATGTCATTTCAAGGCTTTAGGTAATGGATGCCAGCTTTTTGGCACTATACGGAAACTACTTATGCCCGTAAGTCTACTAGCAGTGCACCTAAAATATTAATGAGAGGCATGATGCTCAAATGTTAGTAGTCTGTAAAATCAGCATATCCTTGTGCTTAATAATCTCGATTTTGATAAATCAGGGAAGCAATTACGCACTGAAATCACAGTGAAGTAAGCGACAGCTTAAGAACCACAACGTCTTTTGAAAGAGGCGGTATTGAGGTTAAACTAGGTAAAAAGATGGTAGTGGTGAGACGGTACTTTTTGCAGATTAAACTCCGGCACTTTTTAAATAGTTTTCTTTTGTATTTAATGTCATGAATTATTATTATTATTATTTGGGACCATTTTTTATTTAAGTTTTAGTTTACAATAATAACAAAGACCACAGCAAGCCCACTATGCATGAACACACAGACTGGCAGCAACAATAATCGTAGAATAAACCCAGATTTTAACCTAAACATTTTCTCAAACACTTATTCAAATTCTAAAGTTGCAGGCAGACAATTGTATGACTTTAATGATGGGTATATCTAGCAGCTTTAAGGATAAAGGATATGAAAAAGACTTGGACTTAAATGGATGGGACTGATCAAATCAACGGGACACAGCTGGAGACGATCCGGGAAGCACACGTGGGTATTCAGGGGGTGTGGCACACATGAGGAGCCGACGAGCAGGGCATGACAGTACTATCCACCCTTTTGTTTTGTGTCAAATTTTAACTACTCCCATAATTCTGTAGTGATTATTAAAGGAAAACATTTTTCATAACGAAGCGTTTTGGAAATAAAAATTAATGCCATAATGTAATTATTTGAAAATGCATTGATTAAAAAAATGTTGACGCATATTCAGTGTCGACGTCATCGACTCCTTCAACTAATCCTGGCAGCCCTAGAATTAATTTTAGTTTTAAGTATCATGTTTTGATACCACACTGGAAGTAACTTACATGCTTTCACACTGCACAAGAAACAGCTAAGGAGAAAGTGTGAAGCATTTTGTGTTCTTGGTTTCACATTCCCTTCCCAATCCTTACCCTCTTTCCTGTAACACCGTCATGTTTTTATAGCTATGAAGGGCCTGGTCTATTGATGTTCCCATTCCTTGATTACAAAATGCACATGCTTGATGGATTTTGGCACTTTTGGAGAAAGTGAAGCCTACCTGGGTGTCCTCGAGAGAGAACCCTAGGGGAGATGTGGTTACAGAGTGAGGAATTATTCTTAGAAATATTAATGTCAGGCAATCAGACAATTGTTCTACAAAACATTAAGAGAATTCTGTAACAGAAGTTAATACACCAATTTCAAAACCTCTTAGAACAGTCAAAATGCCAAAATCAGTAACATTTCAATCAATACTGGATGCGTGAAAGATTCTAATAGGTTCTCAAACTCGGTCCTCAGGACCTGCTTGTTTTCCAGCTATCCCTGCCCTACACACTGCTGATTACCTGGATCAGGTGTGTTCAGTCAATCAGAAGCTGAAAGACAGCTGGGACTTGTGTGTGGGTCAGGGATAGCAGGAAAACAAGCAGGGCAGTGGGGCCCGAGGACCGAGTTTGAGAACCACTGTTCTAAGAGTAATTTGCAATGCCACTAGCCCTGTTTTAACCTTGATAACAGGTATAGGAATAAGAATAAATAAGTATAATTAATGAACATAAATCCAATGGCAAACCATTAAACAAAGCTTAGTTACTGGTCTCCATTTAGCAATAGTCTCATATTGTAACAAAGGATTAGCCTAGAGGAGTACATTTTCATTTACATCACCTCTGCACAACACAGAAATGTGTGTCTATGAGACGAAGAGAATGGAGAAAATGTGCAGTGACACTCACTAGATAAATCTTAATCTCTCCTCTCTGGATCATGGTTGTTTATAATTATTTTGAAATTTTAAAGGATTCTTTACCGTTGTTGTGAAGACTTGTTGCTCCAGCCGAAAAAATAGTTTATATGATCAGACGAGAAATGCACCAACATGGCGGACGATGATCATTGCTTCCTGCGGTTGACACAGTCTGACGTTAATTGCAACCAACAACCACAGTGCAAATTGAGGAGATAAAGATGAAAACAAAGCTGATTTTACATGCAATTCTGCTTAGTTTTAGTTCATATTGTATTAATCGTTGTAGTTTTTTTTCATTTTTTTTAACTTTCATTTTTTCAGTTAGAGGATTTATTTTTTTCACTGCTAGTTTTTTACTCCTTGTTTTTCCTTAGCTATAATAACATGGTAATCTTCAGAAAATGTGTGTGTGTGTGTGTGTGAGAGAGAGAGAGAGTAGTCCTGGTACACTTAACCTTTACATACTGCTCTCATTATAGAACCATTATGCTGCTTCTAACTTTGCTTTATTGACAATTAAAATGGCTACCAATTCATGCCAACTTTGGAGTATTATGCCAGGCAAAAATTTGTGTTGTCCTATTTATATGCTTGGACAGGTTAAACCAATCTCTGCCATTCCAAGTGAATTTAGGTTTTAATCAGCACTAAAAGGTTATGGGTAGCAGAAGACAGAACTGGCTGGCATTCCAGCCATCTGCTTTCCTCTTCTGCAGTAATGATCTTTAATGATAGTTTATGTTGGTATAAAATGAAGACTTATTACATATCAAAGAGGTATCTGGACTTGTATGGTGTATCAGTGAAAACAATGGCAGTGTGTTTTTGGAATTTTGTCATATACAGCCAGAAATGTCTTCCCGAATAAGCTAACAAATTCTTTTACAATGCACAATTGATTGTATTGTATATTGTATAGCTATTTTAATTGTTTTCTTTTTTAGTTATAAATAAAATTTGCAACCATTAATTAAGTGAATGATTGAAAAGAATAATCAAAAACTCATGACAAAGTAGTAAAATGCAAGAGAACTCACTAAGTGCAGACTTTTGTTATGCTAATCATTGTTTAGTATGCTTGTCTCATCCTGGGTCTGATCCCTCTAACTAGTTCATGCCATCTCAAATTACACCTTTGGTACGGGGCCAATTTGAGCTGTAATTGAGTTTAATTATAAAGATACTTGTTATGGGCTTCGGGTCTTGTTGTGTAGTTCTTTATAGTCTGCTGATTTTTTTCATGGAAAGTACATATTAAGAAAAAAAAAACCCTTGGGTGTAGGTGGATCATGTTCTCATTCTGTCATTTCTAGGAGTAACCCGTGGATGAAGCTGTTGTGGTTGTATTTTTTTTTTATATAGTACAAGAACGCTGGTGTGATTGAGCTGGAGGCCTGTGTGAAGGCCGTCCGCGTGCTGGCCATCCAAAAACGGGCCATGGAGGCCTCCGAGTTCCTGCAGAATGCCGTGTATATCAACCTGGGACAGGTAGGTTGTCGGCTTGCGACCGATTTAAGGCTCTTTAGTTACTGGGCATCCACAAAATCCAATGATCCTTCATCGTACGGCAACTTAAATAAACACCAGAACAGATTTATATCCATGACTCTAGCCCGTGTCAGAATTAGTTATTAGAGGGAAAAAGGCATCACTTAAACTCCTTTCCTGTTAATAACTTGGCTGCGCAAGTCTGCTGAAAGGGGCAGCTGTGAATAAATGTTGGGCACAACTGAGTCCAAGAATGTTTCACCAGAAGACATTACCCCCAGGATAAACTACTGACTTGTGTTGCGTATAGAAAAATATCTACCTGCAAGTGTAGGTGGGGCTTCATGAACATAGATCTCTTAGAGGGACTACATAAATGCAGATGGCAGTAAAGGTAATAGGACCATTCAGTACTGATTCCAGATGACTAATACCAGATGTGTCATCACTGTGGGTGAGAGTGTCTGTCTGTTCTCCAGCAATGGCAGATATGTTTGGGTACATGTTACACAATGTGTCCGATATACATGCTCCTTAGCGGGGTTCTGTTGGTTACCTGGGAAATGTCAAGCGTGTGGGATTTGGCCACGATCATCTAGAGGGGACTGCTCTCTTTGGTGGGAGGGATGGTGTGTATTGTTTGTTACCACCAGGTAACACTTAGAGGTATAGGTTGCTCTGCTCGGGGTAGGTAACTATAGACATGGTCCGTATGGGGGGAAAAGGGGGGCATGGTCCATCCAGGCAGCCCTTCATGCCAACTTGTGTCACAGCACTGTGGACTTCTTACATCTCTCCCATACACTGCTAATTAATGATCTGACATTCTGTGATTGTTGGTTTTATGAGATTGTAAACATTCTATTGCAAAATTCCTGGGAAGCCTCTCCTTACTTTTAGGACTTCCGTATAAAGACCAGCCGTTTCCTTAACCAAACACCGCTATGTCTGTGTGTAAATGGTCTGAATTTCATTACTTCACCTTAACAGCATATTGTAAGCTATGAGAAAAAGACTGAAAAGGGTGGTATCTCTCCTGTCCTCACACCTTCCAGCTCTCGGAAGAGGAGAAGATTCAGCGCTACAGCATCTTGTCTGAACTCTACGACCTTATTGGCTTCCACCGGAAGTCTGCATTCTTCAAACGTGTGGCTGCCATGCAGTGTGTGGCCCCCACCATCGCTGAGCCTGGGTGGAGGGCCTGTTACAAGCTCCTGTTAGAGACCCTGCCTGGGTATAGCCTCTCTCTGGATCCTAAGGACTTTTGCAAAGGTACCCCACTCCCCCGAGGCTTGTGCTGTGAGCGGGCCATTACTAACTCAGTGCCAACTCAGGGTTTGCAATATAAAACAATGGTTCTGCTGTTGCCTATATTAAAATTACTTACAATGTGTGAAACACAACAACAAGTGAGCCACTTAGCTGAATGGTTGGGCCTGCAGCTTATGGGTTAATTGGGTGGGCTGGCCTTCTACTGGGTAAATGCGTTTCTTCACACCCATCATGCGGAGTGTGATAATACTGACACAAAAGTAGATTTATACCAGTGAAATTCCCAATGCTTCCTTCTATCGCCAACATACTGGAAGATGATTCAATTTTGGTGTGAATTGTACTTGGTTTTGATAAGGATTGCACTTTGTGAAAACCTTTTAAGTCTAACAAGTACTTAAAGTGGCTGTCTAGTAGAAAGTCTGATTAATATGGCGACAGATTTGCCTTATAAATGTCCGTTTTGAGGTCCTCAGTAAATACGTTTGCCTGCTGGAAGCCTTCTGCCTGTCCTTCATGTGTCCTCTTCACATTGAACTCTGGAAGCATTTCATTATAAAACAAAGACCGAAGCTCATTCGGCCCCCCCCCCCCCCCCCCCCAGTGTACTATGGGTTTCAAAGCACAAGAACACGAAGAGAGGTCCTCGACCTTTAAACCACCCTAACGGGCACTTTGAGTGCAGAGCGAATATTATTGTCAGATCACAGATTTATAACCCTGCGGTTTCTGTAACTGTGCTTCTCCTCCCCCCTGCAATGTGTCACCTTACTCAAGTAGGGGGGGGGGATATCTATTCTCTAACAAATTTCGGCTGAATGAAGAAATATTTTTACCATCTACCAGTAGATTAAACATATGCGTTTGATTCACTTGTCTTTGGCTGTTTTTTTTCACAGCATTATTTACTTATGAGCTGTTTATTTCTTTTAATACCGATTCTTAATGGAAAATGGCATCTGAAACACATATACAGGCAGAAGCTGAAAGTAATAAACATTGACAGAATGTCACTTTTAGAGGGTGTTTGGTAACCAAGAGATCATAGCATCTGCCTCCACGTAACGTCGAGACAGTCTGTTCTGTTGAAAGCTAGTGTCATCTTTAAAGTTTAATGCCTTAATGTTTCACGATGCTGTGTTCTGGGCCTCTCAGTCTGGGTCCTGGAGTTGAGGAGTCCTCCACTTTAATCTCCATGCTTTTTTTGGTGCTCTGGATAGAACATGGCGCTGGGGGGATACTGGAACTTCACACCCCTGGACGACATCTCGTCCTTTGCCAGCTGCCCTTGGCAGGGTCAGCAATGTCATGCTAGACCTTGGCAGGGAACGGACCTGCTGGGTTATGGAGCCGCCAGGGAAATGTGTCCCGTTCGCTGTTTTTTTGCGTAGTAGCTCATGGCTGGAGCCAGATACCCGCGGCTTTAAAACTTCTCGAACTCTCTCTGTCTCTTGGTGTTGCCTGTTATGAAGCAGCCTGTGGTTAAAAATTTATGGAAACCTGTCCTCTGATGCATGGCTTGCACCCTTTTTTTCGGCAGATGCAGGTGGGATAAGTTTGTGCTCCCCGTCGCTGCCTTCCGTGCCACGCAGTCTGGGTCCTCTCATTCCTCTTTGGGTTAAAGCCATACAAAGCCATACATTGGCTCACGTTGTGCAATAATGGCACCCATATGTGCTCTGGAGCTCATATCTGCCTGGACTACATTTTTATGACTTGTTTTGGACGCAGAGGACGGTCGCGACCTGCCTGCATGCTTTTCAGCCTTGGTTGAGATTGCACAGTGAAGCTTGGTGCGGCAAACAAGAGACTATGGGTTTAGTTTCGACAGCCACGAGTAGGTCCATGAATTTTACTCACACTGCCATTACTATGCTTTCATTCCTAAAAATATAGCCACTTGGCTCCCATCTGTCAGTTTGCTTTAAGAAAATATGTCCTGTTATACTTTTCTGTATTTTCTGGGTAAAATAAAGCCTTCATATGATTTTAATCCAGCCAGGTCAGCATCGTGTGTTCGTGCTCGCAGTTGGAGGTGCCTCGATTTGATTTGGCCCAGATATTTGCCATGCATTGTGTAGCATGCTTTCCATGGCACCAGGTCAGCTGAGGAGGAGAAGGGAGAAGTGACAGGACTTGTGAGATGTAATGGACGTCTTCACTGGGGCATGCTTTCTGAAGGGCTACTATCATTGTGGCTCATTTCATGCCTTGCTTTTCCCAGAGTCCTCTGTCAATTCACTAGGTGGCATGTTGGCCTGTCTTCCCTGCCTTTTTGCAAGTAAACAAAAGCATGTGACTAGGTGTTGGTGTGGAGCTGAAAATGGCAAATTCAAGCTGTTACAGACCTTCATCCTGCTGTTTTTGAACTATATCTTGAGTTTTATACTGATTTGACTGACCTTTGGTTGTGTAGGCTGGGTTGTCTCTAAATTCGCAGGTGAGGTTTGGCGATGGGTTTGCTGGGTTTGGTGATGTACCTACATGAAGGTCCTCCACTTATAGGATGGAGTATGGTGGCTCGCTAGATGGCCAGTGTGTGATTTTGAGTGGTATAAGCTACCTGGGGAGGGCATGCAAGCAGAAGAAGAAAGCAGATATCTGAGAACGCTGCTCAATGGAGGAGTCAACAGTTTCAGAAATTGAGGAGCAAATGGGTTTTTAAGTTGTCTTTGGAGGTTTTCCACTCACCCTTCAGTTATTGACGAGGTTTGTGTGATATATTTGACTGTCGATGAGCTACGGCGGCACCGAAAATTCACCTTTTACTCTGTCCGTCCCACTTCTGACCCCAACCTGCCAGCCAGAGTCATTTTAGCTGAAGTGTTTTCAGGTGTTTTAAGCTTTAAGGATCAGAGGCGGTAAAGTTCAGTTATCTGTTTTATTTGTTGGCTGAATATTCAAGGGCACCCCTGTGTCAAGCAGATGACAGCCAGCAGCATGTGAATGGTGAGGTATCATTAGTCTGCAGAATTTCTAAGTGCTGCTTTTTTCCTTCCTTGTGTAACTTTGTTTAAAGAAGATTAAAACACAAGTCAAAGTGTAAGGACTGGGGGGGGGCAGTCATAGTATAAACAATGAGTGAATCCATCTATGCATCCATGGCTTTCCTTGGCAGTGTTGTGGGGGTTTATAGCTTATCCCGATAGCTATGGACTCAAGGCAGGGAATAACCCAGGATGAGGTGCCCACATGGGAATAGATGATTGAATTAATTAATGACGACTTTTTGGAAGTGAGAGATTATTACATGTTTACAGAGGAGAGTAAGATCTAAAAGGGTTTAAAAATGTGATGCTAAGATGCTAGAATTCACATAGGTTACAGATGTAGGGAGGATGAGAGTTGGGGAGGGCCTTGAGATCCCAGTGCGATGTGTCTTGCAGATGTTCCCTTTTTCAGTTGAGCGGAAAGTACAGGCAGTGCGTTTGGTGTGACCAGCGTGTGACAGGCCGATAGCTGCATGCCGACACCGTGCTCCTTTTCTCGGAGCCGTGTTAATTGGGCTGCCAGACACCTTTGGTCTTTCCTTAAAAAAACTCCAATAGAGACGTTTCCACTGTGCTTCATGGCCCTGAACTGCTGTTCCCTCCACCTGACAGGCATCTCATCGCTGCAGTCAGGTTCCGTTCGCGCTGCTATTTTTAGACGTGCTTAGTGGGCGTGCTTTTGACTGAGCTCTGAGAGGGATTTGCATTTGCCTTTGAATCGAGCCGTCACGCATTTTTAAGAGACGGAGAAGCGCGGTGGTCACGACTGGAGCTGTGCAGCTTACTGCCCTGGTGATGCTACCAGCCCCTTTGTCCATTTTTAAATCAGTGATGACTTGGAAGGATGGAACATGGGGGTGGGTGGGGCAGAACTGAACAGGAGGGAAACGTTTGTTTTTTAGCAAAACCAGTGGTCAAAACCACATGCCAATCACCATCATTCAGTTTGTCGTTTTCCATGGAAATGGGTCAACAAGTTACCCAAGGCAGGATTAGTTATGTGTAACCACAATGCATTGTAAGAGCTCAGATATCCGGTAGACATTGACTGCAGGCTGTCACATAGGTAAACCTGTTCCTAAAAGGATATGTATATTTGTAAGACCGAGAGAAGCGGCCTGCTAAGTGCTCACTTCAAAGGCCTTTCACACCTGCTATTGATGCACGAGGCCATAACGTCTGTGCAGAAGCAGAACTTTGAAAGGAATACGTCCTGGCTTTTACTGGCTGCAGACAAGACGAAGAATGACTTCAAAAGGGAGGAGAGCTGAAGGATAAACGACTTCACGCTTTTAGAGATTTAAAAGGCCTTTCGAACAGGAAGTTCAAAAACACGAGCATTGCCTTGAGATGAGTCAATTGGCATGAATTCTGTGCTTCCGTCACATTCCCAAGCGAATATGCATATGTGCGCTTCTCTACAGAATGATAACGAATCGCAGAGTAGAGTAGGTCATCAGCGTCCCAATTATCTCATGTTCATTGCTGTATTTTAGTGATTTTGGTAACTTTGGGCTGATTGTTGCCTGTTAGCGCGGCAGCTGGTGTGTTTCTGGGAGTGAACTGTGATGATGGAGTGTATGTGGGTAAGTGGGTGGCCAAGGTCTGACCCCTGAGGTCCTCTTTGACTCTCTGTTTCCCCTTTCTTTCAGGTACCCACCGTGGCTGGGCGGCTGTGCAGATGCGGCTTCTTCACGAGCTGGTGTATGCCTCGCGCCGCATGGGCAACCCCGGCCTGTCCGTGCGACACCTGTCCTTCCTGCTGCAGACCATGCTGGACTTCTTGTCCGACCAAGGTCAGCTTCCACACCCGCTGTCCCGTGACAGTTTGCTCGTGGACCCATTCTGCCTGCTTTAGGGTTTTCCCATGGACCGGGGCGAATGGGTTTGCATTTGAAACTTGGCGAGTAAACAAACATCCTCTTATGATGCTGACTAATTTTTATATAACCTGTTATTGTGCGATTTGCCGAGAAGACACCTGCGAGGATCCTGAAGGCTTTAGATTTAGTGTTTCACAGTGAGATTTCGGCTGGCAGAATTTCAAAATTCAGTGCATCCCCAGAAACCTGCAAGGAATTTGTGCCTTATAGATTGATTGTGTGCGTGCGTGCGTGCGTGCGTGCGTGCGTGCGTGCGTGCGTGCGTGCGTGCGTGCGTGCGTGCGTGCGTGCGTGCGTGCGTGCGTGCGTGCGTGCGTGCGTGCGTGCGTGCGTGCGTGCGTGCGTGCGTGCGTGCGTGCGTGCGTGCGTGCGTGCGTGCGTGCGTGCGTGCGTGCGTGCGTGCGTGCGTGCGTGCGTGCGTGCGTGCGTGCGTGCGTGCGTGCGTGCGTGCGTGCGTGCGTGCGTGCGTGCGTGCGTGCGTGCGTGCGTGCGTGCGTGCGTGCGTGCGTGCGTGCGTGCGTGCGTGCGTGCGTGCGTGCGTGCGTGCGTGCGTGCGTGCGTGCGTGCGTGCGTGCGTGCGTGCCAGTGATTTATGAGGACCAGTGATTCTCCATCCCTACAATCATATGGGGTCCTGCCATCTGAATGTAGTTGGCTGGGAGTTCTTCTGTTGGTACAGCCCGTCTGCTTGGTCCTCTGATGTGACGTTGATGTGCGTAGTCCTCCAATGCAGCGAAATATTTAATCCTGCTAGGCACTGTGGGCTCTCTGATCTGATTTATTTTTTTTAATATCCCGCAGAAATCCCCATCCCTGATAGTCCGCTCATGTCACTGGGGAAGGCAGTAATGATCCATTTACACCAAAAAATATCCAAAATCTGTATTCCTCTGCTTTCTGAGACCAGGCGATTGCGTTTGACAGTTGACGGGGTGGTTTAATTTGCATGCTGTCATCTGTCAGTGCTAATCGTCTAAACTCCTGCAAATACCACAGCCCTATGAAAATGCTGGTCAAGTTAAATTCATTTTACCCTTCAAGCCAGGTGTGGGAACACCTGTGCTGATTTGGGGGGGGGTGCCCTCACCTTTTGTTGTGTATATCTTGTATGTTTGGTTTGTGCCTCTGGAGTAGAACGGGCTCCCTGCCCCATCCCCGACATCCAGTTTGCTTTGCACTGGGGTAGAAATGCCTGTTCCAGTGATACAAGGCAGCCAGTGAAACCCACTGGAAACAAGCGAACTCGTGTTTCCTGGATCTCCTTCCCATCCCCTGGAACACTGACACACAAGCGTTTGCTCGCCTCGCTTGCCTGCTAATCCCCTCTAACCAAGCTGGTCATGTAGGATGGGGACTGTGCAGCTGCCCTCTGTGTGCACGTGTGTCTGCAGATTTAACATGGGCCTCAGAGGATGTTCAAAGATGTCCTGAATCTCAAGCCCTCAGGGGTTTCTCTGATTCCTGGGAGCATTTTTCCATCACGGTTCTTACTTAGTGTTAAGGATCTGGTTGCCCGAAGCACCTTTTCTGCAAGTTGGTGATTCAGCTGGATTACTACTGTATAGTCTAGCAGTTCGGTTTGTGAGTGAGCATTCAGGAGTGTAGGTGCCGTACAGGTCTCTGCTGACACTAACAAAAGCTTGCCATTTGTACCATAGTGATAGATGGCCCATAGTACCTTGTATTCTTTCATACTTGGAACACCCTAGTGGTTTAACTGAACATTTGCACTTAGGGACTGAAACACTTTTCAATGTTTTTCACAGCAGTTGTTGAGACATGAAGCTGTCGAATCTTTATTATTATTTTTTAATTTGGTCCTTTAGTCATTTCTGAATTTTACTTTTGCTCATGAGAAATATATTAAAGTCTTAAATTTTGGTTATGACATCTCCATACGTAAAGCTGAATCTTTCAACTTGCTGCCATGACATTTAAACAGAACTTACAATTTTTATATAAGCAGCCCAGAAGCTTTAAGAAAGAGTTTTTAGCTCCCTAGTCAAGGGGATCAATAGCGTGTCATTCTTCATTTCCTATGGAATTTTAGTTGTTGAACAAATGGGGTTAGGGAGGCAGATGTGATACTGAAGGGTTGGGGAGAGGAGGCCTCTAGTTTATATGTCTTCACTTTGCAGGAGCTGCTTGGCTACATTTACTTGAAACAGGTTTGTGTAAGATGGTGAATTCAGAATAGCACTGCTCACTCTTATACCCTGCTGGGCATATGTACATTCAGTACAGCAACTCTCAAAGAGCACTCTGTGTGTTGTGTACCATGACAATAATAAGTAAATGACTATAGGACAGAGCAGTTTAGCACATTATGTATATCAATTGCATATAAATGTCCAGGAATCCCCTGGGGGAAACCTGTATATTGTTGCTGTACAATGAAAAATGTGTATCTCCCAAAATCCATTATTTAGAGTGTAAGAAAATGCATTTTCTCAGGAAGTACTTTACAGAGTAAACCTAAAACAACATAATAAGGCATCTTTAATCTCCACAAATGGAGACCTATCTTTTACACAGCTGTCAGTGAATGGGTTACTGTTTTAAATGAACATATGTGGATTGTTGCCTGTGGTGTAGATATGTCAGTGTCAGCAAGTTACAAAGTAATCTGACTTTGTATTCACAATTAACGATGATGTTATTCAGCTACCTGAAATAACCTTCTAGCTATTAATGTTAATTTCTTAAATTTATAAAGTATAAAATAATCCATTCAAAGGACTGTCATGAATGCAAACATAAATACTAGTTAAATGGCTAACTTCGTAAAACAGCTTTTCATTGGGCAATTAGATTTCGAACACTATCAGTAGACAGATGAGAAATGGCATATTCCATCTATAGTAAAAAGTCAAAATTATCAAAAAGTTGACATAAGCGGTTTCCATTCGACAGCATCTAACCAGGTCAGTTACAATTCAGAATCTTTGCAGAGTGTAGAACATAGGGCGTTTTTTGTATATCCCCAATGTGTTGAAAAGATTTAGATCTGTAATAAAATATCTGCGTATCTCCGTTCGGAAAAAAGAACGGAACAGAAACATTATGTTGGCGGAAGTGAGAGTAAAGTAACAGGTCCTATGAATTCAGTTTTTTGCTTTTTTATTACTTTGATCTGTTTTGGATTTTGAGTATGACTCCTTGCACCCAGTCTCTGTTGCTTGTATCCACTTTTGTCTCCAAAAGGCTGTATTTCTACCTAGTCTGCGCGTGTGAGTGAGTTTATTCTCGCTCGCTGTTTTACCATTATCCTTTTAAGGATTGTACAATAAACAAGTCTGCAACAAATTTAAATTTGCTATCCGCCTCATGATCTCTTCCAGTGCAACATGTTTATAATTTATTATTAAATCTGGCCAACAGATCAATCTTTTGTTTTCCACAGAATAAAAATAAAGATTTAACATTATTCCACTAATAAACTGGCAAGTTGTTTTACTGCCGGCACCGGTGATAAGATAAAACCTATATCAGTTATCAATCAGATTTTCTTGCTGTGCAGGAAATCTGGATGCGATAGCCTGTACCACTTTTGCTGACTTGTCAGTCTCCGAGTTGGGAACTGTATTTTCTGTGGGGCTGTGCTGGAGCCGTTTCAGCTTTTTTTTGTGGTGGAAATGTGCGTAACCAGTTCCGGATTGGGAAAAAGCCTGGCATGTTGGTGATATGGGGTAACATTTATTTTTACTTGGCAAGCTAGTCAGCTGTCCCTGAACTCTTGATTATTTCTACCATATCTAGCAAAAGAATTACTTTTTTAATGCTACAGTAGAGGGATGTTTCCTAAAAGCATCATAGCACAAAGATCAGACCTTTTATAAATGTTAACGAGCCTTTCTCTGCTATTCTGCATTTTGGAATTTTGCATGCCGGCATTGCTGCTTAGGGTGTCTCCCTGTAGCATGTGAGCGTAAGTGCTGTCGACCCAAAAATAAGAGGATTTTGTCCCCAGAAATCTATTATAACTGATTCTGGCATAACAGGTAACAGTTGAATTGGCACCTTTTTATTACAGAATAGCCTCCCTCAGATAGAGAGAAAGAAAGAATGACGAATTATGCAGTGCGGGTGGTAGAAGTGAAGTAAAAATGTGATTTATAAACATTGAAAGTGCATGATTCCATTCTGGGGGAACATTCCTGTGATGAGTCAAAGAAAGTCGGGTTAATGTGGAGACTGAAAGCACTGAGCAAATGAATGGCAGCAGGAACTCCAGAGCATCTTATCATCCATGGAGTCCTGACTCAGTCTTGTTTCAGAACTAGCCTTCTCATCTCCTTTTCCTTTACATTACCACCCTAGCAGTAAAGAACATGGCACTGGCTATGATGGACTGGAAAGATGCGTAGCATTTTTCTGCACACACTGAGGATCCTTTGTCTCAAAAGAACAGTGTAGTCTCTTATGCACTCCCAAATGTTTTGGTGCCATTCTGCCTGTCATTGATGTAGACTTTAAGTCTCATACAGTACTGTTCCATTTCCATTTCTCCTTGGATGGTGGAATCTGCAACAGAGGGTTGACCGAGAAAGGTGTGATTTTGTGAGGCCCTCCTGCTGCCCTGAGGACGCCTATGTCACATCTGATAACTCCTCAGCCCTCTCTTGCCTCTTGACTTCACCAGGGCCATCCACCTTGCCAGTTGCCATCTATCTTTTTTTTTATCCCTTACTTCCTTCATGTTGCTATTCTTCAGCCTGTACTCAATCCTCCCTTTGTATTCCCTCTACTCCTTCATGATCTTCCTCTTCCAATTCTCTTATGAACCTGACCTCCTTCCTCGTCCCAGTCAAGAATATTTTGATGTTTTTTGTATTCCAGGGCTTATTTGACATTATCTGGCAGACTACCAACTGTGTTCTGGGGAATAATAAGTCCAGGCAGAATTTCATTTAGTTAGTGATGCAGTAAGGACACCATCGATGTCCTCACCACACAGCCTACAAAACAAATGCTAGCTTGACAAGCAGCAAGCCGTTCTGCATAGCTTCCCATTGTCTCCCATTGTGATGTTGGTTAGTGTAGGTTTCTGCAACATTCTCCTTGTCCTGAGGTCTTCTTAAACTTCTCACGATCACCCTTTTACCAGTTAGCCTCAATTGACTGTGATAGATAAACAAGCATTTTAAAAATTAGATTTTTTTTGCAAGTTTAACGATGACGGAAATGTCAGATGGGAGCAGTGACTAATGACAAAACACACTCATTGATACGTCAAGTGGCTTGGCGTTGACTTTGGGTGCTCAGAGCTGCAAGTAACTCTGCATGCAAAAAATAAAATAAAAGATTATGACAGACTGACTCATGCAGCTCCTACTTCAATGAAAGCAAAGACACACAAAAATGTGATTTTTTTTTAACAGAAGAGTCCTCCGCGGCATGGCTTGTGATCACCCCCCCCCCCCCATCTTGTGCTCTGAGATAATTCGACATGGATGGAGCTTTAAACAAGCTATTTGCTAGAACTTTGTCCTTCCCGCTTTCAACATTTCCTTTTGCCACCAAACAATGCTCGAACTTCGCCAGGGTGAAGGTAAATTGTGCTCAGAAGGAAGTCTCCTTCCTTTGTAGTCCCGATTTGCTCTCTTCCACACGGCCCATTGAATACGGCTGCCGTAAGTAATTGTGAGAGGCGGTTGATCATAGTACAAAGGGAGAGGGTGGGAAAGATCAGATTGGTGTTTCCATGGAACTTCTCTTTTAGAACAGTCCTCCCAGACACAGCTGATAAAAGCAGGTGCTGAGCCTCTGGAAGAATTACACTTATTCAAAGGAACATATGCTTTGTGCAATTTACATGGCTGGATAATTTGAGTGACCTCGTAGTCCCTCTTTGAGGCTTTCATCAGCACGTCCCCTTACGTTAACCTGTACACTGCAGTCCCCGCTAGGTCGTTACCAGCTGCTGTGTTTTTTAGATGCGTGGCGAGATGTCTGCCTGTCTGTGAGGGCGTCGCAGCATGTCTGTATCCCTGGCAGTCACGGGATCGTCTGCAGTATTCAGCTGCAGGTGGCAGGGTTGGGCAGATACGCGTCGCTCGATATGTGTTATGCGATTTGGTATTGATATTAATAGTCACCTTCTGCCTTTAGAAGTCGTTGTGTTAGCTGTCTCTGCTAAGCGCAGCCATTGTCAGCAGGAACAGTACGGTGGCCAACGCAGGTATATCAAGCAGCTGGCGGATAGCGCATCTGAGAGGGTCAGAAGGCTGTGGTTGACGCCACCTTTCCTGCTGACGTCTGTGCAGCGTCTCCTGGGCAACGGCGGGAGCTGGGCGGGGGTGGAGGGGCTGCCCAGCCTGCCTGTCAGGTCCACGGGCCGGCTCCCATGTTTATGCGCCACTGTCTGTGGGGCTGTAAAGCAGTGCGGCGTTTAGCCTCTGGCCATGACAGCTTTGCTAGCGGGTATTTGAGATGTCAGTCGCCTGTCACCAGACGACAGCGATCCGTTCCTTTCCTGTTTGTGGCTCGTAGACTTATTCATACCTGACCCGTGTTCCTTTGCCAACACTCTGGGTTGTCGTTGTGCTTGTATGTTTCTAGTTTTCTGCTCTCGACTCCAAATTTCTTAAACTTTCCATTCATCATTTGTTTGCTTGTTACTGTTTGTGTCCTGTTAGCAGTGTACTTCAAGTGGCAGCAGACAGTATGTCTTCCCTGACAGGTGTTAGGCCTCGCTTCCATGGCAGCGGCATGCTGTCAGACCATGCTCACATCCCGGCCCCTTCCGTTTTGGTTTATTCTCCCCATCTTGGGGTTAGTTAAATATGCAGAGTTTGAGTTGCGTGGTTTACAGCAGGACTTTCGCTGAATATTGAAGCTGCACTTTAAAGAAAAAAAAAAAAACTATGAGAATGGCTTTGTACTATACTTCAGACAAAGAGGGAGGGAACATGCACTGATGACAGTGTGTTGCTGCACCCAGCACACGACAGACCACCTCTGGGATGAGAGTGCAGCCCTGTGGCGGGCGATACCTCAGCACTACACTAGTCCGAATGGAGTACTAACCCTGCCACCAACCCCCAAATTTTCCCTATAAGTTGGAGGACCTGCTTGCAGGGCTGGATGTAGATTAACGTCACACTCAGGACACAACAATTAAGGGCCTTGCTCAAGGGCCCAACAGAGAGGAATTACTCCGGGCATTCACAGGATTCAAACCAGCAACCTTCCGATTGCTGGCACAGATCCCTAGCTTCAGAACTGCCACTCCACCTTTGATAGCCACCTACTGACAGATTTCAGATAATCCTTTTGCTAATTCCCCAGATAACGTATCTTTGACCCAGTAACCAACTGTTCAGTTCTCTGGCTGAGCAGACTGCAAAATGGCATGAGGGGGTTGAATTCCATCTCGCTGCAGAAATATTAAATGCTTTAATACAGACAGGATCATTCATTGACAACTGTCTGTCTTCACATGTAAATTTGAGCCACTAGTATGCATAAAGGTACTTTAAGTGGGATATCGTGCATATGTGCTATGTCCTGTCAGTTGTTCTCATCATTTTGGTAGGTTGCTTAGCAGGTCTATACCCTTCTTTTCCTCACTTCTATTTTTGAAAGCATAAGGACTCAGGACCTCAAAAGCACTGACATAATAGGATATAAGTTTGACTGTTGGGCTGACAAGCTCCTTGGACGCCTTTATGTTCGGTTGTGCAGCATGCTCTCACCTGGAGATGACATCATGCATGCTTTAACATCTATATGCAGCTTTAACACACCGCGACTCAGTGTTACATTGTTAATATTATATTACTCTCTATATACATTAACAGAAATCAGCCTTTCCTGAAGCAGCTTGTGGAGTATTCATGCCCGGTGACGTGACCGGTAATTAGGGGTAGATATCGACATGCCTCCCATGGTGTGACTGGGCTTGTGTGATTGCCGATGATGCCGTCCCACTGCACATGGCAAAGAGTTCCGTCAGGTTCTATCAGTGTAATGTACAGTTATTACTTTAACTGCTGGAGGATCCCCAATTTGCAGCCAATGGAAACGACTGTTAGAACCCCCAGCAACCTTTTTACATCTTCTCTGGCTGCTACCTGTCAGGATTTCTTACTGCAGTGGTGTGTTTCACTCCAGCATGTTCTCTGGATAACTTTGAGGAACTTCCAAGCTTTTGCTATATCTGTTATAGATAGTCTCTGGCTGATACTGCCTTTCTGAAATGTAATGTGATTTTCAACGGGGGATTTTAGTGAACTTGTCCACACCACTCTGATTGCACTGCACCATGGTCACTCCTAAGATCCAATAAGCATTAAATTGCTCAACTTTTGAAGGGTGTGGCTGAGAAGCAACACCAATAAGTCTGTTTGGTTTTTGTACAGATTTATGGTTTTCTAGTACAGATCTCACTGCAAATGCAAATTATATCCAGTCAGAATAGAATCCGATTTATCGTGTGAAAGGGGAGTAACTTTATAAGGGATCGTAGAGTCAGAGCTCTCACACAAGAGTATGATGGGTCACAACTGCCTGACAGCAGGTGAGAATGATGAAGAGCATTTCCTGGAAGATCATGGAGGTGGCCGGTGAGCTGAAGAAAGAATGGAAAATGTGTTGGATCAGATCTAGTGTCTGCAGTTACTGTTGTCCCATGGCTGACTGTTCTTTCAAGGCTCGGTTTATTTCATTGCCCTGTCTGTTGCAACATCCATATGAAATAAAATACACTGACTGTGTACTCCAGATATTCCCGCTGACAGTCCTGGCAGGTATGAACACATTATTTTATCTGTAGTCTCTCTCCTGCAGTAAATGGACACCGATTCCTGTGAGCTCACATGAGATTCCTCCAGTTGCTCCAGTTTCCTGCTGCAGCCCCAAAGCATGAGATTTAAATCTGTAAATAGCATGTGATTTTCTGTGTGGGTGTGACCCTGTGCCCAGTCATGGACTGACTGTACACACAGGCTGTATTCATTCCCCCCCATCCGTCTTCCAACTTCGTATTCCCTTGTGGAGTGGATGCATTACGGTGTTATCTTCCTAGCCATGGCTGTAAATGAGAGAATGGGAGTTACCTGTTTCTATAGCAACTGTGAGTGTTTCTGTCTAGGAAGCCAGCTTTTGTAGATTTTGAATAATCGTGTGCCTGTCAGCTAACCAGGGTGTGGTTGTGTGGATTAGGTGTGTGTCCATGTCCTGAAGGTCGTTGGCTTGTCCTGTGGCCGGCAGAGTAATTTTATGGCTGTTAGGCCCTTGAGCAAGATCCTCACCCCTACTAACTGCTCCAGGCCACCTGAAAAATGGCTGGCAACTTTGCTCTCATTCCTGTGTACATGTGCTCGTTCAAATGGTAAACAATGCATTGTTATTATAAATGTTATTCTAGGTTTCCCCAAACTTATGCATGGCATGGAATTAAAAATTTATAAATTCAAAAATCTGCAGATGGCCACCCTTAACCTGTGTACACTAGCGAATGCTTGCTTTTTTTAATCGTGTAGGGAGGGTGTCGGAATATTTTTTATATAATATATAAAAACATAGTTTTGTGGCATTTTAGTGGAGTTTGGGGATTTCGTTTGTTCATTATATCATGAACAGACCTGCGTCTGCATTTTAGTCATCTCTCCAGCTCGGCTTTGCTGTGCTCAAGTACGCAGTAACCGGTGAGGATGGAGCCCAGCCATTTAGGGTATGACGTGTCCCCGGCATGCGGCGGATGTCAGGGACACTTTCCAGGATGTATTTGCGAGGCATCAGGCGGGACCAGCATGATGACACAGGGCTGTCGTAAAGGTTTTATTGGTAAACTGTTAAAATCTCATCGGCAGTCTCGAAGGCCATGCTGCAATAGAAAGGCATGCCCAATGATCTACAGGCGTGGGGTAATTTGCCTCGTTAAATTTGTATTACACACTATAGATTAACTTTCCTGAGCGCAAGTGCCACTTAAGCAGCATGAAGGGGAATGTGCGGCAGTAAAACGCCCTGGTTTGATCAGTGAGAACGACAGCGTGTCCTGGTGGTCACATCCTGGCCAGGGGCACTCTTGCTTAAGCTCCTCCCCACCGCAACTGGAGGGCCCTCTTTGATGATTTCCCATTTTTGCACCCTTCCAGAGAAAAAGGAGGTCACCCAGAGCCTGGAGAACTACACCTCCAAGTGCCCCGGGGGAATGGAGGTCATCGCCCTGCCTGACGGGCTAAAGCTGCCACCTGTGCCATTCAGCAAGCTGCCCATCGTCAAGTGAGTTTGGGGGCCTGTCCCTGCCCTGCCTTCGCACCCCCCCCCCCCCCCCCGCACCCCACGTATAGTTCATTATTTAACAGCTGAGTGTGGTAAACTATCAGTAAAACATGTTTTTCCACCTGGACATTGTGCTGGACAAGGTTCATTCCCAAATTGTCCTACTTGCTGCTTCTCCAAATTTTGCAAATGGCTCTCTGTCATAAGTTTTTTGCAATTTAAATTGTGCTTTGGTAGCTTTATTTATACCGGAATGCGGTGTTCCTGCCCTAACGTGGATGCGTCGCTCTCCCGCCTTTTGTTTTAAGCCTGTTTCCCTAGAGAAACGACGCTTTTTCATTTTTGTTTACTGTCTGTTCTGCTTGGATTTCGAGCTGCAGCTCGTAGGTTAAATAAAGTGCTGCGTTCTATGATCTCGGCTTTCGTTGTGGCGAGAGGTGGCGCTTCCAGCTGTGTGTCTTACTGCCAGATAAAATTAATTTAACACAAACACAGACGTTTAATCTAAAGATCCTGCTGGAGAGGCAGCCAGTCGATAAGCATCTTTTCAAAAGCACAGCCTCTCCCTGTCTCACCGCATTTACTCGGTGATGTTTTTCTCAATTATTCAGGAAAATCTTGTAATTTGTGGACTGATCTCTCTCTCTCTCTTTTTTTTTCAAATATATGTTTAGCTAGATTCTTTAATTTATCATAAGTTCATTTAGTAATTAGAGTTTTTCCTCATGAGCCTGGAAGGCTCTAATTTTTTATGGATCCAACGTTAAAGCACTCCGGATGAGGAAATTAATCAAATGCTTTTGAAATATTAAATTATCATAAGATATTTTATATTTGAATGGCTCGATTTTGGTCCGTGTTGATTTGGAATTGTTCTGTCAGTCACTCCAGCCAGATTTTGCTTGCTCTTCAGGCAGGGCTATGAATATATGATTTGTCGTGAGGAAAAGGTCCAAGCTGGAACTTTCTCCTCCTCACTCTGTGTCCGCTGTGTGTCCATGGGCTGTTCCCCTGAGGCAGGAAAGCACGTAGCCAAAGCGCGTGTGTATTTGTGCTCAGGGAGCATGTATGCCCCCCCCATACCAAATCAGCTTGCATGCATTACTCTGTTCCCCATGGAATTCATGTCATCAGCTCCCCCCTCTCCGCAGCCTGTCTTCTGTCATGGACAGGATCCCTGAAATTTGACTGATGGCAGACTGGCCGGAGTGTCCCTCATGGCTGACCCCATTTGCGCTGCGATGCAGGCTTAATTCGAGGTGTTCTCTCCATCTCCCCATGCAGGTCGGTGAAGCTCCTGAACCTGCCAGTCAGCCTGCGTCCCCGCAAGCTGAAGGGCCTCCTGGGACAGAACATGGCCACCAAAAGCCCCTTTATTTATTCCCCGATCATCATACACAACCGTGGAGAGGAGCGCTGCAAAAAGATAGGTGAGCACCGACCCCATGGGTATCTCCTTGAAGTTTGGCATCCAAGGGACACCATGCTTTCTGGAAACTTCTGTTTGCTGACTTGCGAAATAACTTTTAACAAATTGAATCCTCCTTTACTACACTTTAGAAAGTGGTGGTTGCCTCGGAGCATTTTGAATAATATGTACAATTAATGGTAAGATGCTGCTCATTCCTGGGCAATACTGAAAGTACAGTAAAAATAATTACATGGTTTCTTATTCCTAAAACATGGTAGGGTTAATGCTTTTATAAGTAACTTTGCAAGATGTTTTAGAGCATCATTATTATGTAGAATTTAAACATCTAGGGATGTTTTTGACCTGGAGAGTGAAAGTGAAGCGGGGGCAAGGTTATTTACTAATTTGAGTCCTGTTTGCATACAACGGTCCATAATAGGAATACAACAAAATGTGAATAAACGTGCTAACTGTCATTGGAAGTGGAGTATAGCATTCAACACCTGCATGTATGAAGCATGGCATTGGTGAAATGCTGCCATTTGATATTTAATTTATAATAATTTTTTTGGGGGACTCTTATTCTGAACAGCACCGGCACATGTTCATTGCCACTTAAGATGTGCTATGTAAGTTTTTCCTGATGGACTCAGGGTAAATAAGAATCAAAAACCAGATATGAGAGCACAGAAGGAAAATTTACTCATTCACTCATTCAAGTTACTCAAGTAACTTGATTCGTCTTATAGCTGGAGTAAATAATTTGCCTCAGTTATTAGAATGTGTGTGTGTGTGTGTATATATCTCCTCCCAATCTTCACCCGATGTGTCTGTAGCTTATTTTCTGCTGGAAATGAGAAGCGCAGGAGAGCAGCAGGAAATCGGACGACGAAGGGAGGAGCCTGGAACCTTCCGAAGTCATTATATGTTAATCTGAGGCTGTTTGTTTGGCTGAGGCCCCCACAGAGGGGCACCTTAATTAAGGCACGTTGTTGCTCTCTTCCCTTCCGGACCAATGTGTTCTGCTTGTGATTTCCCAGGATGCTCTGGTCAGGGGGGTTGCCATGCGGGATGCTGGCAGGCATTGAGCCAAGGGTTTGGGGAAGCGAGTCATGCAGCCTGGCACGCTTTTCTTTAATGAAAAAGTCATCCAGTGTAGCCGGCGTTTGTGGTAAGCTAAGAAGGATGCAGGCCTCCCATGCTCAGGTGCAGTGTCTGCTATGCTTGGCTCATGTAGGTCGCTTGGAGAGACCCTTAATGGGGTGAGAGTCCTCGGGCTGCGGGGTGCCGAATCACATCTTCGTGTGGGGCTGGGCAGCTCAGCGCAGGCACCCGTCACATGCCTCATCGCCTAGCTACGCACAGCGGCCTGCTGTGGCGCTGCGTCTGAAACAACACTAGGATACAGCAGATTTCCGATTTACCCCTGAAAGTATTAAGGCATCTGCTTTGCTGGCAACCGGCAGCTTCCCTAAAAGAAGGTGTAATGTCTCCAGGACGGTCTCGCATGAACGGCAGTGTCCCTCTCCAGCTTTCGTTTGCCCACATGTTGGAGAAATGGGCTGCTCATGGGCACGTGCTAAGCTGCCAGCTAACTGGCTAACATGCTGCAGTTCCCATGTTTCCCAGTAATCCTGGTCCATGCCTGATTGCCTTTCCTGGCAGCCCCGAATCATTTCCAAGCTTTCACCGATTAAAATTTATTATATATATATATATATATATATATATATATATATTTTTTTTACGTTTCCTTTAGGAAAATATTTTGTTGCCATTACCGTAACAAGTCAGTAGTGGAAGGGCAGCATGATGAACATGGCCGATTTGGTTGAATTGAAGTGACCATCATTCCCCCACCTCACGGCTTCCGCTGAGTGCCGGATTCTGTAGTATGTGCAGGTATCTTAAGGATACTGGGCCTAAAGCCTACGCAGCATTATGAGGGTACTGGAGCTTTTTATAGTCTAGGGCTCGGTTGGTGTAGCTTCCCTCTGGAAATCTCTTTGCAGTATTATTTTTCTGTGAATAGTATGACTTCCAGGCATTTTTATATTTAAATTTTTAAATGGTTAATTTTTTTTCATGTGGGACTCACCATTATAAGCTGGCAGACATTTCTTCTGTCGCTCAAAAATGGAGGCCTGGAGAAATTTACCGTGTCCCTTAAGGTGTCCTGTTCTGAGAGGCAGATTGATGCTGAGCTGTAAAATGGGTATTTTAAGAGTTTTTCTGTAATTGCTTGGAGACTTGGTTTAAGATTTGCCGGTATCTCCTGGTGCCTCCGTTCGAAATTGTGGCTGATATTAGCGGCGTGAGTGTAGAGGTGTGAGTGGTACTCATCGCAGATGTTCGGCCCGTCGTACTGAGGTGTGTCGGAGGGCCTTGGCTGGGATCCTCCCCCAGGCCCTCGCTCACGGCCACTCGGCCAGTGCTTACCTCCCTGGCAGGCGGTTATAGGGCAATGCAGGCTTGTCTGAAAGGCAAGAGGGAATGAATGTTAAGAGTTACACAAAGAATCCCTGTGCTGGAAAAGGACAAGAGCTCAAATTTGCAGTAACCCCCCCCCTTCCCCTCCTGCTGCCTTTTTTGCACAAAATGAAGCCCCCTCCTTTCCCCAAGTGCCACAGCTGGCCCTTGGCCCCCTCCCCCTTGTTGGAGGTGGATGAACCAGCTGTCCTTCACTAGGGGAAGCTTTCAATCGCCGCATGCTACTCGCTCATCCGCAAGAGGCGATTTGGGTTATTTAAAAATAACCGCATTCATAATGGCTTGCGGTTGTGCACTCAGAAGGATGCATTGCCTTCCCGAAAGCAGTGTAGATAAGTGGCTTGTGGCCCATCTTCGTGTTTTAGGAGAGTGCTTTGGCTCAGGCAACATACTATGGGCTTTTCTACTTGGACGTGTCCGTGGTCCCACGCTAGCCAAAGCTGTCCATTAACCACACGTCGTTAAACAGGCACTTACCATCTACTCTGCTATCGTTGGATTTTGTTCATATGTGCCCAATTTTGTGGTTCTGTCACTATCAAACACCTGTCGTCTGGGTCTTAGTGTAGTTTTAAGATGTAATTCTCAATGACAGATGAATTTAGTGGTGGACGCTGAATAACTTGATTTTTCTAGTATTTAATATGCTGGCCATTATGTTAATTTAAATCATATGTGGGAAATCTGTTTTGCTGGCCAGGTAGAGGTCATCCATCAACCCAGGCTCAGTGCTATGCAGTGGCGGTGAATCTCCACAGGCATTGGAGCCTCCTGCAGATCTTTTGAACTGGCTATTGTTCCTCATTGCGGCTACAGTGTTGCTCCCTGTCTCTGTTCATCATGAGACAAGACGGCTGGAGATGCGTGAGCCTTGTAAGTTAGCAAATAAAGCAGAAATGAAACAACATGTTTTCATGTGAGAATTACCTGCCGGTTTTGTTGCCAGTAGAGCTGCATGTTCCTCAGTGTGGAAGCAGCCGTGAAATTAACGGCTCCACTGTCAGCCATGTGTTGGAGGAATTCTCATTATGCATTACCTGTCTTCCATCTCATTAGCCGTCTAATGAGGCTGAGACCTTACCTGTTGTGAGAACTAGTTTATGCTTTCATATGCACCCCCCAGTCTCTACCATGCCTTCCTTGACTAGGCATGCTCCTTATCAGTTGAGTGATGTCTGGAAATCCTACTCAGAGCTCCATGCTTTATTTTTTTTTGGTTGGTTGGGTTGGCTGACCATATGAAGGATCCTGCTGTCAGCAGTCCGTGATTTATCTTTGGTGTCAGAGCCCACCGATCGTGGTGCGACCCGCTCCAAGGGTTACACAGTTTTGTTTTTCTTTTATCAGTTTCATTTTTTTTTACGTCAGTTTTACTTCTGTTGTTGTTGTTACCCTCCTTAGTTTTCGCCGCATTTTGCTCACCTTTCAGAAATAATGGCTTCTTTCAGGGGCTGTCAGTTTTGGTCTTTGATACAGCTGCAGGAAGATTGTAACTCAAGCTTAGAATCTTGGAACAGGCAGGCATGAAGACCCAGACTGGAGATGGGACATTGTGGAGGGACAGTGTCTATTTAGTCCTCAGGTGTCTCCTTTGAGGGACACTTACTAATAACAACAAACAATAATTTAGGGATGCTCATGTGAGTTTTACAAGTAAAATAGAACAAAAGTGCTCTGAGGACAGAACGAAAAATGATGGCTCAGAGATATCACCAATCAGATTGTAGAGGAGGTGGGTCCAAGTCACTAGAGGGGGCGGGACCAACCAATCAGATGTCTTGGTCCTATCTCCTCTTGTTGCGTGGACCTACCTCCTCTACAATCTGATTAGTTATCTCTCTGAACCAGTCATTTTTTTTTGTTCTGCCCTCAGAACATTATTGTGTAAGTAGAACTGTCATGAGTGGAATGTGATTGTTTGTGCGAAGAGTCCGTTTCCGTGGTTTTCTTACTGGTACTGAAGTGCATCTTCTGTTTAGCAGTTGATGTGTGTAGAGAGTTCTTTGGTGTAGCTGGGAACATGCTTGCCGATTCTGCTTCCAGTAGAAGGCTTGCTCCCCGGCGCCAGAGGCTATAGGCCGCTTTGGACCTGGTGCTCGGAGACTAGATCCATCACGGCTTGTTGAGGTGTCTTACTCTATGAGTGCGGACTGCAGTAAAGCCCCTGAGTCAACGGATTGCGTGCGGAAGATGATACAGGGACTGCTGACTGTGCTTAGAGAGCAGTAGAGAGAGACGGTGGGGGGAGACAAAGTGTGCGTCTCCCCTAATGGAACGTGCCGCCTGTCATGACGCGCCCCAGAATAACTGAGCTTTTAATGACTCCTGACAGATGCAGTGCAGCAGGGTTTGCAGCGCTCTTCTGCACGCCTCTACATGTGCCTCATTCCCTCGCTCTGTTTGGTGGAGCAGGTGTGGCTGGAGCTCTTCCAGATGATCACACTTGTTCCAGCCTCCTAGACTAACCCCCCCCAGTGCCTTTCCACAGCTGCCGAGCCAGACTGCTCTACCTGGAACAGTAGCTGAGCTGCTTTGGTACCATCGTAGCGGACCAGCAAACAGGCAAATGTGATGTAAAGGAACAGGCTGAGTGAAATAAGGGTTCTTTTTTTGGCCTCTTTCTGGAGAACCTCCAATGTAACCTGCAGCCTTTCCTGTGTCTTTCATGGAAAGCGGAGTGTGCTGCTGCCTCCTGGAGTTTACTCCCCTTTATCTGTGCACCTGGGCTTCCGGAAGCTCATCAGAGTTACAGCCTCAGCTGTAGTGCTTGTCGATGAAAATTATATCAGCTTGTGCTTAAAATGGCAGGCATTGGATTTGGCTGTGTAGCCAAATGGTGAGCACTGCAACCCGCCCCCCCTCCCCATGGTGCCTCGGGCCCCCGGCCAGTGAGACGCAGTGTTCATGTTCGCTGTCAGTGCCAACTGTTGTCAGGAGGGGATGAGGACAGACCAGAGGGGTTCTGCTCTGGCTTTTCTTTATCTCATGGTGTCACTTCCCTTCGGCCCTGACTAAACTCGGGAGGTGAGAGGGACGTGTTTCCCAGGCCAGATGCCCTTTCCTCCCCCCGCCCCCCCCCCGGCTTTTGCTTGGCAGAGCGGTCTGACGAGCTCCAACAGTGGAGTTAGGCAGAGCAGACCGCGGAGCTTGGAGAAGTACGCATCGATCCGTGGCTTTGCTCCAGGTTTGCCGCGCGGCTGAAAGTGCTCCTTAGAGATGGATAAAGGGCGTCGCGATCCTACAAGGCTAAGCCAAGTCTTTTATCTTTGTTAATTTTTTTTCCCCCTCCACAGTTGTGACAAAATGCTTCGCTTTGGATTGTGAACTCCTAATGAAATTCCAAGCCCGGCTCCCCTGTGTGATACAGACTTGAAATCATTATTTCCCATCAGTAAACAGGGTGTTTAGTATGCAGGCGGTGACCTCTGAGCCTCTCAGGCATGACCTGTGTGGACCTCAGGATGCCAAGGGGATGAACAGAGGGTCTGCAGGGCCTGTGATGTGTAGTTACATGCCATGACTTATTGTATATGCCCCCCCCCCCCCCCCCCCCCCCCCACACACACACACACACACACACACACACGCACACACAGAAACTCACCTGTTCTTGTTTAATTGGTTTCATGCAAAGAGGTTCCTTTGGAGACTTGAACTTATGATGGATGCCTCTTTCAGTGTTAATCTTATCGATGTGCTTCTTTGACTGTGTTTAATTTCCCAGGTGCACAACTGGGGTTTACTCTATATAAATCCTAATGTCAACCAGGCTTCAGCATCTGTCATAGTCCTTGTGAGACTGCTTACTGTGTTGATGACCAGAAATAGAGAGGCAAAAAATAGTGGTGCCTGAAAGATGAGGAGTATTGGCGCACCTTCAGAGGATGGCGGTCTTTCCCTTAATAGCCTTGTCTGACGCGTCATGCTCGTGGCCACTCATGCGTGTGAATGCTTCTCCCGGCTGGAAGCTCTTGAAGTAGATGCTCCACTGTTGACTGACCTGTAGTGATGAACGGTTTGAGGAAGCAGATTCAGACATTTAGGGACATCCATGGTCATCGTGGACCCTGGAGAGTTTATCAAGAATTAAATACTGAAGGAGAACGTAAAAATAGATATTATAATGGAAATGTGTGTGTTTTAGTCAGCGTTTCTTTCATGATTCTACATTAAGATTTCAGCGAGATATAGACTGAAATAGACGCGACAAATACGCTGCATCGTTGACGATGTACTCGACCCCATGAGGGTTAACCAGTTTCAGCTGCTTTGGTGTTAATGAAATTAACAACAGGCGCACTAGAGGGGCAACAATGAGACGACCCTCAAAACAGGAATGGTTTAACAGGTGGAGTCCACTGGCATTTTCCCCTCTTCATTTCTGACTTTCTCATGTCTCACTACTGGTAGTATGAGGTGATACCTGGACCCTACAGAGGTTGCAGGTAGTCCAACTCCTCCAGGGTGGCGTATCAATACATGTCATTGCCAGAAGGTTTGCTGTGTCTTCCAGCACAGTCTCAAGGTCATGTAGAAGATTCCATGAGACAAGCAGTTACTTTATGAGAGCTGGACTGGTATGAATGTCTCTGACCAAACAATCAGAAACAGACAACATGAGGGTGACCTGAGGGCCCGACGTCCTCTAGTGGGCCCTGTGCTCACTGCCCCAGTACTGTTGAGCTCGATTGGCATTTGCCATAGAATACCAGAATTGGCTGGTACTGTATGCCACTGGCACCCTGTGATTTTTACATATGAAAGCAGGTTTACCCTGAGCCTATGTGACAGACGTGAAAGAATCTGGAGAAGCTGTGGAGAATGTTATGCCACCTATAGCATTGTTCAGCATGGTTTGGTGGTGGATCAGTCATGGTCTGGGGAGGCATATGCATAGAGGGACGCACAGACCTCTACAACCTAGAGAAACAGCA
The DNA here is from genome assembly GCF_023856365.1 of Brienomyrus brachyistius. Lineage (NCBI taxonomy): Eukaryota > Metazoa > Chordata > Actinopteri > Osteoglossiformes > Mormyridae > Brienomyrus > Brienomyrus brachyistius. The sequence continues at coordinate 21,395,592 of NC_064555.1, forward strand.
CCTTGATTGCCATGAGGTATCGGGATGAAATCCTTGGACCCTACACTGGTGCAGTGGATCCTGGGTTCCTCCTGGTGCATGGCAGTGCCCGGCCTCATGCTGAGAGTATGCAGGCAGTTCTTGGAGGATGGAGGATTTGAGGACCACTGAGTGTCTTTGAATTCAGCCATCTGTAGGTTGATCATTTTAATTTCCATCAATCGATGTGGCATCCTTCCCTTCCCAACACATTACCCAGTCCATATCAGTATAGATATCCAGAATTTTTTTTTTCCCATTGAGATCTGACATGTTTTCAAAATGTTCCTTTCATTTTTTTGAGCAGCGTATTCCTCATTCATTTGGATTTTGTTACATTTAACAATTTTACATCGAAAGGATCATCCATTAGCACTGGGGGTGAGCCCTAAATGCCTGACCTCATGCTATCCTACAAGCTTCCTCTTGATTTATTTACTGTGTCATGCAGAAAAAATGCAGGTGATCAATGTGCTTTAATGCAGTCAGTGGGTCAGTTGTACATGTATGGCTGGCAGGTCTCTCTAAATGAAGATTTTCTTTAATTGCTAACCTGCTTGTTTTGTTTGTGCCTTGCATTCTTCAGATTTTCAGTGGGTGCAGGGTGATGTGTGTGAAGTCCAGCTGATGGTCTACAACCCCATGCCTTTTGAGCTGCGGGTGGAGAACATGGTGAGTGTAAAACTGTCTGGGCCTGGGAGCTGAACTAAACTGCTTGTTTATTTAGTGCAAGCTGTTTTACTTCTTTGTTGAAATCTTGTTGATGCCGATAGAATGTTAAACCTCCAGGCATTTTTTTTAAAGATCTGTGAAGGAGCAGAACAATGAAATGGGAAACTGAAGTATAGTTCATATACAGCAGTATTTACTTTCATTTCTCAGGTATGACACCGTATTAATGTGTTAGCTCTATGACAGGTATGATTCAGCTTGCATCCTATCGAGTCACGACTGATCACATTTATGTCCGAGGTCCGTAGTAAATAACATGCACTAATCAAGAAGCGCCTGGAAGCGACATAGTGGGACATTGTCGTGTTTATTGCTTGGTGTGACTGGTGCAGGAGAATGAGCAGTGTGCCAGCTATATAATGACTCACTATCCATGTATGACTTGCAATACAGTATGTATACAGTAATGTAGATATGATGGACAGCTGCAAGAAGCAGGTAGGCTTTAGATACAGTACCTGTGTTGTGCGATTTGCGTTACACAGAAAGAGATAATGTACAATAAAATGTTTGGTTGTGGCTTCAGGTGCCAAACACACCTTTTGATTTCATACTACAGTTATGCCTAATTTTTTAGTGACATTTAAGAACAATCTCTTTTTATTATAACGTGTTCTGATTTTTAAATATTTTTGCTACTATTTGCTGGTCAGTACTGTATGTATATTACAGTACTGTACTAACGTCTTGCCTCTCTCGTATCACTATCGAGATTCACCCTACGTCCGAATTCACTTGTGTTTGGTGGTCCTGGTCCAAAATGCAGATGCAACTTGACGGATACTTGTATTTAGAATGATTGCTTAATGGCAGCTCTGTAAACCACTTTTACTTTGTTCTGTATCTCTACGTTTGCCCCAGTCCTACACATCTGTTTGAAAGGTTGAGCAAATATTATGCTTTATTTATCCAGTCGAATGGGTGGCCCTGTGGCACAGTGAGTAATGCAGTCGTCTCACTCAGGCCTGAGATGCTGAATTTGGCCTCTGCTCTCCGTGTCCCGTGTTGTGTGAGGTTACCTTTGGGCACTCCAGTAGTTAGGCTAATGGGCCTGTGTGTGCCCTTTGATGGAATGCCATTCCGCACAGAATGCCCCCCCCCCCCACAAACCCAACCAGGATAAGTGGCTGGAAGATGAATGGATACTTGCTCTGTACATGTCATTTAGTGTCCGGGTTCAGCCCTTAGCCATGTTTTAGCTAAATAATGTCTTCATGAAAACAGGAGTTGTTGGCAGGACAAACATTTTGTCGGTTCCAATGACCATTTCCAGCACCACTGAGGAACCCATTTCCTGGCTGCATGTAACCATGCCTCATTTAATCAAAGGCACATTTGACTGACTCTGCAAGCAGCATTTCCTCTCTGTAGACCAAAAGCTCAGCTTATGTGCCTGTGAGGTGTTTTGTGTGTTATTGATGTGCGGCTAGTGAGAGTGAAACGCCTCTTCAAAGCCATCTTTGAGTGCTCTGGGTTGTTTACCTCTCATTGTTTATCACTTTTATGTCACTTTTATGTCACTATTTTCAAAACAATTGATTTTTTATTGCGGATGTAAAGGTCTGTGTTCTTATGATTGATACTGAGGAGCTAGTGGTCATCTGTCAGATAGCATCGTCGACAATGCATTTCTAGCTTCAAATCCAGAGATTTTCTTCTTGTTGAGTGGTTTCGTTACCATTTAAATTTTTTACTAATGTCAGAAAAAATGGAAAAACTTGCCTCGAAAACAGTCAAATATGAAGGATATAGTATAGAAAATCCACCTGCCCCATGTTACACGATGACAATGAGCAAGGACCCCTGTAATGCTGTTAACTTTTACACTCTCTCGGCCATCCTGTCAGGACAAAAATGTCCCCATTATGGTAAGTGAAAAACCATTAACTTCAGATGGCTGTTTCCTCTCTCCCCTGACTAAGCCTGCTCGAGAGCAGAATGATGTATCTTGCAGTCCTCTCTAAGTGCGCGTACGCTGTTTAATAGCCGTGCCGCGACAGTTTTCTCTCGGAGCCTAAGATTTTGATCTTTATTTCTCATCCCTCTCCCCCCTTTCTTTGTCTATTCCACGGGGTGGAATTGGTTTTATCGCGAGGGGGCCGTATCTCTTCGATGGAGAGTATTACCTCGGAGTGAGTGGAATCTTTGGGTTTATATTTAGAAGTTTTCACAGTACTGCGCAAAGGCTAAAATAGATTCGATTTAGCAGTTCTTTTTGCATTCTTCTATTGCATTGAGCTCGGTCAAACCTTTTTTGCTTTTTATATTAATGTACAGGGGAAGTCTGGCATTAAAGAATCATGCCAGCTCGATGCTTCTCTCGTTACCATACAAGTGAAACATGCGATCGCCTCGACCAGTATAAATATAACTCTTGCCATCTGAGCTGTTGGAAAGGTTGTCAGAACACTTTCTCCTGAGGCACATCATACCGTGATCAAATGAATTTTTTGATGATCTCCTGTAAAAAAAAAGAAAAAAAAAAAAAGTTGAAGCTTATTACTCTGGATAGGGTTGTAAAGCTATTTCTATGGCTTCAGGGCTCCAACAAACCAAAGCTCCCAAGCTCTGAAGCCTCCCAGCAGTGTGCACCCTTTCATAATCTGTTCTGAAGTAAAATTTACCAAAAAGTTTCCAGACAGTAGGACATTATCCAGAAATCTTTAGGTTCCTCAGCTGTGGGTTCTTGACCCCAGAAATGGGACAGGTGTCAGAGTAGAAGGCATGTTTTAAGGTTGACTTGGACCACAATTTTAATCTTTAAGAGTCATAGACCAAGTAGACGTCCAAATACTTGCGTCCATCAATACTGAAGCAAGTGTAGCACAGTGGTAAATGTGTCATGAATTAAGAATGCTTTGCTGCATCAGGATCTAGATGGAACCATTAATTCTATCCAGTACCAGGGAATACTGTAGAAGGCCATTCTCCTGTGAGTTAAAGCTTCGATAGACCTTGGATCACCCCGTAAATTGATGATGGGAAACACACTCGCAAGACAATGTCAGAATGATTTTGGAACAAGAAGACTGAAGTTGTGTGTTGACTTGTTAGTATCTAAGTCATGAACTAAATCCTGATAAATGTGATTGCAAGGCGTGGAACAAGGAGGTGGTGCCTGTAGACCCATAAATGTCACAGAGCTGAAGCAGTTCAGTGCTTTTAGAGATTGACCAATAGCTACCTCTGTTTGCGTCTCCTAATTTTACTGCACCATTGGCTCATTTATTTATTTATATATTTACCATATGTATTGGGGAGGGTGTTAGAAATTACTACCACCTTGCTGTTAATGTCACTACCTTCGATATGGTGATTGTTTCCTGACTTATGATTTCTGTTTTCTCTCTGAATGTGTGAGCAGCTCCAGAGCCTCATTAGGACAAGCCTTAATGATACCGGAACCATTAAAATCGCTCCGTCTCTTGCCTAAATGTGTGAATGTGTACAGATTTATTATACACTGATGCTACGGAATGCCTGGATCCCAACACACACCCTGTCAGTTGCTGAATCCAAACGTCTGCATGGCCCATGTACCTGTGTCCGGAGCGGGTGTGTGGCTGGCTTGTGGCATAGGGTCTCCACACTGTCCTGTGCAGTCATTTGTGAGAGCGAATGGCATAGTGCTAAGAGGGACAACAGCGTCCTCTATTCCCCAAGCTAACAGTCAGCTCCAGAAGCCAACCCTCCCAAATGGTAAACCCTTGTCTTCACCTTTAGGACATTTATCTAATGAAATGAACAACTACTTGCATGGTTTATTTAGGAGGTGTTTTGACTATGATGTTAACTTGAGCACAAACAGAAAGATGCAATTGCGGATGCATATGTTCTACTGCTATTAAAAATTGTGTAAATCTTCCTGAAAATATTTTAATTGTCACAAACATACGCGTATTTATACGTAGTCCTGAACTAAATAGATAGAGTCATGGATACAGATTAAGTTGATGAATTATGAACATTAATATCTTTTATCATGTCAGTTTGTTTTCTAGACTGTATGCTTTTGTTTATATCCTAGAAAAGCCAGAGTAGGAATCATTATGATTCACGAATCCTGACAGATGTGTGTAACATTTCAGAAAGCACTGTAACCCCAATAATGAACCATAATGACAGCCATACAGAAAGGTACTTAAAACATTTGTATCACGTAATTGCTGAGTGAAAATAATCTGGGGGGAAACATTACCGGGGTGATTTTGTGCTTTTCACCTAACCTCCAATGCTGGGCAAGGTTTGTTTTCTGTTCTTTCTAGTAATATGTACGTGTGACTCAGCTTCAGGATCTCACAGAGTGATGTACTGTATGGCCCCATGTGGTAGGGCCAGGTAATTCCTGCAGGCAACTTTTTTGAGAAGCATCTGATTGGATTTACTTTATTTTTTTTTTTTATTCCTCGGTAATCATGCTGCGATTTGAACAGCTCATACCCTGGGTGTGAACAGCGACACTTGGTCAGAAGGTCATCTGGACATCTGCGCAGAACAACCAGCATGCATGAGTAAAGTTGTCTTTTTTTTTTCAGGGAAAAAAAATGCTAATTGCAAACGTAACAAAGATATCCGAGCATAGCAGCAGGCTGGGCCATTTCATAATAATTATAGTGCCATTTAGTGATGCTGCCACGACCGTTTTGTAATTCTGCCATCAGAGGAAAAAAAAATTAAATGAATTTTGACAATATGGCAAGAAGTTTTTATGCAGTTTTTTATTGGCACATGGTGAACACCCTGGCTCTGTTTAACTCTATAGCAGAATAGTTAGAAGTGGAGAAGGATCTTGTCAAGAGGGGGATTGGATAGAGAAATGCCACCTACTGTAGGGAGAGACAGGGAGGAGTTAAATGCACCCTATTGGTTGTAATATGGGGTAGTGGAAAAACCCTAAGAAGTCCTAACTGGGGTCGTGAACTTCATACAGTAACTCAGCAGACTTTGGTCTTGGATTTTGTAGCATTAACTTTAGAATGGCTGGTTCTTTCATTGACTGAACTTGTCAGTTGCAGTTGCTGCACACTGGAATCACAGCAGAAACATTTACCAGATAGGAGGCACGGTGGTTCAGTGTGGTGCCTCAAACCCGCAGGGTTGGGGTTCGAATCAAACCCAGCAGGGCTAGATAACTTGGCATCTGGTGTTGGTACGAGGTTCCTCCAGGTTCTTTGCTTTACTGTCGCAGTCCAAAGCAAATGTGCCGTTAGGTGAACTGCTGGCTCTGAATGTCTGCAGTGTGCATGTATGTGCCCTGTGATGGACTGGCATCCTATCCAGGTTGATCCTATGTCACACTAGATAAATGGGTGGATGGATAGAAGATGGATATGTGCATTTTTTAGTTTTTTAATATTGATCACTGGTCTAGTCGTTTGGTTATTGAATTTCGATGCAATTTTAAGATGATAGAAAATTAGCCGTAAAGTTGATTCCACATACTCTATGTGGTCTATGAATCGGCGTAGTCTGCGTAGACTTGGTTTAGGAGCCTTTCTGCCGATCCTCCGCAGCGCAGCTTAGGACGTTGCATATTCCATGGCCGTGTGTGTGTGTGTGTGTGTGTGTGTGTGTGTGTGTGTGTGTGTGTGTGTGTGTGCGCGGCTGACACCAATCTTAAAGGCTCGTGCAGGTTGGAGTCGCGAAAAGGACAGCGGAAGCAGCTTGAGATCTGAAAGATGATGCATTTCTGGATCAAGCATCTGGTGTCATCTTATGCTGCCAGATTAACCAGCTCCTTTTACATCCCAAAGGTGATCTGGCCAGTTTGATTTGATCTGAGCCAAATGGACTGGAGCATGCTGGGAATCTCGATGCACGAAAGCCTCTCTCAGTAAAACTGCTTATCATTTATTTTTTTTTTACTTTAATTTTATTTTAATTTCATTTAATTTATTTTTCACTCTTAAAATACTTGATTTTATTTCTCATGTACACAAGAAGGTTTCTGTCTAGGAATGAGGCTCTGAAGATTAAAGGTTAATCTTTTATAAACCTTAACTTTTGTGTCAGGTTTTCGTTTTATTTAGCTTTTTCATGTACCTATTGATCCGACAGTTCCCAGGGAACGGGGTATATGTCATCTGTAATTACTACTAAACTCATTCACCTGAACCTTTTTTGATCAGAGCAATTTATTTCAAAGATGTGCAATCTCAATAATAATCTGCCTCTGCCTCTTTCATGCAGTATCCACTCCACCCTTTTTAATTTCTTGTTTAATTGGAACCTCCTTCAAAGTAATGTTCTGTCGTGTTTGTCTTATAATGGATTATCTCATCCTTTTTTCATGACACTCAAATCTATATCAGTTTGTGTGGAACACAGAAAATCTGTGCCTTTAATGTGCAAATGTCGCAGATGGGTTGACTGCACGGCCCTTATCTGACGCCGTGTTGTCTTACTTAGATGTTTTTTTTTATGCCGTATTTAAATAGTACAGGCATTTGTGATTTTGAAAGGCATTTATTCGTCTGAAGTATTAACACTAATGGACTGGCATCCCATCCATGGTGTCCTCTGCTTCTTTGTATAGTCTCCCAGCTCAGCATGATCTTGTACTGGAAAAGCACAATAATGGATGGATGGATGGATGGATGGATGGATGGAAGAAATAAATATCAGTAGCATCATAATCCTTATTTTTTTGCATCCCTTCAGTGGAGGCAATCTAAGAAGCCTTTGTAGCAGTTTAAATTTGAAAGTATGTCTGCTACTCCGTGCATGATGCATGGTGAAGCTGTGGAATGGCCTGTTAACCATAGTGCTGGGCTGTGTTCCAGGGTCTCTTGACGTCAGGGGTGGAGTTTGAGTCTCTGCCGGCTGCCCTCTCCCTGCCCGCGGAGTCTGGCCTGTACCCGGTTACCCTGGTTGGGGTCCCCCGCACTGCAGGGAACATCACAGTTAACGGTGAGTCAGACATGGCGCATCACTCCTTTGGCCCTCCTTCAAGGTTAAATGGGTGCCTGTCAGTTAACCTTTATTGGCTTAGCTGAATTTATTAAAGAGTTAGTATTTCATTTGTTTATGGGATGCTTTGAGAACTGAACAGGTTTAAACAGTTTGCATGGAGGCAGAATATATATACATAATACAGTAACCAACTTCACAGCCTCATGTTGAGTCTTAAGATCTCTGTAATGTGTGCTTTTTAGTATTGTTATAAATTAATGTGCACAGTTGATCTATGGCTTGCATGTACCTGAGTTTTGTGACGTGACAGACTGTTAGCCTGTAGAGTAAGAGCCACATGCATTATAGGACGCTACTGTGTCGGACAGTATCTGGTCTTTATGGTCAGAGTTTGTGTCGTCTTACTATTTTCTGTATTGTCTTATATACACATATCTGGGAGTTTTTTTTCAGTGATGTTTTCTTAAATGTATTTTTATCGTGTTGCTGTAATATTTGAATACCGTTTTAAAGTAATACTGTATAGAGAAGTGTAGTAACTACACAGTGTCAATGTAGTTTATTACTTTATTTCACAGTATGTCGTTATATCATATAAGTGCAGTGCAGTAATGCAGGGTTATCTGTATTCCCTGTAATGGTGATGACCATACTGTATGGGGTGGCATGGGGACTCCGTGCTTAGCATGGGTGCCTCACACTTCTGTGGAGTTTGCATGTTATCTCTCTTGCTATGGGGTTTCCCTCACAGTCCAAATACATGCTGAGGTGAATATGAACTGCCAAATTGCGAATAGGTGTGAATGGTGTGTGTGAATGGTGTGTGTGAATGGTATGCGTGCCCTGTGACGGGTTGGCACCCATCTGGGTCTTTTGCGCCCATTGATTCTGGGACCCTTACGGCCCTGCATAGGACAAGTGGGCATGGCAAATAAATGACCATAGCCGGAATAGTTACTAGTGTACATATGCTGTGTTACAGGTGTGACACAGAGTGGTATAGAGTCTATCAGATCTAGGATACAGGGAGCCTGCTCACCCTTCCTGACTGGTGTGGTGCCACAACCTCACTCTAATGTTCTCTTTAGCCCTTCAGGCCCTGACGGTGAGAGGACCAGTCTGAGTTATCTCATCTGCATCGGCATGCGCTGTTATGAGATTATTGTGGGTGCCATCTTGTGTTCATTAGGGCCCACTGCAGAGCTTGCTCATTTGGGTAATCGCCATAGTCATGCACTAATTGTACAGTGCATAACTGTAATTGCTAGTAATAGCGTTGCATCCGTGTGAGAGATTGCATAGGGGGTTTCCTGTGCATCGGCGAAGGGGTGGCTTGACTGATGTGTGAATTACTAGTTGACTTAGTGAGGCTTGTGAGCAGCCGTTGACACTAATGAAGCAGCGAGTGAGCAGATTGCGTGACGGCCCTCCTCACCCCGGGCCGCTGTGTTTTCCTGCAGCCTGAGACACTGGCCAAGGTGTGGTCCTGCTCTGTACCAGCGCATGGTGCATTCCTGCTCGCGATAGGATGCACAGGAGTGGGGGGGGTGTCCATCGCTGTTGGAAGCGGGCGAGAGTAGCGGAGCGCCCAACCCCTGGCAGCATGCCAGCTGTGCCCACATTTGAGGCCTTGCAGGAGCCTTCAGCAGTGACTGAAAATGAAACCAGGCGCTTTTAAAAACACTCTTACTCATCCTTTAGTTTACTGCACTTATCTTATTGATTAAAAAAAAAATTGGGAATTTATTATCGTCTGCTAAATAAAGTTCTGGTAATATCTTATGCCTAATGGCAGGCGGTGTGATATTTTGCTGTAATAAAAAACGGCCGGGAGTTGTTTATCCAGAGTGATTACTGTTATTGATTGTATATATGAGTCTTGTGTGGAAGAAGTTTGTAAGGATGTAAGAGAGAGAGTGGTGGTGGTATATGGAAAACCCATATGTTCCCCGTGTTCCCAGGGTATCATACCTCGGTGTTTGGGGTGATGAGTGACTGCATGCTGGACGGCCTGCCGGGTGTGAAGACCAGCGGCTGCGTTGTGGAAGTGGTACCTGCCCTGCCGCGTCTGCAGCTCAGCACATCGTTGCCACGGTGAGTGGGCGGGGCTGGCGTTGGGTGATGCTGTGTCTTCCCTAAAGGGAATGTGATTTGTTAATATCTGCAGTGTTACTCACAGGCCTGTCAAAGGTCATGCTGCCTCTGTCTCCCTGGAGAAGTATTTAAAATATGCAGAAGGTTAATGGCCATTGATTTAATTTTTTTTCTTCTAACCACATAGACCCACCAAGGTTATGACCTTCACTGTCTTCACTTCTGAGTTAAATACCAGTCCATCTCCTGTCCCTCATTGCAGTCAGCAGGGCCTTCTCTAGAAGTTATGTTTGTCACGTGAATGTTGGAAAACCCAAAGTGTGATCTCTGAGCCGGAGTGCAAACCCATTTCAGAATTGATACCAAGTGGGATTTAATGACCGCAGCTAGTCACATGACACCAAACGGTGGAAAAAAAAACTGAGGTCTGAACCAAACCGTGACTCGAATATTGAGGTCTGAACCAAACTGTGGATTTGGAGAATCGTTACACCCCAAAGAGTAAGCCAACGTTGGGTTACTCTAGTAAAAGGAATGATCAGGAGTAAAGAAGACTGGGGCAGAACGTCACTCTGGGTACCATGGCAAAATGATTCATTATGATATTTTTTTTCACAAATCGATAACAATAATGATCACAATATAATTCAGGTAATTACTTCTATTCAAGGCTCAATTTAATATAAATTTCCCTTAGGATTCACCTTTTTTTAAGTAATGCCTTTTTTAATAAGCAAACCACACAGAAACAAGCTTTTTTTGTCATAGGGTATAACATAGAACATGAATGTGTTGTGCTTTTTTCTTTTTATCTCTCTCTCGACTTCCTCACTACTCGTTCCAGGGCACAGGTTGGGCATTGCTGGTAGATTTGTTACCCATAATGTAAAATAAAATGCTGTGTCCCAATACTGGGCTCATTTGTTGCAGGCTTTGCGATCTGTCCCCTTGCTTTGCAAATTTCATCATCAGGGATTCCCATATTTCTTCAAATTGAAAGCAGAAACCCTCATTTCTGGCGTCTCAGACTGCAACTGCTTGTTGTACTGGATGTTAGTGCTTCAGGTGTTGAAATAAGTTTGTGGTCTTTCCACTTTTCCTGTTTACAGTACACATCAGCAATCTGTTAGACTCTTAATTGCCAAAGTACCGTCATACTACCGACGTCTTTTTACCTTGTTTATCCAAAATATCTTCATCTGTCAGTTTCTTCACCGACAATTAAACGTTCCACTGAGGGAGCACATAATCTTCTTCATATTATCACCATATATTAACCTCCACCGACTCGGTCAGCTCTGCTGTGCCTTTGTAGAGCAGAGGTTGTCTGTTTTTAAAACAGTACAGTTGGAACTGCATTAGTTTCTGTGATGGGGGATGTGAGCTATCAAGCAATGTTCCTTATCGACAGTTTATCAAAGTTTCTGTGATTTGTCAGTGTTTAAATTTTATGGCGATAAATGAATATATTGCTTATATTTCCCAGCCTTACTGTACGTGTGATCTATAGATGGAATGGGGTCTTTTTTAGAGTTTTGGGGTCAGAGGAATGACCAGCTGGGGGGTGAGAGCTGCTGCTTTGGTGTTAGCAAAAGATGACTAAGGGACTCTAGGGAGAATCAGAAAAAAGTGATTTGGGTCAACAGGTTGGGACACGACTGGCCTGCTTTTTCCTGAGACAGGAAATGTAGGAATGTTTTCTGTTCTTTGTAAAATGTCTGCTGGTGAATAACAAGCTTGTCTGCTAACCTTGATTGTCTGCTAACCTTATGATAAGTTAGTCTGCATGTGAGAGGGAGAGGGGGGGTCTTTTCCTGCTGGGTGCTCCCCCCTTACTTAGGTATTTAGGTTGTTGTTAGTCTTGCTTCTTTGTTTTTTTTGAGGGAATGAAATGGAAGGCAGTCTATTTAAAGTACAAAATGAAAAATGCATAAGCAGCGTTTTTCCAATAATCACGAGCGGCGCTTCTGTAGGCTTCTGACGATCGCATATGATGAAACAGAAATTGGTTTCCGGCACTGTGCCACGGACATGTCCCTTGCAAACCAATCAGCAGGGCAGATTCCAGATTATGTGGCGGCGTGTGAATGTACAGGTGAGTGTCCCTTAGCACGGGCTGTTAGCCATGACTGCTTTGCATTTAGGGTAAGTGCAGGAAAGGCCCCACCTAGTGACTGATTATAATTGGAAGCACTCTAATCAGACCGTCCATCTGTCAAGCTGACAGGAGCACCGTTGGCTTGTTTGAATCTGGACTCTGTGAATACTGGGCTTAGCTTTTTTTCCTGTGTTGGACTCATCGGACATCAGGATGGTTAAAGATGCAAAGTTGAAGGGTGCTGGTGGTCCTGATGTAGCATTGGAAATTCACACGGGCGAAGGACAAAAATTACCCCATGAAATTTCAGAATGCCCCTAATAATAATCGCCCCTGTGTTTTCGGACATCGCATATATATTAAAATAATGTGCAGAAAGTAAAAATCCACACCATGATTTACTTTTAACCAACCAGATGAGTATCTGTGACTGTGACTCTTTATGCTCAACTGGTTAGTTGAAAGTAAATCATGGTCTGGATTTTTACTTTCTGGACCTGAAATTGCCACCTCTGGTGTATGTATATGTACATCTTTTTATTAAGTGTCATATTTTTTTTTTTTGACACATTCAGTTCTGTTTTTGTCGTTTTACTATTTAATTGGAATTGTAGCCAGTGGCTCCCAAAGGGAAACCAAACACAAATGTTTGGTGTTTTATGTTATTGCAAAGGTGTTACTAATTAAAAAGCACCCATTATGACACAAAAGAAGCCTTTTAGCACTATAAATTTAACTTAAAGCTATTGGTTATTTCTAATGTAATATATTGTTTTGTCAAAAAAAAAAAATGAAGAAAAAAATGATTTTTGTTATAAAACCGGAAAATTGAATAACAGCCGTGATACGAGTGGCCAGTAATGTACTTGTATGCATTTCAAATAAGAAATAATACATTAATAAATTAAATCATAAAGTATGGGTCTTATGAGTCTTACAAGAATTGCCTAGTGACCATTTCAACTAAACGTACCAAACACAATAACTTGTTAATTGACAAATGTTGCAATAGTGAGCAATACAAGGGATTTGCACTTTAGCAGCAATACAACGGATTACGGCATGCAGAGGGCCACTGAAGGCTACATGATTAGTGTCAACGAAAACAGAATGTAAGTGAATTAAAAAAAGGTTGCTATGATAATTTGTGAAACAGTTCTTTTTCTCCGACTGAAAATCACGCAAATACAAATGTAATTCCACGTTGTATTTGACTTGGGTACTAATATATCAGTTGTTCTAGAATAGTTTTGCGGTGTAATATCAGCCATTGTAGCCGGACTGACTATGTACTAGGGGTTCCGCAGCCTAGTCAACTTCACTGCTCTGCGATGACGCTTTAAGCTTGAGAATAGTCACTGATCGTGTGATTATGATGCCAACAAAATCGACGTCTCAAAGTAGTGCAGGAAAAAGACTGAAGTAGTGGAGCGTAAGTTGAGCAGATGGAATTATATTTGCATTTATATTTGTAAATTCAGATTGAAAGCAAAAACTGTTGGATACCTTTTTGCTTGTCTCCGTATTTCTGCCTCAAAAAATTCTATCAATATACTTTTGTGTAAAATCACAATGCCTGTGATGAAGCTTACCAGCGGAATAACGGTATATCCTTTTTTTATTCTGTGGGAAACAAAAGGTCAATCAGCTGTTCAGAATTAATGAACTACAAACACATTACAAGGAAGGATGGTAAACCACGGTAAAATTCCAGGCGGTTAGTATTACTGCTTAAAATTTTAAGTATCATTGAAGCTGTGGTTGACTTTCGCACTTGCAAACAAGAAGGACATTTTTGCTGCTAATTTTATTTGCAGTTTTCAATATAAAACTCAATATTAATTTCAGTTTGTGTATCAGTACACTTCAAACATTTTCAGCAGATTTTAACAATATTGCGATAATACTGATAACTGAACACTATAATTTTGATCACTATAATCGTGATCTTAAATTTTCATGCCCTTTTCATCTCTAGTCTCAGGTTGTATAAATGAAATACAAATAAAAGGCTGTGTCTCATTTTCATCGCAGTCAATAACCCAGTAACTAACAATTAACAAAAGCGACTTGTTTATCCTCCATTGGTTTGCGGTGGCGGTGTGGATTCTTATAAAATTTAGCATAAAGGTCGCAGTTCCTTTTGTGTGGTGTGAAAGCGGCCGAAAAATGGCCAAGAGCTATAAAAATTCCTGGTTGACTCGGCCCAGGAACGCTAAACCGGGAACTAGGTTTCTGAATTTCGGTGGGAAAGCACCTTATAGCAGGTTTACAGGCTGGATCATGAGTGACTGACATTTCTATGTTTCTTCTTTCACACTTAAATGGTAAGTTGTAGCATGCAACTGTTATTGTTTTATAAATTGTAGCTGCTAAATTGCAACCTGTTGTTGTGTCCACTTCCATGTTCCATGTCAAAGATGTAGTATGAGCTATTATTTGTCAGCATGTGTATTATGTATTGTTTTGCAAGTATAGGTTGTCCCTGTTGCAGCAATGTGGTTTTATTAATGATGTCATAAACAATTAATCAAAGTCCACTTGACTTTCATGACATAACTGTACACTTTACAACATCCTAAGTCATGCAACCCATAGTATACACAAAGGCTATTAAGAGCTCAATGAAGGCCTAAATAGATTAAATGGTATTCTGTACACATAGAGATGATTGCATACTTCTCTTTGGAACAGCAGAAGCGTGCTTTTTTTTTGACTCATGCTGCCACACGGCGGTGATTTCTGTATGGTTTCACATTAAAAACAGAAATTTTATGCCTTAATGACTATTTCTAAAAACTGCCCCCTAAATTTTTTTGCTCCCATATTTAGACAGTGGTGGCAAAAGTTGCCCTTTAAACTATTTTTTAAATTTCCTGCATGGCCCAGGTGTACCACCACTAAGTTGGATATTTAAGCTAAATTCGCCTTGGCCTAATAAGATTTTCTGTATAAATATCAGTTTGTGCATGTCTTAATACAGAAGACTAAAAAATAAAAAAACGATTACAAATCAAGGTAACTTTGTCCTCTTCGGCTGATTGGTGCATGGCTCATACACTGAGATCATTCTCATTGGTTATATAAGTAGAATATTAATGCATAGCATATAAACGTGACGAATAAAAACTGGGACATGAGACATGAGATAATCCACTAAGAAACATGTTCATTGTTGGTAACTAGTAATAAAATCACCAGTGAGCTTTAGACATGCACAGAGAGGGAAAAGGCAGCCCAGCCTCCACCTGAGCACCAGGAAGCTGTGGGCTTCGTACACCACTGCTTAGCTTCAGCACTGATAGGTGAGCGTTTCCACGACCATGCAGTTGTGCTCTGCCTTCACGCCATGCGCCGCTGTGCTCTCCCGTTGCATCCCGCATCGTGTTCCGTCTTCATACATGTGCCGAGGTCTGCTGCGCAGAGATGCTCATCTCTCTCGGCGAACGCGCTGACCTCATGCCATTTGTTTAAATTGCCGTCTTGGAAAAGGGAATGGTTTTAATTAATGAGCGACACATGCTTTTGGAGTGTGTAATAAGGCTCAACGTTGGATCCGTTTAAAGCCGATTCTGGAAAGCACGTGCAAGGCAACCTCTGAGTCTCACATCTGATTCGGCTAGACCATGATGACCTGGGGAGCCAATCATTTCAGCTACATCTCTCGCATCTATTCTATCAACAGCCCTGTGGCTTGCAGACACAATTTTAAATTACCTTTTGGTTGCATTAACACAATCACTGTTTACTCTCAGATAATTTGGGTAATTACAGGTGCCCCTGTATGATGTAGCTGCATCTCTTCCTTATACTGATCACGGTTTCGAGAGGCGACATTTTGGTTGCTGACCCATGTCAGTCAATCGTCCGTCGCTGCTTGTTTGCCATTGGGAAAATTCACAGGAAATTTGTTTGAATTGTCAAGAATCCTTATCCTGGCTGGTGTTTAATATGAAATTTGGCTTATATTGCATCTTGTAAATTAACACTCCAATTTTTTTTTTCTCAACAACTTGATAAAAATTTTCTGCAGCTGAGAAACATTGGCATGTCTTACAAAAATCCAGAATTGGTACAAAAAGTACGAGGAATTTATTTTGGTGCTAGTGGTGTAAGCATACATACAATCAGGACAAAAGTATAAAAAAATAATAGAATAAAACTAGAATAGAATATGGAATGCATCATTCCTTGTGTCATATTTCATGCAACATTGTCTTACTTTGCGAGGTCTGTGTTTGATGTTGGGTGTTCACTGAAGTGCCCTAGCTCACAGTGATGGATTGTCACTCACATTTCTCTGCACGATTCTTTCATCTGATTTCTGAAGTTCACTTCACATGTGGCAGAAAGTTTGAGGGCCGACTAAGAAAACCGTAATGAGAAGTTGCTCTTTGCTTTAATGCCCAGGTTTAATTGCTCTGAAAATGTTTTACTGAATTCTAATAGTGCATGAATGTATGGAGCGAGAGGTGAGTGCGCTATAACTTTTGCTGCTGAGGTGGGTGGCAGAGGTGCCGCATTCTCAGGGCGTGCACTGTCCATCTGTAGGTCAGCGAACAGCCGGCAGCCCTCCTCGGGGGAAGAGCCGTCCAGCAGTGTGTCCGTGCAGCTCTTCAATGGGGAGAGCCAGCAGCTGCTGGTCACTCTGGAGAACATTGGCAGCGAGCCCTTGGAGACCCTAGAAGTCACTTCAAAGATGGTCAACACCAAAGGTAGGTGGTTCATTCTGCCTGCAGTGATGTATCAGCCAGCGCCATATAGACAAAGGAGCATTGAGAGCATGTTAGCAACAGTCCTATATTTAGCTTTTTTGACAACAGACGCCCACTGAGTGTTGTTCATATGTCTGCATATTACCGTGGTGTTTATTGTGCTGAGAAATGCAAAGACATTAAGACACAAGCTATCCCAGTTTTCTTAGTAAAAAAAAAGCTCACCTAGTGAGGTCACACTTATCCTATTTCCTGAAAGTTTAAGGAAAACAGCAGCATTAGAACAACGTGTTAAAGTTGTTGATGATAAGACGATAGACAAACACCGGTGATGACGTTGCAGCTCGTAAAACCGTGTGTTCACTGCCGCCTTTAGGAAATGGATCTCATATATTCCAGTTACTTAATTACACATTTATGAAGAAAGATATGTCAGTGTGTTGGTACTGTGAAGTCCAGCCTCGGGGCATCAGCATGAGAGTCCGAAAGACTGAAACTGTGGATCAGAACCTTCAGGACAGAGCCAGCAGTCGGGAGCAAGATTAGCTGCTCGCTACGGCCAGGACTGAGAGTCACTTTTACCACCTACAGTGCACTTTACATCTAAATGGCAAAATAGAGAGAGCCTGGCCAGCACCAGAATGAGTGCACATCCCACTGGGATCCTCACCCCCTGGGCAGCCCCGCGCACAGCCACCCTGAGGGCTTTCCAGCCCAGCGACATGCCACCCTCTCCATTATGTTTACAGAAGCAAGAAAAACTCCTTGTAGAGTGTCTGTCTGTTCATTTGGGCTTCTTTACAGAGGCGCTTTCAGTGAGCATCATATTGCCAGGTCTGTTCTTGTTGTCGGACACATAGGAACGCCACCTCCTCAGTTATTTGGGTGCCCACACAGAATTAAGGGAATGCACACCTTCCCCTTTCGAAGTTGCCAAGGTAACGGCCTGGAATGAGGACCGTTGCCACGGTACAGCGCTGACAGGAGTGGTATGATGGCCGTCAGACCCTATATGGCCATTTATGGGTTCAGTGTGTAAGAATTCAGGGGAAGATTTTTCCAGGTACTTTGTTTATGGACGTAGCTATTTCTCTTTATGTTGACGTTTGCCAGTAGATGGTAGTTAGATTTATATCTAATCAGTTTATGTTATTTCAGGAAAATTCACTCAATAAAGGCAGTCTTCAGATATATGGGCAAATCTTGAAATTCTGACCATGTCGACATCAGTAGGCAGCAGATAGCTGCGCAGTGTAGGGGCTTTGGAGAGAATGTGCCTTAAGGAATGCCATTTTGCCAATGAGCTGTAAAGAGGCCTTTACATGACTTGTACATCTATTTAGTGTTTTTCAAGCTTGCATTTGACATCTCTATGCCCCTTTTGTCTGCGTTAAATGAACCCCAGATCGTTTTGCCATGAGTTGCCATACTCAGGATCCACACCGAACATCCGTAGTGTTTCACTGTTAGAAGTGAATGCCGTATCTTTGATAGAACGATAAATTCTGGCTTCTGTCGTGCTTTGAATGATCTGGAGGCCAGGCAGCACTCTGTTAATCTCTGTCTGTCCTGCGCTTGATTACAGGTGACTGCAGCCAGACGTTGCATCCAAAGATGTATGTTCTACTTTGTCCTGGGAAGGCCCTCAGAATTGCACTTATTGTCTTAATGATCATATCATGCCAGTTTCCTTGGAAACGGGCATGAACCATAATTGTAAATGAGATGCAAGGTTTATTTTTAGCACTCAGACTTAGACTCCATTGGCCCTTCGAGGAAGCAGTCACAGCTCGACGGGTTTAGTGGGCCTCATGGGGGCTCCGTCAGTGGAATGGGGTCCATGGCAGAAATATTACCACTGTCGGTTTCACATAAAAGAAAAGTACTCGGTTTACATAAAGACAGCGATACTGTTTATCTGCTTTTGAATACAGGGTAAAAGCATATCGTCCTGTAAAGGTCTGCTGCTATGCGCAGTCGTTACAAAACTAATGTTGGGAATTCCGTGCTGTGTTCTCAACGTAAAGTGCTGGGCGTGTGTGAACCCATCCAGGATGATGGATCAGGGCCGCTCTTGAGAGGAACATACTGTGCTTTTGTGGGCCCCGGCAGATTTATTAAGTCAGATGATGGAGTAGTTTTGCCTCTCTTTTTCAGCTGTTTGTATCCCTTGATTTATTTGAAGAGACCCTGTCTCTGTTCGTGGACAAAGGTTTAATTATATGGTTGTGCCCGGTGTCTTGATGGCAGTGGGTTTTTATCAGCATAGCCATTTTCAGAGGGATCTCTTGGCATCGAAGTAACGATCGGCCAGCTGAGGACACTTGGGACGCGAACGCTTGCTGTCACGCTGGGGTGCTCATCTTTATTGTACAGAAAAAAGCACGTAAAGCGCTTAAGTGCACTGCAGCAGGGTCCAGTCAGCGGTTCTTGGGAGTTACTAAATTATGGGTCACTCTCCCCGATCGCGAAAAGCAGAGAATAGCTGGCTGTCTTTGTAATTCCTGTTATTTTTCCAGAAGGGGGGAAATGATCGGCACATGCTGATGTGTGCATCATGCACTTCCATCACATTTAGAAGTGATCTGATTTTACTCTTCCTTGCTGCCTGTTTTTTTGCTGGGGCTGTTCAGTTTAGGGTTCTAGCTCAGGGGTCCTGAGGTGACCCCCCCCCCCCCCCCAGTTCTTCAAGCTGAACAGGCGGCCTATGGGCTGACAGGTGAAGCTCTTGTCTTCCATGTTAATTGCTCCCATGATGTCATTTGCCTCCAGTCCACGTTTTGATAGCCAGGGCACAGCGTCGGTCACCAGGCTTGTGGAAGCCCGTTCGCTGGGCAGAAGCGTCATCCATCATAGACGTAGCCGTGCATGTTCCTGTCAACGCCTTGGCTTATGGAAACCGCTCCTGCATCATATGATCACTGTGTGTCTGCGTGTTGGGATCCAGCGACTGGCCTGCAGTCTAGTTATGGTGATGAATAAAAGCACTTTGGGGCGTGATGGAAGTAATGGCATCGGCTTCACATTTTAGCATATTCATAATGTCACGACTCAGTACAGGCCAGTAGCGGAGCGCCAATCCTAGATGGACGTCTTGGGATTATCGACCATGAATTTGTCATACCGGTCATTATGTGTGACATCTTAAATAAATAACGGGTGAGAAATGGAGTGTTTTTTCATGCTTATGGGTGTGCCATGTGCTTCTCCATCACAGTTCGTCTGGATGAGCTTAACATCAGAACACTGTGTTTTCATCCAAAAGGTTCTGGGAGAGATGAGTGCCGACAGGATTTCTGATTAGGAAAGTGGTTTTTGTTAATCGGAGAAAATTCTGAAATGAGCCCTTAGGCTCGTCAGATGTGCTTAGGTGAGAACCTCCGGCTTGTGGCTCTGTGTCGTCCCTTTGCTGCCACTGTGTGCGGGGCAACGCCTTTCAAGGAATGATGTCACCTGACTGTTGCTTAGGCCAATGAGCTGCTGGCCGGATACCGAAGACTGCACTGCACTGACTGATATAACTGTCTGATATAAACAAGACTGCTTCCTTCTTAAAATGGGCGCATTTATGATCTCACCTCACAGTCCAAAGATATGTAGTTAGGCTAGCGTATCTCTGACTTGCCTGAATGTGTGTGTGTACCCTCTCATGGCTGGCATCCTCTCCAGGGTTATCCCCCAGTCTTGTGCCCTGTGCTGTCTGGGGCAGGTTCCAAGCTCACTGTGACCCTGACCAGCATAATGCTTTAAAGGTGGAGAGATGCTTCATGTATCGTAACGTTACTTCCCTTGATGTTGGCTGCAGTGCATTTTATCTTGAATGCTTTTGGAGAAGCTATCAGTAATAGATGCAGTGTGCCTCCATCATTATACGTGCGGACTGTCACCCACGAAGGCAGCTCCTCCGGGGAGGAGCGTGGCGTAATGTGGCAGGAAGCGGGGTTCCTCTCCTCTCCTTTCCTTTCCCCTCCTCTCCTCTGCCAGTGGACCACTCGTGCCTTTCATGCATCATCAGCTGGCTTCTGCTCTCCTTCTGCAGGCCCCGCCCTGCTGTGGCCTGTCTGAGGAAGGGGAGATGATGTCTTATAATGCAGTGTGCAGTGGACCAGGCATTGTGTTCCTGGGCATGTGGCTGGCTGTGCAGCATGTGTCTCTGCCTTTGTTTCATCTGTCACAGTGAGAGTGTCAGTCCCAGAGCTACAACGGCCGCGTATCACTGCTGTTTGACTGTGCTGTCATCCCGCCTCCTCCTTCACAGCCTCCCTACCGCTTTCCACGCTCCCTGCGTTGAGTTTTCTTATTATTTTTTTTTTATTCCTGATCCAGCTATCTGCAGGGCTTCCTGGCGGAGGGCAAATTGAGAGGCACTCGCCGAATCTGACTGCAGAGAAAGTTAACCTGGCGTGTGAAATGTCTACCCCATGTTGTGGCTGATAATTAGCACACATAGCTGCCCAGGGGAGTGAGAGATTGCTCAAACAGTTAGGCAGGAAATATTGTAGCGCAAACACAAATTGCCGTACCTAACCCTGAAACGGTGCAATGGGGTTCAGTGTTCTCTGAATCTGTCTGTAACCTTTCAAGTCTGACACTTTAATCCATCCATCCATCCATCCATCCACCCATCCATCCCATTCACTTATCCAGTACTGGATTGCAGAGAGCATATAGCCTAACCAAGAAGTGTGGGCGAAAGCTCTGTGTGGGATTCTAGCCCAGTTTGCCATTTTGCTTCTGTGTTTGTTTCCTTGTTAAGTTGTTGCATGAGACGACGCAGCAGTGCTGGGGGCTACGTTGAACACTCCTACTGTCCTAAATGAGGAAAAGTATGCCTGAGTGTAAACCTCTTCCCAGAGTAGTTAATTTGTGTTTACTTCAGTGTTTTAGTGCGTATAGCCCTCGTGTAACCAAGCCTGAGTGCCGAGGGCCCATGTCATACGGCACGTCCGTGTTCCAGTTCTGTAATTAAAATTGAGCTTGGCTCTTCCCTACCGGAGGAACAGCAGCAAATATTTTGGTTGCTCTGGAAAAAGGTCACCCGAGGTTATGCAGCGAGCAGGTGGTTAAGCCGTTAGGCCAGGCGAGCTTTATGATTCTAAGGTCACGTCACATGCTAGGTTGTCCGTCTGAGTGGCATCTCTTTGGAACTGTCTGCGATTTTGCAAGTTGTCTCGGCAACTCGGGGGCTCGGGCTCTTGATGAGTGTTTGTGCAGCACTCCCTTCCAGCGGCCCGTCTGCACCGCCGAAAGGGATTAACACACCGTTCTCCGTGCAGAGACGTCTGTGGAAAAGCAAACACCGCTTCCCTGCCGTGTGAGCAGTGTTACTGAGGGAACCGACCGAGTACGCGGAACACGCCTCGGACCTGCCTGCTTGGGCCAGGTGCAGTTCCCTTGTTAGTCAACAGAGGGCAATCCAGTCAACTCAAACAGTCTATGAAACCACAGGATCGGTCTTTTCCCAGGATTAAAAGGATTTTGTTTTTATAAATAAGTGTAGAAATACGGTGCATATTCCATTGTATGTGAATGACAGGTAAATTGGTTTCCATTCAGCCGACAGATGGCAATTATGTGCCCCCCCCCTCTCCATGCCACACTTCTTTTTGTCCTCATAGAAAATCTGTGACCTCTGTATAAGCCCACCCACCCCATTATATCTTCATATCAGGGTCTACAGGGGAGGAACATATGGCCAGTTGGCGTCACCTGTTTTCCCTGCACACCACTTTGGCTCGACGTCACATTCGCCGTGGCCACAGGAATAGCTGCACAAAAATTTTCCCGGATTATTGCTGCGTTTCACAATGCGGCAGATTCAAGTGCACTGCGTCGGCACGCCTGCATGCATGATGGCCGTTCTGAAACATGCGTTGTGGTCTCTCTTAGATTTACTTTCAGCATTTTACGTAATTCTATCGTTAAACATTGAAAATTAGCCACACCTCATTTAACAATCAGTAATATTTATTAAAGCACGTAAAACACTCACTCTTGACGTGGGTCAGATGTAGCTTTTTCCTGCCTCTTACAGGGGCGTTCGGGTGGTTATTGGTCAATTTGTGACCCACCTAAAATATTGTGTTTGGTACTGCTGTGTCAGTGTACACTATACAGTCATCGCATTATACTGTAGCTTATTGCAAAATGATATTTTATTGTGCCTTCTGTACCTTATTATGTGCTGCTGTCAGTTCCGGACTGATGAGATGGCACTTGACCAGTGCAGATGCCCAAATAACTTTACTTTTGAGTGTATGGAGATTTTCTCAGTGCTGTGCCCCCAGGCATCCTGCTCCCGTGTGCATGTGTGTATCTGCGTGACCGCTGGGTGCTCCGTCCCAGAGAGGGTGCATTAAGGAGGAAGAGTGCATCCATGAGGATGCAGGTTAGCTCAGTACTGAGTGTGTGTGTGTGTGTCTCTGTGTGTGCGTGTGCATGCGGCGTCTTTAAGGACGGCAGGTTGAAGCCGAGCTGCACAGAAGGCCTTCGGCTTGGTTCAGCTCGGTTCGTGATTGCCTTGGAGCCTTTGTGGGAAAGGGCGAGAAGGTGAGGCCTCCGCGTCAAGATCCGCCTTTCGTGTTACTGATGCTCCGCAAAGTGAGGGGGCTTACGCAGCCTGTCAGCGAGGGAATGGGGAGGCCGCTCCGTGCCGTGCCGCTCTCCGAGGCTTCTTAGCATCCTGATTTATTTTTTTTCTTATCTCTCTCTGCTTTTCCAAACTTTTCAAGTGGCTTTTGGTGCCAGTAATATTTCCTGCCAAGTACGTCACACGTGCCCCATTCCCTCCTTTTGATCTGCTGTACGATTACGGCTTGGAAGCTGAATATGGTGCTAGTGAGGGCTAGGAGGGCAGCACTTCTTAACCACTGCTTAGCGAGGGCCTCTCGTTTCGGTAGAGCGCCCTGCTGTGGTTACAGTCAGCCGTACCGCTGTTATATGTCAGCGTTCTCAAGGTGCGTGAGGATTTGGGACAGTATCTAGCTCGGCAAAGGGGGAGCCACCTCTCTTACCATTGGTTGTGGTCGTAGTGTCGAATGTCCGTGGTTCTGGCAGAGCCTAAGTGTACTTAGACCTGCTGCTGTAGTTTGTGGGGGTGGAGATAAATAGTGTGTGAGTGACAGCCCTGTCCGTTTCCACCCAGATCCCATCAGATGGATCAGACTTAACTTGCTGTCTGCTGAGCATCAGCCACCTGCAAACTACCACTGAGCCACGCCTTAAAGAGGACTGAGAAAATGGGTCCTGCATAAAGAGAGCAGCTTTTGTTTTTGCCTAAAGAACTGCTTTTGTTAACCAGTCATTTATAAATGGCAGGCATTGTGTGTGTGTGTGTGTGTGTGTGTGTGTGTGTGTGTGTGTGTGTGTGTGTGTGTGTGTGTGTGTGTGTGTGTGGTTTAGACTATCAAGGGAGATACTGGCTGCAGAAATGCAGCTTTGTGAAATGCCATGCAACACCCAGAGAGGTTTCTTGGGTTTGTATTAATACACTGGGGATTCCTGTAATTATAATATTTTCCCCCCCAAAACTCCAAATTATGATTTTGGGGATGAAATAAATCACATAAACCCCAGATTTCAGCAGAACCTTAAAGGGACAGACTGACATATTGACTGTTCCTGCATCTGCACCGATGACTCATTTTCAGGTAGTTGATGACGAGTGTCCGCCGCCATCTTCTTGACCAGTTTACTCAGACTGTCACAAATTGCTGAATTATGGTCTGCAGATTCCCAAGAGGATTCATGACAGAACTTTGATCAGGGTTTTCAATGACGTTCATTTTCTTAATTGAAAGCCTCGCTGCTGTGGCTGTCGGACTTTAAATAATTGTGCTTTGGAGAAATATGAATTTTCAGCTGAGTTTTAGGTCTTCTGTGGGCTGTTTCTGTAGGGCAAAGGATCCTTCATTTTTTTTTTTTGTTAGCGTGGCTTACAGATGTATGCTGTGATGGGGTGTGATGTCCCTGTTCTTATAATATTGTTAAATCCAGAACATCGAATATTTCTGTATTCCTCGTTGAGTTTTCATGCTGTAAAGGTGACTGCCTACCTCAAACGAAGTCAACGGAATTGTTGTATTAACAATCCGATTCTGTATGATGGTCCATGTAGGGCCCCCAGGCAAAGTGTTTCGTTTGTTCTGATCTCACCCACTGCCCAAAATTTCCTACATAAAACGCACGGTATCTAGCATCACTGGGGTTATTGCCGTTTATATGACAGGTGACACTGAGATTTTAAAGCTGTACAGACAAGCTGCGATTCATGGGTAGGAGCATTCAAAGAAGCATACATTTATTTCCGCTCTTTGTGGGGGTCTGTGGCATTGAAAACATTCCGAACCTTCTTGTGTTTTGCCATGACCTAGAACAAATAATAATTTTTTTTTTGCGCAAACAAACGCTTTGAGACCGTATCGGTGACCTCTTGGTCCCTGGACCCGCTCTGGTGTCTGCTTTCAAGTCACTGTATGCTGTCAGCGTCCCTGTTTTATGTGCCTAAAAACGTGGATACTGCCTTTGTCCTCCTAGAAGCGGGTGCTGTGGAGCTTCCTTACCTGGGGCTTCCTGCATGAACTGGACAGTCACCCTGGTCATCCTGGCTACACGGAGTTGTGAGACTCGTGGGTTCCCTGCATCGGGACATACTTAATAATCTGATTCTCTTACCCGCACAGAGTCTTATTCTCCCCCTCTACAAGCAGTTTATGGGGTTGAGTAACGTGGCACACGGCCGTACTGGAGTGCGAATCGACGGATGGGCTATTGAAGTGGTCTTGGAAAAAAAATATGTTCATAAATCTAGCATGGCCCCTAGGTGCCGCGAAGTGGCTGTTAACTCCAACGGGAAGCCTAATGTTTGTAATTATGCTGCCATTAAATGTACTTTTAAAAAACGATACATTAATAATTGAAACTTTTATGGTGTGAAGGCCGGCCTGCCCAGCTCTCTGATTGCCGCAGACGTGGTACTTAAATTGGGACCGTGGAAGAAATGAAAAACAAACAAATAAATCACGTTGGCTTGATGTTTAAAAATTGTTGCGGAAGACACTTTGTCAATATGGCCGGGGGAAAAAAAAATGTTCAGCATAAATATTAACCTCTCGGCTGCAAGATGAACCGGCAGTATTGTTGCTTATCTGCTCATTATATTGAAGGATTATTCGCATGGAAGAGCCTCACAGGAATTCTTCTGTGAGAATTGTTGTTCTCTTTAGGGAATACTAAGCAACAGTTTACTCCTTTCTTTCCGAGCTGATTGCAAATGCGACTTACTGGGATGGAACACCCTATAATCACTGCAGATTCGTTTATTTTTGCTTAAATTTAACCATTTACCCCACTTCTGTTTTTTTTTTTTTATCTTTCTGCATCAGGCTGCCTGATTCTGAGTAGGTCTGTGTAGGAGTGAGCTGAGCTCGTGCAGAGCCGAGGGCCGCCTTCTCTGTCACGCCTTTTAGTCCCAATGCTACCTGCAGGACTGCGGGTGACTGATAAGACTCTCAAACTCCACCATGAAAACATTTGCTGCAATTTAGTCATTATTTTAAAAGCCAGAAACAATGTAGGAAGAACGACAAACATGGATGCTATTGCGCGTGAATTAAGTTCACATTTGCTTTGTTGCCAAATCCGTCTTCGGCCGTGATTTCAGTGCCCGCCCCTCCCTTCCCCACCCCCCACTCTTGTCTTGTGCATTCACTTGTAGCAAACTGGCTGTGCGCATAAGCATCGCTCCCTGCGTCTCCCCAGATGTGCTTATCCGTCTGAGAGCCCCCGGCGCCTTGTTGCACCGCGGACGGTCGTCAAGGGAAAAATGACTTATCACGCGGACGCCCGCAAGACGCGCTGATGAGGTTTACAGCTCCGCGGCCAAATGGATGCTTCTGAAATGGGGCTATTTTTAGCAAGTGCTGCCTGGGTTGGGTTGAAACGTCATCGGGTTACGGTGTTAATGGGTGGCACAACACATCAAAGGGGAGATTCTGCCTGAACCTTAATTTCAGTGCACAGCGAAAAGATATTGCTTCGTTTTAACTAGCACATGGCATCTTATTCGTATCAGAGAATTACCCCCACTTTTTCCTGTGTTTCCGCCGAATGTCATGAGCCAGACTCCGTTTTATGGCTCTTCGCTGGTATTTGTGATGCACGGCTGAAGGTTGTGCTGGGTGCATCAAAGCTGCCAGTCTGGATGGAGCCGTTATAATGACATGGGCTGGCAGTCGTGCTTCATAGCCGACCCAATAGCGGCTGATTTTCACTGCTGCATTTTGCCATGACAAATAAAGAAAAACATTCTTAAAGCCTGTAATATCCTCAGCCCAGCCTATGATGGTGGAATCGTCCTCAGTAAGTTTGACTTGGTGAAGCTGCAAGCATTTATATTTATATATGCCTTATCATTTTTATTATCCCTGTTTCGGTATTAAAGGAGAGTTATTCAAACCAGCACTTTGGAATAAAAATCTGCAGCTCAATTGACTTCTTGAGCGCTGTCTTGCTGGCCACATTCATAAGCGGTTTGGTTGCACAGCTGTGCAATAATTTAGTGAGGATTGTGCCCATCACATCGTCAGATACAATGATCAAGCCACCAGATGTCCTCTAAGGGGGGAGGATGTGACCTTCACTTTCTGGTTTTACAGAGAAGGTTTTCGGAGAGTTTCTCAGCTGGGACCTGGAGGGGGCACTGTCTCAGCTCCCACTGAAACCCGGCCAGACTGTAGTCCTGACGGTCGACATCAAGGTCAAGCTGGACTTCTCGGGACAAGAGAACCTGCTTCAGGACCTCAATGATGGTGAGTTGACCCATCCACCGTAAAAGTTGTTCATAAGGAAAATCACTTTTCGGGTTGAATAAAAAGTCTGAATTTGGAATGAAATAATGGAATTGTGGAAGATCCTTGGTCCAAATTTGACATAGTTAATTATAATTTCATTTTGTCTCTGTCCTTCTATACCATATTTATTTTAGTGTCTTCAGATTGGTCAGTCTGTTCTGCAGGTGGTGTCCGCAGTAAATAGTCTTACACATTCCTTACTGAGAGGAGAATAAAGTGACAAGAATTGTGAGCCTTTCTTGCTGTAGCAGGGATCCGTGGGGTGGCACCGTCTGGGGTGTGTGGCCAGTCAGCAGTGTCTGCTACATTGGCCTTTGAACATGGAGGCTGAAGGGAGGCGGGGTACCAGCAGTGAAGGTACTTTACGGAGAGTTGTAGGGACGGGGCTTGGCACAGACCCCAGAGAGGGACAGTTTTGCAGGATAAGGAGACTGTTACTCATCTTCTGAGTAACGATGCACTGAAGGCGCTCGGGCTTCATGAGAAGATGCAGCTGTTCCCTGGCGAGGCAGGCGGCTGTCCATGGTGCTGAACCCCCCACTGGGCCTCCTTACACTGGCGCCCTCAGAAGCTGACAGCTCCCCCTGCCCCATGTGGGGGTGGGTTTGCAAAGCGAAAGGCGCGCAGCACTTAGTGGGCCCCCCCTGGCAGTTTTTGTACGTTAAATAATTCACTTCTGGCATCGCCCCGGCGGTAAGTACCCTGCTCTGTCTAAGACCCTCAGAGGTGCTGCTCTGTCTGCCTGCAGGTGCTCAGAATGACTTTAGGCTTCTAGCGGGCCACTGTTTGAGTGTCTGAGTGTTTTAGAGAAACGCAAGCTGCCCCATAAATGGTGCCGCACTTACTTATCTGCGTGAGGTAATTCTGACCCACCCATTTTTTTTATGAGCATAGTAATAACTGCATACTCCTGAATGGGAGCGATAAG
This sequence comes from Brienomyrus brachyistius, assembly GCF_023856365.1. Lineage (NCBI taxonomy): Eukaryota > Metazoa > Chordata > Actinopteri > Osteoglossiformes > Mormyridae > Brienomyrus > Brienomyrus brachyistius. The sequence continues at coordinate 21,423,939 of NC_064555.1, forward strand.
CAGTGGGTTACTCGTTACCGGTTACTGGTTTCGTAACGTGCGGGGTGGTGGTGACGTCGTCGCCCGACCGTTGCGGATTAGCGTTATCGTGGGTTGAAACACGTTGCTGTTGTTTACTCTCAAATGGTGTTGTTCTGTCACTGCTGAAGTGCCATTCGACGCTAACCGGTGCAGTGGCTGGGTGCACAAAACAGCTTTGCTGGCTGCTGGACCCTCTTTAATATTTTGAGGTGATTCACAGGAGCGTGATACAGTACATGCTGGCCCACGGTCCTTGTTCCAGCCAGTACTATTTATTCGTGCGTGTTTTCCCCTTCATTTTAATTTGTTTTGGAGGAAAATGTGAAAATTGGCTTTGGTGGTTGTAACTGTTTGCCAGTCTACTATATGCAGCTTTGGTCTAATGAAAGCAAAGTAAGAGGACACAGTGATATTTATGTAGATTGGATGGCAGTGTCGTTTTGTAAATCCTTTTACTTGGAAATGGAATTTTGGGAAGGATCAGACAATGTATTCACCTAGTGAGTTTGACATTCATTTTTTGGTAATCACTATGGTAAATATGCCCTACATTGCTCTGAGAATGTACCTGATGAGCCAAAACATTATGACCACATTATGAAGCAAAAAATGTTGACTACCTAGTAAAAATGGTACATTTCAAGGTTTGGGATAGATTAGACATGAAACTCGCATTCAACATCCTGATTTGCAGTAGAAATGGCCAGGGGTAAAGATCTGAGTGACTTTGAGGAGGGCCAAACCATTGTGACCAGATGATTGGGTCAGATCATCTCCGAAACAGCAGGGCTTATGTGGTGCTCATGGTCAGCCATGGTGAGCACCTACTGAGAGGGGTCTGAGGAGGCAAACACCATGATCAACCAAAAAGGTGTTGGGCGGTCGAGACCCATCAACGTGCGACGTGAATGGAGGTTGTCCTGTCTGGCGGAAAACCGCAGAAGGGTTACTGTGGCACAAATGGCAGATAATTTTGTGACCATTATGAAAAGTATTTCAAATCCGGCTGTCTATGGGGCTACAGAGCCACAGTCCTTCTGCTGGTTTGTTCCACATGGGATAGCCTTCATTCACCTCTTGCGTCGGCATTTCAAAGAATATGTTTGTTCCATTACTTTCTTGTTATTTACCGACTGTCCTTGACTTGCAGCCTTTGTGACTTATGATGACTCGCAGAAGTAACTGAAGTGTTTTTTTTTTTATTTGATTAAGCAAATGTATGTAAAAAATAATTTTGCTACACTACCTAGTGTGCTCTGCACACCATATGATAGTTGCCCCAGGAAAGTACTGTACTATATGGCAGTACGCCATCCCAGCCTCACACACTTCTCTCCTAGTCTCCTTCTCACACCTAGTATCGTAATTCTTCCATTATCGTATTTTGACATATATCTATTTCATTGTACTATCTGTCTGTTGGACCGGAGCCCAGTTGTAAGTCATGGAGAGCGTGTTTTCTTTCATTATTGATTTATTTCTTCTTTGGGGGCTGACTGTTGTGCTGGGATTTGTTATGATATCGTTCAGTTCTCACCCACCTGTTGCTGATCCTGGTCAGGGTCACAGGGGGCCTGGAACCCGTCCCGGGCAGCACAGGGATGCCAGTTTATTTCCATTCACCATATATTTAACATACCTAGAATTTGGGCACATAGGTATTTGATATTTTCCCTTCCTTCATTTTCAGCCTCCCTGCCTACTTTTCAGCTCGTCTACATTTATGCCGAGTCTGTGCTTTGCAGTTCAGGCAGAAGTGGAGCTAAAATGTGCTTCTGCATCCATTCTTAGCATTTTGTGACGCCTGACCCCAAGTCTGCCCTTGCTATCCGTGATGAGCATCCACATCTATTTGGGCACAGTCAATTATCTCCCTTCGCTTCAGGGTGACTTGCCCCGGTCCCCCCCTCATACTTAATTCCGTGCTCAGTGTGTTAAATGTTGTGAACCACCGACGACGACACCTCTCACGCTAACAGCCATGAAGCGTTTAGCTTCACTGGTAGATGAACGGAAGATGACCCTACCTCGTACTTCACAGTGCTTTGCATAATATTTGCATTGCTGCATTATTGCCATAAACTGCCTAAATGACGTTCAGCTGAATGGAAAATCCTTTATTTTTGCAAGTCATGAAGCAATTATTTTAAATATTGCGAGGTACCTTGAGCACATAAAACTTAATTAAAATAAATAATCAGATGGTTTTATTATGACAAACACTTTCACCACTTATACATGAATGACACGGCTGATTGGTTGCATCATCTAGGGTAACTTAATAGCTCAAGTGAATAAACTGGGAAACCTGAAACTTTGGATGACATTTTTAGAGACATTTTCCCATCGAGGGTGTTCAGCACATATTGGGAACCTCCATGAAAGATCACTCCGAAGACTGGTGTCACATATGGTTTTCTGGTGTTTAGGCATATTTCAGCCCATGGATTTGACATTTCAAAACACCTTTCTTAGAAGCCTTTTTGCTCCCAAATATGGCATGCACACATCTTAAAAGTTTTAAGGTCATTTTTCCCTGTTTCCAGAGGTGAACTCCAGTCACTGATGAGAATTAGAATAAGATGACACAAACGTGGAATCATATGGAGAGTAATATACTGTATAGCCCTGCACTGAGCTATATTCTGTAATACTCTAGATGGTGCAGAATACTAACCTGGTAAATAGGAAGAGGTGCATGAGAATTTTGTGAAAAACCTGGATTAGATCCAGTGGACTCGCCTGGATTTCTGAATGGAAAGACCCAATTTCATTAACATCTTCGGGATACTTTGGACAGTTGAACTGAGCGAGAAGTGAAGCTGCAATTTTTCCCTCAAACTTGAATTTAGAAATTACTAAAGGAGGCTATTTTTCCAGTCTCACTCTCTCTCTCTCACACACACACACACATACATCTTATCTTCTTAATTTAATCCAGTTAGTTACAGGTGAGGAGAGGAGCTTGTCTCTAGCCCACCCCTCCCCCCCCAAGCATGCCTGCCCTCCCTGCATCACAAATTGAAAATTAACTGAGGGTTAAAGCCAAAAATAACCCTCTTGTTTATAGCTACCTCTGCAGAAATGCTCACAAACAAACCAGACGGTGCTAATGTCGAACATTGCAGAATGATTATCAAAATGCCTATAATAACTGTATAATCAAAGGGAATGGAAACAAAATGAGGTGTATTGAAAAGAAATTGGTGGGATGATGGATCAGGATCGTTAGCTCATAAGCTAGTCACTTTGCAAAGCTTCGTTCAGTATGATAGGCTAGGCTAATGTGTGAAGCTGCGACAATTGAACACTGCAGTATTGATTCTGTATCAGAGTCCCCAAGGACATTTTTGGCCACCTCTGTTTGATCTGCAAAATAATATGCGCATTGAACTCTTATTATTTTTCCTAGATACACACACAATACATAATGGATATCAGAAAATCGACATTTTTTGGTTAATGTGTACTAGTAAATGTTCAATATAATGTTTTATACATTTGCATAATAGTCATTATTATATAAATATGTATTATAAGGGATGTATTTTTGTAAAACATCCATAATTGGTCTATTTTTCAGTTATAACCTGTGTCTCAGAAGGCCCACAAGAGTCAATAGTTCACTTTCAAAAAAGGAAAGTGGGAAGTTTGGAGCAATGGTGTAATAGCGGCTATTAACGCACTTGAAAGACACCGAGTGATTATTTGAATGGTACTATTCACACATCATTCGCTGAGGTCTCGGCGAATCTAACCTTTAACTGGTACCTCAGTGGAGATCCCAAGCAGAGCTTCTAAAATGAGGCTGATGGCCCAAATAAAAAAAAAATAAAAAATCACAAATAGGAAGTATTTAATAAAACTTGAATGCTGGGATTATACAGCATTTGGCACATAAATATTCAGTGTTAATATTTACTGAGATGTGCTGTTTAGTAAATCTGATCTCGTTCTTCTCAAACACGAGTCAGGTATTCTTATGTTAAACGGTGCTTCGTAGTGTCTTTGCTATAAGATATAGATCATAATAATCGCCTGTTGGGCTGTATTTCATTATCATTTAACTGGATGTTCTTTATCCTGAATGAAGAGGACATAGACAGTGTGATGTAATTGTTGGTCCATTGTGATGGGGGGGGGGGGGAATAGTATTCATTGTCTGCTACTGGGTATTGGTTGTTCAGCTGGATACTATCAATTGGGTTTTGAAAAAATACGACTAACCTGTCTGTTATTGGAGGGTAGGCCTGTATTCAAATGTTCTCCGTCCTTAATTCAGGGCCGAGTGTTCTGGTTTATCAAAGAAATTGTGTCGTCTGTGATGTTTTTTCCACACAACAGTTACTTCTCACATGTTGTTTTTTTTTTCTCCCATACGACTAGTAGCAGCATTAATTCTCAAGCAGGAATAGATAAATAATATGGACTCACTATGGGCCTAAACAATCAAAGCAGCTTTACTTCAGTGTATAGTGAGACAACGGGGACATCTGGGGCTGTGATACACTGTGATACACCCCCGCCCCCCCCGCCCCAGACTTAGACTGAGTAGAATAATTGTGCTGGTCAGAACAGCTGGTGCTGTGGTCTTCGTGGCGACCAGGAAATGACCTCAGCACTTCTGCATCCATCACCGATCATCTGACGCTTTTTTTTTATTGATTTGTAACATTTCTAAATGTTCTTTATTGAGTTGTTGAGTTGATTTTCTGCGGTTAAAGTCGAGTGGCGTTTGCTGACTGTAAAACACCAGCACTTCTGAAGTCTGCATGCATGTGCTTGTGTTCATGTACAGTACTGCATGTGGACATTTAAACTAGGCTTTGATCAAACTGCTCTCTTTTAACCTGTTAATTAGATGCATTCATTAAATCATCTAATAATAAGACACAAGAAGCTTCCGCTTTGTCATGATTCCCGAGCTGGTTAATTAGCACGTATCTTCTTGATTAAATTATGTTTGTTTTTTGTTGCCTTTTGTCAGACGTAAAGCCACATACAGCCGGGGTCACCTTCCCTTTGTGAGTGACATCCCTGTTAGAGCGTCTTTCAGAGCGATTGTGTTATTCTGGGAGCTGATATCTGCTTTTTATCTGCGCTATTATTGTACTGTGCCGAGATCTGGCTGCGAAGAAGACTGGCAGATATAACGCTCACTATTGTGGCATCGTTTCAGTCCAGGCCTGTCGCTTCTTCCCCTTTATACCATAGATCCTAATCACAGTTGTGTTTTATTCATATTATTATTATTATTATTATTATTTAATTTTAGGAGTGGTCCAAGCAAAATGTTGCCGACCAGTATAATGTTATACTGTCTCCCCTATTCTGTCCATCGGTCACTGATCAGATAATGGCAATAATAAAGACATGTGCAGATGCAGAATTATGCAGATGTTCTATCTGTGTCCCTATGGAGAGAGGACGTTCTATGCATATCGTGCCTGCCGTTCTGTGCCTGCCGTTCTGTGCCTGCCGTTCTGTGCCTGCCGTACTGTGCCTGCCGTACTGTGCCTGCCGTACTGTGCCTGCCGTACTGTGCCTGCCTTAAGGCTCAGCATTTTTTTTTTTACAGAAATTGTTCCATTGTAAGGCGCATCCCCACCAAGCTTCCTAACACACTGAGGGGCCTTTTGCTACATGGCCAATAATATGGCAGGGGGCTTGTTTACCGACTGTGTTACCTGCTTCGTGACGCTGTTTCTGTCCGTATGTTTTCACCCTCTACTTGGTGCATAAGATTGGACCAGCTGACACATATTAATTTAATGAATGTCTAAATGATCTTAAGGTGAACATAACTTTTTTTTTTTGCTTGAGGTATGGAGAAAGCACTGACTTTCATAATATTTGGGGCTTTGGTGATTTGTGTATTTTAGGCCACTTGGGATGCAAAAGACCCGCTCTACCTTTGACTTGTATGTGTGATCGCCAAGATGCTGCTCGCCCCCACCTTCCTATAGCCACTCTCATTGTCCCAGCGGAACCGATTAGCAGCGGTCAGCATAATATTTTCATAGCGTCGCAGGACTGCGGCCCGTCTGACTAATGCTATTATTAATCTTTACGTTTGGGTCCACATATTCATCCTTCTGTGGGACCGGGGAACTGGTGTAAGCTCGTGAGAGCAGCAGCCTGTAATAGAGCCATTAGTCACTGGTGGAGATAATGTTTCATTCTGCTTTGGGCCCTTTCGCTTTCATTAGGAACGATCCGGCACCAGCATTCAATAAAACTCTCATAAAAGTAATGAGTTACTCATATTAAATTTTCATTGTTCATCTTGTCAGCCTTTTCTTCTTACATTAGTGTTTACCAGATGCAGGGGGAGAATGCAGAGGCTGGCTCTCTGTGTATGTATGTGTTTAAAGAGAAATGGGTAGTAAATATTCCATGTAGTTTGCAGCGTTGAGTGTGTCTGTGTGTTAGGAATCGATTCGGAAGCCTTCTGCAGTGTCCGCGTGTAATAATATTAAATTCGAATGAAATGGAACAACACGGTTGAAAAACACTCCTCTCTGTCACGGAAGAGAATTTATTTTCTCGACAGTTATTGTTTTGTTGAGGCGTTGCTTTCAAACAGCTGTCTTTAAATATCATTTTATACTGCTGGCTGCTCATTCACCTTTTGACCGTCGATTATTTTTTTAACCTTATTCATCCATGCTGGAAATCTGGAGGGGGGGTTAGCACTGGTCCACACCACTGGGCTCCCATGTATCTTGTTTATTTTTCCAGGAAAAGAGAGACAAAACTATTGTTTTTCCTGAATTCCTTTGTCACAAGTCTTGCTCTGTATTCTGCCCCGTGCCCGTTGGAGCTGTACATGATATGAAAGTGATGGTTCCTTTGTGGGGTTTAAGGGCTTATCTCACTTTGATCTGCGTCGTCCGTTAACCCTCTGGGGTCTAGGGGTAGGGGGCACACCTTCACTGACTGGGGCATGGTCACACATGTCATTCAGTATCATAAACTTAATTCATGGCAAATAAATTATTTATTATATGTTTGGTTTGCCATTACACTCAATTTTAATGTATGTTGTTAATATGTCAGATTTATGTTAAGTTTGTAATTTGATATCAAAGAATAGACATTGCAAAATGCAGTATGGAACACTTGCAGAAACATTCTGAAAGTACATAGTAAGCGATGGTGGCAGTTTTTGTTTTGATCCCAGATATCTGATCACCAAAGTGGCTACATGAAGATGACTAAATGGTGTAGTTGCATCATTCAGTTGGATAAATAAATAAGAAAAACCGAACTCATGTCACCATTTCTGGGCTCCTTTCATTGAATATGTAGTAACTTTTATGTGTCTGCATGAGCCATTCACACCTGGCCACATCCCCCACCCCCCCTTTAATGGTGCTGATAGGGATGTATCTAGATCGTGTGTTGTTCATCAGATTACCATGCAAATGCGATTTGAATACACAGAAATGCGGCTATTTAGAATGTGAATAGCGATCTTCAGGTGAGGGCAGCACTACACACCCCCGATGCAGGTAAAACAAAGAAAGGTGACATGGTTTACTTTTTAGCCGGTTTAACCTAATTTTTAAAACTTCAATACTTCTGACAATGGACATTTTGAAAAGAAGACAGATTACGGATTTAGTCAGCTGAAATAGACACAAAAATACTCTGCATCGCTGACGACGCACTCGACCCCAGAGGGTTAGAATTGTGCTCTGCTGTTATACTTCAGGTAGTTCTCTGGGGTCACGTTGCGTGAAATTTGTATTGAATGTACCCTGAATCTGGATGAGTGGTTTGGAAGAACAACTAGTTTTTTTACATAATGTTTATTAAGGAAGATTTGTGGTTCATGGAAGACTAGCGTTGTGCTTACTAACAATTAGAATTTTTTTTTTTTTGCGGGGGGTGAGGTTGTATTATTTTAGATAGTGTAAAGCGATTTTAAAAACTTTACATGATGGATAAAAGCTTGATGATGTCTGCATATGTGGCCCTGAGTGGGGTGGGGTCGGATGGCCGGATGCATGACCTTGCAGCGCGGTGTCGTTTCAGATGGGATCAGCGTCACGGGCCTGCCCATCTCCAGCCCACTCCGGCAGGTGCTGAAGCCGCGCTCTGAGAACAAGCCCATGGGCACGGAGTCCGGCAAACCCGACTACAACCAGGTCAAGGTAAGCAGCCTCGGCCCATCTCTTCATTATCCGGCACCTGTCAGATCCCCCCAGCATCATTAGTCGTTTCCTATTTACACGGTTTGCCGTTTGGGGGCGGTGTGTTTCGACTAACGGCCCCGGGAGGGCGCTGTCAGTTGATCTGTGCTCAGTAGAGCCTCACTGCCAGAGCGAGATCCTCCAGGGACTCCCATGGGTGAAGACAGACCTGTTTGCTCGTGGCACAGCCTGCATGAGCTGCGTTATGCACTGAACTGAGAAGCAGGTGTGTTTCTAGGCTCAGGCCTTCGGAAGCTCTGGGAAATATGGATGTTCGGTGCCTGAGCCGTCCACCCCCCCATGTCCCAGCCCAACTCTGCAGAACCAGCATCCATTACCATGCAGAAGTGCGGTCTGCTCAACAGTGATAACGGCTCCATGTCCCGGTCCACTTCGCGTGTCCGGGCAGGCGGGCTCGGCTGACTGCCCTGTACACGTGTCCAAATCGCCGCTCCTCCTGGAACACGCGTCCTTTCCACTGACGCCTCCCCGGGCCCTCGGCTTCGTTAGTGCTGGCAGCCCGCGGGCCATAGAAACAGCTTGTTTGCTACGTTTTGTTGGTGGCGAGCAAAATAAAAATAAAAAAAAATAGAGAAAAATCTCTTGAGGAGCATTCAGTGAGCCGGGCGTTACAGCATGGAGACATTCTGCGAGAGATCCCAGCCACCCCTGGCTCGCAGCTGCTGCCCGTAGCGACCGGCCCGGTCCGCCGTCTGCATGCCCGAAACCAGGGGGCACGTTGGCTGTAACTGCTGTAAGCACTGGCAGCTGTTTTGGTAGCCGGGGCCCTTGTCACAGGTGAGATGCCAGAGATGGTTTTCATCATCAGAGTGGAAGGTCTGTCCAGTGCGAGTGGGGGGTTGGGGAGGCTCTGCAGGCCTCGCTTCCTGTCAGCTGCTCGCCTCAGCAGTTTTACCTCTCTTTTTACCTTTATTTCTCCAATTTACTTTTGCCCCTGGGTCTGGCTCTGCATTATACATGAGGAATTATCTCCCAGGTGGATGTTGCTCCCCATGCGTTCTAACCTGCTGGAGAGTAACAGGTCGCTGTTGTGTGTTTGTTTGGACTCGGCCGCAGTAGTTTCCCAGCAATCAGGCTTCCGTCTGAAGTGCAGATGTTTGCATCACAGCCTTGATATGGAGACAAGGCTCCAATTCTGCCCACTGGAAGGGCAATGCCTGCTTATTCCGCCTGCCACTCATTGATCTTTGTTGTTATCTGCTGTTCAGTTACTGGTTTATTAACTGGTGTGTATTAGCTGTTAAGAAATTAATTTAAGACATTAGGTTTATACATTAATGTAGATCATGCATTGAGTTTCATTGGTTAAAATTGACTTGGTGGTTTTTGTGGTAAAAAGGGAGACTTGCAGTCTCAGCTAATAATTGTTTTTGTACCATACTGACTTATTGTTCCATGCAACATCTATTAAATGTATGATTAAAGTTTAAAATCTGAATAACGGCACTATAATGCATCTTTAGCATCACACCTACAGAATATATTTTGGTCGTGACAATAAGAAAAAATAGTGATATCAGTGAAACTGTTTCTCTCTTTTTGTCATCTTTGGCTGTCAGCGTTTTCGCTGGTGTTGAGCTTGATGCGTTCTTGATGCTTGGGCAATGTTTGATGGTTTGGCGGTTTGACAGGCCCGTCCTCCGGCAGCCTTTCTGCCGGAGCACCCTTACATAAGCGCAGCACTTACGGCAGCGTGCTGATGGAACGGGGCCGCTGAGCATGGGGGTCTTATGGGCCACCCCCGGCCCCTCTCTCTGTTCTCAGCATTGGCCCTCATGCAGATGCAATTTCTCAGAACGTTTGGCTTCAGTTAGGTTCCGCTTGTGATGACTACGTAGGACTTGTTAACCCAAGAGGGAAGGGAGACCAGTCTAATGGACAGAAACGTTGGCGTAGCTAGTAAATATGATGAGTGAAGCCTCCATCTCTCGTGACGTTGGTGCTGCACCCTGTCACACTAAGGCGAGTGACTGGTTTGGGTGCCATGGAAGATTATCTTAAAGAGCATCTTAAACTAGGTTTAGATGTCGGCCGGAGAACTGCTCGCCTGTACAGGCTGGAGGAGTGTGTGTGCGCGCGTGTGTGTCTGAGTGTGTTCAGTCTTCTCCTCTTGATCCGTTCTCCCCCAGACTAATAAAAGAAAACGCACGAGTCTGCTGCTGCTATTTTTAGCCTCCCTCAGGACCTGTGCCCAGTTCTGCTTAAAGATTCACATCTCGCTCCTGATGCAGATATTTATAGCCTGCCGCTGCCTGCCAGAGTTAGACCGTCTCCGTAAGTGATAAACGTGTTCTCTGGGAAGCGTTCCTTTGTTTATGCTTAGCTCTTACCTTGGGCAGTCCTGTCCAGGTTAAATACGGCATATTGCTGCCAATTGTGCCTGTTTTTTGCTGCTGAATTAATATTAGGAATGTTTTTTTACCTCCTGAGTACAGTGCGCACTGTATTTATGTAGATGCTCTGCGGGAAATAATGTTTTCAGAAAGTAATGGGATGAACATGTATGATTACATATTTAGAGCTTACTAACATCATTAGTCCAGCACAAAACAAATGATTGAATATTGAGATTGAATCCCACAGCGGTGAGAGTTTCCTCAGTGAGATGCATTTACACAGGATTTGTTTTGTTTTCTCTGTTTGGATAATCGTTCCTCTACACTGAGCCTTTTCTCGTGTTCAGAATACTAAATCTCCTTTGGGATGGGATTGATTCCCCAACTCCACAGCCGGCTTCGAGCCGTGAAGGAGCCCTCCACTTCCTGACATGTCCTGGGTGTGGTGCCATGATGGAGGGATCAGCTCATGCCTAACCTGGCAGCGGGGGGCGGGGCTTATGTCAAACCATTTATCTGCATCATCTCTCTCAGCCTGTGCCGATGAAGCAACTTGCCTCTGGTGAATCTGCTCACGTTTGTGTGAGTGACCCTGAAATCTGCCTCTTCCATTCCTGTTCCCCACCCGCAGCTTGGTGGATGGCTCACTTTAAATGGACATCCTTGTGTGCTCGAAGCGGGTCCAGGAGAGGAAAGCGTGATTCCTTTTTGTAGGGAAATCCTGCAGTGAGTGTCATTTAAAATAAACTTTTGCATTCTGCTCCATTTGTCAAATCACTGTGATACTGGAGGGTTGTTTGCTGTGAGCTAGTAATAAGTTAATAACGGGGGTTGCTGATTGGCTGGGCTGTCGGTGCTCTCCCATTGGGGAGGGTGTGCAGTGGCGCGGCCCTTGTGTCAGTCTGCATGCACTCTCAGCATCCATGATGGGTATCTCTGCAGGTCGCACCATAGTTGTCACTCAGCCCCGCATGGCAAACACCCCCACCTTGACCAAGCTGGGGCACTGGCCAGGTGCTGGTAGCATTGTCCCCCAATCTGCTCACCTTTCTGCAGGAGAGAGGCAGACACTCTATAATGCAAAAAGAGCTGTGTGCAGCCTGCTCCACGGTTCTTGTGGGCCTGTACCATGCCACGGGCTGGGCTGGGCTGGGTGGGGGGAGGGGGGGTACTGGTCAGCAGCTTGCAGGTTCATAAAATTGGATAATGTCGAGGACAAAGCAACGATCAGAATTACCGTGCTGGAGAGCCGGTCTCCCGTTTTCGGTGACAAGGCAGCGCTTGGGCTGACAGGAGAAGCAGGTTGTTTGTTGACATCGTGCTTGGGGGCGAAGTTCGGGAGTGGCGCTCGGGGGGAGCCTGCATGCATGGTCACCAGCACTGTCACAGATGAGGGTGCTGCGTACTGTCAATACTGACCGCCATTGATTATGCAGCACAGACCTCAGCCCCCCCCCTCCCAACCGCCGCTGGGGATATTCCACATCACTGGATGCGGCACTTACTTGTGGTGGGGGGGGGGGTTTGGGCTGAGCTTTCGGCAGATGAATTTTTAGCAACGCTGGGGGCATCTGTAGTCGGGAAAAACAAGACATCATATTAACATGCTGTTCTGTTTTTAACAACTGATTTTGCTTATAAAAAATCCTAAAATAATGTTTCCCCTGGGCTCAGTGGGGGACACTCGCGTACTACAGAATAATCTTTAGGTTATAATTATTACGCTGTGCTGAGTGGAGTGCGGAGTGGGGGAGGGCCGAGGAGCTGAGCTGCCACCTCTGGCTTTGAGCATGTGTGCGTGGGTGGGCGTTGGTCGGGTGGTCCAGGTATACCTTACCTTATGGGTACCAGTTGGTTATGGTTAGGGCTGGGTAGGGGTTAAGGGCGTCTTAGCTAGCATTAGCATTCTTCCCATAGAAGTGAATGAGCGGTCCCCAAAAAGATATGATTACATTAACTGTGTGTGTGTGTGTGTGTGTGTGTGTGTGTGTGTGTGTGTGTGTGTGTGTGTGTGTGTGTGTGTGTGTGTGTGTGTGTGTGTGTGTGTGTGTGTGTGAGAGAGAGAGAGAGAACGAGAGAGACTTCTCACAAAGGACTCCCAAAAAATGCTTCCTTTTTTAAATCCAATCTCTGATTTTCCTGGGGCAACATTGACAGATGTTAATTTTCATCATACATTCTGTGATATTTTTTTTTTGACCCAAAGGAACTTTCACGGATTCATTCATAAAGAGACCAGTGATGAACTAATATGTTGTTCGTTTCTTACTTTTGGTTATGCGACGTAACTCACATTTATGGGAAAAGCTATGTTTTGTTAATGATGTCTTTGGATGACATGGGCGGTATTTTCCCCACACGAATAGCCGGTAGGTTCACATCAGTCATTTAAAAAAAGGTCATCTGCCCGTTTCTGTGCTCAGTGAATGTATGTTACATCTCACTGTCCCGAACGCAGACATCCTACAAACGGGGGGATGGTGTGTTTGGAGTGCGGGCCTGAAATGGGGGAGGGAGAGGGCGGTCATTTCTCACAGCAGATGGGAGAGAGTGCCGAACCCCATCCCAGCTAGTGAAGGCCATCTGCATAATGGGTTTATTCCCCCAAGATGGAGCTCCGAGCCCCTGTGGGGGTAGGGGGTCTAAAATGACCGACTGGCAAGGACGTTCCTTAGAGCTACTGAGCCCTAGTTGGGTCCATCTCATCCTTATTGCTAATGTTGCTTCCTAATGAACGGCAGCTCGCTATAGAGTGCTGGTCTCCTGAAGGAGCTGCCTGCTTCCTACTCACCTGCTGGGCCTTCAGGTAAACACCATTCATAGGAGCCCCACATTTATTTTTGTTTTGTTTTATTATTCTCATTACTGTAGTCTAATGTTATTGGTGTTTAAATGGAAGTTGGGAAAGTCATTTACATTCTAATTGCTTTATTACACACAGTCTGTTTAAAAGGTGAAAGTGATTTGGAATGATGAGTGCGGTGGTATTTAGGCTGTATCAGCCGATGGTTCAGAAGTCTACGACGTGTGCTTGTACGTTGAAGGTTTTGGGATGTCAGCTGGGCCTGGTGTGCCTGCCTTCACTCGGCTACTTCACCTGAATCCAGGCACTAAAAATAAACTGACCTTGAGTAGGTAAAAATGTGGAAAAGAATTCTTTGAAAAACGTGTCACAAAAATGCAGCAAAGTCACAAAATAATGATTTGCATTTTTTTGACATTGACTCTTTTAATAGAATTGAAAAATCTTCTTTGCCTGGTTTAAAGACTCCCTATGAAACCAGAGCCTGCATTCCTTTTGGTTTGATATCTACATGATATCGGTTTAATATTGTTTTCCTCGGCTTGATGGCCAGGTGCTTTGCTGCGTTCGGGGCGGTTTGTGTTTGTTCCTTGCGGTCTCGTGTTGCTCTGTGATGCTTATTCGTGATCCCTAGACATGCTGCACCAACGGCACACTGGAGGGACAGCTCTTCCCTTATTAATCGTACACCATCATCCACCTCCCTGGCTTACAGTGTGAGAGCGGGAAGGACGGCCGCTGAGCAGCCCGCCTTCTCATCGAAGTTAGGCCTGCGGTCTGCGTGCGCAGCTGATTGCTGTGGTGCCTCGTTTCACTTTATCGATCAGATTGACTCCTGGTTGCAGATTCTAGTCTCCCTGGGAGACCACAGCCACGCCCATGTGGGCCATCTGAGCAGGAGGTAGGGCATTTTGAAGGTTACCGACAGCCCAAACCATTGGGAAATAGCATCATCCATTCTGCACGTTATTTTAAACATGAAAGCACCAAATAGCTTCAAACATGACCCAGACTAATCTTAATGGTGTTTTTTTAAATCTGTCCGTACATCCATCTATCCATCCTGGTCAGGTTTAAGGGGGTGCGGGGGACAATCCCAGGTAACACAAGGACATTAAAATGATTTTACTTACAGGCGGTAAGTTTCAAAATATTGAAGTCTCTGTGACTTTAACATCAGTCTGGGACTTGTGTCCATGTGTAAAACCCAAAGTGCATTGCTGACAGTCCTGCAACCAGAAGCCCGCGACCGGTTTTCTCACTTCTGCGCGATGCTCCCCTGCGAATCAGCTTATTATAACGCTTTTATATGTCTAACTCCCTTTTAATAATAGGCTGCCAGTTTAGCCTTATATGATCGAGTTAAACTGGAAACTGCTTGGGAGGAAATTAAATGAAGCAAACGAAGAGAGGTGTGGGATGCTGCTGTTTTTCTGATGCCTTCGTGGGGCCAGTGTAGCCACAGTGCACCAAATGCTATTTCAGCGCAGTTGAGGTGAGCAGGGGGGAGGTATTCGCTTCTCAGTGGCACTAGGTGCCGCGACCCAGTGACCCACAGACTCGCTGAGGACCGCTGGGCTGACAGAGAGCGGCACCCGTGGCACAATGGCAGACGTGCTGGCTGGTAATCTGTGCTACAAATGTGGGTTCAAAGGTGAAACGAGGATCAGAGCAGGGGCCTAGGGTGGCGTCATTTATTCATGCATGTAGATTAACATCTTTTTCAATTACGTGTCCTGGGAAACCTCAGAGGGTCAGGAGTCAAGCTGGTGCATTTACAAGGAACGCTTTGGCGGCACCGACGGGGCACGAGGGGACCCAGTGTCACTTCTGAAGCTTTTGTTTTTCGGTTATGGGTCCTGCTTTTGTGGTACGTTATCCTGGACTAGCGATCTGGAGACTGTTGATAAGTTTAAGTCCCAACTTACCCACAAGGTGTCATAGGCATGTCCCTGGTTTTATCTGCCTGTGGGTCACAGCGTAGAGGCTCCTCTTCCCGTGTTGGTCACTGGCTGTGCAGCTGACTGCTGCAGTTGGTGGTATGAGCCTGCAAGTGTTTTGGGCCCCCCTTGGTTTGGGAGGTGCCAAAGTGTCCTTAGGAGGTGGGGGTTGTATGTATGATTTGATTTACCGTACTGGCATTCTGCATCCCAGCTCTCAAAGTTGCTTGCAAATTAATTTCATGTCCACCAGGTGCGCGAGGTAGATCTTCCCCGGTGCGTGTGGAAGCCCGCTAATTGGATTGGACCTCGGAGGCTCCTTCTAAAGGCCCCTTTCACTGAAAGGCCTCCCCTGCCCTGGTGTTGCCAGGAGAGCAGGCCCACTCCCATGCTTCTCTTTCCAGCATCTGTACCCATTTGATTAGGTTGTATTTAGGGGTATCAGGTGGGGGAGGAGTGAATTGGGCGGTTCGGGCACCTAATCAAGGTGGCCACTTCCATCAGCCGAGGGCTTGTCTGAGACGGTGCGATGCACCATGGGAAAACTGCGTAAGGGCAACAGAACCGAGAATGTCTCGTATATCGGAAGCCAGTCATGGTAAATTAGTTTTGATGATTAATTCACAGATGAGAATTAGTGAGAAGTTAAGTCGCACAATAACAGCTGCATCAGTATTTGCATGTTTCACCATCTATGTTAAAAGAAAAGAATTTTACATATTGTGGATTTCTAGTATTGGTGTGTGTGTAAAATCTGGATTTTATACATGATTCTATATGTCCATCTGTAGCATGCTCTACCAGCTGAACAAAAACCATCGGTTCTCATTAATTAAGCTAAACCACGGATCTTATTCGTACCCATGCCTTGATTGTTAATTACGATGTGGCTAATTTATTAATCGTCATTCGCAGCCTATCAGAACAGTATGCTCGGTCTGGCACCCTTGGGCACAGGCCGAAAGACGAAAGAGGGGTGGTGAATTTGCACATTTCACACGGCTCTCGGGAAAAACGGCTGCGCTCAGATTTGGAAAAGAACAGAGGTTCTGACCCAGCCCAGACGGGCATGTTTGAGCATCCATGGCTTGGTGCCACATATACTGAGGGCCTGTTAGGGATGCGAGTATCCGGTCATGGCCGGGTCCACCGATGGGGACACAGGGCCGCATGCTGCTTGGCCTCTGTGAAGCAGGACACTGCAGAGTGAGCGTGTTGCGTTTTGCTGGGCTCTGTGGATGGCCGGATTGGACTTTGACGAATGATTGGCCACTTCATAAACTGATAAATATTCACAGCTTCAGTACATGGCCGGCTGCTTATGATTCTGATAAAGCACTCTGCTGTGGGGCCAGTGCAGCACACGCATACAGTTCACCTGCTGAGTGCAACCACACACACAAACACACGCACACACACACATTACTATGCAAATGAATACTAAGAGTGGAAAGGTGGGAGGTGGTGTGCTTGATGATATCGCTACAGGAGCGCGGTTGTTGTGGCATGGCACAGGGGCGCCTCGTGGTGATGGGATGGGGGGGGGGGCTGCCTACAGGGCTGCAGTCAAACGCGAACAGCGACTGCAGCTGTGGTGGCACGGATCGAAATGGGTCCGTTTCAGGGGCCAGGGACATCTGGCAGCATGGGCCCCCCACAGATGGCCTGCTTTGTAGAAGGACGCCGACCCTGTGCTTTCCCCTGCGCGGGCCACTGCGGTTCTGAAACCATCCCCCGAATCACTGTGTGGCAGATGCCAAGATCTCTGTCCGACGCTGCTTCCTGTGGTGAAAACCATCATCAGCGGTGCTGATCATGCCTGCTAGTCGTGCACTAGGTTAAAGGTCAGTGGTGGCGTAAATACGAAGATGCTTCTTTAGGTTCCTTTGTGGGCTGTTTAATGAACATTATATGCAGATATCAGCTTCATAGAACTCGGTGACCGTTGGATTTGTTATAATCAGCGTTAGTCACTGTCATATCCCTCTCTTTCCCAATTTCGTTTGATTTACAAACGGAAATTCGATATTTACTGTGGTTCTTTTCAGCCTTTCTGGGTATTTATGCACATTTCGCGTTACGTTTCGGGGCAGATATGTGCGGAGAGGCTGTATATTTTAAAAGTGCCGAAGCCTCCTGTCAGGAAGCCTTGCTTTTGCAGACCTGTCCAGGCCGTTATCTCTCTCTCCTGTTTCGAGAGACTCATGCTGTAACCCTGCGTTGAGTCGCTGAGCCTCTTCCTCAAACTGTGACACCCCTGAGCCATCAGTGTCCCTTACCCACAGTTTGTGGGCTTCCCGTCTCTCAAGCCCTCTGCTCTGGGGTATCTGCGCTCTGTAAGGAGTAATAGTGTAATGGTACACGTATTCGTATTGAATTTATGGTACGGGTCTTTCGGTTTGGTACGCACATTACTCTTAAATAAATTTTAGCTTTTATTAGTGGGTTGCAGCAGTATTGACACAGACTTCTTATTTAAGAAAGACAGTCATGCTTTGTTCAGTAAACCACTGTTTAATAAAGAGAAAAAGAAGTTTCTTTTACCCCTGAAAAGTACCTAGCGGTAACTTTAAAACCGAGGTACGTACTGAGCTGTAATTTTTGTGTACCGTTACACCCCTAGTAAGGGAAGGGTGTATTCCTGGCCACACTGTACTGGCAGATCGGGGGTGCGGCTCGCTAATTCGGGCGTATGTCACCAGTAACACTGAGATGGATCAATAAGAGTGGAGTTTGGAGAGGCTTAGCATAATCCACCAAGCAGCTGAGCACCTCCTATATCTTCTCCAGCCCTATTAACTGTCCCTGATTCCTGCCAGAGGAGCGAGCTCCCGCGTAGGGTGGCTCTGCACTCAAGCCCCACATCGCACCTCTGTTATCCCCCTGTTTAGGATAATTGCTTATGCTTTGCCATTAATTGCTCTAAGTTATTCTGACAGACACTGAGCAGCCTGTATGGTATAGGAGGGTAGAGGAGGGTAGCACTGTTTTGTTCCCCAAAATCAGAGGTCAGCAGTGTGACAGTTTCAGTTATCTGCTGCAATAACTGCATCCCCATCCCTACCTGCATGGCCCCCGCCTGCCCTGGCCTAGCAGGTCACCCCCCCCCCCTTTCAGCAGCGTAAGGCTGTTATTGCTGCATCTGTCACAGCGCTAATGGAGCGTGGTGCTGGAGCATGACATTTAAATGATACTGGGAAAATGTCAGGGGCTGTCCGTCTCTGAATCCCTCGCTGGCCGTGCTCCGCTCTCTCTTACGTGGGACACTCTAGCACACATCCTGTCCCCCCCATTCACGCATTCACACAGGCTCGAGCCGGGCCGTGGCAAGCTCCAGTGGGGGCGTTCCTGTCGAGTGAAACATTTAGTGGTCTGATAACGGCAGGCTGACACCACCCCACAGGAGTCGCCGGCAGAAAGTTCCGAAGGTGTGACACGTGAGGATGGAGCATCGCAGGTGGGAGGTGCAGCTCCACATTGCGGGCTGGTGCCATAAGTAATGTGCACGGTCCTGCTCTGGGGCGGGGGGACACGCCATGTGCCCTCTGCTCGTTATGCTACTCTCCCAGCACCTAACTCGAATCTCACGGCACTAGCACTCCCACTGCTGAGCCGAGCGTCCGGAACTTTCTCCGCCTGCAAATGAAAGCCGGTAGAAAGCCGGAGCGGCCGACAGATCTACTTGCCGTGTCCTTTTGAGGTGCGAGGGACTCTATTTTAAGGCGTACACAGCCAAATCCTCCTGACTCCCCCGACTCCCCTTTCTTTTTCTCCATTTTCGCCCTGCTGATTTTAGTGTCACGCCAACGTGTCGTTCCTCCCTTAATTGGCGGTCACTTTAATGACAGAACCGTTCGTGCTTATTGGACTTTGGAATGAATAGGGCTGTTCTGTCTTTCTTGGAAGCAACTCTTTTAAAAATAAATGTGGCGGAATTTCATTAATTCCTTGGAAGCAGTCAGGTTGGGTGCCAGAGGGTGGAATTTAAAAAATGTCTCATTGGGGTTGAGAAGCGGAGTGCTGAAATAGTGAACGGGATGGAACTTTCCGGCATTGCTGCACCTTGGCCATGTGCTCGTTCTGGTATCAGTATTCAGCTGGAGAGCTAATGACTTTCTGTAGCCACATCTCTTTGCCGTGATACTCTGGTAGGAGCACATTGATCTGGGCCCCTCTCGTACTTGTACACACCCAGCCTGTCTCACATTTCACAGTCACCGCAGCAGACTGTACTCATTCCTGCAGCTGGTTATGAAACGGGCACGTTTTTATTTGAGGGGCGGCACAGTGGGCTCACGCCTCCAGCGTCGTGGACTTGATCCCTGCACCCCGGTCTGCGCGTGTGGAGCTGGTTTGCTCCCTCTGCGATTGTGACTTTTCTGTGTCGTTTCCCCTCCACAGCCCTAAAGCAGTGAATCAGGTGTCTCTGAAAGTCACCGCTGTTGTGAACGCTGCCTGTGTGTCCGTGCTTTGATGGGCCGCCCTTCATCTTGTGCCCTGTCCTTGCTGAGATCACGTATGGAAAATGGATGCGCTTGCAAATTCTTCAATAGTACAGTTACCTCCAATAATATTGTAGTCAAAGTAAAAATTTCATAGGTGGCCTCAGTGCTCTTAAAGGGATTGGTGTGTGTGGTGCTTATTCAGGGCATAATGAATGGACGCCGGTCCGACACTAGCACACGTATTCACATGCATGCCGGCTGTCCGTTAGCCTGCGTGAAATGCCCACCTGTGTCAGACTCTTTGCCGCCAGCCCCTCTGTGCCAGTGATTGACGGTCTTGGAGTACAGAGCTGTTTTTGGGCGCTTGCCGTAGCGGCATCCCGACATGAACCCCGGGCATGGTCACCCTGGGGACAGTGTCACTGAGATGGCGCACAGCCTCACAGCTGGGCCTCTCGCACGTGTGCACACACACCGCATCCTGATCGGCCGAGTCTCTGCTCATCAGGCAGAAGGTTGTGCAGAAGCACAGCTGGCTCCGTGCTCATGTCCACCTTCCTTTCCGGCTGCACGTTCTGCACCAGCGTCTCACTTCAGGACGTCATTTAACTGACACACACACACACACTAACACTCCTTTTATCCATAATAACAATAATAGGGTGTTATTAGCTTACAGATAATGTGAAAGTCGTTTCCACCAAGGCGGCGTGTGGCTCAGTGGATTAGGATGCTATGCTCATTATTGGAAGGTTGCTGTTTCACATCTAAGAGTTATTTCACCGTCGGGCCCCTCAGCAAGGCCCTTAACCCACAATCACTCCCGGCACCGGCTGACCCTGAGCTTTCAATGGATACAATCGTCTGCTAAATAAGTAAAATGTAAATGTACCCCACTTGGCTTTTATTTTTATATATAAATATATAAATATATATATAAATAAATATTAAATATACCCGCGCATAAATGTGTGTGCATATAATAGATATTTTCCCAGCTCCCAAGAAAGACTGGCTGCTAGCTGGCAATCTGTCAGGCTCTTTGCAGCCGCGCTGACACAGCCGCTGTTCCTCAGCTTAAAATAGCTCCTGCTGCCCCCCTCACTGAGCAGTGCCGGGTATAAATAGCTCTACTTTGCAATGCGCTGGGGAAATAAATTATATTCCAGGCAGCTGTTCAAATACCTGCAGCATGCCGTGATGTATTTTTCGAGGAACTGGCGTCAGGAGTGAATTAGCTCTGTTTATGTTCTCTTTGGAAAATGGCTTCCCTTGATGTGCAAATGTCTAATTACCACGGTAACCATATTGTCCTCACCATGCATGCATGCTTTATTTTTTTTAAACATCTGCTCTGTGTCCTTAATGATAACACTGATAATGCTGATACTAATAATACTAGTAATAATAATGATGATAATGTGTATCAGCGAAATATGCTTCAGCAGCCATTTCTAAAATGACCTTGGGCAATTGTTAGATTTTGAGACGAGGCAGTGCTTTGTAAAAAGTGCTTTTTAGTTCTGAGAAGGAAGAAGTATGTACAGTTGGGTGCATATTTTGGAAACTAAAAATTGTCTGTCTCCTGCAATCTGGTCTTTTCATAGATATTGTGCTGCCACAATAGATTAGTAAAACTGATGCATTGCCATGGAATAAATAGGCAGTCATTGCTTAGTGAGACTTAAATAAACACACGTGCCCTGCCATCACTCCACTGCCTCGTGTAGCCATGGAGAAAATGACAAATGAGCCACCTGACTTGCTGCGAGGGCTTTCCAGCCAACCGTAAGCAGCGAGCAGGTGGGAGCTGCGCTGATCGTCGGGGAGCCTCGTGGCATTGGCCCCCTGGCCGCTGGGAAACGAATGCTGTCCGTAAACACAGGAGCTGCCTCTTCATAAACACATCTTTCTGTTAATAGTTCATCAGCGTTAGCAGATATGTGTCGTCCGTTTTGTACGCCATGTGAAATTGTGCAATTTTACTGTCATCTGACATGGTAAACCAAAAATCAAAACCGTATTTATTATTTATTTATTTTAATTCTTTATTGAGCTGTATTTATATCCTGATCTTATTAACTGATCTTGCAGTAAGCCATTGCATCATTTTTGGATGTTAGTCCATCCCTGCACATTAATGGAGATTACAAACATAGTCAGGCTGACCCCTTGTTCATATTTACTTGACAGATTTCGTAAAGACTGTACTGCCAGGTCAGGTGATGTTTGCGCCGAGTGTGGAGAGCGAGACACTGTCCTTGCGTGGCAGGTTAGATCTACAACCTCGAGATGTACTGAATGCTTGTTTCCCAGAAATGACATAGTGACAAGTGCCTCAGAAGTGGTCTTCACTGACTAAGTACCTTCTGATATGTTCAGACCCATTTCTCGTCCTGGTTGCTGGAGACGATGGAGCGCGATTGTGTGTGTGTGTGTGTGTGTGTGTGTGTGTGTGTGTGTGTGTGTGTGTGTGGTTCTTAGCCCTTAAAATCTGACTTAGCCCAGCTCTCTTTAGGCGGACTTTCTAACAGTACAGTAGTAACATAAAAAGCATCCGGGTATCTTAGAGGTTGTGTCTGCTGAGCTACAGAAGCTGCTCGAGGGGAGTCTGTCCCGGGGCCAGGGGAAGGCAGCCGGGGGACATGTCCATGCTACAGAAATTTCCATGCACACCTCCACTCATGTCTACACATGTCCTCCTAAATCTCCCTCTGCGCTGCTCCTTCTTCCAGCACCTGTGCCAGTTTTTGATCACATTTCCTCCACAAGAGAATGAATGCTGGGTTCTACTTGAGCACCCGGTTGTTTTTTCGGAAACACTCTGCATGTAAAATGCTGCATAAAGGCTGGGTGTTAAAGCTGGCATTAAGCGTATCTAATAGGATCACGGTTTGTGGGATCCCAGCCTCTTTACCTTCTCGTTTTGCTTGCCTCGCAGGGTTGCACCCCTGTTTTTGACAGGGCTGATTTTTAACAATGTCTTGAGGGTGGCCTAAGGGCTCACTTGGGCGGCTGGGCCCAGTGGGGCTACCAGGATGCTTCAGGGTCTGCAGAGGAGGCTCCCACACCTCCCTAGGGAGGCCAGGCCAACAGTCAGCTCATGATGATTGTTTCCCCATGACCTTTTGCCCCCCGGCTGAAATGTGGACATGCCAGTTTCGTCGGGCCGCTCGGGGGCATGGCGCTCTGCCATGGGACGATCAGACCATGGCGCAGACTCTAACAGAAGCTTGCTGTTTCCCTGCGGAGAGACTCGCCCACTCGCATCCGGTGAACACAGTCGCAGTGCACGTGTGTGGAATCTCAAACGCAGCCAATGATTGTGAGGAAAACATCCAACGTGCATGCAAACGGCACCGAGCAGTGAAATGCACGCGCTGGGGCAGATTATCATGGTGCAGGTCCTCTGCTTCCCATTCCGCCCGGGTGCCTCCAGGAAGCTCATGCAATCCCGGCCCGACAGAGCCGCATTGTCATCACCCTGCCGACCCGAACCTTCGTTATGTATTGGCATCTTATATCAGCGAGCAGAGCCTCGCGACTCGATCACCGTAATTAAACCAGTGAGTGATATCTGTCTTATTTACTGCGTCTAAGACACCCTGGGATAGAAGCAGAAATCAGCCAGGAGTTTGTTTACACGATTGTGCGTAAAAAGACGTTATTCTGAAGGGAGCTGGGTACTGGAATACATGATCGGTAATCGGTCAGGCGATTGCACGAGCAAGATGACTTGACTACTGATGGGCCAACGCACTGCGTCTGTGACAGTGTGCCTGCCTGCGACACTGCACCTCAAACCCGAGTCAAACTATGCGTCGCTCACAGGGTCACGAGTCTGTGGCTGACATGCTGCCTAAAGGCACTATGTTAGCGTGTGCCCTGATTGTGGAAAAGGCTCTGTCGCTATAGACAGGATTTAGCTTTGGTTCCCTTTCTTTACGTGCCTGTTGCGCATATTAACAATTAGTATAATAACGTGGACTTCAAAGGAACTGGAAAGGCTGCACAGCTATTAATGATGAAATCTCCTCAGAGAAGCTAACAGGAAACGCAAACGTGGAGCAGGCTGAGCAGTGTCTTCTGCGATTTAGCTTTTTGAAGATGCCTGATGTTCTCATGTTAATTGGACCTGCTTTTTCCCCCCACTTTTCTCTGAGGCTCCTACCTTTCTGATGTTTGTATCATGGATGCATTTATGCTCCAGTCAACCAAATGCTGACAAAGCAGAACTGAGCTTTGAAGGACTTTATAGATTATTATTTTGTAATAATGACCGCTGACATGTCGGACGTAATTCTAATGTTAATTGCCCTCTCTTTGCTTTGATGGCATGTCAGCGTAAAACAGACGGTGAGTTGAGTTTGATGGCTGTCATGGTCTGACCCGAGTCCCTCATCCAGCTTAAAGCAAAGAAGGGAAGCCTGTGTTACTGGAATGGCGGAATCTCCGGAATCGCTCACAGCAACTCTGCCGTTCGCCATTAATAATACAACTATGAGCATTTTCAAAATTAGCTGGCATACTAGTTAACAATGACGGCTGGCAAACTTCACAAGTCATTAAGGTGCTTGATTGGAACTCCTGTGGGATGGAGTGGGGGGAGGGGGTGGGCTGTGGAACCCCCAGGTTTGTGTGTGTGTGAAGCTTGTGCTGCAGTGTTCATGTGGGTCTCCTTTGTTTGCTGGTTCCCTCCCACATCCTAAAGACATGTGAGATGTTTGTATTGGTGCATTTAAGTTGCCCACAGTGTCAGTGTGCCCTTCAGTGGAGTGGCATTCATGGATGTTTCGCTGGAGGGTTAAAGGGAGGGATCGGCAGATTGACAGACAGACAGACAGACAGACAGAACACACACTTGAACTCAGAAAGATGAGAGGCTGGTTCTCTAGGGTCTCATGTCATTATTCCTGATTGATATATATGCTAGTATTTTATGTGTATATTAACTTTATCCTGCAAAAAGTCGAATGGTTCCGTAAATCGGAGATGCCAAGGTACACACATGTACTTCTAGACACAAAGTGAACTTTCAGCCTGTTGTTTTCATGTTGACGGAAATATGTCAGTTTTATTTTGTCTCTGCTTTCCGTGCCCGGAGCCTCCGGCAGCGGGGAGCCTGTTAAACGTGACTGGGGCCCAGGCCCGCCTAGCGAGGAGGCTCTCACCAGGCGGAGGCTCTCACCAGGCGGAGGCTC
The DNA here is from genome assembly GCF_023856365.1 of Brienomyrus brachyistius. Lineage (NCBI taxonomy): Eukaryota > Metazoa > Chordata > Actinopteri > Osteoglossiformes > Mormyridae > Brienomyrus > Brienomyrus brachyistius. The sequence goes on from NC_064555.1 coordinate 21,448,904, forward strand.
TCACCAGGCGGAGGCTCTCACCAGGCGGAGGCTCTCACCAGGCGGAGGCTCTCACCAGGCGGAGGCTCTCACCAGGCGGAGGCTCTTGGGGCGTGTAACAGACCCTTCCTCTGCGGGGCTTCCCAATTTCTAATGGTGCCCTCTTCTTACCGTGCCGCAGCCGGCCAGAGAGAAGGTGGCATTGCCAGGGCCAGTCCCGCACTGCTCACCCCCCACATCCTCGACCACCTCATACCCCCCAACCCGCCTCATGCCTCCCAGCTAGCTCTAACTGCCTGCCCCACCTTACACCCACCAGCTCACTCAGACCCCCCACCCTGTCTCACCCCCCCCACTCTTTTCCAGTGGATTAATTGCCATAACATGCTGTACCACACAAGAGGAACACGCACAACAATGTCAGGTCACAAGGGGTCGGAACATGTGTCCAGTACATCCTGCAAAATGGTTGGAGGATGGAAATGGTTTCCATGCTCAGAAGCTGACCCCTCTCCCAGTGTCAGTGGGTTTCACGGCTGCGCCTACAGCTCACTCATCAGTCCATGGGGAGGGGGCAGGGCATTGCTTGACGTTTCAGCAGTGGGGCGTGTCAGAGTACTGCTTGTCACGTACAGCATCTCTGCAGCGTGCCTTCTGGCTGTCATCAGGAAGGTGATAAAGTCCCTCTTAGAGCCTGTGACTAATGAATGAGATCTGGTGCGGGACTGCAGCCGAAAACAGCCTGTTTCCTTCAGCGGTGGCCACAGGGGGGCCACGGTGTGGGGATGTGTATGGGGCCCTGGCAGGGGGCTGCATTCCTACCTGCCGTCTAGTGTGCTGAGTGTAATGACTGCGGTGTGAATACCGCCGTGGTCGTGCACATGCCAGCCCTCTGTCCTGAGGGTTATTTATGTTATTTGTGCTGCTAAGTAGAGACTGATTTTTATCCCTTCTGCCCACAGATGTTGGAGGCCGTGCTTCACTTCAAGTACTCAGGCGGCCAGGGCCAGGTAGAAGGCTACTACCGGGAGCTGTCGCTGGGTGTGCATGTGGACGTTGAGCCCTCCGTCTTTTTCACCCGTGTCAGCACCCTGCCGGCCACCAGGTGGGTAGACGGCGCCCCAACCTCGGCACCCCACCCTCCTGCCCCCTCGGCGCCCACCCTGCCCCGTTCTGCCTCGTCCTCTCAGTGCCCCAAACCTCCTCATCCTGCCTCGATTTCTCGGTGCCCCACCCTGTCCTGCCTCATCCTCTTGGTGCCCCACCCTACCTCGTCCTCTCTGTACCCCATCCTCCCTCGTCCTCTCGGCACCCACCCCGCCTCATCCTGCCTCATCCTCACGGTACCCCACCCCATCCTGCCTGGATCTCTCGGTGCCACACCGCGCCCTGTCCTGCCTGGTCCTCTCAGCCCTGCCGCCTTATTACTGTTGAAATGATTGGGGATCTCCTTTGCCCTGCACCCGGGCTGAAGGATGACATTTCCAGTGACAGGAGCGCAGCACAAATTAATGAATATTCCCTCCCCTGTCAGCTCTGCGATGCTGCGGGAAGCTCGCCGTGAGGGAGACCGATCATAGCCCAGTCATCGCCACTTGAAGTGAATCATTAGCAGTAATAATATCTGCAGTGTAACCCATCCATCTTCTCCCATGATGGATCTCACTTCCCGCTGGGCCGTCGCCGTAAGCTCATCACCTTCCTCGTCACTTACCCCCCCCCCCCCCCCATCATCCTCGTCGATGTGTGACCCCATGATTCGCATCTCGCCGTGGCGCTGTCTGTTTTTTTATGCCGTGACATTTTTACAGTTTTTTTTTTTTTTTTTTTCTTCTCATTAATGGCCACCTTCGGCTTCTGCGTGTTCTTCG